>NC_090278.1:84002103-84640436 GCF_040414725.1 Anabrus simplex | reverse complement strand
TGACAAACAACGTCATCCACTTTGCAAGTAAACAGAACCATTGTCACCAACAACAAATGACAACACTCGAACACTGCCATCGTGTATTTTATTTAAGATCACGATGGCTGTGATGACAGTCGATGTTACGGAACAGGTTGGCTGCAATGAATGGAGGGAATTGTCAAATATCCATGCCTATCAAGGAAAATCAGAGGAACGTAAATTATTATTTCTTGTATAATATTCCGTATATGGGTGTATAATGCATCAATAACTTACAACTGAGTGTATTACTAAAAAGAATGTCTCAGCAACTTCAAGTACTCCAATGCTATTCATGCCAGACTTTTCAGGTAGGCTATAACTTTCATAGCCCTGTACATAATTAGTCGCCAATGATCTGTATTTAGGGCTGTCGCTGATTTGGCAGATTCCGTATCAGTTGTTTGCACCTCAGAGATTGAGAGGATTATTGTGTGACATCTTTTTTCTTCCGTTTTTTAGACGCAAATTGTTAAGAAGACCAACAAGTGGGATTGCAAGATATGTGGTGAAAAGCAGTCTGTAAAAAAGGTAATCTTATATATAGCGTAGGAAAAGCGCACGAATGTGCAAAGAACAAATACATGGACATACATAATCAAATATTGTTTTTGTTAACATTTAGCTTTGCATATTCATTAATGTGTTCGTTTTATTATATAGGCCTACACAGTTCAGTATGATACAGCAACTTTGCAGTGAATGACAGTATTTAACAATTGTAATAATATGTAACATGCATATTGTGCATTTTTCTATGTAATAAATAATATGATACCTTTCACACGTTTCCTCACAGAGTTTGCATATGCATGTAGCCACTAGGGTGTGGTATGTCTTATAGGTGATAGTGAAAGCCATGTACAGACATCCTTGTCATTATGTGATAAAGTTCAGGGTGTGCTGAGCCGTGTGGTTAGGGGTGCGCAGCTGTGAGCTTGCATCCGGGAGATGGTTCGAACCCCACTGTTGGCAGCTCTGAAGATGGTTTTCCATGGTTTCCCATTTTCACACCAGGCAAATGCTGGGGCTGTACCTTAATTAAGGCCACGGCAGTTTCCTTCCTATTCCTAGGCCTTTCCTATCGCATCGTCGCCGTAAGACCTATCTGTGTCGGTGCGACGTAAAGCAAGTTGTAAAAAAAAAAAGTTTGCTGAGGTCCAAGTTGTGTCAATCATGGCTCATGTTCTACCAAAATTCCAGCCAGATTTCGTTTTGATGAACCGCCGAGCTTCGCAGTTCTTTATCTCTGGCTGTGGTTGATGGAAGGGTGTTTTTGAAAAACACGCTTTGATTTTTTTTCCAGAGTAGCTAGATTTTTTCTGGTGAGATTGGACCAGACAACTTCTATTCCATAAGATAATATAGGCACAACTTTTGCATTGAACAGTTTCAATGGCGTTTCAAAGCTGGGAGTCAGTAAGTTATGTTTCTTATGTCTTGAATTAGAAGACTAACTTTTGTGGCTCTTACTGTTATATGTTTCGTGAAACATTTGCCGCTTGGTTGAAGCATGATCTCCAAGTATATAAAGTCATTTACTATTTGAATTTTAATGTATAAATAAGAATTTCTGTTCTTCCATTTCTGAAAACCATTTCTGTTTTTGTCTTATTTATCTTTTATAGAAACTGTTTCCTTGACACCATTTTTCGATATTTTGTAATTTTTATACAGCACTTTTACGAACGTAGTAAATATTTTTCATGGCCCTCATCCAGTACCCTATGCAAGTGCTCTTTCATTTGTAGGTGTTTGGACAAGGAAGTGGTAAAGATTGCCGAATGCATGTACAGCGTCTCAATGCACTTCGCATGAAGAATGATTCAGATCGTGGTGAAAGAATTGGCTCTCAAGAATCTGGTTCAAATCTTTCTCCTTATCAACAGCAGAATGGTGAGTAATTTTCTTTCTTTTTTCTTTTCTTTTTCCAACCTTAACTTACTCTTACACATGATTAATCAAGAGTTTTAGTCAAGCCAACGGGTGAGGTAACATACTGTACTTCTTTTTCCTGGCCTTTTTCCAACTACTTGGTGTCAGCACTGTACAAGTATGTGGTTTAAACCCAATTTTATGGCAGAGTGTCTTTCCTGACACCAACTCTATGTGGAAGGTTGTATTCTTATTGTGTGTTTCTGTGATTGTTTGTCATGTTATGTAAATGAAAATACGTATTAAGATGAACACAAAGAACCAGTTTCCAAGCTAGAGGAGTTGGCCCTTAAGGTCCCTTTCACATGATCCGCTCCCCTTCCCTTCCCTCCGCTCCACTCCTATGGTGCAACCTCCCACCACTCTCGTCAACAGCAGGCTGCCGTCAACCGGCCTGAAGTGTCTTCCACTTTTGGCGACCGGAAGCTCACTAAATCAGATTAGTTCGTGCAGACAGTGAACATTGCGTGCGCCACAAGTTCGAAGTTTTTGTTTCAGAATGTCTGCTCTATTCATAGATGCTTAAAAGTTAATAATAGTAATACAAAATCGTCCTTGTCAGTGGGATTTACGAACGGCAGACTATTCAAATAAAACAAAACATTTCAAATGTGGAATGAAGTTTCCCAAGAAGGGATTCCAAATTTTTCCCTACTGGACGACTCCAAAAAGAGAAGTTGGTACATCGTATGTGTTACATGTTAACTGTTTATTCAACATTACAATAACATAGGTCATTAAAAAAAACAATATCTTGGTTTTTAGCAGTCTTTATTTCAAAAGAATTGTTTCCAGTTAAATTACATAACATTTTCTTATTTGTGAGCACTACCAATGTTTTATTTACAGAAATTGGGTATAAGTAGCAAGTTACATGTCCTGGTGATACATACCGTAACCTACTGAATTCCATGAGTCTTTAAATTTTGGCAACACAGAGCACCTTATATGTACTTTTGTTCCAGAATTCTTAGCATGTATAATGTACTTGTATTAATTATTACTCACCTACATCACATGTAATATTTCATTTTCATTTGCAACATTTCAAGACTCTTTACTGCTAGAAAACATGTTTTAGGATTTTGCCGAATATTTTTTGTGTATGTTTTAATATGGCTGATGATGACCCCGAGTAGGGTTGAAACTAGTCCCATGTAATGTAAATATTGTAAATACAACTTGGTATTGAATAGGTGGAAAACTCTACTGTGCATTATTTATATGTTATCTCAGTTCAATACAGACCAACAATATGAAGTTCATAACCCTTAGTGAAGTATTAGTCTAAAACTTACCTGGCATTACATTTGATGTTCAAAATGTTGTTCCTGAGCTGTCAAACACGCTGACACCTCGTAAACAAGTTTGCAGACACTTGGCGAATCTTAGCTCGTGTGATGTTCAAGATAACATGTTGAGGCACTGGCTGTCTGACCCCAACTTGGCAGGTTCGATCCTGGCTCAGTCCGGTGGTATTTGAAGGTGCTCATATACCTCAGCCTTGTGTCGGTAGATTTACTGGCACGTAAAAGAACTCCTGCAGGACTAAATTCTGGCACCTCAGCGTCTCCGAAAACCGAAAAGTAGTTCGTGGGACGTGAAGCCAATAACATTATTATTATTATTATTATTATTATTATTATTATTATTATTACTACTATTATTACAAGATAACATGTGCAATGTACTCTTGTAGTTCTTCTCTTGTGTGATGGTTGTTCACATACACTTTTCCTTACAGTATCCCCCAAAGCTAATAATCACAGGGGTTTACATTGGAAGATCTAGCGGGATAATTAACCACACGATCTTTGAAAACATCCCTATTATCTCCATAGACTGATCGGCAGTGTGTGCAGTTTCATTAACGTTCATGAAGTAACCATTAACCCGGTCTTCTTCTGTCAGCTCTTGAAAGAATGGCCTGAGAATAAGATTTGTATATTGGTCAGTATTTATTGTTTCTTGAAAAAATACAGGCCCCATAATTCTGCAAGCACTTATTGCACTCCAAATTCCCATCTTTACATCATGAAGTTGACGGACATGCAGCTGATAGGGATTTTCTGCACTCCAGTAGCAATTGTTTTGGCTATTTATGTAGCCACTTAAGTGCAGCCATGCCTCATCACTATAAAATAAAAGATCTTGGTCAACATGCCCATCATGAACGGACTGAAGCAATTAGTTACAGTACCAAACCCTAGTGAAACCGGCAGGTCCTCTTAAATGTTGGGTAGTGGTGGGTTTGTACATTTGGGCTTTTAACAGTTTTTTTGCTTTGTGGTCAGAAGATAGTGACATATTAGCTTGTGCAGTGAGATGTGACAGGGATTTTGTTGGAGTTCCTTCCAAGAGAGCTCCTGTTTCATCAAGCTTTTACTCTGTTAAAACAGTTTGTCTCCTGGGTGTTTTCTTGTTAAGAATGGGCCCGGTGGTGTGGAACTTCTTCACTAAATTACTTACCGTATTCATATAGGGATGGATACAGCAGTGGTGAGTTTCAGGGGACATTGGACATCTACCAGACGCTGGTTTAAATTGGGTTTCTATTAGGGAAAAAGACTGCAGGTTAGTAGAAACACACGAAGCAGTAGCTGTGCGGTTTGGATCACGATTTGAATGTCTGATAATTATCTTGTTCGCTACAGAGCAAATGAGTGCAGGGCTTGTATTATGGCTTAACTAGTGTGCATTTTGCTGTTTCTTAGCTTTATTGTGTCACAGCACATTTTACTATACCTAATCACTTTGCATGTCCATAAACTCCATCATTTGTTAGATTAACGTAAAACAACTGATTGAAAGAATGTTGTATTTTTGGAGCAGCCTTCTTCTGATGGTACAGAAGGTTAATAGAGTTCAGTGTGCTTGCAATGAATTGTTACCATATAAAAGGCAAGCAGAGAAATATCGACCATCATGACTAAGATGTATTACTGGATAATATCGTCATTTTCCAACTCCAATTCCTCGGGTGTGGTGTACAAGCGCTCGCTATATCTCCCTGTCTGCATACTTCTTCTGTTGCAGGACATCTTCCCATTTGAGACCTCTCTGCTTCACATTTGATTTTACTGTGTCTGTCCAGCATTTCTTTGGCCTTCCCCTTGGTCTCTTTCCTTGGATGGTAAGGTTGAAGTATTTTCTGGGCTGGTCCCTCGCTCTTCATTCTCATAATGTGCCCATACCACTGAAGCCTGCTCTTTTTTATTATACTGGTAATAGGGACCTCAGTGCCAGCTACCTTCCTGTTGACTTAATTCCTGATTTTGTCTTTTCGAGTAGTTTGATTCATAGTTCTAACCATCTTTCCCTGGTTTTTCCTCTTGGTCTCTTGCCTTTTGCTCCTATCTTATGCATCTTCTTGGGTATCCTTTTTTCTATTCTCCTCACGTGACCATACCATATAAGCCTTGTTTCTTTTAACATATCCTGCAGTGGTAGTGAACCATAATTTGATTTTCACCCATCAAGTATATTAATTTGAATATCAAATTATGATTCCCTACTGTGAACTTGATTTTTTGTGTAAAGTTTAAGTACTTGGTATTGATGGCAGCAGTTTTTTTTTTTTTTTTTTTTTAAGGATGTAACAACCTATTTATCAGCCCCAGTGTAAATGCTTGGAATATTCTACTTCTTCTGTTTAACATTTAACATTGTTCCTCTTCTACTTAGCAGTATTACTGGACATTTTGATATCATTCTTTTTCTTCTATATTTAGGTAACAAAGCAACAAATCCTTCAAAAACAGAGAGTAAATGGGCAAAATATCTCTCCGAGAGCAGTGACAATTCTGAATCGGAAGATAGTGGTGACGAGAATGTACAGTGGCATCCTCTACCTCAAGCCTCACCTGTGGCATTCGAGCTGCCTCATGTGAAGAAACAGAAGATTGAATTTGGGTCACAAGATTCAGTAGATTTTAATCCCTTTAGTCAAAAGGAAACAGTTGATAAAAATAATCCTTTGAATTTTGATCTAAATTTTGATGATACTTTAATGGAAATAACAAGTAGGAAAACTGAAAATGAGGATAACAGTGAGGAGGATGGTTTAGATTCCATTTCCATTGTTCCTGTTAGTCAAGAGACACAAATGAAAGAAACTACAGGTTCACAGGACTCTCTGGCTAGTTTTAAGACACTAAGTCAGTTCTCGAAAGACTTTAGTGAATCAGGGTCAGTGTATAATGAATTCTCTAGTAGAAATAGTTTCACAGCATCGAACACAAATCAGCCTGTATTTCCAAGACAAACTTCAGGTGGTAGTAATGCAAGTCAAACAAAAAGTCCTGCTTGTTCGCAACACCTGTTTGAAAGGAAGGATGTTACTGATACAGGGACAGTGTTAATTGAATCCTCTAGTAGAAATAGTTTCACAGCATCCAACACAAATCAGCCTGTATTTACATTCACAAGACAAACTTCAGGTGGTAGTAATGCAAGTCAAACAAAAAGTCCTGCTTGTTCGCAACACCTGTTTGAAAGTAAGGACGTTACTGATACAGGAGCAGTGTTAATTGAATCCTCTAGTAGAAACAGTTTCACAGCATCCAACACAAATCAGCCTGTAGTTAAATTATCAAAACAAACTTCCAGTGGTAGTAATGTTACTCAAACGAAAACTCCTACATGTTCACAATACCCCTTTGAAAGAAATTCAGTTGTATCTAAGTGTCTGAATGATTCTGACAGTGACTGTCAGAAGAACAGCAAAGAAAATGTGAGGCCAGTGACTAAACTTTCTCAGAAGGATAGAAAAATTACATCAATTGCCCACCTTAAAAATGCTTTAAGTTTATTTGAAAATATCAACGATTATACTGAAGATGAAATTGATCATATGTTTAGATTGTGACTTGTGTAGAATATGAGTTAGTGCTGAAATATATGTGCCATAGTTAGATTTCAGTGTGGATTTGTTAATGTATTTTATATTAAAAACAGAGATCTTAAAATGTAACCAAGAACTTTTTTTATTCCTTTTGTCTCATTTCTGTGCTGTTCCCCCTTTCTTGCAACATTATCTTCCAAACAATGGGATATTTAGTAGTTAATTCTTGTTACATGGAATGTCCATATTCTTCATCACCTTCTGGTTGTCTTCTCAAAAACATTATTTTTATTTTATTTATTTAGCATATTTGTCTAGAAAGCAATTGCAGTTACTCTCCAACTGACTTGCTAAGCCTAACATTAGAGAAGATTTTTCTGTCAGGGTTATCTCTTAGCCTTTAGCAGTCCCCTGCCACATCTGCAAGGCAGCAGCTTCTCGCTGAATGTATGTGTCATTTCCTACACAAAGGCTTCAACAAGCCCGCTAAGGGTTAACTACTCTGCCCATAGCCATTGGTTCTCTCTTAGTTTGTCAGGTTTGGTAACGGCTGCCCAACCCTCGGCCAGACAGTCGCAGGTAATACAGTCTGTCGCATACGGTAGCGGGGTGTACCTCGTCTTTCCTTCGGTCATGTCTCCAAAAGACAAGGAGACAAAATAAGGAATGAAAGTATTCAGCAACAACTTGAATTGGACAGGAGCCTGTTGGAAACTTTAGAATTAAACAGATTACGATGGTATGGACATACGAGAAGGATGACTCCATTTACGACTCCAAGACCATAATATTAAAGGAATGTTGTTGGTAAGAAGCCCAAAGGGAGGCCTCGTGATAGTTAGGAAAAGCAAATTTTCAAAGACCTTACCAAATGTGATGTGAATTGGCAGCAAAACGTAGAACATCAGCTGTGGATGGACAGGACGAACTTGAAGAGGCTTGTAAACACCCGCACCCAGCTTGCTGGAGCGGGAAATCGATGATGATTATTATTTAGCATATGACATATAATGCACAAAGCAATGGGGAATAAGCAAAGAAAAGGAGAACAAGTTCATGGTGAACACTTTCCAGCAGCCCTTATAAATTATAGTGCAGGTTCTTGAGCCGATCATCTACGTCATGTGTCGCATCATTGCCTGGGTAACACCTGATGGGACACTCAAAGGCGATGTGGTAGATTGTCTGTCACTCCCACAGTCGCAGGTAGCTCATTGTTTCTAACCCCATTTATATGGCTATGCAGCACAGCAGCCATGATTAGTGCGTATCCGGTTTAATCAGGTCCATAACTGACGGGGTAGCTGGAATCCCGGGGGCCTTTTATTATGCTGTGTGACTCATTGCTATTGTGGAAGTTGGTGGACCATTCTTCACTCCATTTCTGTTTTAGCTTGAAGTTCTTTACTAGTGAATCAATCCTGCTGATATTGGTGGGTTTCTTGAAGCTTATGGATTCAACACTATTTTTGATTAATTTTATGTGCCACCCCTCGCAACCTTCACCCATAGGGATGCTAGGGGTGGTTTACCTACACAATGGTTTGATCCAAACATTAAGTCATTAATAAAAGTATTGAAGTGTGCCTAGTAGTCTTATTTTGGCAGATTAACATTAGTTAGAAATTGGCCTTGTAAATAGCCAAAACACATCAGCGCTATTCACAACAATATTATGCTAATAAAAATACAGTATGGAAATATGGTTCCAGCAACAATATGTATCTCAGCAGATTAACGCTAGCTATGAGTTTACAATGTTTAAGCAGAATCTCTTCCTGGTCTTGCCTACATTCACATGTGTGCCTACTTCAAACACTAGGTCTCTATTCTCCCGTAGAATCGTAGAATCCTTGAGCTGACACTGCCATGGTTATGGCTGGTCATTTCTTCATCCAATTTGTAGTATAATGTCAATATCTCCACAATGCTTGGTTTCAGGGCCTTAAAACATGGTTGTTGGTTCTGTAGGGACTTAGTTTTGTTCTCCTAGTTGTGAGGCTTAAAATGAGCTTTGTGCCCTTCTTGTACGATAAATTCTATATTTCGCCTGTATTAGCTTATGCTAAAGTGACAGGAGCTTAAATCTATGGAATAGAGAGGACTGTTAACATTTCTTGAGGACAGGATTACCCACAGGTTCCTGAAAGGCAACTATAAGCAATGAATTTCATTATTAGGCCTGTAATGATGGATACGACTTATTTTCTTAACTAAAGTTTTATTGACGACCTAATCAATGCAACACTAACAGTTGCACAAGGTGTACTACCAGAATCTCGAGGGATATTCCCTGTATCACCCTTATGGACGGATTTGACTTAATTTCTTAAACAGGATATCCCTCAGTCTAACATGGCAATGTTATATTTTTCTAAACAGAAGATTGATCCAAATACTTCAATCACATGCACAGCATATTTTTGTGCGTTTTCAGTAGACTATGTAGTGGAAACTCATTATTCAAGTTCAACACTGTGATAATTTTAATGCAGTAGTTTTGGTGTTCACGAGGAGTGTATTATAACGTCCTCACCTTCTTATATGCATGTTCACAACTTACTCTTTTTATGAGCATCAATGGACAATGATAGTCATTTTTTAATTAACAAGTGTTCATCAAGATAAAAAATCCTTGCATATGGACCATACTGAATATTTTAATTGTGTACATTTATATTCTTTCCACTACATTTGTGGTCATAGCTTTTTAAGATTCAGTCCTATTTGACGTTTGTATTAAGCCAACAGCGTGGAGTGACGTGTAACACGTCATACAGTAGCCATCTGTTGCTGTGGAGTGACGTATCCGACACGCATTGTGCCGCATCTGCATTGTCGTTTCATCTCTTGAGTTTGCTTCGAACTATGTACGAGGTCTCTTCACAGCCATCTAGATAAAGCTTCATTCTTTCGTTTCCTATATCTATTGATTCGTTTTAACGAATTTTCACCTCGTCAATGTGTAAAATTCATCTACTATTCGCTCGTGTACTTTTCCCGCAATGGCATCTGTAAACAAGGATAATCTTTCTAGCGATGCTATACAAGGCATGCTAAGTGAGTATTTTAGTGATAATGAAGATAGTAGTTACAGTTTTAGTGAGTATTCTGATGATGTTGACATTGCTGAATTAGACCGTGATGAGGCTGAAATGATACAGAAGAGACTATTGTTTCCGACACTATTCGTGCTAGATGTGGTAGTGCTGCATGTAATTTTTATTGGGATGATGTGGATAATTACGTAAGAAATAAACATTTTGTAAGGTCTTTTTCCCTCCAAGGTTCAGTTCTTAATGCCATACAACTAGTAAAGTTTCAAACTTTTTTTTCACTCAAACTCATCCAACTGTGTGTAACGGAAACAAATCGCTACACTTAGCGGTACATAATGTCTCAAGGAATGTTATTTCCATTTCGATGTAGGGTAAGGGAATTGATTCCAGTCGGTGAAAATGAGATGTGTTGCATTAGCCCTCTTCATATTGATGGGAATAGTACAAAACTAAATGTTAGGTCTTATTTCTCAAAAAATTGTACCATAGTCCCGCCCCTTATTTGATTCATATCTTTAGACAAATTTGAATCCATATGCAAATTACTTATAATAATAAATGATAATGTTACTGTTTTTACGTCCCGCTAACTTATTTTTCAGTTTTTGGAGACGCCGAGGTGCCAGAATTTCGTCCCTGAGGAGTTCTTTTATGTGCTAGTAAATCTACCAACATGAGGCTGACGTATTTGAGCACCTTCAAATACCATCGGACTGAGCCAGTGCCTAGTTGGGGTCAGAAGGCCAGCACCTCAACCGTCTGAGCCACTCAACCCGGCGCAAAATACTTTGCTTCAATGACGAGACTAAACACACTATGTGGTTGACTGAAAAGCTATTTCCAATATAATCAAAATTGGTTGGAAATTAACAGAGATATGGTATCATAAAACATATGATGGGGTAACAGGTAGGGACCCGCTTAGAGGCAGCCCTGCCCAGGGAGTGGCACCCCTGCCTATGCGAGTCCCAGAGCACACTGACCTGGTGTGTAACATCTGTAAAGGGTCCCAGCTGAGGGTAACAAGTGAAGACCTCAATGGCATCAAAAGCGGAGAATATGATTCGGTACGATGGAGTTGGCGGAGGAGGCAACCCATTCCTCTGGGGGTAGTACAGATGGAACCCACTGCCTTGTGGGATGAGGAGGGATCCTCAAAGGCTAAGGGAGTAAACCCCGAAAGAAGCTCCTCAATTACGTTAGGCCTAGCAAGCCAGTAAAAGAGCTTATTTGTAGTTGCTTTCAAAACACATAGGAGCCTCGAAACGCATTTATTAACTAAATTAGGATGCCAGCATGAGCAGACTCATGTCAGGGATGATGGTTTAAGGCCTGATGATAGAGTCAGTCTTGCAAAAAACGCAAAAATCCCAGAGGAGACTAACATGGATCGGGACCATCAGCTTACTCAGTCTCACAAAAAATGTGAAGAACAGTGGACCTCATGGAAATTAATGATACTCGGCTGAGAGAAACCAAATGGAGAGAGAAAGGAATGAAGAAAAAAAAAAAAAAAAAAAAAACAGTATACACTGTATTGGCATGGAAATGACAAAGAGATGAGGAATGGTGTTGGTTTCATCACGAGTAATGATCTAGGAGTCGCTGACATTCAGTATGTTAGTGAAAGAATAATAAAGGTGACTGTGCATTTAGGGAAAGAAAAATTATGATACAGGTGTATGCACCTCAAACTGGATGTTGTCAAGAGGATAAGAACCAGTTTCTTGATGAATTGGAAAAAGTTATTAGTTAAGAGAGAGTAATCATTATAGGAGATCTGAATGCACAGATTGGGACAAATAGAACAGGACATGAGAACATAATGGGACCTCATGGATATGGTGGAAGAAATATAGAAGGTGAACATCTCCTTGACTTCCGCATGAGGAATGGATTGGTGGTGAAAAATAGTTGGTTCAAGAAGAGACAGAGCCATAAGACAACGCAATACAGTTGGGATGGACTACAAAAGACTGTAATTGATTGTCATTTCAGATGAAGAAAGGAGCAGAATGGTAACAGATGTCCGAATAATACCCAGTGAGAGTCTTGACAGTGACCACCGTCTATTAGTAGCGGACCTGAGAAACTTCTGTGCCGAAAGTATAGTACAGGAAAATACCAAAAATCAAAGTATGGGAACAGTTAAGAGAACTGAGAATCAGAACTGGATAAAAACCCTGTTACAAAGAGATGGAGGGAAAAATGGAGAGGCAGAATGGACCAGATTAAGAACCACATTGGTTAAGGAAGCAACTGAAGTTCGTGGAAAGACAAGTATGAAATCAAGGGAGAAGGAAACCCCTTGGTGGAATGAAAGAGTGAGAACAGCAATTAGGGAAATAAATCTCTTACAGAAAGAAAGGGATCGGGAGAAAAATAAATGGGATCTTACTAGAGACGAGGCAAAGATCCGAAACCTCAAACAATTATACCAAAACAAAAAACTGGATGTTAAAAGAACAGTTACAGAAGGGATGACCAAGGCACGGAATATATTCACTCAGAAACTGGAGGAAGGCAGCAGAGGCAATAAGAAACTACTGTATAGTGTTATCAGAGGTAAAAGGAGGCCAATGAATACAATAAAGGCACTTGAAGATGAAAATGGAAATTTGGTTAGGATAGAAAGTAACATGAGAACCATTTCGACCACCTACCAAACAGAACAGTTCAAGAACAAAATACAGAACCGGAAATTCAAGCCTACAATGAGGAACCTCCCATCATCTGGACAGAAAATGAGACAGCCTTAAAATCTGTGCCTAAAGGAAAATCTTCAGGTGCAGATGAAGTGAATGCGGACAAGATGAAGGCAGCAGGCATCCAGTGTATACAATGGCTGCACAGAGTACTAAATGCCATATGGACAGACAACAAAATACCTGCAGATTGGAGCAAAGGCGTTATAACCTCCTGTTTAAGAAAGTCAGCAGACGGAAAACCACCAACTATAGAGGAATAACACTGCTGTCTCATGGGCTAAAAATTCTAGAGATCATAGAAAGGGATTGAGAACCATCACTGAACCACAGTTAGAGGAGGAACAATATGGATTCAGAAGTAACAGGTCAACAATGGATCTAATTTTTAGCACCCGCATGCTAATGGAAAAGTACTGGGAAAAAGGCAAGAACCTGGTCATTGTATTCCTGGATATAGAAAAGGCCTGTGATTGTGTTATAAGAGATAAGATCTGGGAGAGCCTGAGGAAAAGAAATGTGCCTGAAGGACTGGTAAGGTAAATTCAGATGATGTACAAAGACTGTACTAGCTGTGTACAAATTGAGGAAGGTCGATCTTCATGGTTTGACACCAAAAGTGGAGTTCAGCAAGGAAGTGCACTGTCCTCACTACTGTTAATCACTGTTATGGACAATATAATGAAGAATGTCAAGGAAAAGTTAGGTGAACTGAATGCAGTGGCCTTTGTTGATTTCATGATTTGGGGTAAACCAGAAGAGGAAGTACAGTCCAGCCTCAACGTATGGAAATCCTAGTTCCAGGAATATAACCTCAACATCAGCAAGACCAAGACAGTGGTGATGGCGGTCAACAGAGAAGGGCGTCCAGCAAGTGTAAAACTAGGAGACCACCAGCTAGAGTATGTGGACAGTTTTCCTTACCTTGGAAGGGTAATCTCCAGTGATAATTTGGTCAGATAAGAAAATTCAAATAGAGTGCAAAAGGGATTAGAATTCTACCAACAAGTAAGAACACTTTTATGGAATGACATGATTCCAAAACTGGCCAAACTGATTATGTTTATCAGCTATTTCATACCAATATTGACCTATGGTTTTGAAGCGTGCACCCTCACAAAAAGAGATTCATCAAGACTGCAAGCATCAGGGATGAAATTTCTTAGATCTACCATCCAGAAGACCAAGGTAGACAAGTTAAGAAATGAGGAGGTGAGGAAAGAAGCCAGAATAAAGACATTCCTATTAGACAGAATTGGCACATCCAGACTACGGTGGTACGGGCATGTGATGAGGATGGAGCCTACAAGGACAACCAGAATAAATTTGGAAAGAGACGTGGAGGGGAAAAGTCCTGCAGGAAGACCTAAAACTCGATGGATGGACATGATCAAAGTTGATCTAGTTACCAGAGGATGGACTGTGGATGATGTTCTCCATGACAAGTTGTATATAGACAGGAAGAAGTGGAAGAGGTTCATTAACAGTACCCAGGAAACTGGAACTGTACAATGATGATGATGATGATGATGATGGTATCATAAAACAGTTTGCGTCGCCATAAGACCTATCTGTGTCGGTGCGACGTAAAGCCCCTAGCAAAAAAAACAAACACAGTTTGGTGCACAGGTATGCTATCCTTTAAATCAGAGGTGCTCAAATTAATTTTTTGGCTGGCCAAATGGCAGATTCCTAAACGAACCGCGGGTCACATTCTCCCTTCCTCTCCCGTTCCAAATATACAAATACATCCACACACCCAGGCGCCCCCTTCTTTAACACCAACCAATTAACCAACCAATCTCTCGCATGGCTGTTCGACAATACAAACAATACCCTGACACACAATACAAAACAAATTCCAAAGAGTACTGTTAAACTTACATATCAATGAGAGGTCTGGGTCCTTCGCTTGAAGTTACATTTTTGAAATGTCTGGAGATGGATTCAACACAGCCACCCTCAGAATATATGTAGGTGTTCATCGTTGATCCGGGAACGTAATTTTGATTTTATAAACATAATTTTTGCTAATGTTTGTTCACACAGAAGTACTCGCAAATGTGCGCAAGTATTGTCTCGTAAATTTTAAGAAAGCTGAAAAATTTTCATTACTAAGTGCCCTGTAAAAGTTAACAAGATTTCATTTTGCAAACTGTCCCTTAATTGGGAACAACACTGAAGTTCAATTAATTCGACCTGTAGTAAAAATTGCAACAAAGTTCTTACTAACTAGGTTTTTCAGTATCTACAAAAAACAAACTGAAACTTAAGCACATTATAAAATCTCGGACACGGGGCCACTAAAATGCCTCCGTGGGCCGTATGTTGATCACCCCTGCTTTAAATGCCCAGTGAAAGCTCCCCTCGCATCCAGAGAAGGCTAGATTTTTAAATGCACCCGCTCAGAAGGGTTAATGTCATTTTTTAATTAACAAGTGTTCATCAAGATATAAAAAAATCCTTGCATATGGACCATACTGAATATTTTAATTGTGTATGTATGTATGTACAGTCCGTCAGCGATCCCGCTGGTGGGATCCTCAACAGCTCTGCCATCAGCTGTCATAAATGGCCTAGGCATCACTGAAGAGGCGTACTAGGGAAATGAGGAGTGAGGTAGTTTCCCGTTGCTTTCATCACCGAGCCAGAGTTGCTATTACATATCAGTCTGCCAAGCCCACTGAAATGCATATACCAACCGACCCTATGAGCATCATTTTCACACCATTCATAGCAGGGACTGGCTGCATAAGGATTGGCATTACTAGCATTGCTCATACCTCAGTCACTTTCATATTGTCAAAGCCAAGGATAAGACAGAGACAGATCTATGAAAGTAACAAAATTGCTCTAGCCTATACCAGAGGACATAGTGTACTGTAAACACTACGTCCTGCCAGCAAAGGCGGTTTAATTGTGTACATATGTATTTTTTTGACCATCTTTGGGATCATAGCTTCTTGAGTGTGTATCGTAGAGATAGGATAGGAATGGTGGGAGGGGGAGTATTCATTCTGGTGAAAAAAAGAATTTGTAAGCTACAAAAAAGTTAAAGATGAGACACAAGAAATTCTAAGTGTAAGGCTCATTTCTAAAGATAATAGGCAACTTGATATATTTGGAGTGTACAGACCGGGAAAGGGTAGCACTGACGCGGATTCGGAATTATTTGATAGGATAGTCGGCTATGTGGGAAACGACATGGAAAGAAATGTGATTGTAGCGGGAGATCTGAATTTGCCAGATGTCAATTGGGAAGGAAATGCGAACGACAGGGAGCGTGACCAACAAATGGCAAATAAGTTAATATGGGAAGGACAGCTGATTCAGAAAGTGATGGAAACAACCAGAGGGAAAAATATCCTGGATATGGTGCTGATAAAACCAGATGAGCTCTATAGGGAAACTGAAGTAAGAGATGGTATTAGTGATCATGAAGCTGTTTTTGTCGTAGTTAAAAATAAATGTGATAGAAAGGAAGGTCTTAAAAGTAGGACTATTAGGCAGTACCATATGGCTGATAAAGCAGGCATGAGGCAGTTTCTAAAAAGTAACAATGATCGGTGGAAAACGGTAAATAAAAATGTAAACAGACTCTGGGATGGGTTTAAAGAAATTATTGAGGAATGCGAAAACAGATTTTTACCTTTAAGGGTGGTAAGGAATGGTAAAGACCCACCTTATTATAATTGAGAAATAAAGAGACTAAGAAGGAGGTGCAGACTGGAAAGAAATAGAGTTAGAAATGGCTGTGGAAGTAAGGAGAAATTGAAGGAACTTACTAGAAAATTGAATCTAGCAAAGAAGGCAGCTAAGGAAAACATGATGGCAAGCATAATTGGCTGTCATACAAATTTTAGTGAAAAATGGAAGGATATGTATAGGTATTTTAAGGCAGAAACAGGTTCCAAGAAGGACATTCCAGGAATAATTAATGAACAAGGAGAGTGTGTATGTGAGGATCTTAAAAAGGCAGAAGTATTCAGTCAACAGTATGTAAAGATTGTTGGTTACAAGGATAATGTCGAGATAGAGGAGGAGACTAACGCCAAAGAAGTATTCAAATTTACATGTGATAACAATGACATTTACAATAAGATACAAAAGTTGAAAACTAGAAAAGCGGCTGGAATTGATCAGATTTCTGGGGATATACTAAAGACAATGGGTTGGGATATAGTACCATATCTGAAGTACTTATTTGATTATTGTTTGGTCGGAGGAGCTATACCAGATGAATGGAGAGTTGCTATTGTAGCCCCTTTGTATAAAGGAAAGAGTGATAGACATAAAGCTGAAAATTACAGGCCAGTAAGTTTGACATGCATTTTATGAAAGCTTTGGGAAGGCATTCTTTCTGATTATATTAGACATGTTTGTGAAATTAATAACTGGTTCGATAGAAGGCAGTTCGGTTTTAGGAAAGGTTATTCCACTGAAGCTCAACTTGTAGGATTCCAGCAAGATTCTGGATTCTTGGATTCTGGCGCGATGGACCTGTCTAAAGCATTTGATAGGGTGGATCATGGGAGACTACTGTCAAAAATGAGTGCAATTGGACTAGACAAAAGAGTGACTGAATGGGTTGCTATATTTCTAGAAACTAGATCTCAGAGAATTAGAGTAGGTGAAGCTTTATCTGACCCTGTAATAATTAAGAAGGGTATTCCTCAAGGCAGTATTATCGGACCTTTATGTTTTCTTATGTATATAAATGATATGAGTAAAGGAGTGGAATCAGAGATAAGGCTTTTCGCAGATGATGTTATTCTGTACAAAGTAATAAATAAGTTACAAGATTGTGACCAACTGCAACGTGACCTCAAAAATGTTGTGAGATGGACAGTAGGCAATGGTATGTTGATAAACGGGGTTAAAAGTCAGGTTGTGAGTTTCACAAATAGGAAAAGTCCTCTAAGTTTTAATTACTGTGTTGATGGGGTGAAAGTTCCTTTTGGTGATCATTGTAAGTATCTAGGTGTTAATATAAGGAAAGATCTTCATTGGGGTAATCACCTAAATGGGATTGTAAATAAAGGGTACAGATCTCTTGCACATGGTTATGAGTGTGTTTAGGGGCTGTAGTAAGGATGTAAAGGAGAGGGCATGTAAGTCTCTGGTAAGACCTCAACTAGAGTATGGTTCCAGCGTATGGGACCCTCACCTGGATTACCTGATTCAAGAACTGGAAAAAATCCAAAGAAAAGCAGCTCGATTTGTTCTGGGTGATTTCTGACAAAAGAGTAGCGTTACAAAAATGTTGCAAAGTTTGGGTTGGGAAGAATTGAGAGAAAGAAGAAGAGCTGCTCGACTATGTGGTATGTACAATAATAAAGTTTTATTATGAATCCACCTGTTCAATACATTATAATGTTGTCACATTTAAAATATCTTCATTAATTAAAAAGTTATATATGGGACATGTTTCGCTCCCTTACAGAGTATCATCAGCCAAATCTGAATCTCGAATAATTGTTATATACGTAAATAATGACTTAAGAACTATTAGAACATTTTTGATAAACTTAAAACTTACTCTATTAGAATATCATAAAATATAAAATCTTTGTATACATGGCTTAATTACATGTGCTTAATAGGAAGATACATTAAAATTACAACTCTTACAACACAAGGAGTAGACACAGAACAGACAGTCACCACATAACCTCGGACAACACCAAACCGACAAACAGCAATTGGAGGGGTAAGTGAAGTTTCTAGAAGCACACTCTTAACTAGCAACACAACTTCCGATTACTTGCAAGATTCCTGTTCTTGTTACAGACATTCAACAAGATAAACCAAGCAGCAGCTTTTAAATACGAGCTTTGATTTACGTCCCTTTCAATCATCCTTATCAAATCCATTACTGTAGTTCACCGAACGGTCATTGACATCTATAAGAGCATATCTTTTCAACAGCATTCGCCGAGGTCAAATGACAACAAGCATTTAAATTTCTTGAAGAACAACATTTATCCTGTTACAAGTTCAATCATCAAATTGACGATAAATTTGAATCTTTATAGACTCTTATCCACAAGGGATAAATAACTTTTTTACCAGATCTCATTGCCAAGAAAATCCCCAAATTTAGCTCCTAAGATTGATTTATACGTCTTTCTAAGATTTCAAACATGATATATTTATTTTTTATTTAATTTAATAATGTAGTACTCTTTCTTCCACAATTTTAATGTATCTTCCTATTAAGCACATGTAATTAAGCCATGTATACAAAGATTTTATATTTTATGATATTCTAATAGAGTAAGTTTTAAGTTTATCAAAAATGTTCTAATAGTTCTTAAGTCATTATTTACGTATATAACAATTATTCGAGATTCAGATTTGGCTGATGATCCTCTGTAAGGGAGCGAAACATGTCCCATATATAACTTTTTAACTACCGTAATGAAGATATTTTAAATGTGACAACATTATAATGTATTGAACAGGTGGATTCATAATAAAACTTTATTATTGTATATCAACAGATTTCAATACGGATTAAAACATGAGATTAGTCACTTGCAATATGTGGTATGTTCCGAACTGTCAGCGGAGAGATGGCGTGGAATGACATTAGTAGACGAATAAGTTTGAGTGGCGCTTATAAAAGTAGGAAAGATCACAATATGAAGATAAAGTTGGAATTGAAGAGGACAAACTGGGGCAAATATTCATTCATGGGAAGGGGAGTTAGGGATTGGAATAACTTACCAAGGGAGACATTCAATAAATTTCCAATTTCTTTGCAATCATTTAAGAAAAGGCTAGGAAAACAACAGATAGGGAATCTGCCACCTAGGCGACTGCCCTAAATACAGATCAGTATTGATTGATTGAAGATTCAGTCCTGTTTGACATTTGTATTAATACATTCAATTTTAATGACACTATGTCCTTCTTTACACCAGCGGCCAATGACCTAGATGTTAGGCCCCTTTAAACAACAAGCATCATCATCACCATCATCATCGGCCAAAACTAATCCTATTAAAAAAAAAATATTGTATTGATTAGATGGTCAATAAAACTTTCATTAAGAAGGGTAACTATACGAAATATGGTTCAGATTGGTGGAACGGTATGGATTTTTATAAGGAACGGACAGACAGATATTCTGCTTTATATACAGTATACAGATTATCAACATTCATTGTACGTATATCAACCTTAACGATTTATTTATTTTCTTTTCAATCAGTTCATAATTCTCTCACTGCTTCTGTGCACAAGAATTAAGATTACAATGGGACAACAATGAGTGGCTTAACATAAAATTCATAGCAATGGTTTAGCTTCATCACAACACACATACAAGCAGGAAATATCCACTAATTTGTACCGTTTCTTTTTAATGCTTCACTTCAGGGATTACACAAGTGAAATATTTTGCACTCATCTGAACTTACAGCAGATGTGTTCAGTAAAGCTTTTTTTCTTTTTAATCTTCCCCTTCTTATCTTCTACATAGTTCTGTCTACAAAAGAAGAGGGGGAAAAAAATGAACCACTGTTCTTGCTTCAACACTCTTCAGAGATTTAAAATCAAAATCTATGATTCATTACTTCACACTCTGTAACAACTTTCTTCTAATAGTTTTTTTATTAAGGCTTTCACTGCCCAGAAAACTAGACATTATGATGTCTTGGTGTACATCATGTAAATTGCACTAAAAAATGATATTTTGAAATGAAAATATTTCACTATGCAACTACTATAATCATAGTTGGGATGTATCCAAGTATGCAAAAGTTATCAAATTACTTATTGACAAATACTTTATTTTATAGTAATTTTTACTCTTAATTTACTTCTTGAAATAAAATTGTAATCATTACATTCTAGTAATCGATATACATCACAGTGTGGGTTCAGTTATGGCCGATTTCGACAGCTGCTGGAGACGTGCGTGTCTCGTGTGTTCTGTCCATCTTGTGGCTACGCATTGACCTGTCTCCTCGATGTAGACTTGTCCACAATCACACAGCATTCTTTATACACCTTCCTGTCAGAACTGGAGAGATCAGATGAGATCATATAGGCTACCTTCTGTCCAGAACTGAATGTGGTATATATATATATATATATATAGTGTTTCTTTAGAACTTCGGCTATCCTGTTTGTGACTGTATGGGAAAAAGGCCTTGCATTTTTCTGGTCTTCCGTCATGTGTGAGATGTGTTCTGGTTAGGGTGTGATAGTCAATGCTATTTCACAGTGAGAGTAGCAGTTTCTTCAGAAAGTGGAATGCATTGTGTCTAAATACTATATTCTTTTATATATTAATATTGTAAAACAATACATCTTGGGATTAATGCTAATGGCTATTTTGCATTTGTTGATAATAGTCACACTAGGCGAGTTCAAAGTCATTCATTTCGAATATAAGAACCAAGAGTAATAACACTGCTAATTATGACCTCAACTACTGAAGTAGTGGGATCTATGGATCCTACCTCCCAATTTCAGCATTTGAATTCTGCTGCTGTCTAGCGACGAAAGATAATTCTACTGGACGGTGCCTATGACTGAGTTAATTTAATTTTATAAGACGCTACCAGAGATCTGTAACATGCCAACAAGGATGACTTAGAGTGCCAAGGTTTCTGACCGTCCTTCAAAAATCTACTTGGATTGAACGCACGACCTTGGAAACCAGAAGCCAACACACTAACACTGATCCACCAAGGGAGCTAATTTAATAGATAAAATCTGGACTGCATAAAAACTTCTCACTGTACTATTTGTCTATTTCAGTGAGGAGCATAGCCATGTCTGACATTTCATATAACTCACGAACATGTGTGTCCTGTTCTAACCCACCCCCCATAACGGTGTAGTGACATCATATATAGCAGCTAGCCTCTTAACGACTTGTCTCCACCATTTTCTGTCCCTCATGAACATATTTTACTCCAATTTCGAAGCTTGGAATGTTGTTGTCTAAATTAAAACTTCATTGAAATGACAACATTTTATTGCATGTCAAAAGAACAAAGGCTGTTGAAGATCCATAAAGGTTATATTTCATGTACCGCAAAGGTTATGCAGTATGCATAATGTCTTCTAGCCCCTGTTGATTGATGAGACTCCAAAATAGGGTTGAAATGTATTGAAAATATACAGAGTGTAACAAAATTCAGTACTCAAACTTATGAGGGATAATAGGCGAGACAAAAACTGTTCAAAAGTAAGTCTCTTTGATGCATAGCTGCCTCGTTCTCTTGACCTTACTCCACTTGAAGAGCCGGTGTATGAGAATCTAAGAAAGAGCTTGTCGCTCAGATGCTTGCAGCTGTGTACTCTCTACAGCACATACCTAGAGTCAGTCTTTGAGCCATGTACGACAGGCAGTGGTATGTTGTTGAGAAGGTTATATTGCAGGGAAGGCCCACTTTTGAACAGTTTTCCTAAAGAATTACAATTACAGGTAATGTGTTCTCAAGAATTCAAAACAGTGCTTTCCGGGCGGTGGTTAAAAGTAAGACAGTCCCTGTTAACTATTGATTTTTGTTCCATGAGAAGTTATCAGTGTTATAAACCTGATTCAGTGCTTATGATTATTCATACATAAATATTGTTACTGAAGAAGCCATAGTTAATATATGGGAGAGATGACTACTTCATCGCTTTTGGCCTCGCATGGCGATTTGATTTGATAAGTGACTGAAGCAAGGTGCGAAGCTGATTGTAATTATTGACGGTTCCTCTCATGAGAACACACTTGAGACCTCTGACCTGCTGTAGAGGCATCGCGACAGAAAATATTCATGTTTTTAGTTCTGGAAAAAAAGCCTGAGTCTCGCAACATTGCAAACCAGAACACGCAAGATAACATGCAATTTGTACCTTTCATTTTACTTTATCATGAAATTTAAGCAATATTTTGATGTATATTCCATCATTTTTGATCGTAATGTCATTTTAATTCAAGGTATTTTACTGAAGATGACTGTAAGAGAGTTGAAACATGTCTAATTAACGTTCATCTTATAAGATGGTAGTAATGTATTGACTTAGGAGGATAATAAATACTGTTTTGGTATTAATGTAAAAGTTCAACCATCAGTATGGATAAAATTAAGTTTATAGCCTGTGGTTATTTAATAAAACATATTTGTTTGAGTATTAAATTTTGTTACATCTGTTACAGGTAGTGCAGTCAGCTGAATGAAACATTAAATACTGCTAAGCCTGAGTTGTATTCTCAGTCAGAAAAATAAGGACTATGCTGAATCACAATATTATTTTCCTAACCTCATTGTAGTGCAATTTACAGGATGTAAACCCTGTAGACTTTTATAACGTCTAACGTTTCTACTTTCTTACTGGGCCCTACAGAGGAACATTAAACAGGTATAGAGAAAGCACTACACTAGGGGGTCACTAATACGATGACGTCGTTTGGTTTGGTCTCCGTTCTTCTTCACAGCTCTAGCCGTGGTAGAGCTGCTCGTTCCTTCACTGATCCTGCTGGTAGAACTGACGATATCGTCTCCTCCGCTGTCGCTGAATCTGGCTCCACCGTTTCTGCCATGCCTTACGCCTTCGCCAGGGTCTGAAATGTTAAAACAATACATAAAACATTGTGAAATAATAACTATTATTCATATACAGTTAACTTCCTTTTAACTATTCATGGTTGTAAATGGTGTCAAGCTGCTAACATTTTCCTGGGAAAGGGTTTGTTGATATGCTAAAAAATATTTCTACCAACATGGTTCCTTGACTTTTAAACATTAAATGAATGGACCAATCAGTCACCACTGATCTGCATTCAGGGCAGTCGCCCAGGTGGCAGATTCCCCATCTGTTGTCTTCCTAGTATTTTCTTAAATAATTTGGAAATTTATTGAATATCTCCCTTTTTAAATTATTCCAAGCCCTTACTCCTTTTCCTATAAATGAATATTTGCCCCAATTTGTCCTGTTGAATTCCAACTTTATCTTCATATTGTGATATTTTCTACTTTTAAAAACACCACACCGGACGGTTAGAGGCGCGCAGCTGTGAGCTTGCATCCGGGAAATAGTGGGTTCGAATCCCACTGTTGGCAGCCCTGAAGATGGTTTTCCATGGTTTCCCATTTCCACACCAGGCAAATGCTGGGGCTGTACCTGAATTAAGGCCACGGCCGCTTCCTTCCAACTCCTAGGCCGGCCTTTCCTATCCCATCGTCGCCATAAGACCTATCTGTGTCAGTGCGACGTAAAACCACTAGCAAAAAAAACACCACTCATACTTATTCCTCTGCTAATGTCATTCTGCACCATCTCTCTACTGACAGCTCAGAACATACCACTTAGTCAAGTAGCTCGTCTTCTTTCTCCCAAGTCTTCCCAGCCCAAACTTTGCAACATTTTCGTAACACTATTGTTTTGTTAGGAATCACCCAGAACTAATCGATCTGCTTTCTCTAGCGTAACAGATAGTGCTATTAGCTGCCGTCCTCGGGGCCCCGGGTTCAATTCCTGGTACTGCCAGAAATTAAAAACTAGCAGGAGCGCTGGTATGTGGTTGAAATGGTACATGCAGCTGACTCCCCTTCGGGATGTACCTGAAAAGAGTTGCGTTACGTCGGGATGAGGATAAGAGTTTACTACTACCAGGCAAATGTTGGCCACTTCCTTCCCAATCCTAGCTCTTTCCTATCCTTACATCACTGAAAAACTTTGATGTGTTACTATGACGTTAAACCACGAGCAAAAAGAGAAGGAGGGGCCACTTAACGGAGAGCTACACTTCATCTAGGCACACACTCGGAATGTGCAGTGATAGAGTGAACAAAGAAAGGCTAAGAGAAACCCGCCACTTCTTCAAAATCATTGCGATAAAATGAGGCCTTCAGTGAGATGTTTGCTTTGAGACGTACTATACAGAGAGTAAAAGTTAACAAAACCATACCTACAAATTCTTTATTTCCAGGTTTACATAATCATTTAAAGAACTTCACATTCGTCGCCATAAGACCTATCTGTGTCGGTGCGACGTAAAGCCCCTAGCAAAAAAGAACTTCACTTCAGTTTTTGTTCAGTTTTAGCCATTAGAATACAGGGTCTCTCATATAACCTAGGACCATCGAAGCAGCGTTTTTACTCTCCGATATATAGGCTTTAGTATGGAAGGCATGCAAGGTCAAAAACTATGCGCAAGCAGCCTGCAATCTGTATGTCATCTGTTAACATGGTTAACATGTTAACATTGCATCACCGTATTTTTGTATGTAAAAGTTCTGATTTCATCTTAGTGGCCATGTGAACGGACTTAAGTCTCGCTATTGATGTGCAGAAAATCCTAAGTGTTTATGAAGTCCCTCATTACGATACGAAGATTGGTGTTTGGTGTGCTGTTAGTGCATGATGAATAATTGGGTCTATTTGCTTCAAGATGATAGAAAATGCAGAGAGGTACCAAGATGACATTTTTATGCCATTCTTCCATCAGTTAAGGGAAGAATAAAAATCGCGTGGGTGGTTTCAACACGATTCAGCCCCTGCTCATACAGCAGAAGATTCCCTTCTTACAATCTCGGAAGTGTTTGCAGACAGAGTGGTCATTGCTGGTCTATTTCCCCCTCGTTCTCAGATCTAACGAGTCAGAATTTTACTTGTGGGGTAAACTGAAAAAAAGTAGCAAACAAATCCTCACAGATTGGAAGAACTGAAATAAATCAATACGTACGAAAACAAACATTACAGTAGCAAAACTCACTCGCGTCAACCAGAAAGTGGTTACCAGATACAATGCTTGTATAACCCAGGAATGACGACACTTCCAGCATCTTTTATGTAGTAACACGCTTAGAGCAGGGCGGCCGCACGTGACATGAGATCGGCTGAGGCAGGTGTCGTAGCACTGAGTACAAACACTATGTGTTCGGTCTTAGTTTATGAGAGTACCTGTAGATAGCTCTGCAGCCATATTTTTCAAGAAAATAAATTTGAGTAGAGTTGTGTAACCGGACAAACTTAATCGAGTGCTAAGGGTTTATAAAATAATTCTGTGCATTTAACAACTCTTCCAACGACAGATGATTTTGTGATTGCTGAGGAGTTGTTAAGAAGAAAGCCATTGGGCGAGCTGGCCATGCGGTTATGGGCGCGCGGCTGTGAGCTTGCATCTGGGACGTAGTGGGTTCGAATCCCACTGTCGGCAGCTCTGAAGATAGTTTACCGTGGTTTCCCATTTTCACACCAGGCAAATGCTGGGGCTGTACCTGAATTAAGGCCACGGCCGCTTCCTTCCAACTCCTAGCCCTTTCCTATCCCATCGTTGCGATATAAAGCCACTAGCAAAAAAGAAGGAAGCTTGAAGAACACAGGAAACGGAAAGAGTCTAAAGATAAAGAAAACAGATATATCTTCCCTAGTCATGTGTTTTATCTCACTTTCTTCTTACCCCACATGAAGACTGAAGATCTGTCAAGATGGCCCCTCAGTAAGCATTGATGCCTGCTCTCCTGATGAAGCTAGGTAGTAGAAACTAACTTTTCAGACACTGAGAAGAAATGGATGTAGGAAAGCTAGGATTTGACACTGGCAGTGTTTGAAGATGGGGAGATAGTCCTGCTAATAATGTTATTTGCTTTATGTCCCACTAACTTTATTTACGGTTTTTGGAGATGCCGAGGTGCCAGAATTTAGTCCCACAGGCGTTCTTTTACATGCCAGTAAATCTATCGACACGAGGCTGATGTATCCGAACACCTTTAAATACCACCGAACTGAGCCAGGATATCGAACCTGCCAAGTTGGGGTCAGAAGGCCGGTGCCTCAACCGTCTGAGCCACTCAGCCTGGCGATACTCGTCCTTTTGTGTTTTCTTGTTCAATGTGCGTTTATCCTATTGTATGCTACAGCGAGTTTACCTCATCGGTTGGCCGGCAGGCGCACAAAACTTATCTGCCTCCCGTTAACTCATCACTACCTGTTACACAGCGCAGCGACAGCACGGGAACGCCCGCACTTTGCAGTTCAGGTCCGTACTTAGTGCTGATCTGTCGCTCCAACTGTTCTTGAGGTTTGAAATGTTACTTTGGGGTATAATTCTCGTAATGCCTTCACGTGTGTACACGCTAGAGGGGAGGGTATTTATGTACGATAATTATGTGAAAACAGGGAAGTCATTAGGCGATTTGTAACACAATTTCCAGGTGTACGCCCTCCACAGGAAGACAGTGGGGAAACTCAAACGAATTGAGAGGAACGGGTTCTTTACTTGATAAGAAGCGAAGTTTTAGAAGGCGTGTACTTAACGAAGAAAAAGCAAGATTAGAACATACGCCTACAAAATCCCTAAGACGACTTGGACAAGAATGCAAGGTTTTGAAGAGCTCACTCGTATTTTCTTAATTTTAATTGTCCTTGTTGCTATGCCGCAGAGCAGGCAGTGACGAGTCTACAGGAGGCAGATAAGCTGGGCGCGCCTGTCGGCCAACCGATGAGAGAAACTCGCTGTACTTTTCATATTCCTATCTTTCTGTCCACAACTTGATTTGACGCTTTCTTGATGCTTTCCATTACTTACATGTCATTATACTTTGATTTTATGAGGTGTGATTTCCAAATTTCAATATGTAATATTGCATAATTACACTAACTGTAGTTTAGGATTATCTTTGTCATCACGGCAACTTGAAAATACTGCAGGAAGATCTTAGATAAGAAAGGTTACTATTTGCTTTACGTCGCACCAACACAGATATGTCTTACGGCGACGATAGGATAAGAAAAGCCTAGGAATTGGAAGGAAGCGGCCGTGGCCTTAATTAAGGAACAGCCCCGGCATTTGCCTGGTGTGAAAATGGGAAACCATGGAAAACCATCTTCAGGGCTGCCGACAGTGGGGTTCGAACCCACTATCTCCCGATTACTGGATAAGAAAGGGAAGTGGTAACATGGTACATTATAAATTAATGTACAATAGACATAGGTTTTGGATTAGTAAACAAAATGCAATGTACTGGTAAACCACACTTGCCGACGCTGTTAGTTTTGTTGCGGTTCAATCCTGATATGAGAATGAACTAAAGTTAATCACAATTTCCATATTAATATACAACAATCAGCCATGTTAGCTTTATTACCATCATTCGTATTAATTGATATTAGTGTTGAATCCAGATGCAACCTTAAAAACATGATGTCTTCCAGTTGTATGTTAAATACATTACATGGAATATAATCATGGGATATATTACAATGTATTATATACAGTGAAAATTTGGAATGTTCCAGACCTTTTTTATTAAGATATACAAGTTTTAGTTTCTTTAAAAGTCTTCAGAGAATCTAAACAAGTTCACACCAGTTAATGATGGATTATACAGAAGAAGTCAGCAGGCAGCAAGTTATCACAAGATAGAAAATGATGCTATTTAGGCTCGGAGACACTCCAGAAACTATTTTCAACCCCTAAGAGGTGACTTAAAATGAATCTCTAGAGGCTTTCAAGTCAGAGGGGGGAAGAGGTTGGTTAACACAGTGCCTCTAGCAGAGTCTGATATTACTCCCACTATCTTTCATGTCAAATCTTGTTTCCTTCTCATCCCGTTGGTATTAGATTTACGAAGCCTATGATGTATTTTGTTTTTAAGCTTTCTGTGACCTTTGAATTTGTTTTTTAAATGGTTTAGTTTCTTTGTTTTTCTCCCTTGATTAGTGTTACAAGAGGATGGTTGCCCACTTGTCTGTCTCTCTCTAGTCATCAGCTGCGAGGCTGGCTGGCAGCATCTCTCTATTCTTCACGTTTCTTTGCTTTCCTTTTCAGTTCGTAGTAGGAATCACATCTCATGTCATCTAATATTTGAGTCTTATAATTTTCTTGAATAACCCATCCTATCTAAGTACAGTGGAACCTCGATTATCCATTCCCGGAAACTACATTTTCCTGGAGTACGTGTTCAAATTACATGGTCCCGCGAGCATTGTATTTAAATCACGTAAAAATCCCACGTTATCCGTTCCTCATAGAAACGATTTCCCGGATCAACCGTCCAGAAATTTCAGTCCCTCCAGCGCTAAATCCTCGATCAATCATTTTTTAAATTAACTGTATCTCATGAAAGGGCGGCTATGGCATACTAATGGAGATTGGCGTTAACGCCCTGTCATTGCGATAATTAAAGCAAGTACTGTACCGGTACTGGAAAAACGATCGCTTATGAACTTGCATAAGGGACCATCTTAGCATCGCATTCGGGCGGTATTGTTTAGATAATCTCGGAAATCATAAAGCAGAGAGTGGCCACAACAATTGTAAGGAGACATAGTACATTTCGACAGCTCTGCTTGAAGACTGAACAAGTTTCGTCAAATGTTCGCACTTATAAAACGTCCACATTATGTCCATGGTTAGATGTTCATATTTTTACCTTTTTCGATCATAATGTCATACAGGTTAATACCAATGTAAATGGTCTGTTATTGGACATTATAAATTTTCCAGCTAACTCATTCTTGGTTGCCAGCGTTTCGCCCTCGTGTGCTAGGGTGGGCTCATCAGTTGGTACCTAGCACACCTACCAATACGCTGGCTAGTGCATACTGTGGGGGCCACTGCGTAGGCTACTTGCAGCCACCGGCAGTGCCAATGCACTAAGAGACTTTGTCTCATTACTAGCCAGCGTATTGGTAGGTGTGCTAGGTACCAACTGATTTGCCCACCCTAGCACACGAGGGCGAAACGCTGGCAACCAAGAATGAGTTAGCTGGAAAATTTATAATGTCCAATAACGGACCGTTTACATTGGTATTATAAATTTACTCATTCAGGAGAAATGTTTCAGATTCCCTATGGGAATCAACATATATATCATCTGATGGCCAAGCAGGCATCAATTTTCAATTTTTCGTAATGAGAAAAATCAAAATGTCAGTGATCACTGACACGAACTTCAGACCACTTCCACCCCACTCCCCTCACCTACATGGGAAAGTAGGCGATGCCTTCGTGCATGCTCGGCTATTTGTGCGTACGCGGACAACTGAACTACACCAGAGGCCAGCACAACAACCGGGCACCAAGGGTGTGATGAACAGTTCATTGGCAATCATTGGTGGTCGTTGTTTACGTTTGTTCGACATCTGTTGTACTGAAGTATGGTGCTGTTTTAAGTGTTAATGTTTACGTACTTTATCAGTATACTGAAGTTGCCGTAAGTGAACCACAATCATAATGAAGAGGCAAGCTTCCATTCAAAACTTTTTCGCCAAAAAAACAAGTGTCAATGAGCCTGTTGGCGATAGTCCTAAAGTCTGTAGTATTACGAATGGACAAAGTGCAAACGGGCGTTACGGTGATAATGCTGAAGTTGGCTGCGTTGATATAGAACTGCTTCTTGTGATGTCGCTACTTCGAGCTCTATTAATGTAGTTCCGGTTATGGAGGATAGTAGGCCTAACCAAGTAAGGAAAAATATCTATGATATTGGAAACTATTGTCAAAACAATTCCGTTCAGTCTTTCACAAACGAAAGAAAAAAATTTATGTTAGAAAATGTTTGGAAACCTCAGCCTGGATACAAATTTCCCTCCATTACTAGTTCAAATCATACTAGATCTTTTCAAATTAAGTGGCTAGAAGAATTTACGTGGTTAGCTTATTCAGAGGAAAAATCTGGATCTTTTTGCAAGTACTGCATGTTATTTTCCCATACCGAAAATGTAGGGAAAGGATATCACCAAGTGGCAGAGGTGTTGGTCACTCAGGCTTTTACCAATCTTAAAAAAAGCCAGGGAAATGTTTAGCAAATATGGAAGCTTATCCTATCATAAGAAATATGTTTTGATCACTGAAAATACAAAAGGTATAGTTAAGAAAAAGGCTGAAAGTGTTATCAATCAAGTAAATGCCCAAAGAAGACTGGATGTTGAGAATAATAGAAAATGACTGATCCCTATGATACAAACAATATGACTTTGCAGGAGGCAGCAAATAGCTCTAAGGGGTCTTTGTGACTCTGGACGAATAAGCCTTGAAGAACCAGACCAAAATTATGGGAATTTTCGATCGTTGTTGAGATACCGAGCCAACAGTGGAGATAATATTCTTGAAGACCAATTAACGACCAGTGGTGGGAAGACGATGTACACAAGTTCTTTCATTCAAAACAAACTTATTAACACATTCGGTCACTTAATGCAATCAAAAAATGTCAGAAAGTTGTTTTTTATTCTGGTTTAGCAAATGAAACCACTGCCATCAGCCAAATCGAACAGTTTTCTCTCTGTGTACGTTACGTAGAGGACCAAACCGTTGGCCCTGTATACACATTGTTCTTCACACACTCTAAATTTATGTTTGTCAGATACCTTCTATAAGAAAATGTATGGGTGTCATAAAAGAAGTCTGCGGATTCTTTCATATGTCAGCCAAAATAACCGAAATATTGAAATCAATGATTTCTGAATGTTGTCCAGAACAAAGGAAAATAAACTTATTTCACTGTACGAAACCCGATGGGTAGAAAGGCACGACTCAGTAATTAAAGACATTTCTCATGAGGGCATGTAAAAGATTCTGGTGACAAAATGAGCGTTTATCCAGCAAAATTAATTAAATCTCTGACATAGATTGTCCAACAGTACCTCTTACCTGTCGTAAGAGGTGACTAAAGGGGCTTCCAGGAGCTCTAACGTGGGAGGGGGGTTGGCGATCATGGGGTCCTTAGCTGAGTTCTGACATTGTTTCCACTTATGTGAAGGTCCTCACTTTCATCTATCCTATCCGACCATCCCCTGGTCAACACTTGTTTTTTGTTTTGCGACCCCGACGGTATTAGGTTTTAGAGGCCTAGGTAGGGAGTCTTTCATTTTCACATCCTTCGTGGCCCTTCTCTTTCTTTGGCTGATAACGTCATCTTTCGAAGTGTCGCATCCCTTCCATTTTCCCCTCTTATTATTGTTAATAGAGGATGGTTGCCCATTTGTACTTCCTCTTAAAACTGTAATCACCACCATCACCACTGTCAGGCAGAGATTTGATTTACTTTGCCTTCTTGTAGTGTAAAACAGAATGTCAAAATTGATATGCAGGCAGTCTTGATAGGGCCAAATCAAAATGCTGCACACCGTAACTTAGATCATATTATTATTACAGAGGTGCCAACCTCTGAAATGGCTTTTCCGTAATCCCCCCCCCCCCCCCCCCCTCCCTACCCTCTGAAAAATGTTGGAGTCAAATCGAAAGCACACTCATCCCTTCTGGATAAATAGACCCTATTTGCCCTTCCTTTCTTTGTAACTTGTTTCCCCACGCAGCAGGTGCTTTTGTGTGGGATTTTTCTCGTAGCATTCTTCCCCCTGTGAGGACATTTTCACCTTAAGAACAATAAGCGATTCGAGTGTAGATGCGATTATTGTAGGCCTGAATTCATTCTGTTTTTCCTATTAACACTGACAACTCTTTCTGTGGGAGAGTTAATGTCAGGTACACTTAATACTGCAATAATACAGGATTACATTTTTTAGTGAATAGGAGAGTAGAGTTATTCATTCCCAATGAATTTCACGACGCTCACGGATAGCGAAAGGAAGTGACGATCGAATGAGTATCTTTGCCAACTCACAAAATTTGAAACGAAGAGGGTCGAGTACCAATGCTCGAAAAGATTTAATTCTCCTTGTTTTCTTATTTTTTCCGTAGAAATTATATTTTCCTTATAATGTCGCTCTTCCGTAACAATTTACCCTTGGACCATAAAGCTGCAATCGGCAGGGGAAATCCGTAATAATTACGGATAATTCGTAACAGTTGGCACCTCTTTTATTATTATGATTATTATTAGTCATGTATAGTAGGACTTTCACTGAAAGGCTAATCACTTATTTAGTTCCACCCAACATGCTCAACCAGTAAAACTGCATGTCACGCAACTTCTTTTGTGTGTTCTGATTTCGGTGAACAGTTGTACATGTGTTAATATTCTGTAATTGAATGGTTCGTTATGATGTTAACAGAAAGTATCGAACAAGGAGGTTAACAAAACAAAATTACAATACATACAAACTCCAAGATTCAACACCACACCATGTTAGTATGAAAATCAAACCAAACCACAAGCAATAAAGTGCACAAGCAAATCTGTTACTCACTTGGGTAATTTCTTCTTTTTTTTGTTTATGGGAGGTATGACCTCTGCCGGGCCCACCAGATGCATGGCGGAGGGGCCGTAGAGCCGGGCGCCTAGAAAGCCACAAAGCGGAAGACGGAAGGAAAGAGAAGGAAGAGTGAAAGACAGAGAAGAGAAAGAGAGACAAAACAATGGGTTACTTTTAGCTCACAATTAAATAAAGCATACAGCAATATTATTACATGAACAGCAGTTGAAATAGGGATACATAGGGAATTGGGTCAACAATAACAGTCTCAGGAGGAAGGTTATTATTCTCAATGCTTGAAGGAGTGAACTGGTTATCTTTATGTCTATTTTGATGCACCTCTTCTCTACTAATCACCTCTCATTCACTGAAAAATTAATCTACAAGGTGCATCAGAAATATACCGACAATTAAAAAAAAAAAAAAAAAAAAAAAAAAAATCAGGCATTCTCTTCATGTTATGTCATGTTATGAATGGCTCTGCTATTGGATTGACAGAAAATTTTTCTTTTTGAGAAAATGAGATTACTTTGTTACTTCCAGGCAGGCAATTCAAATTGACGAACTTGCTGTGTTTGCTATGCGAGAGCACAAGCCGCTGAGGGAAGTGGGGTGTATGATGGAGACAGAGTTAAGTAATGCTTTGTGCTAATGTGCAAGTTTCTCATTTGTTTCGCACAGTCGCTTCCCAGTTTCAGTAGACAGTGTACAGTTGGTTCTGCACAAACTGACTACATACAAAACCCGTAAAAAAGAGAAGATGAACTTGTACCAAGAATACAGGCAGTTTTGTCGGTCGTTCGCGACACACCACACATCCTGAAGAGAGTGCAAAGATCATTACTACACCACTGTGAACTCTGAATCAAAGAAGGAGGCGGGCATATTGAACATCTACTATAATTAATTGTTTCCTTCATTCAGTATTTCATTCCATTTACAACGTTGTGAGTGAAGGAATACACAATCGTAGGGTGGCAGCGTTGCATCTTTGTGCATGTTGAACAATAAAGAACGTTATTGCAACCAACAGATGAGAGGAGAAATGATCTGGTGCATTCCTTGCCTGACAATTACAGTGTGCGCAGTTATGGCTGTTTAATAAACGAACTGTGGATATTGCCTTTGAGAGACAAGAACAATCCTGTGCGAGTTGAACGAAGAAACGCGTGCATACTCGGGAGCATTCTCTTCTGTCTCCATCATGCACCGCACTTCCCCTCCCTTCTTTTCCCTGAAGCTCGGCAGTGGCCTTGTGCTCTGGCATACTCTTCCGGAGTACTCACCTATACACGTTCCTCCGCGTCCAACACAACCGGCACACTCGTGCGGCTTGTACTCTGGCATACTCTTGCGGAGTACTTCCCTACACACGTTCCTCCCCACCCAACACACAACTGGCACACTCATGCGGCTTGTGTTCTGGCATACTCTTCCAGGGTACTTCCATATACACATTCCTCCCCGCCCAACACACAACTGGCACACTCATGCGGCTTGTGTTCTGGCATACTCTTCCAGGGTACTTCCATATACACATTCCTCCCCGCCTAACACACAACCGGCACACTCATGCAGCTTGTACTCCGGCATACTCTTCCGAAGTACTTCCCTGCACACGTTCCTCTCCGCCCAACTCATGACCGGCACACTCATGCGGCTTGTACTCTGGCATACTCTTCCGGAGTACTTCCCTACACACGTTCCTCCCCGCCCAACACACAACCGGCACACTCATGCAGCTTGTACTCCGGCATACTCTTCCGGAGTACTTCCCTGTACATGTTCCTTCCAGCCCAACACACAACCGGTCCTCTCATGCGGCTTGTGCTCTGGCATACTCTTCCGGAGTACTTTCCTACACTCGTTCCTCCCCGCCCAACATACAACCAGCACACTCATGTGTCCCATCCGCGTCTACCCTTTCAACAACGCTCTATCTTCCACCGTCTCCCTACCCTCAGTAACTCACTACCCAATATTGACATATTCACACTTTTCCCATCTTTCAAACAAAAAATTAAAAGATTCCTTTGAAGTCCTCTCCAGGTTTCCATTTTCTTCCATCCCTCCAACTCTCGACCTTTCTTCTTCCTAATTCAGTAACCGACACTTGCCAGTTATCTTTACCATTGTTGTAACATTGTTATTGTTAATAATTTATTGTTGATACTTAACATTGTTGTTTATACCGATTGTTATCCTTTCTATTATTTAAACTTATTGAAAAATGAAAACCTGCAGCCTGTTTTCCAGTCTTTGACTGGGTCAGAAATGTACTGAATGAAACAGATATAGGCTATTAGTACAATGGGGTCGCCACTCCCAAGGTAATTATTAATGACTGATAAATGCTATGAAATGATATTGGAGAGAGTTGCTGGAATGAAAGATGACAGGGAAAACTGGAGTACCCAGAGAGAAACCTGTCCCGCCTCCGCTTTGTCCAGCACAAATCTCACATGGAGTGACCAGGATTTGAATCACGGTATCCAGCGGTGAGAGGCCGACGCCCTGCCATCTGAGCTACGGAGGCTCTTATTTAAAGTTATTATTATTAGGTAAAATGGCCCTCCATATCTAATAAATAAATAATCAGGGGATAAGACGAGTTCATCAGTTTGAATTGTGCACTCTGAAGTAACAAAGTATCCTAATTTTCTTCGCCAATCCGATTGCACCATCGTTCTTAACATAACACGAAGAGCATCCCTGATTTTTTTGTTAGTATAGTTTTGATACACCCAATATAGGCCAGTGGCATTCTTTAGATAAGCTGACCGAGCTCGATAGCTGCAGTCGCTTAAGTGCGGCCAGTATCCAGTATTCGGGAGATAGTAGGTTCGAACCCCACTGTCGGCAGCCCTGAAAATGGTTTTACGTGGTTTCCCATTTTCACACCAGGCAAATGCTGGGGCTGTACCTTAATTAAGGCCACGGCCGCTTCCTTCCCACTCCTAGGCCTTTCCTGTCCCATCGTCGCCATAAGACCTATCTGTGTCGGTGCGACGTAAAGCAAGTAGCTACTACTTAGATAAGCTGAATGGAACACAACCTTTAGGAAATAATAGCAAAAATGGCACGTTTCTTGAATCGTTCGGGTATATTTTCCATCTTTCCAAGAGATATATAGCCTAAGAAAGCCTAATTTGTGTTTTGTGATTTTTTATAGGAAACCGACACTCAGCAAAATGTATTGAAAATTCAACCAAACTGAATTGATAGTTCATTGTTATTGTCTGCACTATCTCCCATTGTTGTGGTTCTGTTGAATTTTTACATCACATTAAGCAGACATACCTTTTGTGGAATAACCATCAGGCACGCTACTCCTACACAGCGGGACCGGCTTCTTTATCCCGTAAGGGTGCCTGCATCACTGCAGGACGAGGACTCGAATCTACAATTTTTAGTTAGCTTGTTGAGGAATTCTTATGTGTTGCTTCCGCCAACTACGCTCATACGAGGCCTGTTCAAAAACAAAGAAAACTTTGAAAATACCCTGCAGATATGAAGTCTTAGTGGTACTGAATCTTCTGAGTAACTAGCCATTTGCCATGCACATCGATTTCTGAAACAGTTATACTTCCGCTTGATACCGGGGAAAACATTGTTTACACAAATACACGCGATGTGGAGAAAATTAGCCAAGACTGAAGAAAACACGGCAGATCAAGTCGAACGTGAAAGTGTTGTTGACTGTCTTCTCATCAACGGTGTTGTGCACCATGAATCTTACCTGAGGGTCAAATGGTAAACTGCTGGTGTTAAGTCTTGAGAAGCTTGAGAGAAAATGTCAAGAGAAAAAGACCAGACATGAGGAGAGAAGTCCTGGGTTCTCCACCATGACAACTGTGATTCCTCATACACCCTACTTCCTTAACCTGGCTCCAGCAGACTTATTTTTTTCTATCCCCTAAATTGAAATACACCCTGACAGGACAACTGCAGTCAACTGAAGAGATCAAACTGAAGTTGCAAGGCAGAACCTCTCGAGAATCCTCAAATTGCCTGCCAGGACTGCTTTCAGTAGAAAAGGCACTGGGACCATTGTATTAATAGAGGATGGGAGTGCAGTACTTCAAAGACTACGCTGTAGTAAGCACCACAGAGAATATTTTCAAAGTTCGGATATATTTTGAACAGGCTTTATATAAGTGGGAACGTACTGTAGAGAATCACCGGGCGATGGGCAGTGCTTGAATTTCCTGACTGAGCTGGTAAAAATGGAACTGTGCATCTGATCCCATCATGACATCCATGAGAACATCCAATATTAACGATAATATTCTAATTATAAACTTGACCATATTAATGGCTTGTAGTGGTCTGTATTGAACATCTAATTAATTTTTCATTCAAATCATGGTAAATATTTTTTCGCTGAATAAGAGAATGATGTTTTCTCGAAACGTACGATTAAACGGTTTTGTGTATAGTATTGACAAGACAGATTGTATTATCTCTTTACAGACATGCAGACATACAGTGTGAAGTATTGTAAAGAAATACATTTCAAAAAGTAGAATTCAGCTTTTTCATTCCTTAGTGCTGGTTAATATTTATGTCAGTGGTCTGCAAAGTGAGGGAGGAACTTGAGTATAATACATGAATATCAATCAATACTGATCTGCATTTAGGGCAGTTGCCCATGTGGCAGATTTCCTATCTGATGTTCTCCTATTTGAAAATATGTTGATCTGAAACGCTCAGCAGATGAGAGACAAATGTGGTTGCAGCGACAAGGCCTTGCCTTGAGGCTATGAATGAATGAATGTTTTCCTAGCCTTTTCTTAAATGATTTCAATGACATTGGGAATTTATTGAACATCTCCCTTGGTAAGTTATTCCAATCCCTAACTCCCCTTCCTATAAATGAATATTTCCCCCAATTTGTCCTCTTGTATTCCAACTTTATCTTCATGTTGTGATCTTTCCTACTTTTAAAGACAACAAAGTTACAACAATGAAAGGAAGTTCACTACAAGTTATGAATGTGTTGTTTTTTTTTCCCACCAGTCTTCTCAGGTTCTTAGTAACACGAATGTAGGCTAGAAGTCCTCACTATTTGTATTGAAAACCTTTCAGAGAGTAACAAAAATTGACATGCAAGTTTCTGAAGTGATCCATTTGGTTCATCTTTCAGATTGCATGCAGTTATTAATATTCTGTGTTAAGGTGAACAAAACTGGCAAGGAAAGGCGTGATTACTTAACTGATCTATCTTATTCTGAGAAATTGTTATGATCAAACATTTTTCAATATACAATACTGCAATCGTTATTGATGAGTGTTGTAGGTTAAATACAGGATGAAACATGATTCATGCAACAAATGTCAATACAAAATATTTATATAAATGTCAGTGCACAATGCTAAGGGATACCTTGCACCATCAATGTTAGAAGTGGTATCAGGCTATTTTAATGAACCATGCTTGTTAGAGTTTGCATCACATTGTGCTCACGGTTACATACAAGAGCAACATGGACAAGGGTGCCCGCAGGAGGTAGCTAGTGGTAGAAATCCTTAATAATTCAATTTTTTGTTTGTTATTTTGTTAAACTTTTTGTAAAATTCACTCTAGAAAGTGACAGAACTCAGAACTAACATATTCCCAAATTGCTATGAAAATATTTGATTCTTTGGTCAATATAACACATAAAATACATTTCATTGTGCTAAGTCTGTACTGTCATAAGTATCACTTTAGCAATCCTTATCACGTCTTCTACATTTACAATATAACCTGAGTGTTTATTGATGCATGTTTCATCCTTACCGGGACATCATCAGTCAACACAATGAATAACAGACCTTATAAAAATAGTCACATAGATATTGGTACCTATACACAGTAAAATATACGTTCACTTTATAGATGAATCGACATGTGAACGTCTTGTCCTTAAAAATCAAACGTGAGTGCAACTTTGTAATCAAAATTTTGAGGAGTCTGTCCTTAGGTTGAGCATAATTGATGTTGATGGATTGAGTTGTTCAAAGACATGGAACATTCGACTAGGATTGCATGGTCGTTGGCGGAGAACTACTTAAGTAATCCCCTGGTGTCCTGGCCAGTATATATCAACCTGACTCAGATTGTATTGTAAAGGTGAAATATGTGATAAACGTTGCTAAAGTGACTGGTCAATGCAGTTACTCTTTATGTACGAAGTCCAAATAAAATCCATTACACTTTCTGTCCAGCTGGGGATTTTTACTAACTTCCCGATGAGCTCTGAACTTCAAACTTCACGTAGATTGCAGTTTTACTTAAAAGTCATAAAACTGACAGGAGTTCTTAAATTAATAAGGGAACGTTCCTGTAGATTTCGGACTCGTTCCTTGCTATCTTGCTTACATGCAAGCGCGTTGCCCTGCTTTCTCAACTATTCACTGAAAACCACTCATGCAAGAGTTTCTCTCTGTCAGGAGACTACGCTCTAGCAAAGACCTTGAATTGAAGCAAATAGCTTAGGGCCTGGCAGTACTCTTTGTTCTTGCGTTATTGAAGTCAATTGAGTTTGAGGCTGTAAATCTTATTCTTTGCAGTTCAGGGTACATACATACTTTCTTTCTGGGAGAAAAGGTGCGGGTACTCACCATGTAGGTGCTGTTACAGAAACTTCCACACCTCGAATATGAACTATTATAAACCCCTGCTGCCACCATCCACTCCTTTCTCTCACAGAAGACTTTTTTTTCACCCCTCCTTCAAAAGTGTCCAACGATCTGGAGTAGATTTGACAATTTCTACTTCTTCAGCGTTCCTTATTTTACTCATATCGAGCAAGGCTGCGTGGTTTGTGTCACGTAGCTGTGAGCTTGCATCCGGGAGATAGTGGGTTCGAACCCCACTGTCGGCAGCCCTATGGTTTTCTGTGATTTGCCCTATTTTCACACCAGGCAAATGCTGGGACTGTACCTTAATTAAGGCCATGGCCGCTTCCTTCCTATTCGTACCTTTTGCCAATCGCATTGACGCTCTACAACCTATCTGTGCCAGTGCGACGTAAAGTTAATTGTAAAAAAATAAAAACAAAAACAAAATGCTCATTGTCAAAAAGCAACTACTTAATTTGAACAACAATTGCACTAATTTAACTTGCAGTAGATGTATTCAGAATTCATGTAAACACTCAAGTATTGCAGGACGGATACAGAATGATAGTCTGACATTGGAAACAATTGGAAAGTGAAGAACTTTGTTTTTCTGGCTGCGTTACCAACCCGTGAAGCCTATGAAACGTGTAAGGGTGGTAGCAACTTGTGAGAATTGAAACTGCAAAATTCAATTGTGAACGCAATACCATCTGCTAGAATATTTATAATAAACTTCTGTTAATAAATCGCAGTTCCTGTTTTTAAATCTGAAAAAAGAGAAAAAGAAGAAAGAAAGTGTCAGTATGGGTCATCGATAGATTTTTCTGAGCCTCTCCAAATATTGAAACCATAAGTAGGATCAAGACTTACTTTGAATCTGTGACTACGGGCCCTAAAAAAAGGACCTTTCGTAATACTACGTTTATATTGCTATATAAATCCTTAACCTGACACAACAAATTTAATAACAGCCATTATAACTTTGCCTTAACATGTTTTTCCCCTTTATAGATTACTTAAACTCATATAGTAATTTATTTTAATTTCTGTTACAGCCCGGGTACCTCTGATAGATGCTCGCAGAACTGACTCCAGTCAACTTTACTGCTCTAGAATAGTCAGAAAGGAGAATAAAGCTTTTGCAGGCGAAATGGCAGTTACAAAGCAGAAGTAAACTTGGAAAGTAAAAGTGATCTCATTACTGCTGGTCAAGTATCTCTTTTATTCTATCGGAAGTGAAACTTGAGAGCACGAAACTGAAGGCTTCACGAACAGTTACAAATTTAGACAGGAACACTTATCTCTGCCGAGTGTAAGATCTCTTCATAAGTCGTTACAGAATCTTTCAGTGTCGGTTGGAATAAGTGATAGCATTCTAAATATGATGAAACTTAAGTCGCGGCCATTACCATTAGAAGAGCGCATGGCTTCTGTGTTGCAATTGATGATACGTCACTGAAGGAATGTTTGCATTGTGATGCTCAGGAAGATGTATTTGAAGGTTTTCCAGAATTGCATAGTGTTGACCTGTGCACTAGTGATAAATGGATAAATGATGATGGGTCCAGAACTCGTGCCTACCTAGTGTTGGTACTTACGATAAGAGGAGTGAGAAAAAGCTTTAAACAGGTTGTGGGTTATTTCCTCACTAAAAATATTATGGATGGCGAGTTGCATTTGATGTGCTGTGGAAAATTAGGGCAAGTGGTTTCATACCCAAGGCATTAGTTAGTGATTAAGGCAGGGGCACCAGGTTTTGAAAATTAGTGGGAGTGCTCTAACTTACAGTCCAAAAAATGTGGGCAACGCCCCGGAAAATGTCTACATTTAACTCTCATGAAAATACAGCTTTGGGCGTTTTTGAATGAGCAATATTTATTGGAAAAGATTAACTATTGTCTTGTTAGCCACTTTTTCAACAATAATGAATGAGTTCAAAAGGAAGTCCACATAAATGAACATAAAAGGTAAAGGTGTGTTTTAAGAATGAAAAATTAAGAGAGAATAAATATATATGAATTATAAGGATGGAAGCTTAAAAAAATACTAATTGTCTCTAAATTCTTATGGCTAAAAAAAAAAAATCATAATTAGTTTTAGAATGATAGCAAACTGGGTTTAAAACTGAACTGCCTCCAATTTAATGTTTATTATTAGCAGTAAGTTATAAAAATAAAAGAGAAACTGAAAGTCTTAAGTCTATTTGGTAAAAAATTTAAAGTCTTTGCAGAATTTTTAATTCTTTCTCAAAGAGAGCGTTCCTACGAACAGTTGATCGTCTTATGAAAATGTTCGCCAGAGTTTCAAGGTTCAATTTTTTATTTCTTGATTATGGCCATGCACGATTGCGTTGTCGTTCAATTTTCCTTGCGTCATGGTGCTGCACAAAGCATAAAAAGAATGTTCTGATGTATATGTAGAAACGAGGATAAAGTGATCTTTAGCATGTTAATTACCTCTGGAATCAATTAACCTTTATAAAGTTTTGAATGAATCATATCTAATTAATAAAATAAAATATCCATATATCTCACTTGTAAACAAAAATGTCTTGTGAGCGCCTCAGCCCATCCGTTGAATGCACGGGACAAAAAAAAAAACGTGATGATACTAGTGTTAAGAACTACGATAAAAAAATTGAGGTTCCCCTCTATTTTTATTTTTCTTCTGTCATCTCCTTTTTATCTTTCTTCTCCCTGTTTGTGGGGGTTCTCAACACTCCCACAAAAATGGTGGTAGGTGCTCGAGTACGTAGCCCCTCTGGAGTCTGCTACATAGACTGCTTGACATATCTGACCAGAAACTATTCATCGAGTTGGATGGCGACAGAATGTACACTTTTTTTATGCACAATAACCTTAAAAGCTATGATGTTCAATATAAGGGACAAAATATTTCTTGAAAGACAGCAGTAAAAACTTGCCAATATGGGGGCAGAAAAAGTGTCAAATTCAGGAGACTATGTAAAAAAATGAGGTGCTTGTTGTGTATTGGTGGATTCAATATAATTGTAAAAAATAATTCTGGTTTATATTTGATTCCCTAGTATTTATATCATTCCGTCAATTATATTACTAGGTTACTGATATTGGTAAAGAAAGAAGAATAAAATACTAGATATTTTAGCAAACCTTGTACTTTCCTCAAATCTAATATTTCAGACTGGTCATTATGTCTCTGTCATCTTCTTGAGTACAGTACTCTTAATCTTTCAAACCAAGGAGACTAGGTCCTATGGGCACCCTTGGATGTATGACAATAAAATTGAAATAACACAGTACCACAGTCAGCAACCATAACCAGTCTAACATAACATACTAGTACAAACAAGAGATACAAGCTATTTTCATCAAGTTACCAAAACATTTAAACCACCTTAGGTAAGTAGATTGCATTAAGTGTATTGTATTTACAAATTACACAAAAACAGACAAACATCATTTCCACACACTCTTTGCTCAAATATATCAGTATACCTACTTAAAAACTGTAATCAGACTGGCCATGAGTAAATAATGCACAGTGCGAGTACATATACGAATATTAGTCTTGAAACTGAAGCTGGTAAACACGCTGCTATTCCTGATAGCCACGTGGACATGGACTGTTAAAAAAGCTGACAGAAGGGTGACAGAACCTCATGGGGAACACTAAGTACGTAGGGGTTAATATAAGGAACGATCTGCATTAGGCTAATAACATTAATGAGGTTGTTAAGAAAAAAAGTTGCAGATCTCTTAACATGGTTATGAGAGTATTTAGGAGCTGTATTAAGGATGTAAAGGGGAGGGTGTGTAAGTCTTCGGTAAAACGGCCGTAAGAGTATGGCTTTAGTGTATGGGACCCTCACCAGGAGTACTTGATACGAGAACTGGAAAAATAATCGAAAGCAGCACAGTTTGTTCTGGGTGATTTCCGACAAAGGAGTAGTGTTTCGAAAATGTTGAAAAATTTGGACTGGGAAGACTTGGGAGTAAGGAGAAGAACTGTCAGCAAGGAGATGTAGTGGAATGATTAATTAGACGAATAAGCTTGAAAGGAGCTTTTAAAAGTTAGGAAGATCACAATATGAAGATAAAGTTGGAATTCAAGAGGACACATTGGGGCAAATATTCATTTACAGGGCAAGGAGTAGGGAATTGGAATAAATTATCAAGGGAAATGTTTGATATATTTCCAAGTTCTTTGAAAATATTTAAGAAAACCTACATAAACAATTGATAGGGAATCTGCCACCTGAGTGACAGGCCTACATGCACATGGATTGAATTGAATCAAGAAGATACAATCTCTGGAAATGTGGGTCTACCACTGAGTACTGTACATATCCTGGACGGACTGCCGAACCAACACTTCCAATTCTCGACGAGATCAGAGTCAAGGAGAGTCTCGTGGAGATGATCATCCTAGCATTCTTGAGATACCTTGGCCATATTTCAAGTAGGTAGGAAGCCATGGAGTAGATGGTGATAGAAAAGAAGGTACGAGGAGGGAGACTCTCAGGGACGGGCATCTGCGAGATGGGTCTATTGGATAAAGACATTTGTTGTAAAGTCTTGTTCGTGGCTTCACAACTGGCCAAAGATTGATCAACATGGCAAAAATTCTTGAACTGCGAGTGACATGTCACCACGCTCTGTCAAGAGTAAAATAAAGGGAAAGAGAGAGATTATTAGAGGGCAAAGTCCATTCATTGTAATGTGACCTTAAAATTTCACAGATGGTAAGTAATGGTCTCGAGGGAAATGGCCTGCAGATATTTGAGCATGGTGACTTCCTTTGAGTGAGGATATAGAATATATTAAATACTAAAAGTCTCATGTACGCTCTGTATTGACATCACAAAATACAAATGTAAAAGATCCACCAATTCAGAACATTAATTAATCAGATAAAAGATATCGCCTGAAAGCAAATATTAGTACATGTTTCGTCTACTTAGTGGACATTTGAATTATTAAAAGAGAACAATGGAATTAAAATCCATAGGAAAACTAATGCATGACCTATTAAAATGTGGAATGAAACACCAAATTAAAAATATGTAAATAAAAACTACATCTATCAAGTCATAAAACGTAACACATATGGCACGCTAATCACATGAAAGTCTTAAAATTGTTCGATATGTTGATACACAAGGTCTTGACGTAGCGAGAAACCAAATTACGTGTCACATGTAAGTAAGTGCATAAGAAATGTTCAAATTGGAGGTAAACATTCTCCTGTAGCATGGATCAGCCTGCAAGGGCGGATCAAATATATATGGGAATCATTTGTTTAAATTTTTTGCATCAACCAAAAATCTACACATAAAGATCACTTTTCTACATAATGTTCTGCCTTCGATACACATTTTCTCCATCGGATGGATAAGATTTTGATGCCGTCCTGATAGAAAGAAGAGTGACTTGTGTTGAAGCCAGTTGTGCATGAACTCTTCTACACTTGCTACATCATCATCGAACCACTGTCCTTCTAGATCTTGTTTGAGTGGTCGAAACATATGGTAGTCACAGGGTGATAAGTCTGGATTGTACGGCAGGTGTTCCAGAGGTGTCCAGTGAATTTCCTCCAGTTTTTCCCGTGTTAAAGCGGCAGTATGTGGCCTTGCATTGTCATGGAGAAGAATTACATTTTGGATCTGTTGCCAGCGTCGCTTGTTGCAATACGCCGCTATTACTTCATCCAAAAGGAGACAGTAATAGGCTGCATTGATTGTGCTATGTTTGTGAAGAAAATCCACCAGAAAAATGTCCACGGAGTCCCAGAAAACGGTTGCAAGCACCTTTCCAGCAGATGGGTGTGTTTTGGCCTTGACCAGACCTGCTTCGTCTCTTTCCTGCCACTCCATGCATGTTTGCTTGCTTGCTTGCTTGCTTGGACTCTGGGGTGTAATGATGCACCCAAGTTTCATCACAGGTCACAATACGATGCCAGAAATCCTCTCCTTCCTCCTCATAGCGGCGCAGGAGTCTCTGACAAACGTCCTGGCGTAAAGCTTTTTGTTCCTGGTTAAGGAGATGAGGACCCCACCGGGCAGACTATTTTCTGAAATGGAATTCATCTTGGATAATATTTGAACACTTCCATAACTTATTCCTACGGCCAAAACAATTTGCGAAATTTTTATTCGCTGATCTTCACCAATAATGTCATGAATGGCAACAATGTTGTTTGCAGTGATGCTTGTCCACGATCTCTTTTCATGAGGTTCATTTTCCACAGCAGCTCTTCCTGCCACAAATGTTTTAGCCCACTCATGCACTCGAGTCTGCAAAAGTGTTTCTTCCCCAAACTGCGTGGAGCCGTCTGAAAATTTCTCAAGGTTTGGTGCCCTCTTTAGCGAGAAATTTGATGATGCCTTGCGCAACGGACATGTGCACCTCTTGCCCACTCATGGTGTACTGAAGCAGCCCAGCTCTCCACCGTCGTTCTCACATGCAAATCCCTTCTCCAGACACCCCCACCAACATCCTGGCAAAGCCCTGCCACAGAATTATTACTAACAACAGCGGTACATTCAAATTCCTGTTTATATTTGATCCGCCTTTGTATTTTACATGTGACACGTAATTTGGTTTCTTACTACATCAAGACCTTGTGTATCGACATATCAAAAAACAATTTTAAGACTTTCATGTGATTAGCATGTCATTTAATATGTGTGCAATGTTTTATGACTTGATAGATGTAGTTTCTATTCATATATTTTTAATTTTGCGTTTCATTCCACATTTAAATGGGTCATGCATTAGGTTCCCTATGGATTTTAATCCCATTGTTCTCTTTTAATAATTCATATGCAATAATGGTTTAGTACTTACGGTATGAAGCTGAAGATGTCCCCTAAGTGGACGAAACATGTACTAATATTAGCTATTAGGTGGTATCTTTTATCTGATTAAATAGTGTATTGAATTGGTGGATCTTTTATATTTTATATAGATATAGAATATATCCACACTATCCTCTGCCTGATGCAAGAGTCAATGAAAAGTAACCTCTGGGCCCCTAGCTGAGTCTATTTCCACTTGTGCCAGTCTCCTCACTTTCATCTTTCCTGTCTGATCTCCATTGACGAACTGTATTGTATCAGAATTTAAAATCAAATATACAGACTGCATTTGTATCTAATTCCTAAACACACTGAATTACATAAGGCATGCGAGTTCCTGGGTGAATTACTCACTTAAGGCAGCATATTTCCTTTTCTTGGCTCGACTGTGTTGATGGTGGTGCCCCACGTAGCTCGTCATGTGAAGCATCGAGGGTGAGGACGGTATGGGCGGTGACTGCGCCGCACTACCCACCGTACACTGCTTGGTGCCACGACAAGCCTTTAGCTGTGCAAGCTGGTTGTGCAGGTACGAGAGCTCCTGTCCTGTGAGCGAGTGGACTCTGTTCCACTGCTCAAAGGGATCTGTAAGAAAATAAACCATAGAATAACTACAAGCTTTTAAAAATGACACATTCTGATACATGTTTATGACCAAATCTGAAGGTCTTATTGAGCAAAAGTGCTCTGTAGTCTGAGAAAAATAAGACTATATACTCGCAAGTAGATCTTCATATTTGGGCAAAAACCTATTCTGTTCCTCATTAATATATAGGTACATAGTAATGGATGACATCATGAGAACAGCAAAAGCAGCATATGGAGGAAGAGAAATGAACATGATGTTATTTGCAGATGATATTGTGATTTGGGGAGAAGATGACAGGAAGGTTCAAGAACAGTTGAATGTGGTGAATGGGAAGATTGAAGAATGTGGATTTAAAGTAAGTGTAGAAAAGAGTAAAACTCTTGTTATGACTAGAGGGGAGAAAGAAGGGAAAGGTCAGATTAGACTTGCAGACAAGCCCCTGGAAGTAGTGGAAACGTTTAAATACCTGGGGAGTGAATTAATAGAGAATGCTCGACTGGATGCTGAGATTAGTAAAAGGATTCAAGCTGGAAGTTGTTTCTATCATAGTGTAAGAAACATGTTATGGGACAAAGATGTGCCAATGGAAGCAAAGGATACTATGTACAAGATGTATTACGTACCCATAACAACCTATGGAGCAGAAACTTGGACAATGACAAAGAAGGATGAGAGTCGAATACAGGCAGCCGAAATGAAGTTCTTGAGGAGTATGATACAGAAAAGAAGAAGAGACAAAATAAGGAATGAGAAAATCCAGGAAGAAATTGGAGTGGAAAAAATGAATGATAGAATAGAGAAGAGCTGACTAAGATGGTTTGGGCACATAAAGCGAATGAGCGATGAAAAAATGCCAAAAATGGTGATGGAAATGCACATCCAAGGAAGGAGAGGCCGTGGACGACCACGATTAAGATGGAAGGATACCATCCAATGCAGCATTATAGAAAGAAACCTGGACTGGGACATAGTGTTGGAGGATGAGTGGTGGAAAGACCGAAGAAAGTGGAGAGGAACCATATTTGCCCCTACCCGGCTACAGCTGGATAAAGGGAAATGATGATGATGATGATGATGATGATGATGATAAAAGTCAGGCAATGAAAAGTGTTATCTTCCTCACAAAGGCAAACGGGCTAATGTGCAAGATGGCCACTATATATTGGTCTTATGGGAATAACCGATACAAGGCCAGACCATGGATGAATGATAAGAAAAGTCTTTCCTTGTCAGAGTGTGGACTAACACAATAAAGATGATATGCAATACATCAGCAGTGAGAATGGTACCTGGGCATTCACAGTCTCCCAGTAAATGTCGTCCCCTGTGGGTGGGGGCGCTAGAATTCCACCCACGGTAACCCCTGCCTGTCGTAAGAGGCAACTAAAAGGGGCCACAGGGGCTCTGAACTTTGGAGCGTGGGTTGGCAACCACGGAGCCCTTAGCTGAGTCCTGGCATTGCTTCCACTTACTTGTGTTGGGCTCCTCACTTTCATCTATCTTATCCAACCTCTCTCTGTTAACTCTTGTTCTTTTCCGACCCCGATGCTATTAGTTTTGCGAGGGCTAGCGAGTCTTTCATTTTCATGCCCTTCATGGCCCTTGTCTTCTTTTGGCCGATATCTTAATTTTTCGAGGTGTCGGATCCCTTCCATTTTTCCTTCTGATTAGTGTTATATAGAGGATGGTTGACTAGTTGTATTTCCTCTTAAAACAATTATCACCACCACCAGTAAATGTCGCCAGACAGGATGTAAAGAACCTGAGAACCTGGGCCATGTATTGGGCTACTGCACCAGGAGAAATTTACAGAGGAACATGGGCCATCACAAGGTCCTGGGGAAGGCAAATTCGGAGGTTCATGAGGGAGTGCACTATCTTGTAGAAGATGGATCGACTAGGCAAGCGGATATTATGGTCATCAACCACAAGGAAAAGAAATGCCTCCTATTGGACCCCACCATACGCTTCGAGGTCAACTTGGAGCAGGCATTCGCGGTGGATGATGAAAAGAGAGCCATCTACTTGCATGTGTCCCTGGAACACAACTGGTTATGCATGGGAAGAAAGGGGACTACTCTTCGGAGCCAGGGGAACTTCATTTAAGGACACAAGTTCCTATCTCAAGAATCTGGGCCTTACATTGATGGATGTACAATATTTTGAAAGATTCGTTGACAATATTAAATGAACATTTATGTTCTTGTCATTAGATAATAATGACTCATTACATTTTCTATTGCATATGAAACAAGTTTTATTGTATTCCGTATCCTTGTGGTGACATGCAATTGCGGCCAGATGTCTCTTTTGCTGAGAACAAATATAAACAGGAACAGAATAGGAAAACTTAACCCTTTGCCCTTTAATATTTTCGTAGGCATAATGTCTCCCAACTTGTAATTATTTCACTGTTTTTGCTATACTGGGAGATGTATTATGAAACACTTATTTACATATCTACAACAACTTTCTACAGGTTCAAAATGCAAAAATATTGTATACAGAGACATAAGAAAGACACAGCTAGGTTTTCTCCTACATTTTCATTGGAATTCCTGGAGGGTGTGATACTTTTCGAAGCGCAGTCCTGGGTGAAGTCCTGGTTGCTAATCACAGGTTTCGCAGAAGTGAACCGTTTCTCGCCTCCCCAACACAACTTTCCTATTGCTGCAAACCTTGTGGTCCTTCTACTGTGAATTCCGTCTGAGAACACCATATAGACCGCTTCTGAAGTGGAGTGTTTCTCTGAATGTTTAGTTTCGCATATTCGTTAGTCTCATTCATAATGGAGGTTAGTAGCTGGTCAATAAAATGTAATTGCCAGTACTCTAATTCTGTAAAAGGCCTATTTCCAATGCTTACAAATCCACTTACTGACTTAAAAGTGAATTTAGGCAGACCTACATCACCTGTAGTCCACGATCTCCAAGAAGTGTTAGAATATTGTACTTGCCGGTGAGGTCCGGGTTGCGGCAATACATTGTACCTCCCCAAACATTACACGCATCGCTGTCATTATTATTATCACTCAGATCACTCTCTAAAACATCACTTGCCTCAAAACATTAATCACTTTCATAGTCACTATCCGTACATTCAGTCATTGTCACCAATATTTCAACCTCCGTCAAGCTGACCGCCATTTTCCCGTGATCGCTTTCCTTTGAGCATATACATCACCAAGGAAACAGAGTATTATATTGTCTTCGCATTCTAAAAGAAGTTGTCTGAAATTCGTTCTCACTGTACTCAGAAGATAGCAGCACTCATTGAATATTAAATGTATTCCAAGAGTAGTTATGCGACGCAAAACAGTGTGCCGACCAGAGCTCGACACACGAGTGGTAGCGCTGAACGGCGGCTATGGACCTGTTGTAGACATGCGAGCAGAAAGAGTTAATACGATAAACACAAGAACATGCATCTTGACCTTAAGTGTATGGTTAATGGCCCAGGGATAGGAATTTCTGTGAATCAATGGAACCTTTAAAAATAGTCTATATTCCCAGTTATTTTTTAACACAAGGATGTAACATACCATACAAATGACCTCTGTTCAATCTAAGTCAGTAAGTTTGGAAGTAAAATAAGCAGCACTTTAGATTTGGATGATGGAATGAAATGTCTGCACACGGTAGCTGAGGCCATACAATTATTATTATTATTATTATTATTATTATTATTATTATTATTATTATTATTATTATTATTATTATTATTATTGAGAGAGAAAACTTTATTCATAATAAATTGAGGCTCTTCCAGTGATGCACAGCCTGCTGATCAGTTAAAGAATCTAACAATTAAGTGAAAACTAAAATTAAATTTACATTTGTCAGAGTTTGTAACTACAGATAGGTTTATATTTGGTCCCAAGTCCCGTATATATGGCGACTGATGATTTCAAGAGATTCCATTAAGATGGTTTCACAGATTTTGTATTCATCTAGTTTTAAATCAAGAACAGCACCTGAGACTGTTCCTCTTGGTAAATAAGAAAACTTAATAAAGTTCAAACTTTTCATTTCCATACAAGAGAGAATTTTTTGATGCAATAGTCTTCAACATTTCCTGTATTTGGCTCTTTTCTCTCTTTCAACTGAAACAGACTGTTCAGGATCATTGGTTCTGGAATGGATAGGGCTTTAGAGCCATTTATGTGAAAACAATTACAAGTTACAAATTTTTTTTTTTAAAGCTACAGTATCGCTAAACCAATCCTAGCCATCACAATCCACTGCAAAGACTTCTTCACAGCAGTCAAATCTGTTATTTGCCAGTAGTTCCTTGAGTTTATGTTTGACTCTATGGTGGTGAGAGTTAATACATAACCCATTATGAGAACTGCTGCCGATTACATGGGAAGGGGGTTTCTGTCTCGCTGCTACATTTGCGGCAGAGGGTCGACTCTTTACATGTAACTATTCTCATGTTTAGACCCGTATTGAAATTTGCTATAATTTGCATACAAATTTTTATTTTTTATTTTTCTATCACACCTATTCAATACAATTGATTCTGTGTCATTAAAAATTCATTTTATTACAACACTACATTAAAAGGGACATGTTTCGCTCGGTTTCTGAGCATCCTCAGCCTTTGGAACTTATCTTGCTTGTTGGCAAAAAATTAGAGGGTCGACTCACCGCTCACACCAGGTTCTCCATGAAGGTTGGCACAGTTGATATTTTTATTGCTGCAGCCCATTCTGAGTTTGGAAGTCCACTTCTCAATGAAACAGTTACCGAGCAAGTGGCCGCAGTTTAGATCACCTAGCTATCAGCTTGCATTCGGGAGATTATAGGTTTGAACCCTACTATTGGCTGCTCAAAGGACAGTTTCCTGGTGGTTTCCCATTTTCACACTAGGCAAATATTGGGGCTGTACATTAATTAAGGCCATAGCCCCTTCTCACTCCTAGCCCTCTCGTATCCCATAGTTGCCATAAGATCTGTCTGTGTCTGTGGGATGTAAAGCAAAAAGTGAAACAGTTCTATTGTTCTTTGGGAACACTTTAAACTTTGTAACACCTAGTCCCTGCTATTTGTGGTTACTTCATTCTTGGAATGATTTAATTCCAGAGCACATCATTGTAGATGTTTCAAAATAGGCAGCAAGTTCTTTTTCACCTAATTTTTAAAAAGAAGAGAAATTTACAAAAACGTTATGAGCAGAAAATTCAACCCTGTGCAAAAAACTGAAGACTGCAGTTTCAGGTGATATGCTATAATAAAGTGGTTTACCAAATTGAGGGTGCAAAATGCTCCTATAGGAGGACCACTGATCTCCAAGAAAGTCTTTCTGTTTTGCCAAACTGCTCGGTGATGTGTTCTTTAAAGCTAGCAGTGGTTGGCTACTGTGCTGGGGAAGAGAAGGTTGCTCTCACTGGCAATGTATGTATTCTGCATGCAAATTTCTATTTCCTAAATATAACAATAAATGTGATATAAAATACAATCCACTTGGATGTGAAAATATTATTTTACAGAGGTTTGGCTGTATACAAAGTCCACCACAAAATTCCAATTGTTTTTGTTACGGAGTTATCCGTGGAAGTCAGAGGTGAAAGAAGGTGCGGGCTGGAATGGGTCTAACTACAAGTCTGAAAGATGAATTTAAAATTTAAATAAAGGTTATATTTTCAATAGACAACAAGAGTTAACAAAAGTTTACATAGAATTTGAAAACTTAACAAGTCAATCAGGTACAAGACCAGAAAAGCAAGGATGTAGAGACAAATTAATGATCTGGGCTTCAAGCCCCACCTTTTACAATCTCTGAGCTCTCAGCTCACAACCACAAAATACCAAAGGGCAGAAAACCCCTAATTACATGGAGCTCTTGCTCCCGCTTAGTAATGTCAAGCCTCCTAGAGGCACCTTCCAACATAACAGAAAGAGCTGACCTGCTCTCAATTTTACAAGCCCATCAAAGGCCACAACAAACTTTACTCCTAACTGCCCTCAAGGCACACTAACAGTGAAACAGGGGTATCTTGTACCCAACCTACAGGGCCTTCGCATGAAAAGAAGAAAACAACAGGTTAAGTTACTGGCCCAGAGTACAGAGAGGACTGGAGGCATGAACTTACACCCCTAAATACACATTTTAAAACCTAAGTGGTGCTAGGCTGATCACACAGGGGATAATCCCAATCTATGGAGGTGACTAGTATACAAGATAAATTTAACACATTAAGAAGGAAGAGAAAAACGGTTATGAAAACATAGTCACCTCAAATTAAAAATGAAGAGGAGCTCGAGAGGGTAAAGCACTCTCTATCCCCGCTTTACAGTTGAAGAGATTGTAGTTCTTACATGGAGTGAAAAGGGATTTACATTTTAAAGAGATTGGTTACATATTAAAGGTTTTGAACCCTCCCCGAGAGTTAAACTGCTGAGCTAGCAAGAAATACAGATGTTAAAAGGCCATTACCTTGTTGAAGAACTGCTGCCTGAAGAACGAGGCGCTTCCCGCCCCCTGCTACATATCCACACACTAAGCTAGAAGTTACTGAAGTGGCCCGGAGACAAGAAAACCAGCAGTTTTTATACCCTCGTGGAAAATTCGAGACCTTTCAGGAGTGAGTAGACACACCCACTCAATTTTTATTGGTTGACAATAGTTACACATGGAAATTCGAAGAAGAAAGCAATGATTGGAGGAAAATTAATTACAGAAATTACTGATTGGCTTAATTCAAAATAGGCGGAAGGAAAGGATTAATATTGCCAACCCACAAACCACAGAACAAAATTTTAGTAAAGACAAAACTTATGAATACAAAATTTCTTCAAGAGAGTTCATTCCCTTACACCAGAGTTCGTAATCATAGTTTTTGGTAGAGACATCTGTTAGAGAATGTCCACACTTCTTGATCAATGAAAAACAAAAGCAAATCAAAAACACACAGTGACATCTTCTGATAACCAGTAGAGTTAGTTCAGTTTTAAAGTTCCGGGTTTCTCCAGTAGAGAAGTTTCAATTTGGCGCAAGATTTGAACTTGCGTTGTAGAGGTGTACTGCCCGGTACAGTTTTTACAATAATGTTCTTAATATTTCTAAGTCTTTCCCATCTTAAAACTATCACTTACCTATCCTAAGGTTATAATACGTGATGAGACCCGTGACAAACTCGCAGTACAGGAAATTATGTGTAGCGTTGATGGTTCTTAGGCAGGAATACGTATTGTTGTTGGCATTCATGCAAAAGCAGAACGGACCCTCTGTGAACAAAGAAAAATAAAGAGTTCTGATACATCCATGAAACAGATAAACAAACAAGCTGTTCTAGTCAATAAACAATACCGAATCGGAAGTATCCATACACTACAACTGCCACTGCTGCTGTAACAGGTAGCTGAAAGATCGATGCTGTTTGGTGCTATGAGATACCTGCAGAATGGGTGGAGCAAGGGAGCGTACAGACTTTGTACATGAAATGGTTATCACAGCAGTAAGCATTCACTTTGGGTCAACTCCGCCCTTCTTAGGATGTCCAAGTGCACTGTAGGAATATTTAGGTCTATGCTTTCACGGCCCATAACTGTAGCTATAAGGCTTTTGCCGTGTCAAGAAAAAAGATTAAATTCTTTACGTTTCGCAGAGAACTTTGCTCAGAGTCTTCCGAAGAAAATATCGTCTATTTGTGAGGAAGGCTTCTCTAAATGAAGAACATGGAGGAAATAGGATGGAAATCAATGAAAGAGGAAGGTGTGCAAATGGATTCTTTAAGAGTGTAGGAGGACATGCAGAACAGAGATGTAAAGGAATTACCTACAAGAATTATTTTGTGCCTATTTTGACGTATGGATCAGAAATGTGGGTGATGAACAAGAGGGATACAAGTAGAATACAAGCATTGGAAATGAACTTTCAAAGATGTCAATTAGGTTTAACAAGAATGGACGGAGTAAGAAATGAGAGAGTTTGGGAAATAGTAAATGAGGTACTTCTATAAGAAAAGATAGAAAAATCAAGGCTGCAGTGTTACGGAAATATTAAGCTAATGGGAGAAGAGAGGCTCGTTTGATTGTTGAAAGCGATGTTAATACGCTACCACTGGCTTGCTAGGCCTATCATGGATCTTTGCGTTAATATTTTGTTATGCACTAACTGGTCGGTGCCTAACATGCATTTCCTCATGTCAGTTAATATAGTGCTTAGTGGCTTTACGTTGCACCGACACAGACAGGTCTTATGGCGACGAAGGGATAGGAAAGGCCTAGGAGTTGGAAGGAAGCGGCCGTAGCCGTAATTAAGATACAGCCCCAGCATTTGCCTGGTGTGAAAATGGGAAACCACAGAAAACCATCTTCAGGACTGCCGACAGTGGGATTCGAACCCACTATCTCCCGGATGCAAGGTCACAGCCGCATGCCTCTAACCGCACGGCCAACTCGCCCGGTAGTTAAGATAGTGATGGACAACATTATGAGGAAAGTTTGCTAAGGGTCAACAGCAAATGATATGAAAGTCATAGCATATGCAGATGATGTAATGATATGGGAAGAAAATGAACAAAAATTGGAAGAACAACTAAATACCTGGCAAAGGGCAATTGAAGAAGCAGGCATGGAAATAGGTTTAACAAAAAGTCAGGTAATGAAAATTAGTAGAGGAAACAAAAAAAAAATGAAGGATGTTTGATGTAATGGAAAAAATGCTTAAAGAAGTAGATGCTTTTAATTACCTAGGAAGTAAGCTAACTGGGAAAGGAAACATCAAGGAAGAAATTTTGGAGAGGATAGGAAATTGCTCAAAATTTTACTACATTCTATCAGACATAATTACAAATTGAAAAGTACCTACCAAAGCAAAAATCATGATGTATATAAATCATATTATTTGCCAATATTGATGTATGGATCAGAATGTTGGACGTGGACAAAAAGAGATCTGAGTAGATTACAAGTGACAGGGATGTACTTTCTGCGAGGGATCTTGGGTAAAACAAGGAGGGACAAGATAAGAAATGAAACTGTATGAAACACACTACAGATCAACGCTCTAAAAGAAAATATGGAGAGAAAAAGGCTGAAATGGTTTGGCAACATCAAAAGAATGGGACAAGAAGATTACCAAGAAGAGCTCTGGAATGGACAGAATCTGGAAGAAGACCAATTGGAAGACCACGAACAGGATGGAGGGATCAGGTGGAGGATGAGGAGGATGACGTAAATCGGAGAGGACTACAGTGGGAGACAGTGTTGAACGACGGAATGTGGGAAAAAAGAGAAGATTGGAATTGGCTCTGAACGACCTGCATAAGCAGAAACGTATCAAGAAGAAGAATAAGAAAAAGAAGGAGAAGTTGTTTTGGAAACGCCAAGGTGCCGGAATTTTGTCCCGCAGGACATTTTTTTATGTGCCAGTAAATCTACCGACACGAGGCTGACGAATTTGAGCTCCTTCAAATACTACTGGATTGAGCCAGGATCGAACCTGCCAAGTTGAGGTCAGAAGGCCAGCGCCTCAACTGTTTGAGCCACTATATGTTTGTTTGTCCAGCCCTTGTCCAGTTTCTCTACAGGGTCGGGTGTGAGGCGAGATGAATCTATCTTGGTGGGTTTTTATGACTGGATGCCCGTCCTGACGTCAACCTCATGAGAGGAGTTAATGAGATGAGATGAGTGATATATGATAGTAGGAAGGGAGAGGGTGAAACTCGGTGCCAGCACGTAGCCTACTTCTGTTGAATAGCACCAAGGAGTCTTGCTTAAGGCTTAACGTCCCCATCCGATGGATGAATCAGCATCAACAGTCATTTGCCCTCACTCTATATGAGAATTGTGGAGAGGTTTGGAATTTAATACAAGCTTTTGACACGCAGTCTAGTGATTAGAAATTGTATACCAGCACCTCTCCTACCTTGGAGGCCAAGATTTTGATGGTGAAGTTCGACCAACGATACTCAAATCGGCTAACCATGGTGTCAGACCGTTTAGACTTAAATGCCTCAATGATCGTGGCCATCATGTATGTATGTATGTATAACCATTTACACAATGTGAAAATACTTTCAATCAGAACTGTATCATCTGCATAGATTAAGGATATGTTTACAAAAAAAACTTGTGTATTTTTACCTGTCCAGAAAGGTGCGGTCTTCCAGTGGTAGTTGTCGTGGTTGAAACAGTTCATCCTCTCAGATGTACACTGTTGCAACTTTCTCCTCTTCTTATCTCTCCTGTTCTTCTTCTCTTGTTTTATACGCTGCTTCTCTTTCTTGTCCAGCTCTCTCTGCTCCCGTCGTGTTAGCCTAGGAAACAGGAAGTTTAGTACCGCAATGAATTGAAGGCTTATGATGCATTCTATTGTAACCTCTTCCATAATAATAATAATAATAATAATAATAATAATAATAATAATAATAATAATAATAATAATAATAATAATAATAATAATAATAATAATCGTATGGCCTCAGCTACCGTGTGCAGACATTTCAATTTGACGCCATCTGGCTGTCTGCTCGTCAATTTCGACGTTCCGTTTTACTCTAGGCCCCCTCTAGATGGCAGGCCGAGTAAACCGAAACTCTCTTGGGCATCTATGGCTGAGATTTAATTAATTTTGTTGGGTAAACACCAAATGTGTCACCAGAGATCTTTTACATGCCGACATACCTATTCCATTATAAATTGTCAATATGGAATTATGATGAAATTTATCATATGCTCGAAATATTACTCAGCACCACCCATGAAATTTATCATATGCTCGAAATATTACTCAGCACCACCCATACCCCAGCAGCTTAACAGCCATACACGAGACCAAGTAAACAGCAACAGGCATATAAACAGAGAATTGCAAAATATTTTTTGGTCCTTTTCAGCACATCACCTGAACATTTTAGGGGCATTTTCCTTAAACACGCCCGGACCTAATAGGGTTTGTGCGACTGGGACAGAACTGAGGAATGGTTGTTTCTTAATACTCACCCTTCACAGTAACAAGTATGCTGTTCCTGGTTGTGAGTGACGAACACTGGCACCAGTTTTGACTCGCCGGACGGCACTCTGGAAGGCTTGGTGGGGCGGAACACAGTCACGTCGATACGACCTTGGCTCACTCCGAACTGTAACGAGAGATGTTGAGACTACAGAGTGAATCAGTTTGGGAATAATCATCTTTGTAATATTTAGTATACTTGTTACACATAATGAAAGTCATTTTTTACCCATATTGTCAGAATTGAACAGTTTTTGATTCTTATCAAGAACGAGTTCCACCTTTACAATACTTAAAAGTTTATTCTTTAAAATAAAATTAGAGGAACATATTTATCCCTCTTGGGGACATCTTCAGTCTCGCAATGTATAAAAGTTAATAGGTAAAGATACAGGCATACCACAAAATAATTAAATATATGTCCTCAATTAAAATTACAAGCTATGATAATTTATTTAAATATATTTTCTTTGTATTTCATTAAACCACATTTGGCAATGTGTAATCAAAATTCTTCACATGTAAGCTTGTCTTTGAGTGAATTATGAGAAAATCGTATGTTTTCTAGAATCAATTGAGTTACTACTAAAATGGTGAAAAAATAATTAATTGTACAGTCCTCATTTTGTTTCTACTGTTTTTAGTTTGTTCTATTGATGAATAAACCAAAATGTTTATAGGCTTGAATATCTTGTGTGTAGTATTAGACTTGTTTATACAGGGGGAACATTTCTCATATTACATTGTTAGAAGCTGAATTGCCTGGCTTGGTTATGAGAGGATCTTGTGTAACAATGGTAATCCAGAACAAGAAAAAATAAGTCACTTTTGTGTGAAAAAGAATAATAGAACTATAAGGGACATTTCAGCACTTACTTCCTCCCCAGTCAATTCTTGCTTTGGCTTGCCCCTGTGCGGTCTTGTGCTGTACTGAGTGTAGTTTGTTGTTTGCCAGGAGTAGCAGGCAAGTATGGGATGGTCTGAGTGGGTTACGGGGAATGTCAAGTTGTTGGGAATAGTTTTTTGGAAAAAAACATTATTAATTAATTATTCATGCTTAAATCAGAAGGCTATAACTCGATCAATTTTTTGGATAAACATTAACTAGAAACAACAGAAAGCTTTCGTCCAACATACGTAGGTGGTTTGAAAAGTTCTCGGAATGTACTAGAATCAAGTATCTTATCTCGGTGAAACTGCTTTTATTTTTCAACATAGTCTCCCTGTAGACTAATGCATTTGGTCCAGCGATGTTCCAATGCCTTGATCCCATCTCAAAAATGAGATTCCTCCAGGCCTGCAAAATACCTGTCCAATTCGGCTGTCAGTTCTTCCCTTATAGAAAATCTCCATCCACCAAGGAAAATTTTCAGCTTGGGGAATAGATGAAAGTCTGATGGTGCCAAATCAGGTGAATAAGGTGGATGTGGCAACAATTCGTACCCCAGTTCATGAAGTTTTGCCATGGCAATAACACTTGTGTGCGTCGGAGCATTGTCCTGATGAAAGATGACCTTTTTCCTTGCCAAACCAGGCCTTGTTTCGCGTATCTTTTCCTGTAGTTGGTCTAGGAAGTTTGCATAGTATTGCCCCATAATTGTTTGGCCAGTAGGAAGATGATCTATCAGCAGAATGCCTTTTGCATCCCAGATAAATTAAGGCCATGACCTTTCCGGCCGAACGCACTGCCTTTGCTTTCTTTGGTGGTGGTGAATCAGCATGTTTCCACTGCTTTGACTGCTGTTTTGTCTCTGGGGTATAGTGGTGGACCCAAGTTTCATCTGCAGTCACGAACCGGCGCAAAAAATCTTGTTGGTTGCACTGAAAACGGGCCAAACTTTGTTCGGAGATTTCCAATCTGGAGCGTTTATTGTCCAATGTCAAGAGCCGCGGCACCCATCTTGCGGATAATTTTTTCATACGCAATTCTTTGGTTAAAATATAATATACCCATTCAGAAGACATCCCTACAGCTTCAGCGATCTCCCGCACTTTCAGTCGACGATCTTCCATGACCATTTTATGCACTTTTGCGATAAATTCTGGGGTCGTAACACCTTTTGGCCGTCCACTACGCGGATCATCATCCAAGCTCTCCCGACCAAATTTAAACTCGCTGGTCCACTTGGCAACAGTTGAAAATGAAGGTGCAGAGTCCCCCAGTGTGTTCTGAAAGTCGGAATGAATTTCCTTTGCTTTCATACCTTTCTTTACAAAGTATTTAATCACTGCTCGAATCTCAGTTTTTCCCATTGTCACAAATCACTACGCGGGAACAACAACAAAGAGTCGTCACTACCACACTCCTGTAGCTAGAGCACTGACGTGCCACGTGTTCGCTCACAAAGGATGTGAAATTATTGCACGGGAACCTCGTTGCTCTAGCACTGACATCTAGCGGTGATTCCGAGAACTTTTCAAACTGTCCTCGTATTCTGAAAACCTACACTGTATTAACACCATTAAACATGATTTGTTCCATCCTGAAGCCCATAAAAGAGCGACATTTTTTCAGTTTAATCCACAGACCCTTCAATATTTCATATCTGATGAAAATGTTAAAAAGGAAATGAATTTAATTTATATTATAGTTGATAGGAATGGTTTCAGAAGTGTCTTAATCGACAGAATTGTTAACAAATCATCTTCCAAAGTACTCAGAAATTCTAAAAACGAAAGAAAATTACATCGTGTTCACCTTCAATAGCAACAAGATTTATCAAAATCACAAACATCTTCAAAAAAACTTTCAACATAGCATTTAGAACAGTTAACAGTAATAATTCCAGTAATAATGAGGTCATGAAATCAGGAGTTTACAAATTAAGTTATTCACAATGTGTCAAGCCAGTTATATAGTCCAAACAGGACGTAAACTTCTTATTTGATATCGGGAGCATATAACTGCTAAAAAGCATAATAGATTTTCAGTACTGAGTTTTCATATGTCAGACTTAAACCATTCATTCTCTCCATTCTTCAGACAGCTAGTAAAGGTATTCTGCCAACTATTTACAAAAAGATATTTATCGATATAGATCAAAGAATGAATCCTAATGGCAAAAAAATTAAATATCAAAACAAACATGGCTCCAAGTAGGCCTATTTGAAAGGATAAGAACAAAAAGGGGAAGGTGTGTACGGGTGTGCACGCATACCTGAATGTACTTATGTTGACTTGTTATTGTCGCCAGTTTATTTCTGTCAAACATATTATTATCACTGTGAATGCTACGATGATGGTAAAAAATATTGGAATTATTGTTAACTGTTCTAAATGCTTTGTTAAAATTTTGTGTTTTGAAGATGGTCGTGATTTGATCATTTATGCTTTCATTATGAAAAGGTAGTTAAAATACTAGAAAGGATATTAGAAAGAAGAGTGAGAAGAAAGATTGAAGGGGAGTTACAACAGGAACAATATGGCTTCAGGAGTGGAAGATCTACAGCAGACCAAATCTTTGATGATGATGAAGCATGTTGTTTAAAGGGGCCTAACATTGAGGTCATCAGTCCCTAATGGTACAAAATGAGACAAAATGAATGACAAATTAAAAGTCCAAAAGCCTCCACTGACCAGAATTCAAAACGTGAGGGCGAAGAATGCATAGGATGGAGATGAATTTAAAACAATCAGTGGATCTGATACGCAAAGTCTCGCATTCACAAAAACTGACGTGAAACAATAGTATTGTATAGACAAGAAAAGTGTTCCACCGAAACCGGTACTAGTGTAATAATTCATTCACAATAAATAAGTATTGATCGGTGGAACACTTTTCTTGTCTATACATTGAATCCAATCAATACGGAAAATGAAGCTTATAAATAATAAAACAATAGTATTACTGACCAAGGGACTGCGTCTATAGTGTGGTGGTACAAAGCAAAAGTAGTCTCATGGTTCTAATTTGATCATCCCTTGGACCCAATCTTTAGCACAAGGCAGCTGATGGAAAAGAACTGGGAATATGGAAAGGATCTGGTCATGTCTCATAGATATAGAAAAGGTATATGATAGTGTCCCCAGAGAGAAGGTTTGGGAAACCATGGTTAAAAAGAGACTCGGAAGAGCAGGGTACTGACCCCAGTTGGAAAGATAGAAGGGGTTTAGCAATAAGACAGGGGAGTGTGCTGTCACCTCTTGTTTATTATGGTCATGGGCGAAATTGTAAAGGAAACAAAGGAAGCCTATGGAGATAAAGAGATTTGCAGATGATGATGTGATCTGGAGAAAGAACGGCAAAGAAGTGCAACAACAACTAGATGTATTGAACAAAATAATTGAGAAGTACGGCATGAAAATCAGTACAGAGAAAAGCAAGACTATGATGATGTCGAGAGTGGAAAGGCAAGGAAAGGGCACTGTGAAAATTGGAAGTCAGAGTCTGGAAATTGTGGACAGCTTTAAATACCTAGGAAGTGAACTAATGCAAAATGGACATGGAAATTAGCAGGAGGGTACAACAGAGTAATGCATTCTACCAAAGTGTAAGAAAACTTGTTTGGAGCAAAGAAGTATGAAGCAAAAGTAAAGAGATAATGTACAAAATGTACCCATACTGACTTATGTAGCTGAGACTTATGCTTATTGCTCATGGTAAAATGTTTCGTAAAATTTGTTGTACAATTAATTTTATAAAAATTTGGTGAAAACAAGTTGAGTTGCTCATGGTAAAATTATTTTATAAAATCCGTGGAAGCACCAGGATGGCCATCTATGAACTCACTTCTGAACTAAAACGTGTATGTGCTGCCATCTATCGATACACTTTTTTATCAAGAATCGGCTGTTCAACTTACATTGCTTTTGAGAGTATGGCTCTAACAAACAAAGCAAAACTTGCTGCTTTAGCTGCAATTATATGTTGTACAGTGGTAAAAAGGAAGAAAAGAAATGCCAGGAAATGCTGGACTCGGGATTGGATCAAAAGAAGAGAAGAAGATAGAGGATTGCTGTCCTTGGTCGAAATTTACTTGAGGTTAGAAGACCAGCATTCATATAGGAATTAGGTGATTGTGTTTTCTGCCTCTCTTCTTGCATTTCTGTTGTGGAAATGTGGCGTTTTAATTTCATGCAAACAAGGATATTTCTGGTATTCGTCCAGTAAAACGCTAACAGCTTCCTTAGTCCACCCGGATCCTGCCATTTTAGAAAGAAGTGTTTGTTTACAATCGAGCTTCACAATCTTCTCACGACGTAGCGCCAGCATCATCGTGATGTCAGCTTCGCTGATTGGTTCGTTTCGTAAAATTAATTTTACGGAATAGAACATGTCCTATTTTATGAAAAGTTTTATCAACGGTTTTACAAAACTTGAATTTGACCGTGAGCAACAGAAATTTTATAAAGTTAAATTATTGTACAATAAATTTGACAGAAAATTTTACTGTGAGCAACAGGCATTAGACTTTGACTAGCAGGCAAGAGAGTAAAATTCAAGCCAGTGAGATGAAATTTCTAAGATGTATGATAGAAAAGACAAGAAAGAGAGTGAGAAATGAAGTTGGGATAGGAAAGCTAAATGAGAGAGTTGAAAAGAATAAACTAAGGTGGTTTGGACATGTAAAGAAGATGGAGGAGAATAGAATTACAAGACAGATGCTGGAGGTAAAGTGCGAGGGCAAGAGAGTCAGAGGATGTCCTAGAACAAGGTGGATTGAATTAGTGAAGAGCGGCATAAGAAGACGAAATTTAGACTGGGACAAGATCATGGAAGAGGAGTGATGGAAGGAAAGAGGAAGATGGAGAAGTGCCATAAATACCCCGATCCGGCAGGAGCTGGATATGGGGAAATGATGATGATTTTTTTTTTTTTTTTTTTTTTTTTTTTTTTTTTTTTTTTTTTTTTTTTTTGCAGAGTTTCAATCAAATTGGCCTGTTGCATGTATCTGTGGTTACCTGCAAAATACTTCCTGCTGTCTTGCCAAAGACTGAAAATTGGTAAAAAAAAAAGACGGGGAAGAGATGTTACCTGTTTGCCGTCCTCCGAGCTATTCCCTCTGTGAGGTCCTCTAGTTGTAAGTGTGGGCATCCTCTCCGTGCTGAACTGTAAACTCTCTGAACCATTGACAGCTTGACCTGTTGTGTAGTTGAGCCTGTCAAAGGAGTCCTCACCAAATTTAGATGGCAATGGAGTCACATCTTTATGTGATGGTCTCTTCCTTGGCCTCTTTCTTGTCCTTTCTTCTGGGGCAGTCGTCGTTACAGACGGTACAATATTAGGGTCCGAGATGATCGGTTTCACCTTATCCGAGGTCAGTTCATAGTCGTTTGTTTCTTCCTCAATGTTTCTCCCCAGACCCAGCTCGTCATCATCTCCCTCATCCGTGGTATCATCTTCCTCCTCTTCCTCCTCATCATCGTCATCTTCATCTTCAGATTCGCCTCCGTCATCATCATCATCTGTTGTAACGTCTTCTTCATCATGGTCGTCATCATCGTCGTCATCCTCCTGCTCCTGACTGGCATCATATGAGGCAGGATGAGGACGAGTTTTTGCTAGGTGTTGCCTTATCCTCTGGAAACAGAAACATAAAATATGATAAAGTTGTCAGACAGCCAAAAAAAGAAAGTATGATTTGTTGCTTCTTTCCTACTGGTTTAATGCCGCACTAACTCATCAAGGTTTTGGCGACAGAAGGATGGGAAAGGTAGCCGTCATGGTCTTAATTAAGGTACACCCTGCATGTTTGATTTTTATACAACACTGGGCTGGAAATAATAAAAAATAATAATAATAATAATGAAAATGAAAACCTACAACCTGTTTTCCAGTCATTGACCAGGTCAGGGATGTAATGAATGAAGCAGATATAGGCTATTAGTACGATAGGGGCGCCACTCCCAAAGTAATAATAATAATAATAATAATAATAATAATAATAATAATAATAATAATAATAATAATAATAATAATAATAATAATAATAATAATAATAATAATAATAATAATAATAATAATCATATTGATACATCACGCAAACAGATCAAGGAAGTGTGTGGATACTCAGAGGTTCCGAGGTAGGTACATAAATATGAGAATCTTAAACCGAGATTGGTAACAATTTTATTTTAAACCAGCCAAAAAAAGAGGACTGACAAGTTCCAAAGAGTGAATAACAACAACCTGATTTAAAACCTTAAAAGGTGAAAGAATTAACCTTAAAGAGCCATAAGAAGTTAGATAACAAACCAGAATGTCTTTGAAAAATTAAACATCAGGAACACAATCTAACAAAGTCGAACAAGTCATAACAGCTGAAAGAGAAAAGAACCCAACAGATTAAAAGGAAAGGAAGGACACAGGCAGGAATACGAAGCAAAGAATTCATCTGGCAAAGCAAAAATCCGGAATAAAAGGAGAACTGCCACCACCTGATGAAGAAGTACAAGTATTGACAGAAAATAATGCTCAGAAAGTTCCAACTGTCAGTCATCACGATGTTTCAATTTCCAAAAGGTTACATTTAAAAAAATTCAGTCGCGGCATTCGCAGCTGTTGCACGGTGAAAGGGCGATATATGATCCCTTGATTAGAGGTGAGTAATAAGAACCGGACGGGCTACGGGAATCTAAATCCCGGCAAATTATAAAAGTTTTTTCCACGCCAAGTGTCTTCATGTGAAGTTGAATAATAAAAACGGAAACAGCGCGTGACCAGCAGGCAGCTTAACTGGATCCTCAGCTCTCCGCATACACCACAATTGAGCCTGGACCGAGGAATAGGTGGAAAAGCCTCAGTTTATATAGGGCATGTGGAAAGTGCTGAAAGTATGCACAGTTTGTTCGAGAAAGTACACAGGAGATAACGTAGCACTGATGACGCTGTGAGCAGTTGATAGGAAGCTCGCAACGTCCAGTTGTATGACAACCAGCAATGCGAGATGTTGGTGAACTCGAGCCATATAAAGAGTCTACGAAAAAGATAAATGTTGTAGAATCTTGAATACACTTTTGGGGAAACGTTATAACTGCCAGTATTTGCCTGGTGTGAAAGTGGGAAACCACAGGAAATTTTCTTCAGTGCTGCCAGGGAAGGGATTTGAATCCATCTCCCAAATGCAAGCTCACAGCTGCGCAACCCTAACTCCAGTGCCAGCTCACTCAGTATTTGTTTCATTTGAAGTTGTGCAGTGCTATTCCTATTGACGGGCAGATTGAGATTACATGTGTTTCTAACTGTATTTACAGAATGTGTCCTAAACGGGGACGTACCAAGGGGTGGGGGGTGGGGGGTGGGGGGTTTATTGGAAGTTAGAACAACCCCTGAACATACAATTTACTGTAAAACTGCTGACCTTGATCGTATTGTTCGGGGTGCAGCGGATGATCAACGAGTGTGCGTGCTCGCTCTGTCGTTATGTGTGCACTGCGTCCCTCCATGTGCGAGTTTAGGACCTCCGCAGGCAATTGTATTACGATCCTTTCAGCTGTTTTCATTGTATAGCCTCTGGCTCATTTCTTTTTGATTGGTCCTTATATAACTGAAGCCACCTGTTTTTAGTTTGGATTCACTTAATTTATAACTGTAACTTCACGGAAACAAATAGAAGGTTCTGAAAATTATTTCCATGGGCACATGGGAAGAGGGAGAAAAACATCTCGCCTTAGCAATATCTAAGGCTGGGCTGGTATACAAGGCAATGAGCAATGCATTGTGTTAGAGAGGATTGAAAAGCAAAAGCTGTAGTGACTTACTGTGCCTGGGAGACCAGAAGAGAAGAAGAAGAACAACAACGAGCAGCAGCAGCTTGACACAAGTAAGTGAACATTATGCTCACTCCTCCATATTCACTGGAGATGTCTCTGCATTTGTTAGGTGGCAACAATGAAAACTTACCTCGTACTGCTCGAGTGCCAACTTAAGGCGTCGGATCTCCTCATCAACGTTCTTGCGAGAAGACTTCCAAGCTTTAGGATCCATGTAAACTGCCGTGGTACAGTTGACGGAGCCTCCTGTCGTGACGTAACAACCACCCGGGAAGGAGCTCAACACATTGCTCGGGTTGTTCAGACTTGTGTCGTTGAGCTGTCGACATAGAACAGATAACAAACTTATTTGTAGATCTGGAATACAGAAATGGAGCATAGTCAGAGGTGCCAACTTTGAAGTGGATTATCAGTAATCGCCCTCCGCTCCCGAGAAAAAGTTTGAGTCAAATCCAAAGCGTGCTCCTTCCTTCTTGATAATGACATCCCTTTTGCTCTTCCCTCTAGCAATCTATCACAAAGTATATCATATTGCACGCAACCTGTTGGTTCTGTGATAAAACATTCCTTGTAACTTGTTTCTAATGCAGCAGCTGCTTTTCACTGTAGTTTTTCTTGAAGCATCCTTCCGACTGTGATGACATTTTCATTTTCTGAACCATAAGTGATACCAGTGCAGATGTGCTTAATGTTGCCAACTCACATTGAAATAAAGACTATTTAGGAGAAAGGCTCGAAAGGACTGAACATTTTTACTTTTCTTTTGTTTCCATGGAAAATTATTTTTTTGTGATAACGTCAGCTTTTTCGTAATAATTTCCCCTTTGACCGTAACTCCGTAATCGTGAGGTGAAATCCGTAATAATTACGGACAATCCGTAATAGTTGGCACCTCTGCATAGTAGACACACAAATTCACTACAGACTTAATTAATCCAGCAGTCATCATGAATCCAATACATTGAAACATTTTTCTGTCAGCACTCTGCAGATAACCAATCATTACAGTTACCTACAAACTGCCCATGATGTGAACTCTTATCTTCTGCATTGTTTTATGACATTACAAGTAACTATCATGTGGCTGTTGTCTTGTGTTACATAGCTCAGAAAATATTGAAACAGAGACTGATTGGTTGTTCTCCAATCATGTATTTCTTCAAGAAATGATCTAAATGTGCAGCACATTCTGCCTTGGTTTCATTAAACAAGTTGCCGGCTGAATTAAAGTGTTTTAAAATGTTTTCACTATTGAAGAAGTCTGATTTTGGATATTTATTACAGAAATATGTAGACATGTATGAATTATTATAAGACAATTTATTAGAACACTTAAATATAACTGCTAATTATCTTACCAATATAGTTGGTCCGTTATTGGACATTGTAAATTTTCCTGGTTGCCAACGTTTCGCTCCAGTGTACTAAGTTAGGCTCATCAGTTGGTAAATAGCACACCCAACAAGACGCATGGCTAGTGGATTCCGAGGAGGCCACTGCGTAGGCTATTTGGAGCCACCGGCAGTGCCAATGCACTATGAGAGACTATGTCTCTTTTTCAAAAATTGATGCCTACCTGGCCATCAGATTATATAGATGTTGATTCCCACAGGGAATGTCCAGTAACGGACCAACTATATTGGTATTATAATTTTACTCATTTGGAACAAATATTCAGTTTCCCTATGGGAATCAACATCTTTATCATGCTAATTATTCCCAGAACCATTCGTGAGGCGATAGAAATTGCTAAACGCCCGAATAATTTCAACAAAGGTGACGGCTATATACTGAGTAGATCATGGCTACCCTCCATAGTTAACTCGTCAACATCTTTCTCCGTGACTCTGGAGGCCCTGGAATGAACTACATTTCTAACAGGGTCTCTATCTTGAGTCTGGTTACTATGGAGTGACCGTAGCAATTTTGCTTTGTTGTTGCTCTGAAGACGATCCTGGTCGCAGGATTGAAATGCGTCAGCTGGTATTTATTTATTATTACACGACCTAATATCCCCAAATAATTATCATAATAAAAATATTGTTGTGATCAACATATTTTTTGCAGTTATAATATGAATATTACCAATTTACCATTAAGTTTGAAGCTATCTCTATAAAGAACAGTCCCTCTCTCAAGCTAATATCTCACTGGGACAATACTCATAATTAATACATTTTTTAAAAGAAAATCGACACCACCACCATCCATTCACGTATTAGAGCTGGTGACCTGTTATGATTCTCTTGCAAAGTTTCATAGGATGACTGATAGATCTTGTTCTGTTAGGGTAGTATTGGAGATTTCTCCAGGGAAATCTTCCTGTATCCGTTCTTTAAACATGATTTTCCACCTTTCCTGATAACTGCGTACATATTGTACTGCTGATACAGTTTTGAGTTCCTTCAATACAGTTTCGTTTCTTTTATGGTCCCATCGAATAAATCCCACTTTGCATCTCGTGTATTTAATCTCATTGGTAATACGGTAATTTTATATTACTGAATAAACTGGCTGTGTGGTTAGGGGTGTGCAGCTGCGAGCTTGCATTCAGGAGATAGTGGGTTCGAACCCCTCTGTTGGCAGCCCTGAAGATGGTTTTCTATGGTTTCCCATTTTCACACCAGGCAAATACTGGGGCTGTACCGTAATTAAGGCCACAGCTGCTTCTTTCCCACTCCTGTTCCGTCATTGCTTAAGACCTATCTATGTCGGTGCGACGTAACTGATTTAAAAATAAATTTATTAGGATCAGTTTTCCTTATTATCTATACCACTTCTGTAGCATACGACTGATCACGTATGTGGATATGTCATTGAACTAAGGATGACTTTGGTTATAACCCAGATAAGTAAATTAATGTAGTCTTTCCAGTAATTCATTCTAAATTGATATGCATGCTCAAAGAAACTAGAATGGATAACGAGGATATACATGAAGAATTTATACTGGGATGAACCGGCGGATATGAGTTGAGAAGTTCAATCAGCAAAGATTGCTGCCAAGTCTGGTGTTTTCTCCTGTATTCTTCAATTTATATTCAGGGAGGCTTTGAGAGATTAGGACCTCTTCTTCTCCTTATTCTTCCAAAAAGCTAAGCCTTGTCTTTGCAGCCTTAGATCCTTTTCCTCAGCAGCCCTTTCCATCTCGAAATACTAAGAACCCCCCATCTTACCGACCATATTTCTTTTAAAAAATTGTTCTCGTCGACGTGCCTGAATTTTGCCTCGGAGGAATTTTATTTTACGTATCCGTAAATCTGTCGACCCGAGGTTGACATATTTCAGCATCTTCAGATCCCACCGGACTCTGTCAGGATCGAATCTGCCAAACTGGACTGAGAAGTCTTACCCGTCAGAGATACCTCTGAATTTAGATTTTGTAAATAGCCAAGTCCATCAGCGACAATCACCACTGACGTAGGAATATTGTAAAGTCAACAAAATAACCGATGGTGGCTGTGGTGGTTGTGTTTGCTTTCATAAGCTAGAAAACTTCATGGTCATTAGCCCCTATTGATCAATCAATCAATCAATCAATCAATCAATCAATCAATCAATCAATCAATCAATCAATCAATCAACCGCATTTAGGGCTGTTGCATAGGTGTCAGATTCCCCATCAAACATTTACCCATTTTCTTATTGTTTTCAAAGAACTTGGAAATTTCTTGAACATTTTAATTGATAAATTACTGCAATCTCTTACCCCTCATCTATTAATTATTATTTGGCCCGATTTGTCGTCTTGAATTCCAACTTTATCTTATTATTATTATTATTATTATTATTATTATTATTATTATTATTATTATTATGAACTTTCCTACCTTTAAAAGCTCTACACGAACTTGTTCGTCATGTCATACCACGCCATCTCTCCACTGACAGCTCGGATCATATCGCTTAGTTCAGCAGCTCGTCTCCTTACCGTCAAGTTTTCCCAGGCCGAACTTGCAACATTTTCGTAACGCTATTCTGTTGTCAGAAATCACCCAGAAGACTAAACATGTGAAGGAACATTAATTTGAAGAATGTTGGAGGAGGGCTGAAATTCCAAGCTTCACACGCCCTAATACTGATGATCCAGAAGGAAACAATATGAGTTGGGCTGGCCTTCTGAGCCCACCTTGGCAAAGGTTTGATCCTGGCTCAGTCCGCTAGTATTTGAAGGTGCTCAAATACGTAAGCCTCGTGTCGGTAGATTTACTGGCATGTAGAAGAACTGCGGGACTAAATTCCGGCTCATCGGCGTCTCCAAAAACCATAATAATAATGTTATTTGTTTTACGCCCCACTAACTACTTTTACGGTCTTCGGAGACGCCGAGGTGTCGGAATTTAGCCCCACAGGAGTTCTTTTACGTGCCAGTAAATCTACCGACACGAGGCTGTCGTATTTGACCACCTTCAAATACCACCGGACTGAGCCAGGATCGAACCTGCCAAGTTGGGGTTAGAAGGCCAGCGCCTTAACCGTCTGAGCCACACAGCCCGGCTCTCCGAAAACCATCAGAGTAGTTAATAATATTGCTTTTACATTCTTCTTCTTCTTCTTGTTTTCGAATGGGTCTACTATGGACCACGTTAAGCATCATTCATTTACGGTTGTTTCTCTTTCGATCGGCCCAGTACTTCTTCATCCTTTCGGAGTGGGCTTCTTTACGTTCTCGTGACCAGTTGTTGTCGGTCCGTTTTTTGCTACTTTGAACTTGGAATCCCTTAATTTTGTTGATGATTTTTCTGTATTATTATTATTATTATTATTATTATTATTATTATTATTATTATTATTATTATTATTATTATTATTATTATCCAACCCTTGTCCCGTTTCCCTACGGGGTCGGGTATGAGGTGAAATGAATTTGTCGTGGCGGTTTTTTTCATGACCGGATGCCCTTCCTGACGTCAACCTCATCAGAGGAGTTAATGAGAGATGAAATGAATGACGTGATATATGATAGTAGGGAGAGGGTGAAACCCGGTGCCGGCACATAGCCTACTCCTGTCGAATAGCACCAAGGGGTCTGCTCAAGGCTTAATGTCTCCATCCGACGGACGAATCACCATCAACAGCGTCACATGCCCTCACTCCATATGAGCACTGCGGAGAGGTTTGGAATTTAATCCAGGCTTTTGGCACGCAATCTAGTGATTAAAAATTGTATACCACCACCTCCCCTACCCTGCCGGCCAACATTCTGATGGTGAACATTTTTTCGACCAACAGGACTCGAACCGACTAACCTCGGTGTTAGACCGTTTTTAGACTTCAGCGCCTTAACGATCATGGCCACCAGGCGGGCTTATTATTATTATTATTATTATTATTATTATTATTATTATTATTATTATTATTATTATTATTATTATTATTATTATTATTAAAACAATATGACGACCTGCAGTACAACGCCGTAAGTTCCTAAATCCTATCAACAATAACACTACACTGACTTTGAGGTGTACAGTTTCTTCTGGTACAAGTCATTTCCGCTAGATGGCATTACTGCTGCAAGTATACGACCTATAACCTATCAACGAGGCGTACACAAGAGAATCAGCTGACTTGACACACGGCAATGCAGCCAAATACTTTAATATTAAAGTATTAAAGTATTTGATGCAGCTCAGCTGTTCCTAATTCCAGCCAAAATTGTTTCGTTTATACTTTCGTTAGTAGCAGGATAGTTTTCCTGTGTGTCCGGCTTAAAAGTTCTGTATGATAAAACGATATTTAATATCTTGAAAAATAATGAAAAATCCGCACTTCTAACCCTTCAGGCAAATAACTCAATGTTGAAAACACCCTAAGCATATGAGCTACAAATTTTAGGTAAATAAAATATAATCAAGTATGAGAATATATTCTTTATTTATTTCTAAAAATTACAATCTTATTCTTAACCATCGTTTTCCGTTAGATTGGATTAACAGTTCGCTTTTTTCTACCACTACGAGCGCTAATGTGAGTCAATGCAGAGTTACGCTTAAGCCCTTGTAACTACGTTCGGCGTGAATATTTCTCAAACATCAAAAGACGCCTGAGGGTATTGAACCAAGGAACACATTATAGAAAGATTTATGTAAGTAAGTTAATATGACTAGGATTTCAACGCAACAGAAAAAGAGTAAAGAAACAAGCGATTTTAGGCTGTTTTTCCGGAACTGCATTTAGGCCAGAAGTGATTTTCGAAATTTGTTTCTTTTTAGTTTGATAGAACTATCCAAGACTCACAAATTTGAAACCTTTCCGGGTGCTTTATTCCTTCAAACAATTGAGGAAATTGCTTAATTTTACATTTTTCACAATCAACATTTAAATATTTACCGTTTCTTTTATTATACCTTTAATTAAATGATACGAGATATCTCCTCTTCCAAATAAAACTTGAGAGAGAAATCTGGTGTAATTTAAAGAGTCTGATCTGATCATTATATCACGCTCACCTGTTCCTCGTCCCAGTCAACTTCTCGCTTGCTTCTCAGGTGCCTATACTTGGCCAAGAGGTCCGCATGTTCGTCATCCATTGGAGTGATACTGTCGATGTCCCTTTCGATGTCGATAGGCCGGTTCTTATCCTCCTTCAGAGGTTTCTTCTTGTTGATTTCCCGCCGTGTTCGCATGGATGGCATCAAGAATCTAGGACGAAATTCTTTCAAGTCTTTACTGGCATGTTCCCTGAAAGAAGAGTTCACAGACAAATAAATAATATCCTAGTGTGAAGTAGCGGAGATGGGGTATCAGAAGTGGGGGTGGGAGGTAAAATGTACGGAAAAAAGTACCCCAGTTTGTGGGATACAGCGGCCGGGTGTGAGGGGGTTATATACATCAAAACTTTAAAAAATAGCTATAAAATGGTAAGTTTTATTATGCTCTCTGTTCGAATTTCCACAGAGAGATAAAGGTTGACAGTTTACCAACTAAGTGCGGTAATAATAGGTTTTTTGAGATTTTGATTCAATATGTATTAGAACTAAATAGAAGTACAACGTGATTATACAATTAAAAATCTTTTAGTATTTGACTACACACTAAAAAACTGACAGACACCGAAAGGACTCCCAGACCACCAAATGTGCGCGGCAAGTGGGTGAATCATAACTCAGTGTCCATGACCTTGGCAAAACTCCTACTACCCTTCCTCACAGCACCTGCAAACTTTCCACTACTTGCTGTGGTGCTATACAAATCGGTTAGCCATGATGGACATTTTGTGCGTATTTCCGCTAATGCTTTTGTTAATAATTAAAGAAAATAAAGGAAAAGATTAGCTGATAAGACAACAAGGGTTGTACAAATTGTTTTAATAATTCCTATAATTCCTACTTTCACCCAGCTAAAATGGAATTAAAATGTAATGTTTTCTCCACAAAGTTGTGGGGGGGGGGGCGGGCAACTGCCCCCGTCGTTCCCCCTAATCGCCGCTACTGCTTTTGCGAAGATATGTTATGTACGTTCTATACAGACGCACAAAGTACAACCGTTAAGGCTGTAGCTAAATTCCTGTTACACACTTTGAGGGCTTGAATGGGGGACAGAATAGATAGGCTACCATTTTCAATATCAATCAATCAATCAATCAATCAATCAATCAATCAATCAATCAATCAATCAATCAATCAATCAATCAATCATGGGAAACCATCTTCACAGCTGCCGAAAGTGGGGTTCGAACCCACTATCTCCTGAAAGCAAGCTCAAAGCTGCGCGCCCCTAACCGCGTGGCCAACTCGCTCGGTAATTTCATCATGTCGGAAACATGAGATATACTGTAATATCAAGAGTAAGCACCCATGGAAAGCGCCTTTGACGGCCATCTATGGAAGGATAGAAAAAGTCAATCGATTCCGGTATCTTGGCGAATGGGTCCGTCCCAATTGTAGTGTCAGAACCTCCATCTAGGATTTGCCAAACTCAGCGCAGCACACCAATTATCACAAAACCGTTCCAGCAAGAAGTGCATTTCGAAAAACGCCAGAGTATGCCATTGCAGAACTATTGTCAGACCGCAGTTCTTATATGCTGCGGACACCTTACTCATGAACAGGCGAGGCACCATGGAGGACCTGGAAAAACTTGAAAGACGTATCCTCCGGAAAATTCAAGGGCCAAGAGTGTTCCCGGATGAAAGCGAACTCTGCAGTTCGAAACGGCTAACACTAGCATGCGACGTAGGTAGCTGAAGTTTTGTGATGATTTTTCTAGAATGGACAACGGCAGGCTTACGAATAAGATGATCTCACTCATCAGATGTTACAAGACCGGAAGCATGTGGCTCAATGAAGTAAAAAAGGACTTAGCTTCCGCTTGGATTTCTGATACTGATGTCTCAGACCGCCCTAAATTTTGTAAATTTGTAAATTCGTGGTTTCCTCTTCCAAAAGTTATTAAATCTCGCAAACCTCTTTCACAGGAAATGAAGGAAGAACTAACAGCAGAACTCAAGAGGTACTGGGAATGAAAGCCGAAAGTAACTGGTCATAAGCGCTTCCTAGTGGCCTTAAATCAATAATAATAATAATAATAATAATAATAATAATAATAATAATAATAATAATAATAATAATAATAATTATAATAATAACAACAACAACTATAACATCAAAGATTAATAAAAGACATCCAAAAATTCGTTCTACAAGCCTATCATCATTTCTAGAAACTAGTTCATACCACATCACATTGACGTACCCTACACAAATAACATTTAAATGTAGTGTGACCAGTATTTAGCCAATTCGCATGCTTCCTTCGTGACATCAGTTAAGTTCTGATGAGAAAATGTAGCTGGGTACAAGTTTCAGACAAGGTCTACTCTTCACCCCATTCGCATAGTTTGGAGTGCCCACTTTCTCATGTTGCTCTTCGATCTGCGTGTTGAGTGCCTCCCATCAGTGGCGTATGCTGGTATCAAGACGTGGGCTACTCCTTTTTCACAGTTGGTTTAGGGAACATCAAGCCTTAAGCATTTTGAGCTGCATCCAACAGCCAACGGAGTTGCCCGCTGTGTTGTCAAGGCTGCTTCACAATCTACTGCCCTGGCCTCTGCCACCGCCAATACGCAACACCTGATTAACCCTCAAGCACACGCGCCAGATCTTACGATCAATCAATCAATACTGATCTGCATTTAGGGCAGTCGCCCAGGTGGCAGATTCCCTATCTGTTGCTTTCCTAGCCTTTTCCGAAATGATTTCAAAGAAATTGGAAATTTATTGAACATCTCCCTTGGTAAGTTATTCCAATCCCTAACTCCCCTTCCTATAAATGAATATTTGCCCCAGTTTGTCCTCTTGAATTCCAACTTTATCTTCATATCGTGATCTTTCCTACTTTTATAAACGCCATTCAAACCTATTCGTCCACTAATGTCATTCCACGCCATCTCTCCGCTGACAGCTCGGAACATACCACTTAGTCGAGCAGCTCTTCTTCTTTCTCTCAATTCTTCCCAACCCAAACATTGCAACATTTTTGTAACGCTACTCTTTTGTCGGAAATCACCCAGAACAAATCGAGCTGCTTTTCTTTGGATTTTTTCCAGTTCTTGAATCAGGTAATCCTGGTGAGGGTCCCATACACTGGAACCATACTCTAGTTGGGGTCTTACCAGAGACTTATATGCACTCTCCTTTACATCCTTACTACAACCCCTAAACACCCTCATAACCATGTGTAGAGATCTGTACCCTTTATTTACAATCCCATTTATGTGATTACCCCAGTGAAGATCTTTCCTTATATTAAGACCTAGATACTTACAATGATCCCCAAAAGGAACTTTCACCCCATCAACGCAGTAATTAAAACTGAGAGGACTTTTCCTATTTGTGAAACTCACAACCTGACTTTTAACCCCATTTATCAACATACCATTGCCTGCTGTCCATCTCACAACATTTTCGAGGTCACGTTGCAGTTGCTCACAATCTTGTAACTTATTTATCACTCTATAGAGAATAACATCATCCGCAAAAAGCCTTACCTCCGATTCCACTCCTTTACTCATATCATTTATATATATAAGAAAACATAAAGGTCCGATAACACTGCCCTGAGGAACTCCCCTCTCAACTATTACAGGGTCAGACAAAGCTTCACCTACTCTAACTCTCTGAGATCTATTTTCTAGAAATACAGCAACCCATTCAGTCGCTCTTTTGTCTAGTCCAATTGCACTCATTTTTGCCAGTAGTCTCCCATGATCCACCCTATCAAATGCTTTAGACAGGTCAATCGCGATACAGTCCATTTGACCTCCAGAATCCAAGATATCTGCTATATCTTGCTGGAATCCTACAAGTTGAGCCTCAGTGGAATAACCTTTCCTAAAACCAAATTGCCTTCTACGACGCAGACACAAGCGTGGGGGTGCTTTCCACCCCACATATCATTGTATTGTAAAATATGAATTACTGTATTACTTGGAGATTTTAAGATAGTTAATGTAAGAATGACTCTTTCTGCGGTGATCCAGCCATAAAAGTGCAAGAGCGAGAGGAGCACAGGAAAGTTATTTGTGCATTTCACTAGGAAATAAAATAACCTGGGGGTGGATTCCACCCCGTACGCGTGTGTTTGAAGGTTAATCGAGTTGGTAGCCTAACGTTTAGCAAATTGAAGTCCAGCTTTGAGGCTAAATGGATAGAATGCTTGTCTTTGGTCCGACGGCCCCGGTTCAGTTTTCAGAATCAACCCCTCATAGTGTTAATTCTCCTGACTTGGGAACTGGGTGTTTATGACGTCTTCGCCATTCATATTATCCTTATTAGGTCACCACCAAGCCTATGTAGATGCCATGCACCATTATTATTATTATTTTTTTTTTTTTTTAAACATCATCATCATAATCGTTAAATAACAATGTTGAATTTTACAGCGGTCGTACCCATCGTTCAATGGTTAATTATCTTCCTCGGAAGATCAGTGGTGGTGTCCGACCCATGATCACGGGTTCGATTCCAACCAACAAAAGAGAACACTAAACCTGAAAGATTGCGTATCATTTTAGCAGATCTACCAATAAAAAGAAAACTATATTGCTCATATAACAGCAGCCCTGCAGTGTCTTCCTACAAGGATGTAGAAGTAAACGGGAGTGAAATGCCAGCACTCCGTGAGGTGAGGAAGTATATACGATGAGTAACGCATGGTGATAATTAGCAGTGGCGATCTGACGGACCGAAGCCTAGCACAGCTATCCTCCGCCGGTCCCCGCGCCTGTAGGCAGACAGCAGCAAGCCGCGTGAGGCGAGTCGATGGGAAGGGGCGAGAGTCTGGGCTGCAATATCAGTCTCCGAAGCCTTGTTCTTAGAAATACGTGCGACGTGTTTTCTCATTGCTTTCAAGTTTTGCAAATGGAACAATGTGTCAGATGCTTACAATATAATGTGCTTTAGATTTCCATCGTTCGCATTTGAGGTTTGGGCTTCACTGATAGCCTTGGTAGCCCTCAGTATACGCCACTGCCTCCCATATTGACCAACTTTCTTTTCACCTGAAGATAGGCTTACACATCCATTCTGCGAGATAGCTGTATTTGGAACGCCACGACTTTACTCGGAATTTTGAATATAGTTCATTGAGGCTTTCCGTTGAATGGAGGGAGCTTTATCTTGACTTAAGCTTTTGGGTTGCTCTTTGATACCCATATAGGATACTGGTGCTCAAGTTATTATTTTTTTTTGCTAGTTGCTTTACGTCGCACCGACACAGAGAGGTCTTATGACGACGGTGCTCAAGTTAAATGACTTAGATTTCTCTACTCTGATTGCAAACTCACGACGTATATCTGGAGGTGAGATACCTGTTAGACAGTACATTTTTTTTCAAGTGGGCAGACCTAAAACAACCTGTAATGAGTCTTAACATACAACAAGGTGAGTTATACAGGGTCTCTCATATAAAGCAAGACTGAACGCACGGTGTTCGTACTCTGCGCTACGGCATTTGCCTAGGCCGAACTTATGTCGCCGCGGGCGCCTGCTTTGAGCATGTATACTATCTTGTATGAAATCTTACCTTCTGGTGTCGTCCCTCCCGGGGTTATACAGGTATTGTATTGTTGTAACAACAAAGATGCACACACGAAATGTTGACAGTTGTGTACAGTTTTATTCTCTCTCTCTCTCTCTCTTGAACAAAACACTGCTACGATGAAGATGAAGAAGATTGCAACTCTTGCATGTCAACCAACTCAGTAGCGTAGCCAGGATTTCAGTTTGGGGGGGGGGGCATTTATTTTGATAGGTGACCAAACTTCCAGAGTTTAGGTGGTATAGAATACCTAAAAAGGAAATGAGTTATCACGTCCGCTAATTACAAGATAGTTACATGCACTTTTGATGGTGCCATTTGAAGTTCCAATCAGTCCCCGGGCATTTGAAAAAATATATATACCTACCTATACAACTAAGGTACGCATCTGCGATCTGTCTTGCTATTAGAATTTTTTTTTAAAAATCATAACTTACCGAGGATGCACATTATTTTGCCCTTAGTGACAAATAAAGTTATTATATGGCACAAAATGAGAAACTAACGTGCAGCTCACAATCCTGTCACAGTCTTCCGAACGCTGCAACTTAAACACAGCACATCTTTCAACCACGGTACAACCCCAGTTTCCTGGAACTGATCTGCAAAAGCTGACACGATGTTGTTCAACTGTTTCTGGCCGTGGACCCCGTTATCTCGGTGGTCACGTTCCAGCCCCCTCCTGAGTAATCCCTGGCTAATTGCCCCTTTCCTCATCTTTTGGCATTTGTCAACACATTCCCAACACTGAGGCCTCTACAATGAAATATCCCCGCGCATCACAATCCTAAGTGACTTCCTTTCATTCAAGCAGTACAAATATGGAGAATTATGAATGGCCATATTGAGCCCTGCTAGTAGATTCTTTGTCGCTACGTTAATTCGTAATTTAGGGTAAGTTTTAAGTTGTTCGTATCGTACGTAAAACAACGGCTGATCCTCGCTCTAGTTTCAGGAGACATTTTGGGGGGGGGGGGGGGGCGGCCCCAGTGCCCCCCCCCCCCTTGGCTACGCCAGTGAACCAACTACCAACCCGGGGAAGCGAATTTCTGTGGCTCTCTGCTATTCCTGAAGCGACGCACTATTTTTTCCTCGGCCGGGTGACTACTCATCTCTATCTTATCACCTCGCCGAGCCCAAGAAAGCAAAATTGGCTGGCACCGCCTTCCCATCATGCTCTTTACCTGCGTCGCTCGTTCTGTCCATCTTGAGCTGACGAACGACACAATCGCCACGGCCCTCTGCCGATGTCCTGCTGTACTGCCGCACATCTTCTGATGTCTCTACTCTTCTGCAACATGGCGCCCGTATCGGTGATTTCGACTACTACGTCTTCGTGCACAACTTCTGGATGACGAATCGCCTTTACCTATCACCACCTTCGCCCATATCTCTTCCCCGTCCCTAGTTACTACGACTATGTCTCATCCCTCCTCTCTCATGACGTCATCTCTTCCTTTCCTTCCCTCCACTCATCTTCCCACAACTTTGAATACTGTACTTCCATCATCCACCGAGCGACGTACATCTCCACCTCCGGCTGAGAACTTGGACCCACCACCATCTAACGGCACTTCTACCTACAGCTGCGTAGTCTGTGGTGTGGACCCCAGCATAACACCAGCTACCATCATCCAGGACCTTCGCCGGACAGGGATTCCCGTGCAACGAGTCTTCCGGATCTTCAACGAGGATGGTCCCACCTATCTCATACGGATTCATCTGCCTACGCTGGAAGATACAGAACGCCTCATTGCCAACGGAATCAACCTCCATGGCCGACACCATAGAATCGAACCCTCCCGCTCACCTCCTCGCAATTCTCCCCATCCCCCACCACATCGTAGTCGTCCCCGGCCTACCCCACCTGCCTCCCCGCCTAGTTTTTCATTTCCCTCTTATCCACCTCCCCCTAGCTTCTTCACACCCCCACCGTTCTTTGACATCCTTCGCCTCATCCTTACTTCCTTGGTTCACTTCTCCTCCTTCTACCATACCATAGCCCTTCACCTCTTTCCCTCTAACTTAGGCTAAAACCATTACGCTTATTGTCATTGCTATTTGTAGTTATGTCTTGTTATTCTCAATAAAGCATTTCATATTCATCAGCCCAGAGGTCGCCTTCCCCCCCCCCCCTCACTTCTCCTTATCTTAACACAGCTTCAACCCTCTCCTTCCTTGCACGCTTCTCCTCATCCCCGTCACCTCTCCTGGCCAGAGAGAGGGCGTAACCCTCTAGGTGGCCCGCCCCACCCCTTCAGGGTGGGGAATGAAAACATTCTTAGATAGATAGACTACCAACCCAACACAGTTCACATACTTGACTAACGACTTTCACTACAAGTCTCGTTAAACAACTCAACTCAGCTCCAATACTACAGCGTACGTATCGGAGAGACGGTCTTAATTCATATGAGGGACCCTGTAGTTGCAGCAATATCTACTGGAGCCAGGCCTCTTACCTGAGAAACTGTCGCTGAAGTCTCCTCTCGTCTGGCATCGCTCTCAGGTACTGTCGTCCGGACGGAGTGACACACGTACACATCTTCTTGCCTTGGGCCGGTTGCTGTTGCTGTTGCTGATGGTTCAAGATCCCCGGCTTACACTTCTGTTTACGCCACCGCCCTCCCTCGCCGAGTATGCACTGCCACTTCTGGCCTGGCCTGCACGGGGCTCGAAGTTCTGGACTGCGACATTCGAAGGCTAGACGAGCGAGCTTCCCAGTCAGAGCATGGGATGGCGAGCCCACCTCGGGAAGGACACGGTTGTCGAACTGGAGGTCAGGTCCTGAAATGGCATTCAAAGGAATTTTTTTCAAGAAAACATTGATGGATACAGGTGAGCGATTCCCCCGCAGTGTGTTACTGACAATGTCTCGCGAGCAAGTCTAACTCATCTGCGTGGTCGCCTAGCAACACGGAGGGCTAATTGAACAGGTGGTGGTGTTAGAGGTAGTGATTCTTGTTTTAAGAGGAAATACAACTAGATAACAATCTTCTATCAACAAATTAAGTGGAATGAATTACAAAATAAAACAAAATTATTGTATTAAGCCAAACATTTGATCAACACATTTCTTTTCAAAAGGGAACATTAGTTCCCTGAGTTACAGAACACATGAAATATTTACATACCCTTGATTAATCCACTCTCACACATAAAGCAAATGGCTAGATCAGCAGTAGTTGCGTCATCGGCTAGTATGTGTTTTTGCAACAGATGGGTCTTATGGCGACGATGGGATAGGAAAGGTGTAGGAGTGGAAAAGAAGCGGCCGTGGCCTTAATTAAGGTACAGTCCCAGCATTTTCCTGGTGTGAAAATGGGAAAGCACGGAAAACATCTTCAGGGCTGCCGACAGTGGGTTCGAACACACTATCTCCCGGATGCAACCTCACAGCCGCACGCCCCTAACCGCACCGCCAACTCGCCCGGTATTGTGCCTTCTATACACATGCAGAGGAGCTTTGTATGCTGTCAAAATACGGAGATAAATCCGCGAGAGTACGTTCTATTTCACTTACAATAACAGCTCGATTAAAATAATCGATTTAATAGCAAAAGCGATTCTATTTTGATACGAAAGGAGAATCGTAAGATAGGCCTATGTTTCGTCATTTACTTGAGAAGTACATCCATGTTTTCTCAACACCGACACGTTCGTACCGTTAACTAGCTGCTGTACCCGTACTTTGCTACGGAATTCTCAAGAATACTGTGTTTGTCGTTTTCCCAACTGAAGTCAACATAGGTTATTACAATGATGTCAGCAGGAATGTAGCGATTATAAGCGATGTCATAAAATACTCGATCAAATGAAATACTGCACATTTTCTCAGTGCTACCCTGCCGATCCAACAGTCCAAAGTTCCAGTGTGGGAATGACCAGGCCGCAGACAGCCGTGAACACTCCTCTGCCATTATTCCGTTAAATGTGCACACTGCTCATTCCAATCAGCGCCTCAAAGTAAGGATCCAACAGCTGGAATGCTACGATGAACCAGTGTGTTTCGCACCAGTAGTATCAGCAAATTTATGAACCACAGGAATAGCATGCAAAAGAAGAGAGATCTAACTCCTCCAGCTACTTCCCGCCAATATCACGCAGGCTGTTATACTCTGTACGATGTTATTTGCTTTACGTTCCACTAACTACTTTTACGGTTTTCGGAAACGCCGAGGTGCTGGAATTTAGTCCCGTAGAAGTTCTTTTATGTGCCACTCAATCTATCGACACGAGGCTGACGTATATGAGCACCTTCAAATACCACCGGGCTGAGCCAGGATCGAACCTGCCTAGTTGGGTTCAGAAGGCCAGCGCCTCAACCTTCTGAGCCACTCAGCCCAGCATACCCGGTATGCAACAGTAATCTCATCTATGGGAGATGAGTGGCAACGGAAGAAAAGCACACCACAACAAACAATGGTCAATGTAATGTTTTTGATCAATTTTATGAGCTTTCTACATTTTAGGCCTTCACATTTAGTTTCGTTTCAACTCTGTGATATTAGGGCGTCTTATAAAATTATTTACAGCGTAGATTACAGTTCCTTATTCCCCGACTTTACATATCGATTTTCATAAAATTCTGTTTGCCCATTTTCCCGTGGCTCGGCGCTGATATGGACTTAGCAACAAGAATCCAAATTCATGAAAATCTCCGTTAGCATAGCCGGTACGATAAAAATGTATAAGACATAAATGATCAGAAATTCAATTCTATATAACTTTAGTTATGTAGTATTTATGGATAGGAACACTAGTAGCATAGATATTTGAGAATTATATTTTAGCCATTCCTCCAAACTACCCGGGTAGCGTGCCTGCCTCTCACCCGGAGGCCCCGAGCTAGATTTCCGGCCAGGTCAGGGATTTTTACCTAGACCAAAGGGCTGGTTCGAGGTCCACTTATCTACGTGATTAGAATTGAGGAGCTATCTGACGGTGAGATAGCGGCCCCGGTCTCGAAAACCAAGAATAACGGCCGAGATGATTCGTCGTGTTGACCACACGGCACCTCGTAATCTGCAGGCCTTCGGGCTGAGCAGCGGTCGCTTGGTAGATCAAGGCCCTTCAAGGGCTGTAGTGCCATGGGGTTTGGTTTGGTTCTAAACTACAATTTCACTCATCTTGAATAAAATAATTATAACCTAGACTGTAGCGACTTATTCCCTGACTTTACATACAAATTCTCATTAAATTCTCTTCAGCAGTTTTCTCGTGATGCCCGCACATACATACATACATACATACATACATACATACATACATACATACATACATACATACATACGTACGTACGTACATGACAAGACGGAAAATTACAAAGTGCATTTCCTTCTTACTGTGGACACGACCGATACAGAAAGACCATTCCTTTTAAATCTTGAGCAATGTACAGACAGATCTCTTAATTTTATAAATGTATAGATTTTTCTTCTACTGCTTATACAATGCGACCTTGATTATTATTTTATACTGTAATAACATTCGTATCGAAGCATAAATCGCCCATACTTACCAAAATCCCCGCCATTACTAAACCTCATTGTCTTGTTCAACCGAGTTCAATAAATCATACGGAGTGTCAAATGGTTGTGTATTATTAAATGCGCTTTGCAATAGTTCAGCGACACGAAAAAGGGAATTAAATATACAGGGTGTTAGGTGTATACGTGCAGATATTTCTTGTAGCAATAGAGAACGATGTGACGAACCACTATATATCAAACTTTTAGTAATCCGCGGAAGTTATTTTCGAGAGCAAAGTGATATGATGTTTTTAGAATAGGTAGTATGCCTCGTTCTGCGAATGAATAGCTTTCCGTTGACAACAGGCAAGTCACGCGCCATCCGTACCAAACTGGTTCTACTGTAACAGCTGAACGCTACCTTTGTAATGCCACGAGATGTTACGTAATATACTTGCCAAACTGGTTTTATGTTTACGAGCAACTGAACTACGATAACAGCTGAAGGCTGCTACCGGTGTTCACCATGTTACGTTACATTCTCGCCAGACTGGTTTTGTTGTTAGTATTTAGTTTCCGTCAGACAACCGTAGTTATCGGTTTCGGACCCTGGAGCTGTATCGAATTGTCAGCGTTAATACTGGTTCATTTGCTGTTACGTCACTTAGGGGATTGGGATATCTGTGGTCGTCAGCCCCGTGGTCTAATGAGTATGGAAATGACCTGAAGACCTATGTCTTTACGCCAACGAAAGCAAGCATGGGATTGAATTGAATTAGGCAAGCACAGCCAACGTTTTCCTTCAAACGAATAATGGACATGTTATACAAATAAATAAATTAAACGTACCTACATTTCGTGCCTCCTGTCGGGCTGTGTGGCTCAGAAGGTTGAGGTGCTGGCCTTTTGACTCCAACCTCGCAGGTTCGAACTTGGCCCAGTCCGGTAGTTTTTGAATGTGCTCAAATACGTCACACTCGTGCCGGTAGATTTAGTGGCACGTAAATAGAACCCCTGCGGGACTAAATTCCGGCACCTCATCGTCTCCGAAAACCGTAAACGTAACGCAAATACCATTATTATTATTATTATTATTATTATTATTATTATTATTATTGACTACTCGCCAATAATGTCTGCCTAGAAAATACTTCTCATCGTTTATAACTATGGATCTCGACAGTTGTATAATGTCCTAATTATGATGATTTTCAAAATTGGCTTTAAGTCGCACCGACACAGATAGGTCTTATGGCGACGATGGGACAGAAAAGGGGTAGAAGTGAGAAGGAAGCGTTCGTGACCTAAATGAGGTTCAGCTCCAGCATTTTCCTGATGTGTAAATGGGAAACCACGGAGAACCATCTTCAGGGCTGTCGACAGTGGAGTTCGAACCCAGTATCTTCCCAATGAAAGTTCACAATTTCGCGCCCCTAACTACACGACCAACGTATTCCAAGCTCTAATGCCGGGCTGAGTACCTCGGACGATAGACCGCTGGTATTCTGATCCCATCTTGGCAGGTTCGATGGAGGCTCAATTCGGGGGTATTTGAAGGTGCTGAAATACGCCAGCACCTCGGCATCTCCAAAACCCGCCAAAGTAGTTATTGGGACGTAAAAATTACATTATTATTTCGTGCTTGCAAACGAAAAGCATATGTGTAATGGTAAAATAAAGCAAAATAAAAGTGGCCAGTCTGACTTGCTCAGACGTTTAAAGCACTGGTTTCTTGTTTCCAACTTAGCAGGCTCGATCTTGGGTCCGTCCGGTGGCATTCGAAGGAGCTCGTCAGCCTCGTGTCGGTAGATTTACTGGCACGTAAAAATAACTCCTGCGGGACTAAATTACAGCGCCTCCAGAAACAGTATGAGTAGTTAGTGGGACGTAAAGCAAATAACATTACCGGTATTATTATTATTATTATTATTATTCAGTCTTATTATTATTATTGCTACTACTCATATTGAACTTCTTCTTATTACTCTTTTTCTCGTTTGATTATTATTATTATTATTATTATTATTATTATTATTCTTCACCTGTTCATACTTTCGTCTTATTCCTCTTTTTACTCTCCTTTTAAGTCGTACACTTGTTATTCATATTTAATGTTTTGTTATTAATATTATTGTTATTTTTATATTATTATTTTTATTATTTAGTTTAGCTTCATGTGACACAATACTTTTTCCGTCTTTAACTCAACTTTTGTGTCGTGTGCCGGTATACTTCTATGTTTCTGTCCTGTGCTTCAAGACAGTGCTGCAAGATCTGTGTTTGTTTCCCCAGCCCGGGTGTGTTTCGTTTCTCATGTGACGGAGTTACATCTTACGTTCTGTTACATGTTTAAGTTTGGCCTTGTGATAGATCGCCTTTAATCTGCTCTGTAGCCTTTAAAAGTGTAGCATGGTCAATGACCTCAGTGCTTGTTTTGTTCACATATCTGGACTAAGAACTCGTCTCAGTCGGCACAGCAAGTTCAAGGCCAACTACTTCTGTTTGTTTGTTTATTTATTTACCCAGGTATGTATGTCAACATTGTACTATGTCAACATCGTACCACGAACATTTACTCAATCAACGGGGTGTTTGGGCGGGTCTCTGTCCTGGGTGGTGTGTTCTGCGGGCCTACTCTGGGGTCCGTGTTGTTGCTGCGGTTATCTCTCTGTGCGTTCAGGTATTTACTAACATGTTCAATTCAATTTATTGTATGTACAAGACATACGTCCAACTTGAATTATTTCATCCTCACAACTCTACTTCCTTACTCCATGGCCCAAGAGCTACACGTATAGCTCTACGAGTGTGGGAATGAAATAACTAATTTGATTGAATTTTTTTCATATTTCAGTAGTGATGAATATAAAACAAGCATTTTTTGAATTTTTATACGTGTTAATGATGATGATGATTGCTGTTTTAAGGTCATCGGCCCTTAAAAACGCAAAGTGTCTTCTGTTTTAACTCGAGCTCGATATCCGCAGTCACTTACATGCGGCCAGTATCCAGTATTCGGGAGATAGTAGGTTCGAACCCCACTGTCGTCAGCCCTGAAAATGGTTTTCCGTGGTTTCCCATTTTCACACCAGGCAAATGGTGGGACTGTACCTTAATTAAGGCCACGGGCGCTTCCTTCCCACTCCTAGCCCTTTCCTGTCCCATCGTCGCCATAAGACGTATCTGTGTCGGTGCGACGTAAAGCAAGTAGCAAAAAAAAGAAAACAACATGCAGTGTAGGATTGAGCAACTGCCGAAATGCGTTCAAGGTCAATGTCTAGCGTTTTAACAAACACGTCTTCCGCACTCGCGCACTGAAACTCTCGATTATAATTTTTGTTACCGGTACATAAGTTTCCCTGCTCGGATTTATGAGAATATCGACCTATCGTGACTCAAAATACTATAACGATACTGTACTGTACTCCCAGGCCATTACGTTGCACAAATGGCGTAACATCTGACATACCAAAGTAAAACTCGTAGCAATTGTTCAAAGTGATCACCCTGGGCTTCCCTTCAGGCTTCACTTCTCCGAATCCAGTTGCGACGCATTCGAGCCAAGACACCAGGGTTGTGTCCGACTCGTTGGCTGAACGGTCAGCGTACTGGCCTTCCGTTCAGAGGGTCCCGGGTTCGATTCCCGGCCGGGTCGGGGATTTTAACATTAATTGGTTAATTCCAATGCCACGGGGCTGAGTGTATGTGTTGTCTTCATCATTTCATCCTCATCACGACGCGCAGGTCGCCTACGAGAGTCAAATGGAAAGACCTGCACCTGGCGAGCGAACTCGTCCTGGGATATCGCGGCACTAAAAGCCATACGACATTTCATTTCATTTCATTCCACCAGGGTTGTTCAGAATATCCTCTGCTGCTTAAGCAATACGTTCACGGAAGTCGTCCGAAGTGGGTACTTCAGTTCGATATAGTTTGTGTTTCATGTTCCCCCAGACATTAAAGTCAATTGGAATAAGGTCTGGAGATCTGGCTGGCCAATTGATAGTTCCACATCGTCCTGTCCACCGTTGAGGAAATGTCTGCACCATCGTGTAAAATCCACGTGGTTCTGCGTAGTCGAAGCGACACGTCCTATGAAAGCTCAAGTAACGTACTGTATCTACAGGAGCAAGGTAACATTAATAAAAAGATTAGTCCACGTAACCGACTTCCTACTACACCCATCCAGGTATTAATTCATAACCGGTGCTGGAAATTGCCTTCTCCTACTGAATGGGGATGTTCCACAGCCCATGAGTGGGATATAGTGGGTTCGAACTCCTCTGTCGGCAGCCCTAAAGACGGTTTTCCGTGGTTTGCCATGTTCACACCAGGCAAATGCTGGTGCTGTTCCTTAATTAAGGCCACGGTTGCTTCTTCACCATCCTAGCCCTTTCCTGTCCCGTCGTCGCCGTAAGATCTATCTGTGTCGTGGCGACGTACATCAACTCGTAAGAAAATGGTAATCAGCTGTCGAAGACACTGCACCCGTTGAATATGGTCAGGATGCACTAGTTCTTCATGCAGTGTCCTACGTATGGTCCAAGTTGGTACACCAACGGCACGTGTTATACTACGCGTACGGCGCCCGGTATCATCGTTTACTATTGTTAGGATGCCCGGCTCCATGGCAAAACGGTTAGCGTGCTGGCCTTTGGTTACAGGGGTCCCGGGTTCGATTCCCGGCAGGGTCGGTATTTGAACCATCATGGTTATTTTCCCTGGCATGGGGCTGGGTGTATGTGTTGTCTTCATCCTCATTTGATGATCATCACCATGTGCGCAGGTCACCTACGGGAGTCAAACCAAAAGACATGCACCTAGCGAGCCGAACCCGTCCTGGGATCTCCCGGCACTAATATCCATACGCCATTTCATTTCAATTGTCAGGATGTCTTCTTCCGCGTCTAGAATTACACGTGGCCGTTTAGGCCATCGCTTCTGAAAGCGTGATGTAACACAACTTGCATCGCGAATACGCTGCAGTACAGCTAGTATCGTTGCTGGATTCGGCACCCGTCTGTTGGGAAGCCTTTTCCGATAGATTCATGGAGGGCGACCCGTGTTCTGTTCTGCCACACAATACACTAGCAGCATATCATGGTATTCGTGGTATTCATACACTGGAATTATTCAAATACAACGACGTTGCGCAACACATCTGCGCAGCGGTTCATCATATATTCGCGGGCGTTTGACTGTCGCGACCGATCGGACCTTGAAAAAAAATAGCCCTCGTACTACTACGAAGTAACTCGCGTACAAGTACGGACGATAATTCGCCTCTCTGACAGCTGTTATTCAGGTCAAGGTCAGACAGACAGCTCATACCTCTGGTCCGGTGGTTTCATGTAGGGGCGGGAACCCGTCCCACCACACCCCCGTCGCTAGGAACAGCACACGACCAAACCGGCACGTGACAGGTCTAGTGAATTTGTCAAACTGCTTACGTGAAATATTCTCCCACAGTGTGATTTCAATACCATGGATTCTTGGGAGACCAACTCGCCGTATACAGAAACACCCCGTGTTGACGTGTACGTAAATAAAGTTTCTTACGTAAACGAAAGAATGCGTGGGATAGGATTTCCAAGTGAGTAGTATCAGAATTGAATTGTCAAAGCACATCGAACGTTTTGCTTCATATCAATAAGGGACATGTTATAAAAATAAATTAATTAAACGTACCTCCTCTTCGTGCTTCCAAATGAAAAGAACTTGTTTAATGGTAAATTAAAGCATTCTGCTTTTGCAGTGCCTATTGAACGTATCAAAATAAACGTTGCCAGGCTGAGTGGCTCAGACGGTTCAAGCTCTGGTTTCATGAACTTAGCGGACTCGATCCTGGCTCAGTCCGCTGGTATTTGAAGGTGCTCAAATACGTCCGCTTCTGATCGGTAGAATTACAGGCACGTTCAAGAATACCCGTGGGCAAAATTCCGAAACCGCGCGTCTCCATTGGCACGTAAACATTTATTATTATTATTATTATTATTATTATTATTATTATTATTATTGCTGAGCGAGTTGGCCATGTGATTAGGAGCGCGCGGCTGTCAGCTTGCATTCGTCGTAAAGCCACCTACCAATATTATAATAAAAACTGTGTTAGTCCATTATTACTAACTATTACTAAAATAAAAGTTAAACGCCCCACTCAAACTCCGTAGCTGGTAATCTGTCAGAAAACACTACAGAAAACACTGAACTTTTAACAAGTCCGAATTATTATTAATCTTATAATTGCGGACATGTCTCCGGAATTACCGAAACATGTACTTACAAATTGTTTTACGTCGCACCGACACAAGTAGGTCTTACGGCGACGATGGGAGAGAAAAGGGATACAAGTGGGAAGGAAGCGTTCGAGGCCTTAATAAAGGTACAGTCCCAGTATTTCCCTGATGTGAAAATGGGAAATTACGGAAAACCATCTTCCCGGCTGCTGACAGCGGAGTTCGAATCCACTATAACCAAAATGCAAACTCACAGCTGCGCGCCCCTAACCACACGACCAACTTATTCTAACCTCTAATGCCGGACTGAGTAGCTCGGACGATAGAGCGCTGGTCTTCTGATACCACCTTGGCAGGTTCGACGGCGGCTCAGTTCGGTGGTATTTGAAGGTGCTCAAATAAGCCAGTCTCGTGTCTGTAGATTTACTTGCACTAAAAAACACTGCGGTAAAAAATTCTGGCATTTCAGCGTCTCCGAAAACCGTGAAAATTAGTTAGTGGAACGTAAAGACATTATTATTATTATTATTATTATTATTATTATTATTATTATTATTATTATTAGTAATATTATTATGATTACGGAAGTTCTAATTAAGCGGGTCCATTACAGTCATCACTTTACCTATCGGCACTTACTGTCCAGTAATAAGGATTCTGTCCTCCTGTGTGGTATAGTGGTTAGTGTGATTAGCTGCCACCCCCCGAAGGCCCGGGTTCGATTTCGAGCTCTGACACGAAATTTGAAAAGTGGTACGAAAGTTGGAACGGGGCCCATTATGCCTCGGGAGGTCAAATGAGTAGAGGTGGTTTGATTCGCACCTCAGCCATCCTGAAAGTGGTTTCCCGTAGTTTTCCACTTCTCCAGGCAAATGCCGCGATAGTACCTAGCTTAAGGCCACGGCCGCTTCCTTCCCTCTTCCTTTTCTATCCCTTCCCATCCCCCGCACGGCCCCTGTTCATCCTAGCAGGTGGGGCCGCTTGGGCGAGGTACTGGTCATTCTCCCCAGTTGTATCCCCGACCCAATGTCTCACGCTCCAGGACACTGCCCTTGAGGCGGTAGAGGTGGGATCCCTTGCTGAGTCCCAGCGAAAACCAACCCTGGAGGGTAAACATATTAGGAAAAGGCAGAATAAGCCTTCTATTACAAATGCCCGGCGGCAATTCCACAGTAGCTCTTTTTCCTTCGAGCAATGTTCACGATGGATGAAACTACGGTTTTTGAAATTTGTCTCATTAATATCAATTTCACTGAATACTTATAGTCTTTTCTTTCAGTGCCCACCGTCCTTTCATTGACCTGAAAAGTTTATGAATAAGCATAGACAACTCGCATTGTCTATTGTCAGAAGTTTATCGTAGAGTGTCGCAATAACAGCACAGAAATTTTGCGCCCATTTTTCATTACTTATTAACTATTTCCTGTAATTTTGTCAGCTTGGATCACTGAGTAATGCCAATGACGTCTTATAAATCACACACAACTACACAACACTTGATTCGCATGCATGTGGTGGTACGGATCTTCGACGTCACTGTAAGAATTCTGTGTACTTTTCACACAGACTACCCTAGACCGGTTTTCGAGTACAGCAAGTGGCCAGGCACGTGAGTCAACCTCTCCTACTTGCCAAGCCTTTAGGGGAAGTGCACAACAACATGTGTTGGCCTGCGATAAGAAACAGGTTCAACAAGCCCTATACTCTGCTACTGTACTTCCACTACGCGTGGACAGAATGACGTAACCGGCGTATCCTACTACGGCCGTTCAAAACACATTAGCTCCTGAAATATTTGGCTCAGTTATGGGCAAACTAATAGGACAAGGTAAAAAGTACATAGCATATATTGTGAGATGTATTTTTCTTTGCCGACTAGCTTAATATCTGCACGTATACCCCTAACACCCTGTATAAAGGGGAGATTATACCCAGCTCGAAAAATAAGGCGACCTGGCGCCCGAGATCTGTCATGCCCTGGGCTGGATAGACTTGGGAGCAAGAAGACGAGCTGCTCGACTACGTGGTATGTTTCGAGCTCTCAGTGAAGAGGTGGCGTGGAATGACAGAAGACGAATCGCTTTAAAACGTAGGAAAGGTCATAATATGAAGATAAAGTCAGAATTTAAGGGAAAAAATTGGGCCAAATATTATGTTTAGAAACAATTCAGGTTTTATGATGCCATTGAAACTCACTTGCTAATACGGGCAGGTCTAACGGAGAGTCGTCGTCAGCTATGAGCAAGGAGTTTGCCGTGTTGTTCATGAGGAGGTCGTCCACGATGTCTCCGTAGTCCGCTGTCGTCAACGCGGGTAAAGCAGTTGAAGTAGAAGTGGTTGTTGTAGGACGTGTCGGTGTCAGCTGGTCGACACCTTCCGTGATCAGGCTGTCGAATAACTGAGGCGAACTTGGAGATCTGGTCCCCGTCTCCCGTGACTCTGGGGTTTCTCGTCTGCCGCTGCTGCAAGCAAGTTATAAACAAAGGATAACTCATTTCATATTTTTTAATTTTTTAAAAATTTGCTTTACGTCGCACCGACACAGATAGGTCTTATGGCGACGATGGGACAGGGAAGAGCTAGGAGTGGGAAGGAAGCGGCCGTGGCCTTAATTAAGGTACCGCCCCAGCATTTGCCTGGTGAGAAAATGGGAAACAACGGAAAACTATCTTCAGGGCTGCCGACATTGGGTTCGAACCCACTATCTTCCGAATACTGGACAATGGTCGCACTTAAGCGACTGCAAGTATCGAGCTCGGTCATTTCGTACATAATATTTATCGATAAATTTAGCATATGATCAGAGAAACAAAAGAACGTAACACGACGCATGCAAGACCTACAATAATAATAATAATAATAATAATAATAATAATAATAATAATAATAATAATAATAGAGGTGCCAACCTTTGAAGCAGGTTTTCAGTAATCCCCTCCCCCCCGGAAAATTTCGAGTCAAATCCAAAGAACCTCGTGCCTTCTCCATAATGACATCCCCTTTGCCCTTCCCGATAGTAATCTATTCTGAAGTAATTCATATTAGCAAACCAAACCCCATGGCACTACAGCCCTTGAAAGGCCTTGGCCTACCAAGCGACCGCTGCTCATCCCGAAGGCCTGCAGATTACGAGGTGTCGTGTGGTGAGCACGACGAATCCTCTCGGCCGTTATTCTTGGCTTTCTAGACCGGAACCGCTACCTCCCCGTCAGATAGCTCCTCAATTCTAATCACGTAGGCTGAGTGGACCTCGAACCAGCCCTCAGGTCCAGGTAAAAATCCCTGACCTGGCCGGGAATTGAACCTGGGGCCTCCGGGTAAGAGGCAGGCACGCTACCCCTACACCACGGGGCTGGCAATTCATATTACACAACAAAATTTGTATATTGCCAGTCAGTTGTATCATAAAACATTCTTTGTAGGTTGTTTCGCACCCAGCAGCTGCTTTCAGTGTGGATTTTCTTGAAGCATAAGAGTCTCCAGTGTAGATGTGCTCAATGTAGACCTTAATTCCGTCCAATTTTTTCCTATCAACATTGAAAACCCTTTCTGTGAGAGAGTTACTGTCAGATACACTTAATACTGCAAATACAATATTACCTGAGCTTTTATAACGGAGAAGAGCTCTTTCAATCACAATGAATTTTCGACGCTCACGGGTAGCAAAAGGAAGTGACGATCGAAGTATCGTTGCCAACTCACAAGCATTGAAACGAGGACGGTTCAGCTCAAAATAATTCGTTTTTCCTGCTTTCCTTTTTTTTCCCCTGTAGAAAATTACTTTGTCATATTGTCGCTTTTTCGTAATAATATCCTCTTTGATTGTAATGCCGCAATTGTGAGGTGAAATCCGTAATAATTGGCACCTCTGAATTAATAATAATAATAATAATAATAATAATAATAATAAACTCAAACTAAAGCACAGTAGTCAACCCGAAATGCCTATACGCGAGTAATGAAATGGCGTATGGCTTTTAGTGCCGGGAGTGTCCGAGGAAAAGTTCGGCTCGCCAGATGCAGGTCTTTTGATTAGACTCCCGTAGGCGACCTGCGTGTCGTGATGAGGATGAAATGATGATGAAGACGACACATACACCCAGCCCCCGTGCCAGCGAAATTAACCAATTAAGGTTAAAATTCCCGACCCTGCCGGAAATCGAACCCGGGACCCCTGTGGCCAAAGGCCAGCACGCTAACCATTTAGCCATGGAGCAGGACTATACGCGAGTGACTATCTAGTACTGAATTACAAGCTGAATAAATTAGCAGTTCTGGAAAGAAAAATTAGACGGAAAGTACTCGGTTCGTTAAGAGCTGCAGAACTCTGGAAATCAAGAAGTAATGATGAAATATAGCGGAACATAGAAAACATAACAGACACAATGCGGAAGAATCCATTGATAATTTTTGGACATTTATACAGAATGGATGACAACAGGTGAACAGGTTGGAACAAGAAGTCAACAACAACCTGTATTCATGAAGTCAAGAAAGATTAGGAAAGAAACAGCATAAGGGAAGAAGCAGCAACAGAGTGAGAGATTTTTAGAGAGAAAATAGAAGGATTCCAAGGTCGGGAGGGAAAGAAAACAGGCTCAAAATGGTCTGAGGAGAGGAAAGGGAGGCGTAGTGAGAAGATGAAGGAGTGTTGTAGGAGGAACAACAAAGGATGAAGCATTAAAATTGCCACGTAGTCCCTAACGGAGGAAGAAATAATAATAATATCACCTGGAACAGATATAATAAAAATAAAAATCCAGAAACGCGGAATTAAGACATTACAACTCAGTTATCAAACCTGAAGCACTATACGCCAAGGAAACCTTGGTCATTGGAGGAAGATCACTTATTAAAGACACAGAGAAACAGGAGAGGAATATCTTTGGTCCGTCTACTCAGAGGGAATCTGGATGAAACGGAAGTCTCTGGAGCTTTATCTGAAACGATCCCCGACACCATCAGGAAAAGGGGATTAAAGTTCTATGGGCTCATTCTCAGAATGAACAATGATAGGCTCACAAAAGGATTCTCAACCTTGCTCTCCCTCAGTGAAAGTTAAGAACAACTGGCTTAGTGAAATAGAAAAATACCTTCAGGTAATTGGAATCCCACAGGAAATTATTCAAGATTGACTGCAATTCGAAAAAAAACAACACTCGAACAACCATCATTTTGCTGAGAAGATGAACACCAGGACCAATAAATCATGCACTGAAGAGCGGAGGAAAATGTTCAGTGCCCATCTGAAGAGATGTTGGGAGAAGACAAAATAAACACCGGCTAAATAAATTGTATCGTGCTCCTCGGATGGTCAAAACACTGTAATAATATTACGAAGAATTGTTGAATGTTCGCAATTTGGAAAGTTTAAATCCTGAGGTGGTCTGGCTCTTTTCAGGCACACCCCCAATGGACGTGAGCTGGATGTACAATTTCAACCACATACTAGCCCTCCTGGCATTTTTAAATTTCTAGCAGAACCCCCTCCCTCCCCAGGACGGTAGCTAATAGCGCTAACCGTTACCCTACGGAAGCGAACGAGTTGGTTATTAGAACGACTCCATTATTACTTTCGTAAAATAAGTTTTTAACAGTAAGCGCACATTTAATGCCGAAGAACTAAAATCTGAAGAATGAGAAATGTAATGAACTTTTGATAATTTACTCTCAATGGATGACTTTAATATTTCCTTCCCTACTGGGAACTTGGAGTTTTACTTAATACAGCATTTTTACTTGACACAATTAAATTAACAACTAATGGATGAAAGTTCAATTTTTGCTTGGCATTCCCATTTTTTAAACTAGGTTTTGAAGCCTAAAAGTTCGCCGACCCCTACAATTATACTGCACTTCATGAAGTGGTATGAGGTACACTATTACAAGACATCTGGAAACCTTATATCCGCTGTAAACTTCTGTTTTTAGTGCTACTCATTTCCTTGTATACCCGGGGCGCCGCTACCGCTTTGCAACGGCACTGGACCCAAGTGATATCCCTGGGGTACACCGCTATTGGATCAGTTTTCAACAGGTAGCCACCAATATCCTGTTACCAGGGCTACTACCGTAGAATCTGCAACACACAGTGTCATCTTACCTTTCGATGAGGAAGGTATCAGGCCATCTGCTCTTGTTACGCCGAGGCATTTGACCATGTTTGGGCCTGAAAGTAGAACAAAGAAAATGGGTAAGACGTTATACAGAAACTTTGAAATATAGTAGAGAAAATCATTTGGACACTGTCTTATGTTGGATATACCTTCTGGAGTAGAATAGGAAATGATGATGATGTCCGACTCGTTGGCTGTCTGGTCAGTGTACTGCCCTTCGGTTCAGAGAGTCCCGAGTTCGATTCCCAGGCGGGTCGGGGATTTTAATCGCTTTTGATTAATTCGTCTGGCTTGGGGATTGGGTGTTTGTGTCTGTCCCAATACTTTCCTCTTTGTATTCAGAAAACACACTACCAACCACCACAGAAACACGCAATAGTGACTACATCCCTCCATATGGCGTTGGCATCAGGAAGGGCATCCGGCCGTAAAACATGACCAAATCCACATATATATATATGTGTGATGCAGTTCGCACCCGCGACCCCACAGGTATGAGAAAAGCGATAGAAAAAAGAAGATGATTATATTGATGATGATGATGACATTTCCAACCCATACCGAGTAGATATTTTATTTTGACGGTGCAAAACACTGACTCAACACAGCCCCGTTCGACTGCTTTTTTAATCAAGCAGGGCGGCGTTCCGGCTTCATTTCAACCGCTGACTACAGAGCAGTAGGATGGTCGGATTATTGGGTAAAATCAACAATCAGCACAATCATAACAAGAAAAGAGGAAGCGCATGTTTTCAGGTGTGTTTTACATGCTCGATATTGCCGGTCAACAAAATGTGAATATCCTGAAATGTTCCCTCACCACGTTCCAATAGCTAATAACAGAAACCGCACAGTGATATTTCATTATGTCAGCGGTGAGTAGGAGGCACATTGACGTCACGCGCGCATTATGCGGACTGTAATATTCAATCGCCTGCAAATTCCATTCTCGTTCAGTTTCTTTTACAATGTTCGAGTGACTATGTTTGAAATATTTCCAGTCCAGTACCCACATCATGGTTTAGAAATACGTATATGAGAGATATATTTTCCGTTCCAAATCACATACTGAAAGTAGAGAGCAAGTTACACAGATATTAAAACAACACGTGTGTAAAATATGGAATGATCATTTTTTAAAAAGATCTAAAAGTATGATCATACAGGAAAATGAATGAATTAATGTTATTGATCTGCATTTAGGACTTTCACTAATCTTCTCTAAAATTATTTCAGAGAAGTTGAAAATTTGTCCAACATCTCCGTTGATAATTTGTTCCAGTCTAATTTCTCTTCCAATAAACGAATATTTGCCCTAATTTCTCCTGAATTACAACTTCATTTTTATCTTTCCTAGTTTTAAAAGCTTATTCGCCTGCGTCCCTCACCCACTGGGGATAAAAGATCATGAAACGATATGCTAACTGGCAGAGGGACCATTAATGATAGAGATCAATGGCATACTTTATACATACAAACAAAAACCCTGCCTGGTAGAGGTGCATGGATAAAACATCTTTTGAAAATCCACATGGCTTTGAAAGATAACCTGTTAAAATTTATTGTTAGTTGATGTTTACAAAAATGTAAAATAATGACGTTGACTGATTACTATAGCGACTTTTGTTTGAAGGATACAGCTCGAAGAAGTTACCAAAAACAATGAGAAGTAATCGAAACAGACTTTCAACGTATTAGGTCGTGTTACGTACATGTAGAATGTGTTGAAGAGATGTTAAGTACAGAACAAAAACGGCCAGCCGGACACTAGTGGGATCCGAACCCACAACCTCCAGATTTCGCGTCGGTTGCTCTACCAATTGAGCTATGGTGGCCTAGGCCGTCTTTGTTCTGTTGAAAGGATCTGAGCTACAGGTCTGGCACTGCTGCTAGCACACTGAGAAGTAAAATATAGAGAAGAGAGTTTGAGATGTAATCCAGTTTCTTTTCATATTGAAGACGTAGCTTCTTCAAGAACGTGCTAGGCACGCATTTTTGCTGTTTACTTCATTATACACTGTTATGCCTTTAAGCGTTCAGTATGCAACTCTCTGAGAATTTACTAATCGGCGGCACAATCCTATATTTGTAACATACCTCTTACCTTGAAATCGTTAGAAATTGAGTAACCATAATCGTCTAGGTCAGGGTCAGCCAACTGGCTGGCGTGTGGTGTAAGAGGGCCCGTGTGACGTCGGAGAGCACATGTGACGTATGAGCACAGAAGGTGGGGAGACGCTGTCGTAGAGTGAGACGAAGAGACAGCCTCGCTTTGTAGTAAACACGTGCAGTGCTATACGTAGTGATGGTACAGTACGTATGGATGAACCGGGCACATCACGGTGCGACAAACTACCTACCCCTCCGATCTTTTTATCTTTATGGGAATATCTATATTTATTTGTTGAAAAGATAGGAATGCTACAGCTAAATGTTTAGTTTGTATATGTAGAAATAAAGTTGCTTTATAACTCTTATGCTACTTTATAACAAAGTTACGTTACAATAAAATATGTAGAGAGAAATATGTACTACACATGCCGTATTGTACCTGGAGCTTTTAGGCCTCCCCCTACGAATGACGTTGTGTTTCCCCTCGCCCCTCTAGCCTTCACTTCTCAGTTACAGTACTAAGTACTTCGTTTCGCTACCCGAGCAGAGTGTGTGACGTGTTACCTGACATCACACGTACACGCAGTTGGCTGACCCTGGTCTATGTCTACCTCTACTTCTCTTATCCTGTATAACTGAGTCCTTTATTCTCCTAAGTAACCTATCCTCTACATTCGCCGCACATAATCCCACCACCGAAGCTGGTTTATCCGTACAGCTTCATACACCGAGTTCCTTCCTAACTTAGTCTTTCTCTCCTTATTCCGAGTATCCTCCTGCTATTGTTCCCACCAGTTTGTACCAGCAATCATTCTCGCTAGTTTTATGTCTTACTTCTAACTTATGAATAAGGTATCCTGAGTCCACCCAGCTTTCACTCCCGTAAAGCAAAGTTGGTCTAAAACCAGACCGATGTAAATAAAATTTCGTCCGGGTGCCGACTTCCTCCTTACATAATACTGTTGATCGAAAGTGCGAACACACTGCATTAGCTTTGCTGCACCTTGATTCAATCTCACTTATTATACTATCATCCTGGGAGAACACACATCCTAAATATTTGAAATGATCCACGTGTTCCAGTTTTGTATTCACTACCTGACATTCACTTCTCTTAGATTTCTTACCTACTGACATCAATGTACTCTTAGAAAGGATAATTTTCATACCATACTCACTGTACCTGTTTTCAAGTTCCAAGACTACAGGTTTCATAAAATGCTTATTACAAATAACATTACATTAATTACACAAACAATTAGGCTACGCACGCCTAGTGGTGCTACATCAATCGTAGGTACCAAAACACAGTATTCTGATTACATTTTTAAAAACCCGCAAACTCGTGAAACTAAATTCCTTCAAAACCTACCACATACGGCAAATTTTAAGCGCGCGCTTTGAGACAGTGCTTCGGCTAACTTCGTGGATGCCCGGTGTAGGTCGTGCAAGGGTTATGTTCTACTTGCTCCTCTCAGCCCCTCGCCAAGCCCACCTTCCGTACGTCCCACAGCCCCGCGCACTCTGTCAAAAAACGGAACCTCTTCACTTGTTCCGGAGATAAACCGGGTGTTGATGTCAAAACTATAGCTTCGTTCGCGACTATACAGGACTCAGTAAAAGAACAGATAGGTCACTGGACATACAGAAAGCGCCGGGCCTGGCGTTTGTAGACAAGCGACAATGCGGAAAGAAGTGAAGCAGGGTTGCGGTTTTCCTATCTTTTTATTTCTTTATAGAACAGGCAGTACAAGGAATCAAGAGAGAATGATTTATTATTAGTGGCAGTTAACCCCATTTACGACTACGCAAAGTACTTAGAGGCAAATGATTAATAACAGACATTTCCCCCATCAGGCGTCGGAGAAATTGCATTCTATTGTAACTAGAGAGATATTTATTAAAGCCTGTTGGTGCAAATAAACATGACCATAATTTCTGAACTGGATTGAGCAAATAAAACACGATTTCTCTTTCCTTTCTCTCAATGTTTTCTATGTCTGCTTTCCTATACAAAATAAGTGCTTTGGTCAACAGAAGCATTTTGGTTTAATGAAGGAATGTTTTGGTCCTGTGCGTTTTCAAGTGGGATTATTATTATTATTATTATTATTATTATTATTATTATTATTATTATTATTATTACACTGATGCTTTTGTGGCCTGTATTTATAGATAATAAACTTTTGGGACTTTGCCGTTTCAAAGAACTAAACAGCATGAAGTCTTCGCGAAACGTAAAGATTTTTCTACTGTTTGCCTACCGCATTATTATTATTATTATTATTATTATTATTATTATTATTATTATTATTATTATTAGTGGACATTAAACATGTGTTAGAGGGGAGACTGAAATCCAACGGTACAAAAACATTCACACTGACACTGGGGGTCCAGAAAGTGTTGATTTGGCGATACGCGAAGTCGTCGAACGTTTGGATCTCACCTGGAAGCTGTCATGACGCTGGCTGAAATATAGACTGGCACGATAGCAATGCACGTGGCTGCATGTTTTATTTGTGTAATCCAGTTTAGAAATTATAGCCGTGTATATTTGCACCAACAGTCTTCGATAAATATCTCTCGAGTTGCCGATGACAATGGAACGCAATTTCTCCGACGCCTGATGGAAGTTGTTTATGCAACCTAACGTACACATCTGCTGCGCGGTATAGCCTATTCATGCAGGGGCACTCAAGAGAGGGTTTATAAACATGCGAAGGGGAGAGAATGTTAACAGTGTTGTACACGACTCCAGTACTTGCTCCCCTGCCCAGATTAACCAAAGAGGAGCCCCTCCTATGTCCATTCTGGCCAACACGTGTCCTACTATTTGAATGTAAGCTTTAAAAAAAGGCGATGTGGAAAACCATGCTGTTTATCCTACGCAAACAGTGTTAAATAATGTTCATTAAGGGACTTCGGAGATAATAGCTGCTGCTTCGATTCCTAGTCGTGGTTATAATTCAGTAACCTATGTGAAGTTTTCCTCCGAGCCTTCAGTTTTGACCTGAAAGAAATTATACCGCGGCGGAAACAACATAATAGAGATGGGCAAAACGTAACAACAGTAATTTTGGAACTGTTCCGGACTCGGAAGTGTTCTTAAAATGAACAGTATTCTCCAACATCCTCTTCGGAATCGCCTGCACTCCAGCGAAATTGGTCTACTAACGCCACGGTGTAGGTGTTTGAAAACCTCGCAAGCACCGCTGGTTGGCTGATTGTTCCGACTCCGAGAGAACGTGACTACACTGGTTTTGATGTTGTTTGAAGCTTCAGTAATCATCAGTGAGGGACTGGGAAAGAGAAAACGCGAAATATGAATACGTAAGAGGCGCACGTCTTCGTCAACAAATCGACAGACAACGAATCCTCGCTTAATTATTCATGACATGACACTGATTAATGTTTGTTTCTTTTAATTTTTAGTACGTTCAATCTTGTCCTCATCAACTACCGCCAATTTTTCTTTTTTATGGCGCGGTGTACGACTGTTTGTGTTGTGCTATCTCCAGAAATTTGTAAATTGGAGGTATTAGGACGTATCCTAACAGTTATTATGAATGTATAAATAAGTAGGCAAGTCAATAAACATCTGCAATTTGGCTCTAAATGTCTAAATTGGCTCTAAGGCGTTGTATGCACAGCAGCCGCTAGATGGCACCGTTGTCTACGCCTGTGGAAGGTTTCAGCATTAACAAATCACTGCAGCTTGCCAGGGCACTCTCTGTTTGCACCAAGGAAGAAACAGCGTGGCCTGAGGGTGCACCAGGAGCGGAAATTCATAGAAGACGTTCAGCACAATACGGTGACAACCACAGCGAAGTGTTTACCAGTGGATCGAACCTTGCAAAAGGGGTCGCACGAGCGTGAAGGATGAGGGAAGATCCGGGCGTCCATCTGGAGCCGTAACTGATGTCAACTGAGCAGAGATATAGGAATGGCATTCTCGTACCATTTTTTAAGAATTGGCGGACAATGTGTGTCAGTCTAGATATTTCCAGCTAGACTTCGCACCGCGCATACGACTGACGAGTCTTTAAGTCTTTTTTTTTTTTGCTAGTTGTTTTACGTCGCACCGACACAGATAGGTCTTACGGCGACGATGGGACAGGAAAGGGCTAGGAGTGGGAAGGAAGCGGCCGTGGCCTTAGTTAAGGTACAGCCCCAGCATTTGCCTGGTGTGAAAATGGGAAACCACGGAAAACCATTTTCAGGGCTGCCGACAGTAGGATTCGAACCTACTATCTCCCGAATACTGGATACTGGGCGCACTTAAGCGACTGGAGCTATCGAGCTCGGTCATTAAGTTTAATTGAGGACTTTTTGACAACAGAGTAATTAGTAAACTTATGGGAAATATTGAAAGATAAGGATTATGTAAGAAACCGTCACAGTGTAGATGAACTCAAACAAAATATCACGAGAGAAATTCAGGCTCTCTCGGTAGATGAACTAATGCGTATGAATGAAAATTTCAGGCGATCCAGAACTAGGGGATGGGAAGAAGAAGAAGAAGGAGGAGGAGGAGGAGGAGGAGGAGGTGGTGATCTTGGGGAAGCGTGTCAACATCATTTCCGTTACTAGTTGCTTTACGTCGCACCAACACGCGTAGGTCTCAAGGCTACGATAGGACCGAAAATGGCTAGGAGTGGGAAGGAAGCGGCCGTGGTCTTAATTGAGGTACAGTCCCTGCATTTGCCTGGTGTGAAATGGGGAAACCACAGAAAACCATCTTCAGGTTCGCTGAAAGTGGGGTTCGAACCCACTATCTCCCGAATGCTGGATACTGGCCGCACTTGAGCGACTGTAGCTGTCAACGTCACCAATTTCCAGGTTTTAGCACACATCCCCAGAAAATACCGAGGCAAACCATTATCGTATAAGAATCAATCAGTACTTACCCGCGATGAAGTAACTGGAGAAATGACCGCCCGTCCATATGTGATGGAGTCTCCACCCCGGCGATGTCGAGGAAGGTCGGTGCCAGGTCCAGGTTCAGAACGATGTCGTCCACACTGCAATGGTTCCAAGAGAAGTTATCAAGAGGAACGAGATCATTTGTATTCTTTTAAAACTAAAGAGTACCGGACTGAGTGGCTCAAGCGGTTCTGACCCCAGCCCCAGCTCCGCAGGTTCGATCCTGGCTCAGTCCGGTGGTATTTGAAGGTGCTCAAATACGTCAGCCTCGTGTCAGTAGATTTACTGGCACGTACAAGAACTCTTGCGGGACTAAATTCCGGCATATCGGCGTCTCCGAAAACCGTCAAAGTAGTTAGTGGAACGTAAAAGCAAAATAACATTATTATTAAAACTAAAGAGTGTATTTCTGTAGAATTCATTCAGGGTCAGTTAAAGGAAAGTTCACCTCGAATATCTCTAAATCTGTTAAAAATATCGATATTCACTTTCACCAGTGGCGAGACGTGATATTTCCTATAAATATATTTATCATACACTCTGCTTTACGTCACATCGACACAGATAGTTCTTACGGCGACGACGGGATAGGAAAGTATTAGGAGTGAGAAGGAAGCGGACGTGGCCTTAATTAAGGTACAGTCTGGTGTGAAAATGGGAAACCATGGAAAACCATCTTTAGGGCTGCCGGCAGTGGGGTTCGAACCTATTATCTCTCGAATGCAAGATCACAGCTATGCGACGCTAACCGCACAACCAGCTCGATCGGTAATTTATTCTTCTTCTTCTTCCATGTGTTAACACACATGGACCTATAGTTGGGCCCACGAGAGATGGAGTCTAACTAACGTTAGCGTTGCTCGAAATGGTCTGTTGCTATGGCAACGATAACAGAGATGCCACATTTAAGGAAGCTATCGCCACGTGGGTTGGCTTTCTCCCAGTCGCGTTTGTGATATTGAGTGATACTGTGTTACCTGTGATAGCTGTTGCTGGTTTATCTAATTATGCACGTGTTTTCTTCCTGAATATTATTTTCGTCTTTAGTTTAGTTTTTTTGTAAGTTAATCAGTGACTAGTTGTACAGTTCTACTCTCTATTTCACATGTGTATTTGTTGAGGTTATTGTCAGTTTAGTGATCATGAAATCTCATATTTATCAAAATTATCAGCACGAGTTTAGGAACGGGTCAAAGTTTATTGAACTGAACTAGGCTTACATGACTCAGCCTGAATGAGAGAGGTAACTATGACAACGCAGCGTACTTCGTAGTTAGTGATTTCGCCGCTCAAATGTCAGACTGCAACTTTCGTGGGCCCAAATACAAAAGAGAAACATGTATGAGAACAGTTAAAGGGATCTGGAGATATTTGTGGAGGACTTTCTCACGGACTGTTCATTACAAGTGAATATATAAAGGAAACTAGTCTCATGCCGCAAGGTGTACTCTGAGGAATGTCTGCCACGCAGTCCTCTATGTATACTAGGTCAGTAGTGTCATCTCACTGTGTGCTTTCTTCCTCTAAGAGCTTGAAAACATAAAACGAACCTCGGCCTACTTCTCGGTCCAGGAGTAAAATCCTTGAACTGGCCGGAAAACGAACACAGATCCTTTCAATAAGAGACCTATGCACCACGGGGCTGGATAATAATAATAATAATAATAATAATAATAATAATAATAATAATAATACCGTCGAAATCAGTTATAACGACAACTATCGTTATAGCCGATACTCGCACAAACCTTTGTTTTGTTTTGCTGTAAAATGTCATATCTTCAAGTTGTACGTTGCATACTTACACAGTTAATTAACAGAATTAATTTGGATGTTCAAAAAACGAAACTGAAAGAAGTATTGTATTTATAGAACAGTGTTTGTTGAATAGGACTGCGAGGGATTTCATTGGCTTTTGCTTGAAGAATAGGTCCATTGATCGGCACATTATTTGGCCTTTGCTGCTTAAACCATGTACGTTAAGATACTTCAATATTTTTGTGCTCAGATATTGTCAGCCCCACCAACCTGGGCCCAATGTTTGGGAAGCCAGGTTTTGCCTGTCACAAGTCAGGACGAAGGGGGAGCGATAGAGGAGTAACACCTCTTTAGAAAACTTTGGTCCAGCTGACCCAGCTGGTAGACCCACGTGAGGGTCCCTCGCCAGGGTTACGGTGAAGACCTCAACGGCAGTGAAGGCGGAGAAAAGGGACTTCGGAACGGTGCAACTGGTGGAAGGGGCAACCCTCCTATTCTGGGTAAATAGAAGAGAAACTGCTGCCTTGTAGTAGAAGCGGGAGGGAAGAAAATCAGCCTGGTGCCTCAGGCTTCAAGATGGCAGCGGATAACCTATGGCATGAAGGAAATCACAGAGGTGGACACCTGGAGTAAAGTGAAGAAAGTGGCAAGGAACCGTACTGTGTGGAGAAATTTCGCGAAGGTCCTATGCTCCAGACGGAGCAACAGGAAATAAATCAAGTAGGTCAAGTCAGATATTGTGGTACGCTTGATTTTTAAATAATAATTTTCTTCGAAAAGAGACTGGATATTCTCTATGGCCTTCGAAACTGTAGACATCATTCAGTGTGTCCGACTCGTTGGCTGAACGGTCAGCGTACTGGCCTTCGGTTTAGAGGGTCCCGGGTTCGATTCCCGGCCGGGTCGGGGATTTTAACATTAATTGGTTAATTCCAATGGCACGGGGGCTGGGTGTATGTGTTGTCTTCATCATCATTTTATCCTCATCACGACGCGCAGGTCGCCTACGGGTGTCAAATAGAAAGACCTGCACCTGGCGAGCTGAACCCGTCCTGGGATATCCCGGCACTAAAAGCCATACGACATTTCATTTCATTCAGTGTGATACACAGAAATCCTTCGCGTTTGTTTCGTAATTTTTTAATCGCAAATGACTTTTCTACAATATTTAACACTTTACTTTTACTTTGCGACATCTTCACAGCGATGCCTGCCTTAACTGTTTAGCAGACAGACTGATTTGAAATCTACAATAATAAGCGTTACATTGTTGTCAGCAATCCCCGAAAACGTAACCCAAAAAAATCAACATTGGACGTTATAACAGATATAAATACGTCGTTTTATACGATATAACGTTATAAGCGAGTTTTTAAATGCAGTGTTTGTATTGCTTTTAGACGAGACGTTATATTTTGCCGTTATATCCAATACGCTGTAAAAAGATGTCGCAATAAACGATTTCAATAATAATAATAATAATAATAATAATAATAATAATAATAATAATAATAATAATAATAATAATAATAATAATAATGATACGGCACAACTAAACACCAAATATGGAATGATAAACCGTGTTAGTAAATGTAAATACCTTGGGGAATGGATTCAGCAAAATGGACTTGACAAAGAGGCCATAGCAGCAAGAATCAAGAAAATGGAAGTCACTTTCCAAACCACCCGCAACATTTACAACAAAAAGTGCTTTTCCCTGAACACAAAAATTCGTTACTACAACACTGCCATCAAACCAGTATCGCTGTATGCATCTGAATGCCTTATCCTGTCCGAGAAATGTTTGCTTGCGGATTTAGAGAGGAAAGAAAGAGAGATCTTACACACTATACTTGGCCCAGACTACAAAAATGGCATCTACATTAGAAAATCCAGGCAAGAAATATACTCTAAGATAGAGAAGATCACGGACACAATGCGTAAAGGCAGAGTTCGCTTCTACGGTCATATACGACGGATGATCGACTCTCGATGGACGAAACGTATCTGCAGTATATTTGACGCAAAACCAAAAACGGCAATGCCATGGTACGTTAATGTCAAGAAAGATCTTAAAGAACTGGGCCTACAAGCAGAAGATGCACAAGACCGAAATCTTTTCAGAGCAGCCATCAAGACTTTTGGGACTTTCCGGGACGAAAAACGGGCAACTGGTGCTAAATGGACAGAAGAACGTCGTGCTAAACACAGTGAGCTAATGAAGACGATGTGGATCAAGCGAAGGCTTATCGTGGTCCCTAGTTGGCCGATTAGCGAAGTTGAATGAATGAATGAATGAATGAATGAATAATAATAATAGCAAGTATACGCAGAATTTTCAGCAGAAGTGCAAGAAAGATAACATTGAAACGTTATATGGGAGAATTTCACAGGTATCTTTTTTTAAAACCTTGGAGAAATTATTCTTCCCTCGGGATTAGAAAGTTTGACCAATACGAAACTTCAGAGGACATTTAGACTGAAATGGGAACACTACAATAAACGAGTAATGTTATGTAATACTAAACTGAAACTTTACAAAACAGTTATTCTACCTCAAGCTCTATATGCGTCAGAATCCTTAACTTTAGGAGGTCGTTCAAAAATAGCAGATATTGAAAAACAAGAACGTAAATTTTTTAGAAACCTGTATAGTTACACAAATACTGTAAGGAGGAGACGTTTGAAAGTTTTGCACCCATTTTTATGCATTAATAGGTTAGAATTCAAAGTTTCTGAAGCGAGCAGCAAGTATAGTCTACCTTCACAAAGATTATGCTATGGGGTTTGCATAAATATTAATGGGTACGGCCCATCAGAACTCATATAATTTGTTACTCTTGCTACATTATGGAAGAGCGGGTGGCCGACACTTCCCATTAACCAAATTTACTTTGCAATCTAACCTGTTACGGCATGAAAATCCGGGCTTTAATAATAATCTTCAGGACCTCAGTAAATAAATACACATTTGTGGTCAAAACTAGCAGCAGCATGAAGAGGAAGGTGAATGTCATCAAACCAAAGAACAAATTCCAACGCGCTCTATAAATGTAAATAACGAAACAAGATGAAGAATAATATATTTATGAGCTTGAGGGCTCTCCACTTATAAAGGATGCATGGATGGCGAATAGAATGAGCTGATCACGATAAAAGTGGCAATGTTTATAGTAATAATGCAATACTGACACGGTGCCTGGCTCGATGTCAGGACCTCTGACCAGGAAGGGCACCCGCACATCGAACTCGAACGGGAAAGACTTCCCTTTGACGAGCCCGAACTGTCCCAGGTGATAACCGTGGTCTGAAGTGTACACGATGTAAGTGTTGTCTAGTTCTCCGAGTGCCCGTAACTCCTGGCAGATCTGCAACACAACAAACAGGTTAGTAGTTCAGTGAAGTGTTTCACATCTATAGCTCATTCCATGTTAAGAAAACAATATTGCTCTTACAAGGAGTGAACACACCCCCTCTTAGACAGTCATAATTCCTCGTGATTAAGAAAGATAATAATGTACTTTATATTATTTTATGAAATAAGGAAAATGGATGATGCATGTTTTTGCTCGTGAGTTATTAAAACAACCACTTAATATTCTCTGTTTAGTAAGCACATTCGCAGGGAGGAAGCACAATGGCGGGAACAGCCATCGCTTTGTTGCCTTCCTTCATTTTCCTTCTGAGTTGCTCTGGTACAAGCAACGCGTAATCCGTTACAATGTGAATCGCCGGCAGTTTATCACTGTTGTAGAGAATTTATTTGTGTGTGTGTTCTAATATTCTTGTACTGAAGAGCAGTTATTGAAGATTCTGATGCTATGATGTGCAGCGGTACATCACATCTGATACAGAAATTCGCTATGATGTTTATCTGTGATTGGCTTTGTTATTTAGTTTTTGTTTCTTAACCACATTTCTCCCCCCCCCCCATATTTTTACCACGTTTTCACAAGCGCATTTAATTGTCACCATTCTTTTCGTGGGGCGGTATGACTGCACAGTAGTACCCGGCGTTGCCTGGGCATCCCCCACCCCGAGCCTATAGAAATTATCTGTTCTATATTTTCTCCCAGTCCCGCTTGAGCTTCAAAACGGAGCTTTTGTATATTCAGCAGTGTACCCATGTTGCTGTAAAAACCTAAATAAGCCCCTTTCCGCTTTACAACGCCTATATTTTAGATTTTTAAAAATGCAGCTTAATTCCTTCCTTCTTTTACTTTGAACTTAAGTACTGAGTTAAGTACTGAGTTTTACCTGTGATGCTGATGACCACAGCTGTTCGATGTGGCAACCCTGTTGTCATAAGAGCAATTCTGTTTTATTAACACGGAACGATCTATAGTAAATACTGTATGAACATGGAAGAAACAAAAGTATGTGAAATTCTCAATTTCCAAGTAGATTGGAAATATAGTGTCCGAAACACGAGCATTTACTGATTCGAAAACAAAGTGAAACATAAAGCAACTCCAGTCTGTCACTAATTTCTGAGTTGTCATCCTTATAATGTTCAGTGACGTCAAACCATTACACGATTACGTCACTCAGTAACGTTGACGCATCACATTCAATGTGCTTCTCACGTCACACTAATCTATGATATTACCCTACAATCCAGTGTGTCATCACCCAACTGCTCCTGGACGTCATGTGATACTCCTCTATGGCATGGCTTGACAGCTCTGTGATGTAAGCTCACAATGCACTTTGCCATATCTAGGGAGCATATTTCTATGAACTCATTCTTTTACATCTGGTTCTAAGGAATCTGCAACCCGCAAGAAAGTTCTGTTGGGAGAGCTGCATAAATAGGAGACATTTTCGAAGACAGTCCCCCTAGAGTTTATGCAACCAATTTAACACTTCTATCTGCCCAGGTGGCAGATTCTCTATCAGTTGTTTACCAAGCTTTTTCTTAAACATTTTCAAAGAACTTGCAAATTTATCGAACATTTCCCTTGATAATTTATTCCAATTCCTTACTCCTCGTCATATAAATGAATATTTTCTCCAATTTGTCCTCTTGAATTTCATCTTTATCTTCGTATTGTGATGATTCCTACTATTAAAAGCTCCATTCAAGCTTATTCTTCTACTTATGTTATTCCACACCAGCTCTCCACCGACTGCTCGAAACATACCACATAGCCGAGCATCTCGTCTCCTTACTCCCAAGTCTTCCCAGACCGAAGTTTGCAACATTTTTGTCGGAAATCACGAAGAACAAATCATGTTGCTTTCCTCCAGTTCTCGTTTCAAGTAGCCCTGGTGAGGGTGCCATACACTGGAACCATACTCTAGTTGGGGTCTTACCAGAGACTTAAACGCCCTCTCTTTTACATCCTTACTACAACACCTAAATATTCTCATAACTATGTGAAGATATCTGTAACCTTTCTTAACAACCTCGTTAATATGATTACCGCAGCGAAGATCATTCCTTTTTTTTTTAAACACCTAGGTACTTAGATTGTTCCCCATGAGATACTATCACCCCATCAACACAGTAATTAAGACTGAGAGGAATTTTCCTCTTGGAAAATGAACTGTGAAACGTAAAAGTGAATTTCCTCCCTGTATGTTATGCAACCCAGTCTACACTTAATCTCGTTGAAATCTTAACCCATTACTTGGATCATATCCCCCCTTCCTAGTCATTACCCAACAGCTCCGTGACATCATCACACCGTAGCACTTTGCGATATATCTGAAATCCTGAATCTTTGTCATAGCTCACGCTGGATGTAACAGATCCCATCACCCTTCTCTGCCTCACCGTTTCTCGCTCTAGACATTGAGTACAAGAAAGCACTCCGACAACATAAATTAGTCAATTGAAAAGTGCAGATCTATGTAGACATAGTGTGAACAGAGGGGAAGGGAGCACACTGCTGAAGGAAATGTCAGTATAAGTAAAGGGTATGCAGTCATGGACCTAGTCTACAATCTAACAGTTTCAGACAGAGTAAGATCGCCTACGGATATTCGCAGCATTTTTCTGGCAAACAACACTGGGAATCCTTCATCAAAAGTGGTTTGTTTTTATTTTTTATTTGCAAAACTGCCACCCAATGGAGGTAGCTCAAAGGACTCGGTATACCGACAAAACAACAATAAACATTAACACTGTAGTTACAATATTAAAATATAATAATATGATATAAATTTTCAAACACCACCTAGAGGTGTGTATTGAAACAGTGATTCAGAATTTGACAAGTCTTATTTAGGAATATAGTGACTATGTCATTTAGAACGGGAGTTGGAACGTGATATTTGTTTCAAAATTCCGAATAAAAACTCTAGGTATAGCACCTCATTGTCGTATCAGCATATCTATTACATCAACGCATTTGAGCTTATGTCTGTCTTTGAAATAATTAACGGTAAGTTCACAGATATGTTACTTTTCTTTATCCACCTACTCAGTGTGTTGCAGAATAACCTCGAATCGGACAGAAGGGTCAATTATTATGCCATGCCTCCAGGTGTTAGAATATGCAATAATAAGTAGACCATTCTGAGAAAACGCCTGGGATTTCTTCGTGCACTTGCCACCCTTTCTGTCGCAACTAGCGATCTTAGACCTCACCATATTATGGCGCGAATCACGCAGTGATGTTCCCCTATCAGAGAAACCTAAGACATGTCAAAGTTATTCGTTCTGGGTGCAGTGTCTGTATCGAATATCGTCCAAGGATCTGCCGGGAATGGTCCGGACAGCCGCCACGTTTGCATTTATTTTAAGGCAGGTGATCCATTCATATGTGGATAACCCATCTTCGATAGAAATCTACTTGTTAGAGTCCGATATATGTGCAATGACTACAACACCCGTACCTCGTCCAGGTAATGCCTTCCAAGTTTCAAATTCGCGAGTTCTTAGAACTGAGCGATTTTTATACAATTTTGTAACAAGTGTTCAGATTTCTATCTTTGCAAATCCTTGATTCATATCCGAATTTAACTCAATTTCAGGTATTAAAATTCACTTTCACGGTGACTCTCCCCAAATTCGCGTGAATTTAAGAGGCGCGTACAAATAAAACAACATTCTGAAGATATATTGTGAAAGATAACATCCCAGTAATTCAAACTGAATATTAACAATATTTTAATTTCCGTTTGTTATATCCAAATTCAGTGAAGGATTATTTTGCTAAATTATGATTTAAAAAGGCTTTTATCACCATGTACCAGCCTACAAAGGAGATATTTTTCTAGTTACAAGTATACCATTCAGCAATCAACTGGCTACAGTATATCGTTGTTGTATCTCCAAGTCGTACCTCAATTAGCCTCACATTGTTATTTATGAGCATCATTATGCTAAAATCCGTTCGACTCATTGAGTGAATAGTCAGTGTTGAGGCCTTCAGTTCAGATGATCCCGAGTTCTTTTCCCGGCCGGACCAGGGATTTTATATGCCTTTGATTAATTATTCTGGCTTGGGGACTGGGTGTCTGTGTTTGTCCGAACACTTTCCTCTTCATATTCAGACAACACACTGCACTTTCAACCACCACAGAAATACGCAATAGTGATTACATTCCTCCATACAGGGTTGGTGTCAGGAAGGGCATCCGGCCGTAAAACAGGGCCAAATCTATATGTGCGACACAGGTGTAGGAAAAGCGGTACAAAAATCAGAAGAAGACTATGCTAAAATTCATTAGTTTTGAGATTACTCTGAGTACTGAGCCGTTGATTCAAATTATTAATAAGTAATGATGCAACACTTCGTAAGCGGGAAAACGGCAAACTGCTTCAAAGCCTGAGTCATTCCAAGTAAAATAAATTAAATACTTTCAATGAAATTACCATAGGTCCTGAAGTCGCATTGCAGTGATGTATCTAGAATTGTTTCTTGCACATTACGCATGCAAGCAACGTATGGCGGGTGGTATAAGCCGAGGGGCAAACTAAGCTACTACCTACCTCAGAAACATTGCACTCTAATTCAAGCTCCGCCCTCGGACATTCATCCGTACCTTTCAAAAGTTTATTTGCACTTATATCCCAAACAGTCTGTATAAATAGGCTTATTTTACACATTCCGAAATTACACTTCATAATGGTTTATGGTAACCGTAACCATGGCAGAGTACACGCATGCGCTGTACGCTGTCCGTGAATCGTTTGTCAGCAAGTACTTCATTCTAAAGTCCGGCTCTATGGCTAAATGGTTAGCGTGCTGGGGCCCCGGGTTCGATTCCCAGCAGTATCGGGAATTTTAGACATAACTGATTAATTCCCCTGGTACGCGGACTGAGTGTATGTGTCGTCTTCATCATAATTTCATCCCCCATCACGACGCGCAGGTCTATTACGGGAGGCAAATCAAAAGACCTGCACCTGGAGAGCCGAAGTCCTCGGATACATCCCGCTACTAAAAGCCATACACCATTTCATTTCCTGCTTCTAAAAATGTATTTAGACTAATAACAAATTCTCTCTGATATTGACAGCAATCAAAGTGCAGATATAATCGCAGTTAAGCCAAATTATCTTCATGGATATGTCGTTGACCCTACTCTCCAGTTCAAGACCCATGAAAGCCACCCTGAGGAAGTCGTTGCCTCCAAAAATCTGCATGACGAGCCAACCGTAGATTTCTTTCGAAAAGAATGCGATCTTAAACGAATGACTCTAATTGACTTAATGATAGAAGTCAGAGGGACCATCCTAAATTTTCTCTCTTTTTTGGCTACGTTTGCAAACGATTTAGACACTAAAGCCTTCGTAAGTGCTGGCCCCGTGGTGTAGGGATAGCGTTTCTGCCTCTTACCTGGAGGCTTCTGATTCGATTCCAGGCCAGTTCAGGGATTTTTTACCTCGATTTGAAGACTGATTCGAGGTCCGCTCAGCCTATGCGATTATAATTGAGGAGCTATCTGACGGTGAGACAGCGGCTCCGGTCTAGAAAGCCAAGAATAACGGTGGAGAGGAATCGTTGTGCTGACCACACGACACCCCGTAATCTGTAGGCTGAGCAGCGGTCGGTTCGTACGCCATGTCCTTTCGGGACTGTTGCACTATGGGGCAAAAGTCTTCATAAACACATGTCGTAACAATGCTTAAAGGTTTTGTTTGTACTATATATTTGGAAAGCACGATTATCATCGGTTTCTCCTAGATTATAAATATACTGTATATATTTTTCAGCATAGCAATAAGTAATTTTTCGTAGTATCTCTAGAAACAATCTTTATCATCATGATAACCGCTGGTCTGAGTTGGCAGGTTCGCTCTTGGTTCAGTTTTGTGGTATTTAGTATCATGATAATCAGCCATGTTGCGGAAAGATTTTCAAACAAATTTATATACTTCCTACCTGTTCATTATTGACAATACCCTTCATTACAGCCATAATGTTAAAAGAAGCGTTTTGACGGACAGGGCTGGAGGAGGAACATTGCACGGTGTTGCCACATTACTTTCCCTTTGCTTCCAACTCACTTGTTGTGTTTCTTTGTACGTAACTCAGAAGTGAGAGGTTTGGAAACTCCGAGCGACACGAGCCGCACAGCATGTTTATCTCCATGGTAACCGCAGTGGGTCCGCCCTCGTTTCCATGGAAACCATACCCCTTACTCCCTTCTCCCCATCCTCTTTAAGAACTGTCAGAACGCACCCTTCAATATTACGACTATAATATATTGCTGATCATTACTGCTGACACAACCTGTATAAGATACATTTTAGAGAGAAATATATTATTGCAGTTAAAAATTCGTGTGAATTTCTAGTACTTTACCTTGTCCACAGCGTCATCCACACTCTGCAGGGTCTGTAGTCTCTTGGTCATAAGGAGATCGGTGAACTGTTTGTGGATGGGCTGCATCTTTGGGGTAACCTGAAGTATCCACTGTTTGTCCAGGTTGGGAGCGTAGTCATAGGCTGGTGTACTGGAACAAAATACAGAACTCTGATGAGACTGTATACAGGCTGTAACAATAATGTAGGCTAAACTTTCACGACACATTCCTCACACGTAGAAGAAAATACTATATATAAGGACATGGGTACGGAAACGCTTTATTTCCATGTTAGAGCGCATTTCCTACTATTCTGCATACTACATTAACAGAGCCCGGATTTTTAGGGAGTAATACGTTAGAGTGCAAACTGACCCAAACGAGTAACAAGTATATGCTAGCCAGTACAACGGATATGTTAGGAGTGTTGCATAAACAATGGGGATACGGCCCATCAGAATCCCTAACAGTTACGTTGCTCTCACTTCATTATGGAACAGCGGGCTAGCCTGCACAACGGATATGGTATGAGTGCTGCATAAACATCAGGAGTACGGCCCATCAGAAACCCTAACAGTTATGTTACTCTTTCTACATTATGGAAGAGCGGGCTAGCTTGCACGACGGATATGTTATGAGTGCTGCATAAACATTAGAAGTATGGCCCATCAGAACCCCTAAAATTTATGTTACTCTCGCTACATCACGAAAGAGCGGGCTAGACAAGACTTCCTACTAACCAAATGAGTTTGGACTCTAACCTACTACTGTCTAAAAATCCAAGACTTATTCATGAATCATCAGAACCCTCAGGAACAGAGCATTGAAGAAGGATGTCTCCTCTGTGCTACTTCCGGTATCCTAAACACTCTTTTTATATGAGGGCTGGAAAGAAATTAGTGGCAACGTAGTCCAGACACTGGCAGGAGCTCGGGCATGCGCAAATAGGATATGGGAACGGTCAGATGGCGCTGTTGACGGGCATTCAGCTGCAAGTGTTGTTGCTGTGTGGCGTTGAAGTGAAGAGTGTCGATTTCATAGCTGTAAAGCATGTTTTCAAAGGACGATCAGCGTTCAAGGGTGCCCGTGGCAAAAGTGCATCAGAATATTATCGAGGATTACGTGAAGTATGTTTATTTATCCGTTTTTGGAGACATTCACAGTTTGTTTCCTTTTGCTTTACGTCGCACCGATGCAGATAGGTTTTATGGTGACGATGGGATAGGAAAGGGCAGCACGTTGTCATGTCGCAGACAATGTCAGGCTCTTATTGGAACGGTGGCATTGGGAGGTCTTGGAACGCCCTCCGTACTCACCAGACATGAGTGCTTTTGACTTCGACCTGTTTCCGAAGTTGCAGGAAGCTCTGCGAGACCGCCGATGTCCCGACGCTGCGTCTGTACTCCGCGCAGTTGGGCGCTCCGTCGCTGTTATCAATAAAGCCCGGATTTTTATGCAGTAACAGGTTAGATTGCAAACTAATTTGTTAGCAGGAAGTGTCGGCCACCCGCTCTTCCATAATGTAGCAAGAGTAACATAAATTATAGGGGTTCTGATGGGCCGTACCCCTCAAGTTTATGCAAACCCCATAGCATAATCGTTGTGAAGGTAGACTATACTTTCTACTCGCTTCAGTAGTTTGCATTCTAACCTATTAATGCATGAAAATCCGGGCTCTAGTCATCAACAGAGAAAGCCATGCCAACGGTCCCCGACATTTGGCAAAATGTAATACAATTTGCGGGTACATTGAAGGAATGTAACGCAATTGTACGTGTTAGTTCCGTAGATATTGCCACTAAAACTAATGTAATGAAATAGCATCAAGCCACCAATTGTTAATTTTGTGGACCACCCTCGCAGTTGTGTGTATTCTATAGGAGGACAGGATCTGTTTTGTGTTTGTAGGAATGTGGTACGTCATCCCCGTGAGATATATTGGCTACGGCTGGCCACATTTAGACTGCAGCTAACACTTTGTTCCTCGAGACAGACAACGGACGACATCCCCTTTGTGTGCTAGGGGAGTTCTCCCCACAACCCTCATATCCAGTAGCACCCCCATCGCGATAAAAATAATGACATCACCAAGCAAAGACGTTCTTGAGTTAACAAAAAAGCTTCACTCCGGGAGACTAGATGTCGTATACGGCTGTTAACTCCCTCCACTGCTATCAATGAAAATACACGTTAAATTAGGAGACTTTACAAAATTGACTTAGAGAATAAAATACGCCCAACTGCTGTGCTGCCTTGGGAATTATGCACAGTCTGGTGCATTGGCAGGGGGAGAATCCAGAGACAAAGGAATTGCAAAGATAACACTCATGTTTATTTATCCGTTTTTGGAGACATTCACAGTTTGTTTCCTTTTGCTTTACGTCGCACCGATGCAGAAGATAGGTCTTATGGTGACGATGGGATAGGAAAGGGCTACAAGTGGGAAGGAAGCAGCCGTGGCCTTAAGGTACAGCCCCAGCATTTGCCTGGTGTGGAAATGAGAAACCACGAAAAACTATCTTCAGGGCTGCCGACAGTGGGGTTCGAACCCACTACCTACCGGATGCAAGCTGACAGCTGCGCGCCCGTAACCGCAAGGCCAACTCACTCGCCATTTGAAGTGTTGATAAATTTGTGATTCTTATAGGATTTGTTGACGAGTCTTTAAATAGCCCCGAAGAATGGAGTACACGTTAAAAAAACCTGAACGCGACAAAAATATGTCAGCTTAAATAATAATAATAATAATAATAATAATAATAATAATAATAATAATAATAATAATAATAATAATAATAATAATTATTATACGCCCCACCTTTACGGTTTTTGGAGATGCCGAGGTGGCGATATGTTGTCCTGCAGGAGTTTGTTTACGTATCCGTAAATCTACCTTCAAATACCACCTGCCTGAGCCAGCATCGAACCTGCCAAGTTAGGCTCCGCAGGCCAGCGCTCTATCGTCCAAGCTACTCAGCCCGGCTGTCAGATTTTAAACGCTCATATCTGGAAGTAAACGACTCAAGTGGAAGTTAATGATATCAGTGCATTCAGGAAAGGCATCATTACGTGTTATTTTATTCAGTTTTCCTTACCTAGGGGATGCTACGACCAGCCAGTTGTTTTAAATTAGATGTAGGCAGTAGAATAACTAGTTAGAACGTTAGAGTAGATGGAGGGGAGGAAGGGGGGGGGGGGCTAACATGCGGTTCGGTTATCCGCCCATGTTAGAGGCAGCTGAGAGAGGCGTAGTGCCGTGCATGGTGTCTGGTATCCCGCTCGTGCGGGCGCCACCAAGTTAGAGTGTAATTTAGGCATAGGAGATTTAGATTAAATTAGTTATAGATTTAGTTGTAGTTAAGTAGTTAGTCTAGCCTTGTAATATTTCCTTTATTCCTTATACCGATGGTTTGTAACTATGGTGTGGTAATAAAGAAGTTTAGATGTTTTTGATGTGTTACTTTATTCTAAAGCAGGGCCTCTCAGAGTGCATGCGCGTGGTGCATGCACTGTGCACGGTGCAAAAGACGACTTGGCTTGGTTGACCAGAGTGCAGACCCCCACTCCTCGATTTGGAGCAAAAGCGCTTACTCTCTCTTTCCTCACGCCTGTCTCGCTCGCTCCGCCTGTCTCCCTCTGCCCCACTTGCGCCGTAGCGCTCCAAATCCGGGCTGACTTGAGCCGAGTATAGGCGAGTTGAGCCGAGCTTAGCCGAGTAGCCCAGAGACGAAGCGTTGATCCGAGCCATGCCGAGCGGCAGCGATGCACAGTGCACGAGCTCTTGCGCCTCTATCTGCACGCGTGAGATTTTGGGCGTTTGAGAGGCCCTGTTCTAAAGGTACCGAGGGGATAAATTATTCCCATTTAACCTTTGGAGCACAAACACATCTCATCTATATGTCATAATTATTCTTCTTTTTGTCCGTTTCCCCCACTTTGGGATACGATGGACCAATCCATGGTTAGTGAGTCGTGTTTTCCTGTCCTCCCAGTACTTTTTTCATTTTTTCAGATCTTGCCTGCCTTTTTTAGTTATTGGCTTTACGACCCACTATCTACTTTTACGGAATTTAGTCCCGCAGGAGTTTCTTTACGTGCCAGCAAATCTACCGGCACGAGGCTGGCGTATTCGAGCACCTTCAAATACCACCCGACTGAGCCGGGATCGAACATGCCAAATGTTGCCTTTCTCTGTTCTTCAGAAATTCTGTATAGTCGTTTGGAATTCACCCAAACCCCTTTAATTTATCTTTGGTTATTTTCTTCGCGAATCCATCTACAAGCATCTCTTCTGCAATTTGGAACTCTCGTAGGTCATTTACAGTTTCATTAAACCTTGGTTTTCTTATTACGGAAATAGTCGAAGATTCTTTTAGTTATCCTTTTCGAGTCCATTCTGAGAATGTGGGCATAGAAGTCAATTCTCCTTTTCCTTATTGCGTAGGAACTCCTTTCTGTTTTCCTATACATTACACATTTTTTTTGTTTTTAATTGCCTTTACGTCGCACCGACACAGATAGGTCTTATGGCGGCGATGGGACAGGAAAGGTCTAGGAGAGGGAAGGAAGCGGCCGTGGCCGTAATTAAGGTACAGGCCCAGCATTTGCCTGGTGTGAAAATGATAAACCATATTCAGGGCCACGGACAGTGGGATTAGAACCCACTATCTCCTGAATGCATACTTAGGGCTGCGCGCTCCTAAGCGCACGACCAACTCGTTCGGTGTTATTATTATTATTATTATTATTATTATTATTATTATTATTATTATTATTATTATTATTATTATACACTTAGCGATAATCGAAGAGCAGGTAGTGAAGTTCTCAGTACACCTACTGAAACTAGTCTTACTTCTAATTGGACATGAAGCACGACTAGTGAGACTCGTGACTCACTGTAAGCGTGCGAAACGTCTTTGCTCCTGCCATTTATGCCACCTTACGTTCAAAGACGTCGTTCTGGTTAGGGAGTCTCAAGGGTTCTCCTCCTTCGGAAGATGTGGATCTGCTCTATAAAAGTAATTCACGTTCTAATGATGATTGATCCTGCGAGGTAGTTCCATGCTCTGAAGAGTTTGGCGACCCTCCACTTGCTCCACAAGCCTTTGCTCGTAACTCGTGGTTTGAACTTGTTCTAATTTTAGTTCAGTGTTCCCAATTACTAGCCGAAGGCACGTCTGAGCTTTACTGAGCCGCTCTGTTGGTGATGGCTCAAAAATCTGGACACGCACACCGGGAAGTATCAGCACTCTTTGCGTAATTACTCTTACCCCCTCCACACTGTCTGTGGAATACAGTCACAGGCTGAAGAAAATGTATACTCAGAAAATTATTTCATACCAGCGCCAGTGGGCAAAGAGAGGTAGTAATATAGAACGTGGCTATGTCTACCTCAATAATAATAATAATAATAATAATAATAATAATAATAATAATAATAATAATAATAAATGATGAGAGAAAACTTCCGAATTACAAAAAGCCGATACAATCACATCTCGGAAACACTAACATTGTAATTAACAGAAACTTTGATTACTGGAGGCAGATCACTAACTAAAACTTTAAAAAAACAAGAAAGCATTTCCATTTTTTACAATATTTGCTTTACGTCACACTAACACAGATAGGTTTTATGGCGACGATGGGATAGGAAAGGGTTAGGAGTGGGAAGGAAGCGGCCGTGGCCTTAAGGTACAGCGCCAACATTTGCCTAGTGTGAAAATGGAAAACCGCGCAGAACCATCGTCAGGGTTACCGACAGTGGGGTTCGAACCCGACATCTCCCGGATGCAAGCTCACAACTGCGCGGCTAACTCGCCCGGCGATGGCAGAAGTACGGAGAAAATGAAAAGCAGGCTATCACAAGCAAAGAAGGCGTTTCTTGAGAAAAAGCAATCTGTTCACTTAGAACATTGACGCCGGGCGAGTTGGCCGTGCGCGTTGAGGCGCGCGGCTGTGAACTTGCATCCGGGAGATAGTAGGTTCGAATCCCACTATCGGCAGCCCTGAAGATGGTTTTCCGTGGATTCCCATTTTCACACCAGGCAAATGCTGGGGCTGTACCTTAATTAAGGCCACGGCCGCTTCCTTACAACTCCTAGGCCTTTCCCATCCCATCGTCGCCATAAGACCTATCTGTTTCGGAGCGACGTAAAGCCCCTAGCAAAAAAAACAACCATTGATAGGGGAATTAGAAAGAGTTTTTTGAAGACTTTCGTCTGGAGCGTGGCACTATATGGAAGTGAAACATGGACGACAACTAGCTCAGAAAGAAAGAGAATAGAAGCTTTTGAAATGTGGTGTTACAGAAGAATGCTGAAGGCGAGATGAGTAGATCGAATCACGAATGAATAGATACTGAATCGAACTGGTGAGAGGAGATCGATTTGGCTAAATTCGACCAAGAGAAGAGACAGAATGGTAGGACGACACCCAGGACTTGTTCAGTTGGTTTTTGAGGGAAGTGTGGGCGGTAAGAACGGTAGGTATCAATATCACAAGCAGATTAGAGTAGATGTAAGATGTAGCAGTTACGTAGAAGTGAAAAGGTTAGCACAGGATAGGGTGGCATGGAGGGCTGCATCAAACAAGTCTGTGGACTGATGACTTAAACGACAACAACAACAACAATATGTAAATCAAAGAAACCGAAACGGGAAAATGGGTTACCCAGACGATGTTTAAGAATATTTAAGCTTAATGTATGAGAGAACGAAGAACGGTAGGAAATTACGAGCAGGAGTCATAGCGTAGCTGCCAGAAGAGTATTTTTATAGGTTTATTTTTCGAGAGTTGGAGATAGACGTTGAAAATGGAGTTGCGAATATGGATTGATGTTGCCATGGTAGCCAGCCCCGAGGTGTAGGGGTAACGTGTCTTCCTCTTACCCGGAGGCCCCGGGTTTGATTCACGGCCAGGTCAGGGAATTTTACCTGGATCTGAGAGCTGGTTCGAGGTCAACTCAACCTCCGTGATTAATTAGAAATTAGGAGCTATCTGACTGTGACCCCCGGGCTAGAAAGCCAACTCGTAATGTGCAGGCCTTCGGGCTGAGCAGCGGTCGCTTTTTAGGCCAAGGCCCTTCAAGGGCTGTAGTGCCATGGGATTTGGTTTGGTTGCCATGGTAGCGTGTGCAACGCTGACGTGTTTATGGCGCTAAACGGAGAGGATATTTGTCATCGTCTCATGGTGTCCTTTCCCCGCAAATTCTGTTTTGTTATATTACTTTATCAATGTACAGTATTTGTTAGGTCAAAGTTTTTCTATTTCATTCCACAAGTGCTCTTATTCATAATTATCTTACTATCAGTTTCTTCACAGTCATTACTTGAAGGTCGGGTTGCCAGTTCTACCTTTTTCTCGTATTCTGACGTTTTTTGCGTTTTACGTTCCTTATTTTAATAATAATAATAATAATAATAATAATAATAATAATAATAATAATAATAATAATAATGTTATAGGCTTATCGTTCCACTAACTATTTTTACGGTTTTTGGAGACCCCGAGGTGCCGGAATTTAGTCCCGCAGGAGTTCTCGTACGTGGCAGTAAATCTACCGACACGAGGCTGACGTATTTGAGCACCTTCAAATACCACCGGACTGAGCCAAGTTGGGGTCAGAAGGCCAGCGCCTCAACCGTCTGAGTCACTCAGCCCGGTGTTGTTTATTTTTTATTTCCCGGTACAACGCTGTCTTCCTTTTTTTAAATATTTGGCTCTGGATTAGCACGGGATAGGTTGGCAAGGAGCTGCAAAAAAGGGAGTAATGGACTGATTACCCAACATTATTATTATTATTATTATTATTATTATTATTATTATTATTATTATTATTATTATTATTCTGTCATATGACAGACAATGATGTTTACGCTTCTTTAGGAAGGATTGCATAAACATGGTGGTCACGAAGTATTCAACAGCCCCTGTTGATTATGCAAACATTTTATCACTTATGTTTTGAAGTTGCCTAACCGTGGTAGTGATATCACGCTTAGTTCACCGAGGAGAATGTCATTTCGTTTCCTGTCATTATACCTATGTTGGAAAAAGTGGTTTTAAAATTTCCCTTCCGAAACTTACGGTCGCTAAGCTTCACAGTTTCGATGGCTGCAATCGAAAATAAAACCTGTTCTCTCGCGCACTGGAGTTTGTCTTGTACCTGGTGACACTCCGCTCACAACAAACAAGAAACTCTCCAGACACTGTGCATTAGCTATTCTTGGCCCCTGGTTCTGTTGGCGACGGCGTCTAACTAGAGGTATGTACTGACAGAACAGCGAGGCAACCAGTGTGTTAAACGACCTACCATGGTGATGGAAACTTGTGGATGGAGCTGGGGAAGAATGTGTGAAGAGCAAAATTAGAAGGATGGAAAGTAAGAGGGGGCGAATATTTGCTTACTGTCCAGGCCCCATGGTTAGATGGTTAGCGTGCTTGCCTTTGTTCTAAGCGGACCAGGGTTGATTCCCGGGCGGGTAGAAGATTTTTAAATCTCATTGGTCAATTCTGATGGCCACATTCTCACAGAAGAGCAGGTCGCCTATAAGGCGTCAACTAGGAAGAGCTGACCAGGCCTCTTCGGATGCCACACTCCCATATTATTATTATCCCGCATTTGTACTACAGATGAAGCGTTCGTGGCTCAGGCGTAAGCGCGTCGGCCTCACACCACCGGGTTCCGTGGTTCAAATCCCGGTCACTCCATGTGAGATTTGTGCTGGACAAAGTGGAGGCGGGACAGGTTTTTCCCTGTCATCTTTCATTCCAGCAACACTCTCCATTACCATTTCATTTCATCTGTCATTCATTAATCATTGCCCGAGAGGATTGCGACAGGCTTCGGCAACCGGCACAGTTCCTATCCCCGCCGCTAGATGGGGTTTCATTCATTCCATTTCTGAACCGGTCGAATGGCTGGAAACAAAGTGCGGATTATTATTATTATTATTATTATTATTATTATTATTATTATTATTATTATTATTATTATTATTATTGTTACTCGTACTATTTCGCACATTATTGGGGCTGGCCCCACGGTGTGTGAGTACCGTGTCCGCCTCTTACCCAGAGGCCACGGGTTCGATTCCCGGCCAGATCAGGGACTTTTCTGTGGATGTGAGGGCTGGTTCCAGGACTACTCAACCTACGTGATTACAATTGAGGAGCTATCTGACTGTGAGATGGCGACTCTTGTCTCGAAAGCGAGGAATGACGGCCAAGAGGATTCGTCGCGCTGACCATCAGTCACCTCGTACTCTGCAGGCCAAAGTCCATCAGGCCTATAATGCCATTTAGTTTGACTACTGTACAATGATGGGTTGACGCGTGTCTCAGGCCAGGAGATTTGAAGCAGTGATTGAGGTACGGACGAGGTGAGAGTCCAAGGCCTATAATATGATCAGTCTCGGCATTTGCCTTAGTGCAAAACAATTATCAGGACAGGAGAAGGTGCGGACCAACCCTTCCTCCTCCCGAGTGCAGTAATAAATAAATAAATAAATAAATAAATAAATAAATAAATAAATAAATAAATAAATAAATAAATAAATAAATAAATAAATAAATAATTAATCTGCATTTAGGGCAGTCGCGTAGATCGCAGATTCCCTGTCTGTTGTTTGTTTAGTCTTTTCTTAAATAATTACAAAGAATTTCGAAATGAATAACTTATCAAGGAAGATGTTCAACAAGTCCCTATTTCCTCCTATAAAATAGATAGATACCTACCCAAATTTGTTCACCTGAATTCCAACTCTAACTTCATTTGTGATCTTTCCGACTTTTAAAAACACACCTCAAGCTTATTCGTCTATTACTGTCATTCCACCGACAACTCGGAACATACCACATAGTCGAGCAGCTCGCCTCTTTTCTCCCAAGTCTTCCCAGCCCAAATTTTACAACATTTTGGATTTTTGTTTCAGTTCTCAAATAAAGTAATCCCAGTGAGGGCCCCATTTACTGGAACCGTACTTACATGCCCTCTCCTTTACAGGTCCGTAACCTTCATCCCGTTTATATGATTACCCTATGAAGATATTTTAGTAACGCCTGGGTCCTTAAAATGTTCCCCATAAGAAACTTGCACCCAATCAATGCAGTAATTAAAACTGAGAGGACTTTTCCTATTTGTGAAACTCACAACCTGGCTCTTCACCCCGTTTATCATACCATTGTCTGCTGTCCATCTCAACAATGTCGAAATCTTTTTGCAGTCGCTTTCAATCCTTTAACTCATTTATTACTCTATACAAGTTTTGGATTCTTGCCCTCGTGGAGAGATGCTGCGGAACATGAGGCATGGGTAACAAGATTCGATCCTTTATAGCAAGTACCCTCAGATAGAAGAATTACAGGGTTGTATCCGGACTTGCATATCGGTAGCAGTAGAAGAATTGACATCACAGATTGCAAGGAATTAGAGGGTGTGCCATGCAACAGAGGTGGATTATCAGTAATCGCCCTTCGCCCCCGAGAAAAATTTCGAGTCAAATCCAAATCGATAATGGCACCCCTTTTGCCCTTCTATCCGAAAGTATATCATATTACACAATAACATTTGCACGCAACCTGTTAGTTCTTGTTTCTCACGAAGCAGCTGCTCTTAAGTGTAGTTTTTCTTGAAGCATCCTTCCGATTGTGATGTCATTTTCGTTTTCTGAACCATAAGCGATACCAGTGCAGAAGTGCTTAATGTAGGCTTAACTTCTGTCTCAATCTTTCTGTCAACTGTCAGGTACACTTAACACAGCAAATACAACATTACTGAAGGATTTGTAGTGGAGAGGAGTAGTGCCTGAGCTCCTTCATTCACAATTAATTTTACAACGCTTATGGGTAGCAAAAGGAAGTCACGATCGAATAAGTATCGTTGCCAACTCACAAGAATTGAAACAAGGACGATTTAGGAGAAAGGCTCGAAAGGACTGAACATTTTTCCTTTTCTTTTTCCCCTAGAAAATGTTTTGCGTAGTAATGTGAGCTTTTCCGTAATGATTTCCCCTTTGACCGTAATTGTGAGGTGAAATCCTTAATAATTACGGACAATCTGTAATAGTTGGCAGCTCTAAAATTTAATATACCTCACAGTTCGTTTTGAAATCTCCACAGAGCAGCCAGAAGACGTTGATAGGGAAATAAGCTTATCTATGAACAAACCATAATGACTGTCAGGGAGTGTCTGCATTTTTATTTGGACCCCTCTATACACTTGACAAACAACAACCTCTATATTTTCAAGTCCAAACTATCCAGCCACTGTTTCACAGAAGGTGTGGGCTGAACAAAGTCCGTTCGATCACCTTCGTAGAGCCGCAGTCTGCACTCGAATGTGATGTGTTGAAGGAGCACCGCAGACACACTGGGGGGACGGAAATTCGCCCCATCTGAACAAGGACTATGCGCGGACTGCGGTATTTGTGCGGATCCTGTTTAGATCCGGGTGGGGACGGTAGAGTAACAGCCGCGGTATCCCCTGCCTGTCGTAAGAAGCGATTAAAAGTGACCCAGGGACTCAACTTGGGAACGTGGGCTGGCGACCACGGGGTCCTTAGCTGAATCTTGGCATTGCTTCCAACTACTAGTGCCAGGCCCCTCACTTTTATCTATCATATCCGACCTTCCTTGGTGAACTCTTGTTCTTTTCTGACCCCGACAGTATTAGGTATCGAGGCCTAGGGAGTCTCATTTTGACGCCTTTCGCGGCCCTTGTCTTTCTTTGGTCGATACCTTCATTTATCGAAGTGTCGGATTCCATCCCTTTTTTCTCTCTCTGATTAATGTTATATAAAGAATGGTTGCCTAGTGGTACTTCGTCTTAAAACAATAATCATCATCACCACCACCATTATTATTATTATTATAAAGATAGATTTGGACTGAAGGACTTAAAGTAACAGGAGCTCGAAGGACTATTCCTCGATTTGTTGTGAATTTTTGGAAGCAGTTTAATTTAGAGGTTACGGAATTACAGACTATGTCTGACATATTTTGCGAGGTTCCATTTCATTACTGAGACATCATTGCTACATGATATAACTCTTGTAGTTTATGAGAATAATTTAATCAAAAAAATTATGGTAAATCAAAATTGTAATTTCATTTGCTCGTTATGCTTTCTCCACTGTGGCAATCTTCGACTGAAGGAAGTTTTGTAAATAAAAAAATCATCCGCAAAAAGCCTTAAATGGAATCAGAGTCAAGTCTTCCTCTGACAGATATAGAGTTCTGTAAGAAACTAGCTAAACCCGGCCACACTTCGCTGTGCCTCAGTCTGATATGAAATGACTGGGTAAGTAAATAAATATATTCTAGCGAACATCAGATCAATAGCACTTTTGAATACCCCAGTCAAATTATTGTCATGTATTGTTTATGCAACGAATCAACAACATTAAGACTTCTGATTCCAATAGAGATTTGTCAGCGTGCATTCAACTGGTCATTTTCATCTCCGATGAAGTATATTAGGAGAAATGTATGGTTATGCTGGGAGAAGGAAGTAAAGTCTAATGATCTGTGGTAAATTTGTCCCTGAATTTTAAATGTCGACATAAAATACTCTTACTATAATGTTAGCGCCGAATGAAATCATCTGAAAACAAGATTTGCAATTTATATTTTTGAAGAAATGTTTCGAATCATTAGTAACTTTTCAGTGGTTCTTTTGGCTTCTCAAGTTCGGGTAGCTTCACCTTTCCGCTCGCGCAGCACGTTCCCGGGGTTTGTCCTTTAAATTTTATTGCGGTGCATTGAGGACAAAAGTGGTCAATTTTTCTGATTTGAACGAATTTACATGAGGCATTGCAATGTATATGTCGTCGCTGTTGATCTAATTGTTCTTGGCGTTGTTGAGACTACTGTACTGCTCTTCTTCTTCTTCTTCTTCTTCTTCTTCTTCTTCTTCTTCTCGATTGAACTCATAAAACTCTTACTATGGCTGGCGAAAACACAGATGACGATCGACTACTTTTAGAGTTTTGTGAGCAAAGGACACATTTACTCACATTTACAATAACAGGCAATGAGTTGCTTAATTACATGAACCTCCTCGCAAGAAAGCTACCTTATAAAACATGGCGGCGCGTTCACATCCTCCTATATACAGCAATTCTTACCGGCTATAATAATACAGTTTAAGTCGTTGTCGCCTAGCGACAATCTGTCCACTAAGTTCGATCTCATCTTGGTCCGGCTTTGTAATTAAATTAATTCCATAAAATTTACTCATTATAAAAACTGCCAATCCGATTTCGTTCAAACCACTTCCTGAACACGCTCTTATTCGAATGCAACGTTGTGTCAAAATTTGAAGTCAATCGAACGATTACTTTTAGAGTTTTGATATCACAAACATACGCAAGCTGAATTTTTACATATAACGATGACGATCTTCTGGAAGTAACTCGTCATAAAATAAGTATTGTACGAGCAACAGCCATCTGGAAGCACCTTCTTGGACTATGGTATTAAATACACGGACCTCTTCCTTCTTTTGTTCTTTACTCTAAGCCCGTAAACGATAAAATGTCTTTTTACTACAATCCACAGCCTTCTCGCGATGTCACACGGCATAAAACCGGTCCAGTTAGTAGGCCTTGGCACGCCACAATGACATTAGCAGTTCCAATAGCAGCACGAAGCCTTTTAAAGCAAGGAGAAAAGGAGTCGCTTTATTATTTTTGGCAGATTACGTGTTGTGGGCCGGTGATAATGCTTGAATATTTTAGAGTCTCAGAAGCAGCTTTACGTTCTGTAGTTTATTTGCACCTGGGAATCTTGGTAAGCTTTTACGTAGAAGTACTTAAGAGTCGTTAAGCAATTAAGGAGTTGAAATGGCGGTTATAACGGTAAAAAGTTCTGTCTAACTTTTTCTACATAGCGGCGGCTGTTTGCTTTCAGGAACAAGAGTAACCCATAAAGAAGGAAATTAAATTAAAGAAGTGTAGGGGAAGGAAGTGTTGCTAATATTCATAAGACACTTACAAACTTGGGGCGAAAGAAATATTTGTGCTTGATCTCGCAAAATACAATTGTTTCCCTGAGAAATAAGAATTTGTTTCTCTGCGTTTGCTAATTGCTGACTTGATTACCATCTCGCACCAGGGAAGATTTCAATCCTGGCGGAATATGGTGCTCACTTTGCGCCGGAAGATGCTAGCACAGAACAAGAAACAATATAAAAGATGTTTAAGAACTATTGTGTCACATTAATGTGTACTATGTACCTGTTGTTTACCATAGAACAATTAGTTTCTGTTGCACAAAGAAAAGAAAAAGTAAACTATCACCAATAATCATTTAAATTGTCCTATTAATACACTGGCTGGGAATCGATCTGGATCCTCTGGGCAAGAGGCATGCACGGTGCTCTTACATCCCAACTTCCCACAACTACAGTCCAGATATTTAGAGAGTAATAGGTTAGAATGTAAACTTGCTAAAGAGAGTATCACGTATACTCTATCCTGCACAACAGTCATGCTATGAAATTTGCATAAACATTAGGGGTACGGCCTATCAGAACTCCTAGGATGTATGTTACTCTCGCTGCATTACGGAAGAGTGGACTAACCTGCACACCGGTTATGCTATGAGACGTGCATAAACCTTAGGGGTACAGTTTATCACAACCTCTAGGATTTATGTTACTCTTGCTGCATTACGGAAGAGTGGACTGGACAACACTTCCTAATAACCAAATTTGTTTACGTAACTACCTTAAAATTCGAGGTCGACTAAAAGCATTCAGAACAAGATACAGTAAAAAAGTCCGGTAGTATTTGCTTCTGGACAATGTAATGAGAGAGATCTAGCCCAGGATAAAATTGTCGTTGTTCCAATAGTGGAGGAAGCATTGGAACAAATTCTCCATTAGCTGTATGATACATTCTGTCAGCCAAACCTTAAGAAGAAAATCTACTTTGAGCTGCAGAAGAAACCAGCAGTATTATGACGAATGTGCTGAATAGTAATTTGAATTATCTAGAACTGAAGAATATCAGAAAATCAACAGTGTTTAACTGGGCTTAATATAATTTAGCACGGAGAAAATCCAAAAAATCTGAATAATAATAATAATAATAATAATAATAATAATAATAATAATATAATAATATCATCATCTTGTTGAGTCGATAGAAACACACATATCTGAAAAAAAGAAGCTTTCGCGTCGTGCATGAGTGAAATTGAAATGACTTATCTACTGAACAAAGACATTTACAACAAAAATTCCATATCCTTGAACGCAAAACTCAGGACATTACTGCACTGTCATAATACCACAGTGTTTGTACGCAGCGTAATGCCTTGCTGTGAACAAGAAATGACTGATAGAAAAAGAAAAATAGAAATTAAAGAAAGATCTTACGGAAAATTATTGGCCCAATTAATGACAAAGATGAATACAGACATCGGCATAACTATGAGCTGTATATTCATGCCCAGAAGATCTCTGATATCAGGCGGAGAAGGAGAATAGACTTGCTATACGATTATCGAACCAGATCTTTTACTTATTTTGAAGATAAGAAGACCTAACCAACTTGGCTCAAGGAGGTGGACAGAGACCCACAGAAGATGAGGATAAATTATGAAGATATACAAGAACGCAATCCACTCAGGAGGAAACTAAAAGACCACTAGGGTTTTCAAGAAAGGCCAAAGTTGAAGACGGGAAAGACGTGGACTGAGGAAAGAAAACAGCAACACCGGTAACGAATGAAGGAGCACAGGGCAAAGATCAAAGCCCAGAGAAGAGGTCCTTAGTAGGCAGATACGAACAAACAATAATAATAATAATAATAATAATAATAATAATAATAATAATAATAATAATAATAATAATAATAATAATAATAAAAATCACAACATCCTTCAAGAAGAGAAGACTCTGCTTCTACGGACACATTAAAAGAATGCCACCAGAGAGAACAGCCAAGCGAATTCTGGAATACATGGAGAACAGGAAGACACAAACTAGCTGGCTTAAAGGGGTCAAGGAGGATATGGAGGAAAATAATATATCACAGCAGGTAGTATACAACAGAGAGGAATACAGAAAAATCATCAACAAAATTAAGGGATTCCAAGATCAAAGTAGCAAAAAACGGACCGGCAACAACTGGTCACGAGAACGTAAAGAAGCCCACTCCGAAAGGATGAAGAAGTACTGGGCCAATCGAAAGAGAAAGAACCGTAAATGAATGATGCTTAACGTGGTCCATAGTAGACCTATTCGAAAACAAGAATAATAATAATAATAATAATAATAATAATAATAATAATAATAATAATAATAATAATAGTTTTCGATAGCTGAATGTTGTAGTCAATGCCACCTGATCGCTAAAGCGGCCGACCATCCAAATCTCGGCTCAAGCATGCCAGCTGCATTATGTAGATCGCATGAACCTACTTTTTAGCCTCCGTGTATGTACAAAACAAGATTTTTTCCCTAATTGTCGATGGTCAATGATATAGAACGTGCTACATCCGCGGGAAACGTTTACATTCAGCCTTAAGAATTCTTCTCTACTGTAAGTATTTCGAGGTTATGATCCGAAACATTTTATGTGGATCACCCCACCATAAAACTTTACTGTATTTCTTCCTCAGCCTCCTGAAACATCTCTTTGAAAGCGATTCGCCCTTGCTCCTCTGTGAGAAATGTGGAAAGAAGGAAGCCTCACCTCGGCTATTATCCGTGCCCCATAAACTCTCGCCTCAAGCGTATCTTGTAGCAGAGCATCCTTCCGCGCTGTTTCAAACGTCATGATTTAACTCTCTCCCCTCAGTCGTAATTGACACAGTAAAGTTGGTTAAAGCAGGCTGAACTTCCCAGTTGAAGCCAGCGTGTACTCAAGGTGGATGGGTTACAAGCTTAATATGTTTAAACTGAATGACAGAGTTGCTTCTCGTGGAGCGTAGCAGATGGAATGGAGAAAACATGTCAATTAGGGGCACCCAAAGTAGAGGCCCCTGATTCCAGCCCATGAGTAAGGCAAGGAACCGTAGACAAATAATAATAATAATAATAATAATAATAATAATAATAATAATAATAATAATAATAATAATAATAATAATAATAATAATAATAATAATAATAATAATAATAATAATGAAACTGCTGGCATTAATAAGAGCCACCCTGACCGATACAAAATCCAAGGTGAAGTTCCACGGATGTCTCTCGCATTCCTTTGACATCAAAACAGGAGTCCGACAAGGTGATACTCTTCAACTGTGTTCTTGAAAAGATCATCAGAACCTGGCGGGTGAGATTACAGGAAACCAACTACAGTCCATTGAGAATAGGAACCAAATCCAAGGGAATCGCAACAGACTGCTTAGCATTTGCCGATGATATTGCTGTTCTCTCAACCGACATAGAAACCGCTAGAGCTCAAGTTGAAATTTTAAAGGAAATTGCCGAACAAACTGGTTTGCAGATATCGTTTGAGAAAACAGAAGTAATGACTAACATCAAAGAGGCTCCACCAAAACTCCATACAAAATACGGGGACATCACCCGAGTAGACAAATTCAAATACCTAGGTGAGATCATCATGAAAAATGGACTGGACAAAGAAGCACTTCAGGAGCGAGTACGCAAACTGGAAATAGCCTACCAAACATCCCGCACAATCTACAACAAAAAATGCCTTTCCCAAAACACCAAGATACGTCACTATGAAACAGTTCTGAAGCCAGTACTTCTATATGCAGCCGAAACCCTGTCTCTAAATGCCAACAAAGGACTCCTTGAAGAACTGGAGAAAAGAGAACGCAAAATTGTGAGAGGAATCTTGGGATCAAAGTACAGAAATGGAATCCATCAAAAGAGATCCAAGAAGGAAGTCTACAGCAAAATAGAGAAAATTACCGACACAATCGGAAAAAGACGGGCACGATTTTACGGTCATCTGAAAAGAATGGACGGAAGAAAGTTAACTACAGAAATCTTTCACTTTTTTTATTCAAACCCCAAAACCACAATTCCCTGGTTTAGAAATACCAAAGAAGACCTGCAGATGCTACATATCTCAGCTGAAGACGCCCTTAACAGAGATCTCTTCCGCAAGAAAATATTGACGAACGGGCTAAACCGAGACGAGCAACCGAAGAGAAGACACGGTGCCTCTTGGACAGAGGAGCGTAAGCAGGCCCACTCACAAAGAATGAAGGAAATTTGGGCTCTAAAGAAGGCCAAGTTCAGTGTCAAATGCAACAAGACTTAACGTGGGCCTTGATGGCCCCAGCGAATTATATATTATATTATAATAATAATAATATGTTAATAGCCCTGATGACAGAACATTTCTAAAGTGTGACAGAACAGATCAATGTGTTGAATGAAGTAGCAGAACAAACAGGTTTAGAAATTTCCTTTCAAAATACAGAAGTAATGTCGAACATCAAAGGTGATGCGGCACAACCAAACACCAAATACGGAACGATAAACCGTGTTAATAAACCAATGTAAATAACTTGAGGAATGGATCCATCAAACTGGACTTAAAGAGACCATAGCAGCAAGAATAAAGAAAATGGCAGTCACTTTCCAAACCACCGGCAACAAGAAGTGCTTTTCTCTGAACGCAAAAAATTGGTCACTACGACACTGTTATCATACCAGTATCGCTGTATACATCTGAATGCCTTATCCTGTCCGAGAAATGTTTGTTTGCGGATTTAGAGAGGAAAGAGTGATCCTACACACCATACTTAGCCCAAACTACAAAAATGGCGTCTTCATTACAGAATCCAGACAAGAAGTATACTCTAAGATAGAGAAGATCACGGACACAATGCGTAAAGGCAGAGTTCACTTCTACGGTCATATACAACGTACGATCAACGTACGATCAACGTACGATCAACGTACGATCAACTCTCGATGGACGAAAAGTATCTTCGGTATTCCTCGTATTTGACTCAAAACCAAAGCACGCCCTACGTGCAGAGATCCCTTCACCTTATTCTTTTTTTTTCTAGTTGCTTTACATCGCACCGATACACATAGGTCTTATGGCGACGATGGGACAGGAAATGGCTAGGAGTGGGAAGGAAGCGGCCGTGACCTTAATTAAGGTACAGCCCCAGCATTTGCCTGGTGTGAAAATGGGAAACCACGGAAAACCATTTTCAGGGCTGCCGCTAGTGGGGTTCGAACCTACTATCTCCCGAATACTGGATACTGGCCGCAATTAAGCGACTGCAGCTATCGAGCTCGGTCAGCTTATTCTGAGAGCTAATTATTCCCTATACTGCAACCTCATGTAATCTTTGATAACACTATGATTTTTATAAATCCTCAAAACTGCCTTAGGTAACCGGTAAAGGAGAAACGGATACGCAACGACTTTTAAGGGACAACCTTTATTCTAATGGGGTGGCCCATAACTTGCAAGACGAGCATGTAGACTTTCTATTTATTATCTCGAGAAATATCTGTCGGATTTTGTAGTGTCTGTATATCTGAAGGAAACAGTGTTTCTGCATTCGCAAAACCAGCTTAGTATCGTTACCTCAGCAGATACGAAGACTCTGGCAAAGTACTGTAAGTTTGATTGTGAGCCTCTTAGTAACATGACAAAGTGAAACAAGTTCTTCCATATCCTTAACAGAGTGTCCTCGAAAAAGGTTCCATTATTTGCGGAGGAGGCAGTGCGCAACAAACGAACGAAAGGAGGTCCTATAAACATTGGTTGCAAAGCCAATACCTTCGGAGTTATGATCTTGTATAATTATTATCCGTGATCACCATGTGTTTGTCCGTTACCATGGCAAAATGGTCTGCGTGCTGGCGTTTGGTCGGAGCGATCCCGTGTTCGATTCCCGGTGAGGTCGGCGATTTTAATCTTAAATGGTAATTCCAATGGCTAGGGGGCTGGGCGTGTGTGAGACATCTTCGTTATTAGAATCATCATAGGTAGGTCCCCATCCTCATAGACGTGCAGGTCGTCCATACGGCATCAAATGGAAGGACCAGCAACAGGCCTCTTCGGAAACAGCACGCCATTAAATTGACCTACTACTCACTATATGTATCCGCCACCCACTGCATTGCAGCCTTCCACCCGACGTCGCAAAGAATTGGGTATTCGTTGGGACACCCCTGGCTGTTGTCGGATTGCTTCACAGGGATTGAACATGTGTTGTCGTAGTGTATCCACATGACATACACCATGGTCTTTACACGTCCCCAAAGCCAAACATCTAAAGGGTTAAGGTCAGGTGAACGGGCAGGCCAAGGTGTTGGCCCTCCTCAACCAATTCAAAGCTCATGGAAGACCCGTGGTAGGTTGACGACCAGTGTTTAGCTAGGGACGTATTTCCGTCTCTTGTTTCACGCGACCGTCCGTAAATTATTGGAAGATCGTCATCATTGATAGCAATGGTAGCAAACCACAATTACGAAGAAATTGGGTTTGCGACCAATGCTTGTAGGACATTTTCCTTCGTTTATTCCGTGCTGGTCCTCTCTAAATATTGTAGCCTTTTCGAAGGACAACCTGTATACTAATACTACTTTGTTTTCGATTTTCCTTATACTTCAAAGATTCCCTTAAATGAGACATGTATAATGCTAATTGGAATTATTAACACTTATGTGAGCCCGCACTTCACCCACCAAACTTGTTAAGTCTAGAGCCGCCCGTGTGATCCAAGAAGGGAAGCAGTGGTTCTTCCACCCCTGCGCCAGTAAACTGTCCCACGGGAGAGAGTTCCTTCATGTCAGTATCCCTGCACATCTCTTAATTATTCAGCAGTTTAATCTCGCAGCGGGCACGCCATTACTTATTTATGTCTCGAGTTGTACGGGACTCAACTCACCAACTTATTATTCGCAAGGGATCATTGCTACCTTCCGCTATTTCTTTTCAACGATTTATTGAACTCTCTTCCTCTTACTTTTCTCTTTTCACCAACTGAATGATGGATATTTCGTTGGTAAATACTAGAAGCTACCTCTCCTTTCAGTCCTGGGGCGTAATCAAAATACCTTCAATTTCTTCAGTCAGCCAGAGGAAGGTGGTTTTGAAAACATGATTATTTATGACCCTACGTTTCTTTGCAGCATTTCGGAATCGTAAAAGTAGTTATTAGGACGTAAAGCCAATAACCTTCTTCTTTTTTTGGTTTTAATTGGCCTAGTTTGGACCACGCTTGTTCAGCTGTTGGACTTTCATCTCTGCCCAGTATTCTCGCATTTTCCACCGGTGTAATTGCTGTATTTTATCTGTCCAAGGGGTAACTTCCTTCCGCGGGTTTTCGTGAAATCCATGGACTTCTTGTTCTGCCAGAATATGAACAGAAGATTGGTCAGTTTTTTGGGAGTCAGTCTTACTATATGGCCATAGAAGGCTACTCTCCTTTTCCTAGCGCAATCAGAGAGCCTCTCTATCTCTTCGTAGAGTTCGGAAATGTGCCGCCTACGGAATTCCTCATCTTCCTTTAGCGGACCTAAGATCTTCCTGAGAATTCACCTCTCTCTGACTTAGAGTTTCTCCATCAGATCTCTTCGGATCAATGAAAGACACAGTACGGCATACAGAGCTTCTGGTCGTATGATTGACGTGTAGTACTTAGACAGTTTCAGGTTGCGTGACAGGCATTTTTTGTTATAAGTGTTCTTTGTCAGTCGACAGGCTAGTTCCAACTTGTTGACTCTCATGGATAATGCTGCTCTTTCTGATAAGTTGGGTTCAATCCATTCGCCGAGATTCTTAAATTTCTCATTTCTCTTGATCTTTCCCCGTTTTAGTAGTATCTCTTTGATGTTGATGAAGAACTCTATTTTCCGCAACGACACTTGAAGACCCACTTTGGCTGCCTGTCTTCTTCTGAGGCAATTGACCTGTGTTGTCGCTGTATCCGGCAATCAATGCCATATCGTCAGCAAAGACCAGGCAATCCACAACCAGCCCTTCCTTCTTATTACCCAGGCATATCCTACTCCGGATATCCAAGTTGGCCTTTCTCCCCCAACCTTTTCAAGGGCACCTTTTTTACCTTGAAGCTTTCCGAGACCTCGCCTCTAAATGTAACCTCGCAATGGGTGTTAGTCAAGGTTTATAGAATGAGTCTGGGGTTTTGTTGTCTAATCCCAGTTCCTGGAGAATTTTATGAAGTGTTTTTCTATCAGCGGAGTCGTAGACCTACCGAAAAGCAACGAAGGCGACGACCACCTTGCGGTTTTTCATTTTGGAGTATGAAAACAAATTACCACAAATGACAGAAAACGGGACTGTTAAGAGGCGCTTGGCAAACAATCTCAAGATTCTTTGCTAATTTCTTAGAACTCAATACAATCACCGAAATCTGTTTGTTTAGACTGAGATATTTTAGCTAATATTTAGCAATCATTTTTTTTTTTTTTGCTAGTTGCTTTACGTCGCACCGACACAGATAGGTCTTACGGCGACGACGGGACGGGAAAGGCCTAGGAGTTGGAAGGAAGCGGCCGTGGCCTTAATTAAGGTACAGCCCCAGCATTTGCCTGGTGTGAAAATGGGAAACCACGCAATCATTTATTAGATATGACATATTATTAAGGGTGAATGGAATTTTTATAAGTTGGAATTCAAGAACTAGTTGGGGAAAGTATTGGTTCATAAGGAGAGGAAACAGGGATTGGAATAGTTTACCGGGTAAACAATTGATAGGACATCTGTCAGCTCAGCGACAGCCCTAAATGCAGAGCAGTTGAAAAACAAAAACTTTTCGATGAACGCCACTTTTTGAATTTCATTTCGATTCAATTTTCACTTAGGATCTGTATCATCTATAATTGAATTTGATGCAGGCCTTCATGCCACCCTATCCTGTGCTAACGTTTTTCATTTCTGCGTAACTGATACACCCTACATCTACTCCAACGTGTTTCTCATCTTTATGCCTTGGTCTACCCCTACTGTTCTTACCTTTTACACTTCCCTCAAAGTCAACTGCACAATAATTCTGGGATGTCTTAAGACGTGCCCTGTCATTCTATCACTTCTTCTCGTCAAATTTCGCCAAATCGATGTCTTCTCACCAATTCTCTTCAGTATCTCTTCATTCGTGATTCGATCTACCCACTTCATTTTAAGAATTCTTCTGTAACACAATACTTCAAAAAATTCTATTCCTTTCTTTCTGACCTAGTTACGGTCCTTATTTCACTTTCATACAATACCATGTTCCAGACGAAAGTCTTCAAAAACGTATTTCTAATTCCTATATCAATGTTCGAAGTGACACATTTTTTAAGTGAGGCCTTCTTTGCTTGTGCTAGTCTGAATTGTATATCCTCCTTACTTCTGCCATCGTTAGTTATTTTACTAACCAAGTAACAATATTAATTTTTCTTTCGATAAGACTTCACTTTCTAATCTAATATGTCCTACATCACTTGGACTTCATCCGACTGCACTCCATTACTTTTGTTTTGGACTTATTTATTTTCATCTTGCACGCCTCACCCAAGAGTCTGCCCATACCATTCTTTCTGTACAATTTGCTTTATGCCACACTGACAAAGATAGTTTTTATGGCGACGATGGGCTAGAAAAGGGCTAGGAGTAGGAAGGAAGCGGCCGTGGCCTTAATTAGGGTACAACCACAGGATTTGCCTGGTGTGAAAATTGAAATCCACGGAAAACTATTGTTAGGGTTGTCGAAAGTGGGAGTTCGAATCCACTATCTCCCGAAGACAAAATCACAGCTGCGTGCTCCAAACCTCACAGCCACTTTTGCCCAGTTCCACATCGTAAAATAACAGTATCGTCCCCAAATCTCAGAATTTTGATTGTCTGTCCTTTGCCTGTGATTCGCATAATTACACAAGTTAACCACAATGAGACCAGTAATTGGTCCGAGAACCGGGCAAGCTGGCCGTGTGGTTAGAGGCGCGCCGCTGTGAGCTTGCATCCGGGAGATAGCTCTGAAGATGGTTTTCCGTGGTTTCCCATTTTCACACCAAGCAAATGCTGGGGCTGTACCCTAATTAAGGCCACGGCCGCTTCCTTCCAACTCCCAGGCCTTTCCTATCCCATCGTCCCCATAAGACCTATGTGTGTCGGTGCGACGTAAAACCACTAGGAAAAAAATGTTCCGAGGAACGGAAAATAGAGTTCAGCCAGAAAATGAAGGATTACTGGACCAACAGAAACAAGATGCCAAGAAGAAAGTAACAGCCAAACCTACCACTGAGAACACCAGAAGCGGCAACCATCGAAAACAACAACGACAACAACAACAACAACAACAACAACAACAACAACAACAACACAGGCAAAGCACAAGCACCGTGGTCCTGAGGGGGCCGAAACGAACGAAAAAATTAATTAATTAATTAATTAATTATATTTCATACATTCACGTTCCTGAATGTAATAGAGAGTGGGGCTTTGTGATACTGTACAGTAACCTTCGGGAGTGAAGCCTCCGTGGCTCAGGCGGCAGCGCGCCGACCTCTCACCGCTGGGTTCCGTAGTTCAGATCCTGGTCACTCCATGTGAGATTTGTGCTGGACAAAGCGGAGGCGGGATAGGTTTTTCTCCGGGTACTCCGGTTTTCCCTATCATCTTACATTACAGCAACACTCTTCAATATAATTTCATTTCATCTGTCAGTCATTAATCACTGCCCCAGAGGAGTGCAACAGGCTTCAGCAGGCGGCACGATTCCATCCCTGACACGGTAGAAAGACTGGAAACAGGCTGTGGATTTTTTCTTTTAGACCTTGGATTTTTACGTAATTAACAGTTAAGAATAAGAACTAATTTGGTCAGTAGGAAGTGTTGTCCGCGAATAGCATAACTTCTAGAGTGCTAGGTGGCCGGGCCCCTATTGTTTATGTAAACCTCACAGCAGAACTGTTGTTCGGGTTAGAATATACTTGTGAAATGCTTTAGTAAGTTAGCATTCTAACCTATTACTGCCCAAATATGATATCCATTCTTTCATGGATGTTTTCAACTCTTTGAATGGTAGACCTTGAACCTAGTATAATGTGTTCATCTCAATTCAGTATGCAGCTACACTAACAAACACTGCCATCAAGGTAAGTCATAACTTGTAAGGTGACGATGACAACAAGTAGCTATTAGGGACGGTGCGGCACGTGTTCACAATGTGCAACCTCACGTTTCATAACGGTTGTGTAGATTGACTTGTGTGGCCAGAGGCTGTATCTTCTCCCGTAATTTTTAAATACATCGTGTGAGATGGCCGTGCGGTAGGGGTGAGCAGCTATGAGCTGGCATTCGGGAAATAGTGTATTCGAAGCCCACTGTCGGCAGTATTGAAGATGGTTTTCCGTGGTTTCCCATTTTCCCACCAGGAAAATTCTGGGGCCGTACGTTAAGATCACGGCTGCTTCTTTCCCACTCCTATGTCTTCCTGTCCCATCGTCGCCGTAAGACCTATCTGTGTCGGTGCGAGATAAAGCACTCGTAAAAAAGCTCAAATATATCTATATAGGTTAAGTGACCGGAAAACTTATTCTTTCCGTTTGACAGGGGCGTGAGGGGCTTCCTGGCCAAGGCGGTTAAGGCGTCCTCGGCTCACCAGGAAGGACATGGTTCGATTCCCGTCAAGAAGTCCAAAAATTTAAGAAATGGCATTTCCACTTCCAGAGGTGCATAACAAAAAAAAAAAAAAAAAGAGTACCAGGTTAATTCTTGGAGGCAAAGGCGGTCGGTGTTAGAGCTAATCACTTCACTCCTCCAAGGGCTTTCATGACCTGTACAGAGATTACTTTGACTTGAGAGGGGAGTGAGATCCGGCGAGTGGGGAGGGTACGAAAATTCCGTTCCACAGGAAACGAAGCGATATTCAAAGTGCTGTCGCAGACGACCTGGACTGTATATTTTGCCTTCAGGTCCCGCTTCGCGTTACCACCCTCAATTTCTTTTCTCAAAAGTGAAGCCTGAAAATGGAAATGTTATTTTCTAATTCAGCAGAAAATGTATTTTGAGGAACATCCATTCGTTTCCGGGAAAGAGAAACCCATGTTCTTCCTGCACTTTTCCCCCAGATATTTCGGGTAGACACTTAATATGCAATAGGGCAAGTTTTACGACAAGATGCCTTTCCTGATGCCAAACTTATGCGAGAAGTGAGAGAGAATAGACCAATAGGGAGACCGAGGAATCGATGGATAGACTCTTGACATCAGAGGTCAGCAAGAGAAATGTGAAGTGGGAGGACATAAAGGAACAGTAACTATATTCTAACAGGAAAAAGTAGCGAGTGCTTGTACACCACATCCTGGAAACTGGAGCTGGAAAATGATGATGATGATAATGATGATGCATTCATTATTGGGTGTTTCTTTGGTATTTCGAAGTGTGAAGTATTGTTCGTAGATGGACTGTATTAAGACGAGAAATTAACCGTATCAGTTCAAATCCCTGGCCCTTCGGCAATTGAATATGGGGTTCTCTGAACCGAACACCAGAATCCTAACCTTCTACTTAATTTTCTAATTTCGTGTGGCTATTTCTAGCCGGGTGCAGCCCTTGTAAGGCAGACCCTCCGATGAGGGTGGGCGGCATCTGCCATGTGTAGGTAATTGCGTGTTATTGTGGTGGAGGACAGTGTTATGTGTGGTGTGTGAGTTGCAGGGATGTTGAAGACAGCACAAACACCCAGCCCCCGAGCCATTGGAATCAACCAATGAAGGTTAAAATCCCCGACCCGGCCGGAAATCGCACCCGGGACCCTCTGAATCGAAGGCCAGTACGCTGACCATTCAGCCAACGAGACCATCCACTAAGGATGCCGGACGAAAATAAAACCGTGAAACACAATTTAAGTTAAGATTGGTCAGATTCTCACATAAAAGCAGTGATAATAAATGCAGAAACTCCCAAAGTGGCAAATGGAGGTATATTACAGCCCTCTGCTTCCCCTACAGGTGCTTCAAGTTGTACCGCGGACGTATTTAAAGCTCCGAGTGGGAGAGTCAATCTCTGTCGGCTTAAGTGGCAGGTCCGTGGTCAGCCCAGTGATTTACTGTACAATGGTAGCACTTGAAAAAGCTGCAACCTGCAATACCGGCGGAGCAAGTGCGTTATCTCACTTTTAACCATTGTTTATTTGTCGAATCCATTGGCGTAGAAATAGGGAAAAGAAAGTGGGAGATGGATAAGACGGAAAACGTCTGAGCACTTGAAAAGTCGTTCACAGAATGGCGTCCGAAAGGAAAAACTAATTGTGGAAGACCCTGGAGCACAGAGTGGGAAAAAGTAAAACCTTAAAAAGACTTCGTCTTAATCATTCAAAGGTAAAAAGAAATCAGGAGTTTTTACGGCATTTCGTAACGTGTTAGGACGCGTCATTGATGGCGTAACTTGCATCAATTCAAGAATTTTGTTTTTTCTGGTCCACATAACAAAACAATGCCTGGTCAATAGAGAACAAGTCAGTTTCATTTACGATTCAAAGCAAATACCGTATTTACGCGAATAATACCCGCACATTTTTTAAGAAAATTTGGAGCACGAAATTGGGGTGCGGGTTTTATTTGCGTCAATGTTGGCATTTCTTTTTTCCAAAATCAGCCTACCTAAATTTAGGGTGCGGGGATTATTCGGTGGCGGGTATTATTCGCGTAATTGCGGTGGCGGGTATTATTTGCGTAAATACGGTGGCGGGTATTATTCGCGTAAATACGGTGGCGGGGATTATTCGCGTAAATACGGTGGCGGGTATTATTCGCGTAAATACGGTGGCGGGGATTGTTCGCGTAAATACGGTCGCGGGGATTATTCGCGTAAATATCCGTATTTACGCGAATAATCCCCGCACATTTTTTTAAAGTTTGAGGCACGAAATTGGGATGCGGTTTTTTCGTCAATGTTGGCACTTCTTTTTTTTAAAATAAGCCTACCTAAAGTTATGGTGCGGGGATTATTCGCGTAAATACGGTACTTCATTAATTTATTGAATTAAACAAAATCCAACCAAAACCATTATTTAAGAAAACTGTTTCATATAACGCAGAATGGTTTCAGAACATTTGGTGAATCTGTGATTTCGTATCGTTTAAAAACAAAAATGCTTCTTCTGAAAACTTCAATTTTTGACTGATCTTGTTATTCCGTGGAATGAGCGAAATATGATCTTTTGTTTATTTATTTATTTATTTATTTATTTATTTATTTATTTATTTATTTATTTATTTATTTATTTATTTATTAGATACAGTCTATGGAGGTCCATTTTACACTACAGATCAGTTCTTCTGAGTTTCGAGTTTACATTTGAAAGGTGCCTTTTGGCGGAATTAATAAACAGGCAATCATAGGCAGATGATCGCTCCGATAGAGCGCTTTACCAGTGTTGTCGATCTGTTGTTTACTATAACCACGTTCTGTCGGCTGTGTGTTGTATTGTGCTCAATTCTTTTCGCGGTCTTTGTCAGTTCACTCCCTCATCCTTGACAAAGCACCAACAATGACGACTACAAATAATAAGTTGATTGAGAGGTTGAAGGAGCACACACACAATATTTCGGTTCGCAATGACATGAAGAAGGGGTGGGGGGGATCTCATGCATCTTGTGAAAAAAAACAAGCCCTAGTATCCAGTCCACATGGTGAATGAAATAGTCAGGAGGCGTGGGCATAAAGTTCTTCGCCACCCTTTGTAGGATTTCTTCCTTGCTTGGGAGAAATTGAATCTACTAGCAAAGCGAGCTCTTTTAGATGGTGAGTAGAAATTTAATTTTCCCTCGCTTTATCTGTGCGAGCACTGATCTATATTTATCTTAGAGCCCTATTCTAAATATGTTGTGCTATTGTTCATCTTGTGTGTGTAATGCATGTTGCTATGAAGAATAATTGATTCTGGACTTATATTCGAGTATATACATTTCCTTTTGCGTTGTGTGTCATGAATCAGCTGTTTGTACTCGTAACAATTTGGTACCTATGTCAGACTTCCGGTCGAAACTCATAGAAAATGAACTATAATAATATTAAGTTTCAACACTTAAGTATTAACAATGACAATGTAACAATGACAACGATACCTGTCAAGGGTCGGTTACAGAGTTAGGAAGAAGAAAGGTCGTGGGTTGGATGGACGGAAGAAAATGGAAACCAGGAGATAACTTCAAAGGAATTTTTAAATTTAGTGTTTGAAGGATGCGAAAGGTGTGAATATATCGATACCGGGTAGTGAGTTACCTAGGGTAGGGAGACTAGAGCGTTGTTAGATGCGGACGGGACACATCATGCATGTTGCGAGAGGGGACTGTGTATAGGGAAGTACGTTGCAAGAGTATTACATTCGGTGCAGCCATTGATTATTTTATGGAGTTAACATAGATCGGGGAACTGTAAACGGCTTCTCAGGTCAGATATAGCCAGGTAGTTCCAGATGTTAGAATTACTTGTGTTCTTAAAAAGCAGGTTTCCAGTCTTAAACTTATAAATACTATTTAGTTGAGATACGTTTGTGATAGCAGATGAGGACCAAATTATCATCATCATCATCTGTTTACCCTCCAGGTTCGGTTTTTCCCTCGGACTCAGCGAGGGATCCCACCTCTACCGCCTCAAGGGCAGTGTCCTGGAGCTTCAGACTCTTGGTCGGGGATACAACTGGGGAGAATGACCAGTACCTCGCCCAGGCGGCCTCACCTGCTATGCTGAACAGGGGCCTTGTGGAGGGATGGGAAGATCGGAAGGGAGAGACAAGGAAGATGGAAGGAAGCGGCCGTGGCCTTAAGTTAGGTACCATCCCGGCATTTGCCTGGAGGAGAAGTGGGAAACCACGGAAAACGACTTCGAGGATGGCTGAGGTGGGAATCGAACCCACCTCTACTCAGTTGACCTCCCGAGGCTGAGTGGACCCCGTTCCAGCCCTCGTACCACTTTTCAAATTTCGTGGCAGAGCCGGGAATCGAACCCGGACCTCCGCGGGTGGCAGCTAATCACGCTAACCACTACACCACAGAGGCGGACTGAGGACCAAATACGGGAACAAAAGCCAATAATGGGGAGAACAGGTGCCCAGGTATAATTCTATAGCGCTAATGTCATTAATTGCAGTGAACCTGTGAAGTAAGCCTACGGTACGCATAGCACGGGATTTTATTGACTGAATATGGGCAGAGAAGGTCAGTTTAGGGTATATTATAACTAAAACCCGGATTTTCCTGCGGTAGTAGGTAAGATTGCACACTAATTTGGTTAGTAGGAAATGTCGGCCACCCGCTCTTCCATAACGTAGAAACAGTAACATAAATAATAGGGGTTCTGATGGGCCGTACCCCTAATGTTTATGCAAACCTCATAGCACAATCGTTGTGAAGGTAGACTATACTTGCTTCAGTAAGTTTGCATTCTAACCTATTAATGCATGAAATTCCGGGCTCTAATTATAACATCTAGGTCTCTTAGCTGAAAAGCCGATTGCAGTGTATTTCCCTATATATTATAGGCAGTGTTCCTTCCTTGATTTACCAGTGAGGAAGACATGGTGTTAAGTTAAATACTCGTGGCGATATACGTGTTCTACGCAAACACTAAGAGCGTCTTAAATTTTTTCTCTCCATGTACCCCTTGTCGAGGAACGTGTGTATACATGAAATGTGGCATTTTAACAATGAAACAATGCTCTATCTGCTTTCAAAATGAGTGTCGGCGATCAGGAAAGTGGGTGAAGGGATGAAAATTCGGTAGTCCCCAGTCTGCAGTTGGCACATCTGAATACTACTCTTCATACATTACTCACAGCAGCCTAAATAATTATGAATCGCGTACATTTCGTAAGCGGTCTCTTCAATTTAATTTTTTTCATAGCAATTGCTGTCGTGAAAGGTTTGTGACGTAATGAATTGTTAAGGGGGAGGGGAGGGTGCAATAAACTAAACAGATGGCCAAGGATTTTGATACAACAATACCAGAGCACGGCCATCTGGATCAAGAGACTCAAGCGAGAGAGAGCGCCCGTTCATTATTCAACTGTTTAAATATTCATTACGCAATTCATTGGTAGAATAGGAGGCCGTGCAGCGGATTGGTATTGAGTCTAAATTGGATGTTGAATTGTTAACAGAGGGAAGAGAGGTCCAATAGTTGTGTGTCTGGCTGGCTGGCGATTAAGTTCTCCTCCCAGCTACTCAAGCTCCAGGCTGGAGCGAGACAAGAGATGGGGTTATTAAAATTCCAGACTGAAATTGGAGAACATTGCACAGAGATTAATAAAATAGAACAGAAGAAGAAGAAAAAATAAAGTCCAGATACATTCTCCTTTTCCTTATACAATGTGCGAAGGGCGGTGGAGAGAAATTTATTTCCCGAAGTAATCTCCTTGGAGACAACTGAAGGTCGCCAAAGAGGATAAAGCACAACCGCAAAGTGAACTGACAAACAACAGAGGAGAACATTTTATTAACGCAGACTAGCGTTCCTTGACAATGGGTGTGGAAAATGTTAATAATAAATAATAATGTTATTTCCTTTACGTCCCAGTGACTACTTTCATGGTTTTCGGAGACGCCGAGGTGCCAGAATTTTGCCCCGCATGAGTTCTACCGATACGACGATGACGCATTTGAGTACCTTGAAATACCAGCGGAGTGATCCAGGATGGAACCTGCCAAGTTGGGTTCAGAAGGACACCACCTCAACCGTCTTGAGTCACTCAGCCCGGCGAGGAATAATTTTAAGATGCTTTCAGTGCTTGGGTAGAGTGCGTAAATCTTCGAGAGTATATTTAACTTACCCGGTCTATAGAGCGAAGAATAACGGCCGAGAGGATCCGTAATCTGCAGGTCTTCGGGCTGAGCAGGGGTCGCCCCTTCAGAGCTGTTGTGCCAATGAGAATATTTAATTTACGATTATGTTTTATGTCTCAATTTACAGATAAAAGAGGAGGCTACCTGCTTAAAAACATCTGAAACGTTGTTTTCACGAAATACATGACGTCACACGCATACTCTGTTTCAAGATGGCGCTGCGTTGACTCGCGCGCTCACTTGGAGGTTAGCCGTCGTTGTGAATATTTCTCGCACACTTTTTAGTGATACATTTGTGTATGGGGGTGAGGAGTAAGGAGGGAGCTCTACCGGTTCCGGTTATACTGCCAACTGAATGGAAATGAAATCTGAATTGAATCGATAGTATGATCGATCGATATGAATTTTCTAAAGCATTATTATCTTAAGCCTACAACTGTGTCACACACACACACACATTATACAACATTTCTCGATGCGAATCTTGTTCCTAGCATGAATTCTATAGTTTGGCTTTGCTGTGTAAACAACAACAGAACTAGTACGTAAAGTATACCCCAGATGTCGCACAGCGATGCACAAGCGATTCATAGTTTGTGTTTCAAAGGTTGCCAATTCGAGTCTCAAAGATTGCCGAGGTCGACCGATTCAGCACTAGGGTGTCCATCTATCACTAAAAAGTATGCGAGTAATACATCCTACTCAGTTGTATAGAATAACAAATTTAATAATGGAAAGGAAAGATTGACGTCACACGCGTACTCTGTTATAAGATGGCGCTTCAGTTGGAGGTTAGCTGAAACAGCGATGACAATTTAATAAGTAAGTCTACGAAACCTGAAGACTCTGCGGTCGTTACAATCGTTGACAGCCATTTCTTTCAATTTGCTGTATGTTGCACCGACACAGACAGATCTTTTGGTGACGATGGGAGAGGATAGAACTAGGAGTGGAAAGGAAGTGACCGTGATGTTAATTGAGCTACAATTGTTGTATGTGAAAATGGGGAACCACGGAAAACCATTCTCAGTGCTGACGACATTGGAGTTCAAACCCACTACCTCGCGAATGCAGAAAGGAAAGTTCTAGGTTCTCTTCCAGGAGATAATGATGGGGCCAATAACTGCACGTTCATTGGGTGATTTTGCTTACACGCATGGCTGATTAATGGTGGTGATCGTTGTTTTAATTGGTAGTAAACCTGCTGAAATATTTAATCCCAATCAGAGGAAAAAGACTTCCGGGGAATGACGATGGGAGAAATGTCTTGAACTTCTTGGTTCATGCATTAAAAGATTTTAAAAAACGTTATGATTTTGTACATTTTTCTTTTTTCTATTTTATTATTTATGTTTGCCGAATGACACAGAATACCACGCTACCAATTTTTCCTTTAAAACATGCAAACAAATAAAGAGATCAATTACACTGAATCAGTCTGAAAACACATGCATGCTACAAATTACATACTATGTACGCAATGCAGATGGCGTCGCAATTCTACAGCTTTTCTCGCACCTTGTAGGGTCGCGAGTGCGAACTATGTCACACACATGGTGATCTGTCCATATTTTACTGCCGGATGCCCTTCCCTGCCCCAACGCTTTGTGGAGGTATATAATCACCACTGCGTGTTTCCGTGGTGGTTGTTAGTGTGGTGTGTTGTCTTAATATGCAGAGGAGAGTGTTGGGACAAACAAACATCCAGTCCCCGAGCCAGAATAATTATTTACACGAGATTAAAATCTCCCATCCGGTCGGGAATCAAACCCGGGACCCTCTGAACCGATGGCCTGAATACTGACCATTTAGCCTAGGTGTCGCACTTCGCAGACAGCTAACTCTGGAAAATGCCACACAGAACTGTGCCGCATAAAAAGAATTCAACCAATTTTTCACTTCTTTTCACCCCCGCTAAGCGGATTTTCCGAACAAAAAATACATGTTTCTATAAATGAGATATATAAGTATCCTTATAAAATAATTTTACTCTTTTTTGACTTCTTCTTCCCCCCCCCCCGACACACACACACCCTGTGAGTGGAATTTCCGAAAACAAAAGTACATTTTTTTAAATTTTTAAAGGCGAGTCCAAATACCAATTTTCACGTACATTAACTGTTAAGTTTTTCAGATATACATTTACCCATTTAAACAATTCATCCCACATCCCTTCCACCTTTTAACTTCCTTAGCGATGGAACATCCAAGAATCCTACCTTAGTGAGCATTTACACTAATATAAATGCACCCCCAAAAATATAATTTCATCATGCCCAGTAGTTTTGGCTCGGCGATGATAAATCAGTCAGGACATATTATGTTATACATGTATTAGACACTCAACCTTGCTGGCTGAGTGGTGAGAGGTGCTCATGGTTTGTGGGGAGGCAAGTAACTGTTACAGAACATATGTTGACCCTGGAGGAGTAGGGGCTGTTGGGCATTCCATTACCAATCTAAATCGCCGATCGTATATGGACTAGATATTTTGATCGCAAGTTTACGAGGTGACTACGTACTTTCCCCCCTCGTATGAATATTCTAGGGCCTCTCAAACGCCCAAAATCTCACGCGTGCGAACTGCGGCGCAGGAGTTCCTGTGCACAGTGCATCGGTTCCACTCGGCTAGGCCCGGATCAACTCGGCTCGGATTAGGAGCGCTACGGAGCAAGTGAGGAAGAGGGAGACAGGCGGGAGGAAAGAGAGAGACAGCGCTATTGCTCCAAATCGAGGTGTGGGGGTCTGCAATCTGGGCAACCCAGCGAAGTCGTCTTTTGCACCGTGCACAGTGCATGCACCCAGAGAGGCCCTGGAATAAATTCTTAAAACCAAGGGGGGATTTCAACCCCCGTTAAGATGTACTACACCCATAGCAAGATGAACAATGAAATTGTTAACTGTCATTGGGTACTTACTGATGCGTGGTGACGTTGAAGAAGAGGTGTGAGTACTGCGGCGCGGAGTCTTCCGGTCCATGCGGAGCGGGGAAGCTGAGTACCAACATGACGGGCTTCCGAGCAAAGTACTGCTTGCTGTGGCGGAGGAACGTGAGCGAGTCGTTGGCGATCAGGTCCGGGTAGTAGTCCTGTGGAGGAAACCAAACTGAGACTTACTCAACAAAAATAGTATTAGTATTTTATTATTTTACGTTTATGTCATTCGTATCAAGCAGCTTTGACTCCTAGGGCATGGAAATTGTAGTTGCATTGTCTGGGGTCTCCGGTTCAATTCCCGGTCTGGTTAGGGATTTTCACCTTGATTTGGGGTACAATCGGCCTACATGAAAACAACTGACTTATTTGATGGTGACATAGCAGCCCCTGTCTAGAAAGCCAAGAATAAAGGTCGAGAGGATTCGCCCCGACACTCCGTAATCTGCAGTCCTTCGGGATGAACAGTGGGTGCTGGGAAGGCCAAAGCCTATTACAGCTGTAACGCCAAGATGCGGTGTTTTTGAGTCATCACTCCACTGACTGGTTTGATGCAGCCGAATATGCTACCCTAAAATGTGCTAACTACTACACCCTATCGTTCTTACCCTTTACACTTCCCTGTTGTCAGTCGTCTCCGCCAGGTTAGTTTTCGTACAATTGCAGCAGTAACGCTAACTCACCAGGTTGACTAAAATTTACTAAGATGCTGTTTTGTCATGATGTTTGTTTGAAAAATTCGATTTATTTATCTATTTATTTTCTTAGGTCCTGACTTTCAACAAGCGTATGCACAGTTTACATCTCCGTATGTAAGGACGTGCTATGTTCTACCTGCGCCATTGGAATCTTCGTTAATTCCTTTTTCGATTGTTTTTTTCATGTTAAAGTGGAAAAACAGTGACAAGTGACATCTCACCTTGTGGTAATCGAAGCCGTGTTTGATCCTCTTGCCGTTGAGGTTGATGGAGTAGTTGTAGTAGCGACTGTTCATGATCAAACCTCCCCACTCTCTCCAGCCGGGAGGGATGTAACTCCCGTTGTATTTATTTAGGTACTTGCCGAAGTAGCCTGCAACATAAGATACACACATCGTTTATTGTAAACGTCCAAATTGCCTTGAGAACAAGGTACATACATCATTTACTGGTAATGTCCGAACAGTCTGGTTAACAAGGTACATACATCGCTTACTGATAATGCCCAAGCAGTGTCAACAACACGGCACATACATCGTTTACTGACAATGTCGATGTAGTCTCAACAATAAGGTACGTACATCGTTTGATGGCAATATCAAAGTAGTATTGACAATACTGTGCACACATTGTTTACTGACAATGTGGAAGTAGCTTCGACAATAAGGCACATACATCGTTTACTGACACAATGTCAAAATAGCGTCAACTAAAGGATACAAATGAACAATAAAACATTGACGCATGAAAAATGTTGACCTGTATCAGGTTTCATCGTCCTCTGGCGAGGCCGTACAGACACCAAAAAGTGATGCAACACCCTTATTGTTAAAAGACACGTTTCTGACGAAATGCGACTGTAAAAACACCATGCAACTGTTTACATATCAGAATAACATAAAAGAACACAATGAATGGATGAGAAACTACCATAATGGTTAAATAAATATGTGAAGCGAGGGACACGCCTGGTAAGTGAAGCACTTCACGGTGTGTCAGTGTACGCGTACGGAAATGTCCTTTGTTATCAACCAGGAGATCCGGGGTTCGAATACTGGTATCTATCGCACTAACACATTAAAGGTTGTCAGTCTTTGCATTTCCACTCCGAATGCTTGCAATGAGGGCGTAGTTTATCATAATTGGCCCCTCGAAAGACTGAAAGGTGTAATTTGATACGTGCCATGCACGGCGTGGAACAGCCTTAAAAATATTAAGCGTACCCGCCTGTTAAGGTGAATGGCAGAGTTAGAGTCTTACTCCACGTATTACTTAAAACATACTTTCATAGCGTTGCGTTAATCAAATACGTGTGTATTTCTATTCGTTGCGAAATCTGGCATTGTGATTTTTAATTACGTCAGTTCTGAAAAGGACTGTTTCAGAAGTGACATAATACCTCGTCCAGTACTCATCAAATTGAAAAAAGAGCGGAGCTGAAAAGGGAGCTAACGTGCAAGATGGCCGCTATACATTGGTTTTACGGGAATAACCATATAACTGATACTGGGCAGGGGAGCAGGCACAAGGGCTAATGTGCAAGATGGCTGCTATGCATTGGTCCTATGGGAATAACCGACACTGGGCGAAGGAGCTGGCACAAGGTCTAATGTGCAAGATGGCTGTTATACATTGGTCCTATGGGAGTGACCAACAGTGGGCGAGGGAGCGGGCACAACGGCTAATGCGCAAGATGGCCGCTATACATTGGTTTTACGGGAATAACCGAAACTGGGCAGACGAGCTGGCACAGGGGATAATATGCAAGACGGCCGCTATGCCGACGTGGCATTGACTCAAAACGCTTCTTGTCGAGGGCGAACTCCTCCCATACGTCCAATATTATAGCCCAGTCGTCATGTAACGAACAAATTGGCGACCGTTCTGTTGGTGTGATTGTACGTGTAAGCTTCAAAATCACGTGGTCATTAGGTCCTAATGATCAGAGTGATTATAATCGTAATCCAAATTTTAAAAGAATCAGTGAAAGAATGGTCCCTTCCGGAATGTGGGGGAAGAAAACATAAAACTGGAACAAGAATGCCCTAAAATTGCCGAGCCTAATTAGAAAAACGAAGCCCCTTTTCAGGTATGTTACGCTGACCACCTCATGGCTCCTCTGACAAATCCGCGAACTTCCACCAGTCAGCATTTGTATTTCCCGGGAAAAAATTCGTTTAGTATTTCGAACCTGCGTGCACAAACTTACTGAAGCGAGTAACACGTATGTTCTAGCCTGCACAACGGTTATGGACACGGTCTATCAGAACCCCTAGAGTTTATGTTACTTTCACTACATTAAGGGAGGGCGGGCGGTTCGACACTTCCTACCAACCATATTATTTTGCGTTCTAACCTATTAGTGCGCAAGCATTTCCGGGGTCTATTCATCATAACAACGCACTCAAACATCTTATTTGCTGTATTATCGTGCTTCAGTTGGCTTGAACACTACATTTATGTAACCGTGTTCTGATTAAGCCGACAGCTAACTTACTGGGAGGCTTCCGCCGAAGGAGTTTAAATGCAAAAATAAAACGGTATATTTTCTTACTGAAAGTTTTGTTAGATCTTTTGGACAGTCATCATAAACTCAACCTGACGTTTCTCGTTATAATTTGAACAAAGGATAAAGGCAGAGTGGCTGTGTCCCATTTTGTAGTTGAAGGACAGATCTCGTGATCCATATCCAGCTCGTTGTATCCTATAAGGAAGAGACCAGATCAACTCAAAGGAACGGGCGTACCAGCAAGATAACAAAACCACTGTACACACTCCTAACAAGTCTGAAGCAATCCTGAGTCTACTGCTTCTGAAGCAGGGGTATCAAACAGATACTATAACCAAGGGTTGCAGGTCGATTTGTGCAGTCTAATAAACATGACTTCTAATCGCATAAAATGTCTAATATCTGCAAAGTTAAGTGTGGTGATATTAGGTCTGAAGGGAAGACAAATCTAACAATATTTAATGTCTAATAATTTTGTCACAATGCGCATTGTATATACCAGCTGGTCCTCAAGCCCTGTACTTTCTACTTAGAAGTGTCCCGCATGCACCGGTGATGAATGGGATGCCTAATCGCTGGTTTACAAAAGAGCGCTACAACGTGCTGGATTTCGGATGTGAAAAAAAAAAGCAGTCATTTTACTACACACGTACTATAACAGAGTGCATTTGGAAATAAGTCAAGAACGCAGAAAATGAAGTTTAACTCACATTGCACTCTACCAAAAAGTTGCTTGTATCTGGTTTGTGCCTTGACGATCTATTAGCTCTTAATTGCAACTATGTTCGGCAAAATACGTGTATAGAAGGCAGGTGACTGTTTGACAACTCCTACGCACACCGTCCGCATGCTTCGGCTGTATTCTGACCAGATTCTCCTTAGATGAACATTACGTCTGTGTATTCGCCGTTGCTGAACACATCAGCCATTGTGAATATGTTCACAGCAACTGCGGTAATACTGTATCATATACCAGCCTATACTGTGCAGGAGGCTTAGTAACGCAAGGGGGCGCACTTGACGGGTAACGCTGAGGAATATGAAGCGAGCGACCGTCCAGATGTTACCTATTCATATTCTGACGTAAATAACTTGCAGGCAGTATTGCCCCTGTGAAAATTAGATGTTAGACATCCCATTCATCGCATGCGGGACACTAATACGTAGAAAGTACGGCAATGACAAGGCACGTGGTATATATAGGAAGGACACAAGTCCGTTCGCACTGTAATCCGTACAGCAGGAATATTCAGCCTGGGGAGACCACAACCCGCTCTACAACAGCGATAACACTGGCAACTTGTCCGTCCGCGCTAAGTGCCTATGCATACCTTCCAGGCGTTCTAAATGGCGATAAGAACAGTTTTGTTTTTTCTTGCTTTCTTTACTTCCGGAAAATTAACGTGATACTTTGTTTATATTACGAACAGGACAAATAATAGCCAATGTCGAGTTAACCTTGAGTTTCGTCTGTCTTGTCTATTAACCCTTGCATCCTGGGAGAATAACATCTCCTGGGACTGTACCTTAATTAAAGTCATGGGTGCTGTCTTCCATCTGCTATCCCATCGTCGTCATAAGACCTATCTGTGTCGGTGTGACGTAAAGCACCGACACAGATAGGTCTTATGGCGACGATAGGATAGGAAAGGCCTTGGATTGGGAAGGAAGCGACCGTGGCCTTAAGGTACAGCCCCAGCATTTGCCTGGTGTGAAAATGGGAAACCACGGAAAACCATCTTCAGGACTGCCGACAGTGATTATTATTATTATTATTATTATTATTATTATTATTATTATTATTATTATTATTATTATTATTATGAAGCAAAGGAACAGAAGACTTAACTTATTTTTTATTTTTCTTAACTTTCTTATTTGTTAAAGCTATTTTAAAAGCCAAGTCTTCTCCGTTAGAAATATCTCGTTTAAGAGAACAAACTGCTTCCTAACCTGCCGCAACAGATCGGAGTATTATAACAGAACGGTGGACCCTTTGTTTGAAGCCCGGTCACACTAATAAGGCAAGGCGAGGCAACTCGAGATTTTTCTATAAGGGCAGCCCAGACCGATGTCTCAGCCAAACATGGGAGGTGGAGTGTTGAGAGGGACTTGAAGAGTAGTGGGATGAAACAGGTCGGAGATCAAAACCCGACAGCAACCAAGCACGGAAAAAAGTTTATGCCTCGATTGTTTTCCCTTTATTAAATCGTGCCTCACTCCGCTGTTGCCTTATTTGGAGTGGTTTGGTTATAAACTACCATGAAACTAATTGCATTCTCCACTGTCAAACCATTTTAAGACTGGACGGAGAGTTGTGGAGATGGGCAATAAATTATCACGTCAACTCCCTACCTCTGGAATATCATTCCGTCCCCTGTAAGATTGTTTACAATCCTATTCTGGCTTAGTATAGGATGGGCTTGAAACATTATCAACCACGTGTATGCTGAATACAGATGACATTTTTAACCATACCTATTTCTTCATCGTTAATTTTAAACTTAACGTCTATGTTTATTGCTGCGACCACGCTCTTGTTCTTTCTGATACTTAAGTACAGCCCAACTTTCACACTTTCATCCCTTAACCCTGGGGGTCGGGTGGTAGAATAACACCGCCGTATCCCCTTCCTGTCGTAATAAGTGACTAAATGGGCCCCAGGGGCTCTCAACTTGGGAACGTGGGTTGACGATCACCGGACCCTTAACTGTGCCCTGGTATTTCTTCCTCTTTCTTGTGCCAGGCTTCTCATTTTCATCTATCCCATCCGACCTTGCTTGGTCAACTCCTGCTCTTTTGCGATCCCGACAGTATAGGTATCACTTTGACGTTCTTCGTGGCCCTTATCTTTCTTTGGCCGATACCTTCTTTTTTCGAACTGCCGGGACTCTTCCATGCTTTCCCTCTGATTTGTGTTAATACAGGATGGTTGCCTAGTTTTTCTCCCTTATAAAATATTTAAACCCGATGGTGGAGTCTTAGGTAAGATGAGGAGTATCTTCTGTCCTCGGAAGCTCGGGTTTCATTCCCGGAACTGGCAAGACATTTAAAAAATGGCAAGACTGATATGTCGTTAAAAGAAATTTAGTTTCTTTCCGACCAATGAGAGGCTTATTTCCAAAACTTCAAATTTGAGATGATGGGAAAGATACGTTGGTAGAAAGCTCCATAACGTGAAAGAAAAAAGAGATCGTCAAAACGGCGCAAGGGCGATGGAAATCATGTTTGTTGCCAAGAAGTGCCAAATCCCGCGGGGTGAACTGGACAAAACATAACGTATCCATTCAGCCAATCAGGAGCCATTTTCAGGGCACGTGACCAGAAGAAACAGAACACCTTTAATTTCCATTGTTGTGTTCAATGATTTCATTTAACACTATTTAACTAACCTCTGTCTTCACTGTAAGTGAGTTTATTTTGATTATTTTATATTTAAATACAGTCAGTGCTCGTGACTGCAGTGAACTTTATGACTTTCAGATGGAAGTATTTAGAGTTTCAGTGCCAAGAAAAGTACTAGAACCATTCTTTCACTTGGATGTTTCTTAAACTGCAAAATTTTTAACAGAAATACTTTGTATAGGAATACATTTATTCTCTCTGATCATAACTAACAGGAATGTTCCGTTTTCCCCTCACCTGTAAAATTTTGATTTTCGATTTGGTTCATTTTTAAAAATAAGCTCAGATGGAAGAGACTTCGATAGAAACTAAATTTAACTCCAACCTGTACCAAACGATAGATACAAAAATGCTGCATCCATCTAGCCGTGAAAACATTCCGAGTATATTTCTTACGTAGACTCGTAGCAGTAGAAATTTTACTACTTTCGAATATCCTTGTAAGACTTCTTAGAAGTAAAGTTTACCGGGCGAGTTGGCCGTGCGCGTAGAGGCGCGCGGCTGTGAGCTTGCATCCGGGAGATAGTAGGTTCGAATCCCACTATCCGCAGCCCTGAAGATGGTTTTCCGTGGTTTCCCATTTTCACACCAGGCAAATGCTGGGGCTGTACCTTAATTAAGGCCACGGCCGCTTCCTTCCAACTCCTAGGCCTTTCCTATCCCATCGTTGCCATAAGACCTATCTGTGTCGGTGCGACGTAAAGCCCCTAGCAAAAAAAGTAAAGTTATACACAGTCCGCATCTTTAAGCAATATGAGGTTAGAATGCGAATTGATTTGGTTATTAGCAAGTGGCACCTAGCCCGTTCTTCTGTAACGTAGCGAGAGTAGCACAATACCTAAAGGTTTTAACAGGCCGTACCACTAACGTTTATGCAAATCTCATAGCATAACTGTTGTGCAGCGTAGCCCGCTCTTCCGTAATGTAGCGAGAGTAGCATAATACCTAGGGGCTCTAACAGGCCGAACACATGATGCTTATGCAAATCTCACAGCATAACTGTTGTGCAGTCTAGCCCGCTCTTCCGTAATGTAGCGAGAGTAACATAATACCTAGGGGTTCTAACAGGCCGAACACCTGATGCTTATGCAAATCTCATAGTGTAACTGTTGTGCAGTCTAGCCCGCTCTTCCGTAATGTAGCATAATACCTAGGGGCTCTAACAGGCCGAACGCCTGATGCTTATGCAAATCTCATAGCATAACTGTTGTGCAGTCTAGCCCGCTCTTCCGTAATGTAGCAAGAGTAGCATAATACCTAGGGGCTCTAACAGGCCGAACACCTGATGCTTATGCAAATCTCATAGCATAACTGTTGTGCAGTCTAGCCTGCTCTTCCGTAATGTAGCGAGAGTAGCATAATACCTAGGGGTTCTAACAGGCCGAACACCTGATGCTTATGCAAATCTCATAGCATAACTGTTGTGCAGTCTAGCCCGCTCTTCCGTAATGTAGCGAGAGTAGCATAATACCTAGGGGCTCTAACAGGCCGAACACCTGATGCTTATGCAAATCTCATAGCATAACTGTTGTGCAGTCTAGCCCGCTCTTCCGTAATGTAGCGAGAGTAGCATAATACCTAGGGGCTCTAACAGGCCGAACACCTGATGCTTATGCAAATCTCACAGCATAACTGTTGTGCAGTCTAGCCCGCTCTTCCGTAATGTAGCGAGAGTAGCATAATACCTAGGGGCTCTAACAGGCCGAACACATGATGCTTATGCAAATCTCACAGCATAACTGTTGTGCAGTCTAGCCCGCTCTTCCGTAATGTAGCGAGAGTAGCATAATACCTAGGGGTTCTAACAGGCCGAACACCTGATGCTTATGCAAATCTCATAGCATAACTGTTGTGCAGTCTAGCCTGCTCTTCCGTAATGTAGCGAGAGTAGCATAATACCTAGGGGTTCTAACAGGCCGAACACCTGATGCTTATGCAAATCTCATAGCATAACTGTTGTGCAGTCTAGCCCGCTCTTCCGTAATGTAGCGAGAGTAGCATAATACCTAGGGGCTCTAACAGGCCGAACACCTGATGCTTATGCAAATCTCATAGCATAACTGTTGTGCAGTCTAGCCCGCTCTTCCGTAATGTAGCGAGAGTAGCATAATACCTAGGGGCTCTAACAGGCCGAACACCTGATGCTTATGCAAATCTCACAGCATAACTGTTGTGCAGTCTATCCCGCTCTTCCGTAATGTAGCGAGAGTAGCATAATACCTAGGGGTTCTAACAGGCCGAACACCTGATGCTTATGCAAATCTCATAGCATAACTATTGTGCAGTCTAGTCCGCTCTTCCGTAATGTAGCGAGAGTAGCATAATACCTAGGGGTTCTAACAGGCCGAACACCTGATGCTTATGCAAATCTCATAGCATAACTGTTGTGCAGTCTAGCCCGCTCTTCCGTAATGTAGCGAGAGTAGCATAATACCTAGGGGCTCTAACAGGCCGAACGCCTGATGCTTATGCAAATCTCATAGCATAACTGTTGTGCAGTCTAGACTGCTCTTCCGTAATGTAGCGAGAGTAGCATAATACCTAGGGGCTCTAACAGGCCGAACACCTGATGCTTATGCAAATCTCACAGCATAACTGTTGTGCAGTCTAGCCCGCTCTTCCGTAATGTAGCGAGAGTAGCATAATACCTAGGGGCTCTAACAGGCCGAACACATGATGCTTATGGAAATCTCACAGCATAACTGTTGTGCAGTCTAGCCCGCTCTTCCGTAATGTAGCGAGAGTAGCATAATACCTAGGGGTTCTAACAGGCCGAACACCTGATGCTTATGCAAATCTCATAGCATAACTGTTGTGCAGGCTAGCCCGTTCTTCCATAATGTAGCGAGAGTAACATAATAGTTAGGGGTTCTAATAGACGTATCACTAATGTTTATGCAAAACTCACAGCCTACCGTTGTACTCACTTTGGTAAGTTTGCACTCTAAATTTAAATGGCTAAACATCCGAGCTCCTGTTATAAGCATTCATAGTTTTTGTAGAGGATTTCTCATCTGAGTTTTAATTGCTGTCTTTGAGCCACCAGTGTTGGGAGTGCTCCTAAATGGCTCGGCGTGTCCTTATGATAAAGGAGATCCCTATAAGGAACAAATTGCTCCTCTGTTTTTGGAGAAAGCTACTTCGTCTCTACAGTGACACGACAGAGTGACTCCAAAGTCGTGTCCACTTTGTCAGCTTGAAGAAACTGTTCCAGCAACGACGAAATAGTGCAGCTGGATTTGAAAATTTAAGAAGAAAAAAAGATACAATCTGGCTCGAGAGAAAAGTCTCCTTTGGAAAATTCGGATCAGTATGACAGTTTAAAGGCTCTCCTTACACAAGTACAGTCCTACACAGGGAAGCCAGTTAAAGCAATAAACGGTGAACTCCCAGGAACACACGTGTGGTTAACTCGCGGGTCTACTGCAGTGCGCTTGTTTAAGTGGTAATTTCAACAGAAAAGTTCCGTCAAGTCATAATTTTCGCAGTGAAATGAAATTTTAATGCTTGGGACAAGAATATCCGGGTCCAGTTTGTCTGCTTTATGATACCTGGAAGCAATTAACAGATAATGGAGCCCTCTTCTAAGTGAAGTACAAGTCAGTGTTGACTTCGATAACGATGTTTCGAAAGGTCGCACGATTGTCGTTCCAGTAAAGTTATTATTGTCGAAAAGTGTATAGTTGCTGGTGATTTGACTGAATGGTTACAGGATGCTAAAGAAAAACAAGTTATAGTCAATAATATTATCCTAATATGTTACTGGACAGCAGGTAGAGAAGAGGATCATGCAGATAACGAAGAGTGCGAGGGTAAGATCGGTACACACAGCCATGTTAGGGATTGAAACGCCCTCCAAGACCTCTATCGGTTTATGTCTTACACTTCTGCCTTCTTCATTTTTCCAGAAGTGTTTAAAGGCATCTTCTTCTTGTCACCCTTAGCATTGGGAATGGAATCCTCATCCTCAAGATTCTCATCCTCCCCGATATCCTCTTCATCTTCTCCAACATGCCCTATACCAATGTTTCCTGTAAGGCTAATAGGGCCACTTCCTTTGATTAAGGTGAATGCCACAGGATCAAAGGAGGAGAGGTCTAACTGACACTGAGGATCCTCCGGAAGCCGACAACAATGAACGATTATCTCCAAGAGTTTAATCCTTTTTTTCCTTCACGCCGCGAGTACCCACATCGTAAGAGTATCAACATCACGACAAACGGCAGATGAATAGATCACATTCTATTTACTCTGAAATAGCCAATTAGGAAAGCTGTTGCTAAGGAAAGAATGATAAACCGATAGAGGTCGTCTCACTCCCTAACAAGCTACATACACTGGCTTGTTTTTTTAACTGAAAATTGTGATGACTTGCCCTAAAAATTAGGAAATATCGTTTCTTGTTAAGCTTAATTGACTGTCAGAATAGCGTAGATTGCAGCGAAATGTTATTTGTAGTATTTTAAATACTGTATTCTACTAGAGTCAAATAGTGTAATGCAGTGGAATAAGAATATACAGAGCTTTAAAATTAAAATGCTGCCGGCGGCAGAGACCATAGCGATCTCCCGGTCAACACTGCGACCACGTGCCGCCAAGTGGGTCGAGTGCTCACTCTAATGGGTAATGACAAACAAATGTCCAAAGGTTTCATTTCGCTTGGTAGGTACATCTGATAAAGTACCCGTCTGCCACCCCTTATAGCTCTCCAGTAGCCTTGAAGACTTTTAATATGCAGGAGAAAAAATAATGAAATGAAGTTCCTTACAGCATTAGTAATAGGCTACACACATTTAGATTATATTGATTTTATAAATTATTAGCGTGTTTGGTTCTCTGTGTGTCCGAGCCTTCCTCTCTGCCCTACTTCCCTTCACACAGATCGCAAAATACCGGAATGAAAAGCAAACATGAAGATAATACGCGTAAGTACGAAATCAGATGTACAAAGCATGTTAAATTAGTAGTATTTCTTGTAATATTTTATTTCTATGGAACTGTTTGTTGTATTCTTCTTCTTCTTCTTATTCTTCTTCCTCCTATTCTTCTTCTTCTTCTTCTTCTTGGGTGATTACGTTTACTTTATTATTACACTACTATGAGCGACCATTGCCACCGGAATATTATCGATTTGCGATGCATTTGTTAATCCTTTACAACGTTAGGGGGATTATATTCATAGTTACTCTGCTTAGTGTTAATTATCGGTTGTTGGACTTTAAATTTCACATGACCGCCAATTGCTTGTTTCTTTGCTCGTTTCATTTCTTATTCAAATCAGAGCCAAATTAACTTATTTACGTAACTCTTCTGCGATGGGTACCTTGTTCCAATATCTTCAGGTGTTTTTTGATTTCTGAAAAATGTCCACAGCGAATGTAGTTATAAGTGCTTAAGTGGATCTCTGCATTGACTCACATTAGTGCTCGTAGTGGTAGAACAAGAAAAGGATTGCATTTTCAGGAATAAATAAAGAATATATTCTCATACTTTATTATATTATATTTACCTAAAATTCGTAGCTCATATCGCTAGGATGTTTTCAACACTGAATTGCTTGCCTGAAGGGATAGAACTGTGGCGTTTTGCAAATCAAACGTAGAGATCAAAATAGTAAAAGCAAGCAGAGAAAGACTTCACTAAATTAGGATGGAAATGTAATCAGCATAATTGTTCACACAAGGGGATCTGAGGAAGATGAGAAGAAACGAACACGATGTACTTGGTCGGAGGAAGAGAAATTACCACAATAGATGCAAATGAAGAACTATTGGGGAAGGACGGAAGCTCAAGAAATGTTGATTCCACGCGGCCATAAGTGATCCATTCGCGCAGAAGAAAACTTAAGTTAGGGGAATGATGCTGTAAAATTATGTTGGGTTAAGCTGCCAAACCTTACAATAAAATTACTTGTGTGGGAATATTTATATTGTGAATTAGAAATATTCATACAGACTGTGCGTAAATTGTATCTAATCAATTCAGTTTTAAGATTATTTTCGTTTTCTTTTCTTGAACACACCTTTCTTTGCTCCGTGTTTTGTCAATGAGCACTCTTGGTTTAACTAGAGGTATCGTATTTCAGTTTGGAGTGTTACAAGTGTGATGTCTTTGCTCTCATAACACGAACCCAAGAGGCCACTTGACAAGAGAGAGGCCTCGCCACTCCCCTGCGAGTGTGCTACAGTACCATCATCAGTGTTATTGTGTTACCAGGAATAGGGTTCCCCAGGTAACGTGGTTCGACCCATGATTGTGAACATGTTTGTACACAACAGTTGTCGGTAGGTACTTACTCCTAACAAGTCTGCTCTGGGCCACAGTTGTCAAAATAATAATAATAATAATAATAATAATAATAATAATAATAATAATAATAATAATAATAATAATAATAATAATAAAGCAGTATCACTGAAAACAATAACAAGCATCAAGGAAATCAAAAGAAGAATAGCTTTTGCTAAACAGGACTTTCAAAGTAAAAGAAGTATTTTAACAAATACCCGTACGTTTAAAAAGAAGGAAGCTTTTGTACAAGCCTTTATCTGGAGTGTACTACTTTACCGTGGTGAGAGCTGGACTACTGGAAGTAAAAAGGAAAGAGATTCATTAGAAGAAAGTCAAATATGGATTTGGAGAATAATGACGAAGACATGCTGGACTAAAAAAAAAGAAAGACGAATGAAGATGTTCGAAAGGAAATCAATGCACAACGGAGACTGATAAAGGATATGGAAAGAAGTTAAAACTTTTAGGTAATATACTGAGACATGAATGACTTCCTAGTAAACGTCTTTGAAGGAAAAAGTGGAAGAGGAAGATCAAGGAAGACATACTTTGAGAATGTGAGACACTTTATTATTTGTAAAAACTACAAGGAAGTGAAAAGGACAGTAGTACTGAGACGATAATAGTTTTAATGACAAGGGCCAGCCTTAAGTGTACGAATAATAATAATAATAATAATAATAATAATAATAATAATAATAATAATAATAATAATAATAAAAATTAATGGATGTTAAGTATTTGGCAGAAACATTAGCAGAGAATGGGTCGGAAAAGAATGCCACTGAGAAAAATGGCAACTGACGAGGAATGCTTACAACAAAAAAGGTTCTACCGTACTGGGATAAATCGAAGCATCTAGACAATGTTGCCCGCTGTATGCAGTAGGAACTGACTGGAAAAAGTGAGCTTGTATAGGAACATTATTTACGATCTCTTTTAAGAGGAAGTATTTCCGTACTTGCATGACTCTCCTGTTTAAAAGTAAACTTAGACTCGAACACGCGAACTCATGTCTGTGATGCTACGAGAGTTTTATTACACTGTACAGTAATACAATGACTGACAGAGCAAATGCAACACCAAGGAGGAGTGGTTCGAAAGGGATGAAAATTGGGGGAAAAACAGAGACGGCACGGACGAATAATTGATGTTTATTTCACACCGATATGCAGGTTACACAATGCGCACGGCATCGACTCAGTAGGATGTAGGACCACCGCGAGCGGCGATGCACGCAGAAACACGTCGAGGTACAGAGTCAATAAGAGTGCGGATGGTGTCCTGAGGGATGGTTCTCCATTCTCTGTCAACCATTTGCCACAGTTGGTCGTCCGTACGAGGCTGGGGCAGAGTTTGCAAACGGCGTCCAATGAGATCCCACACGTGTTCGATTGGTGAGAGATCCGGAGAGTACGCTGGCCACGGAAGCATCTGTACACCTCGTAGAGCCTGTTGGGAGATGCGAGCAGTGTGTGGGCGGGCATTATCCTGCTGAAACAGAGCATTGGGCAGCCCCTGAAGGTACGGGAGTGCCACCGGCCGCAGCACATGCTGCACGTAGCGGTGGGCATTTAACGTGCCTTGAATATGCACTAGAGGTGACGTGGAATCATACGCAATAGTGCCCCAAACCATGATGCCGCGTTGTCTAGCGGTAGGGCGCTCCACAGTTACTGCCGGATTTGACCTTTCTCCACGCCGACGCCACACTCGTCTGCGGTGACTATCACTGACAGAACAGAAGCGTGACTCATCGGAGAACACGACGTTCCGCCATTCCCTCATCCAAGTCGCTCTAGCCCGGCACCATGCCAGGCGTGCACGTCTATGCTGTGGAGTCAATGGTAGTCTTCTGAGCGGACGCCGGGAGTGCAGGCCTCCTTCAACCAATCGACGGGAAATTGTTCTGGTCGATATTGGAACAGCCAGGGTGTCTTGCACATGCTGAAGAATGGCGGTTGACGTGGCGTGCGGGGCTGCCACCGCTTGGCGGCGGATGCGCCGATCCTCGCGTGCTGACGTCACTCGGGCTGCGCCTGGACCCCTCGCACGTGCCACATGTCCCTGCGCCAACCATCTTCGCCACAGGCGCTGCACCGTGGACACATCCCTATGGGTATCGGCTGCGATTTGACGAAGCGACCAACCTGCCCTTCTCAGCCCGATCACCATACCCCTCGTAAAGTCGTCTGTCTGCTGGAAATGCCTCCGTTGACGGCGGCCTGGCATTCGTAGCTATACACGTGTCCTGTGGCACACGACAACACGTTCTACAATGACTGTCGGCTGAGAAATCACGGTACGAAGTGGGCCATTCACCAACGCCGTGTCCCATTTATCGTTCGCTACGTGCGCAGCACAGCGGCGCATTTCACATCATGAGCATACCTCAGTGACGTCAGTCTACCCTGCAATTGGCATAAAGTTCTGACCACTCCTTCTTGGTGTTGCATTTTTCCTCTGTCAGTCAGTGTATATCGGAGAAGAACTACATTTTATGGTAGTAGCAACAGTGAGACAGGAATTGTGAAAGTAGGGTACCAGTGACTTAGTATACACGACTGTTATAAATTGGTCTCCTTAACGGTTACGGTATGTGAAAAGTACGCTCGGCGCATATTTAAAAGAGACAGCTCACCGATTTTTGTAAGGGAGTGAATAACACCGGTCAACAAAGAAATAAAATTAGTCTGTTTCCTTAACAAAAATAGTCAATCCCAAGTAAAAACGCATGAAGGAACATGAATACGACCACAGAAAACTTCTGAAAAGTGAAAAACCGAGCTCGATAGCTGCAGTCGCTTAAGTGCGGCCAGTATCCAGTAATCGGGAGATAGTGGGTTCGAGCCCCACTGTCGGCAGCCCTGAAGATCGTTTTCCGTGGTTTCCCATTTTCACACCAGGCAAATGCCACGGCCGCTTTCTTCCAATTCCTAGGGCTTTCCTATCCCATCGTCGCCATAAGACATATCTGTGTCGGTGCGACATAAAGCAAAATAGCAAATTAAAACAAAAGTGAAAATCCACAACTTGTTTTCAGTCATTCGACCGGGTCAGGAATGTAGCCCTCCATCTAGCGGCGAGGATAGTAATTGTGGCAGCTGCCGAACCCTGTCACTCCTCTACGGCAATGATAATGACTGACAGATGAAATGAAATTATGTTGGAGAGTGTTGCTCCAATGAAAGATGGCGCGAAAAATCAGAGTACCCGGAAAAAACCTGCCCCGCCTCCACTTTGTCCAGCACAAATCTCACATGAAGTGACGGGGATTTGAACCACGGAACCCTGCGGTGAGAGGCCAGCGTGCTACCGCCTGAGCCACGGAGTCTTCCCTCAGAACACTTGTTAGTTGTTCTTCACGATGAGGTCTGCTAGGAACCACACGTCATTTCTTTTTTACACGTTGCTTTACGTCGCACCGACACAGATAGGTCTTATGGCGACGGTGGGACTGGAAAGGGCAAGGACTGGGTGGGAAGGAGCCGTGGCCTTGAAGTACCTGGTGTCAAGATAGGAAATCATGGAAAACCAACCTCAGGGCTGCCGACAGTCGGGTTCGAACGCATGATCTCCCGAATACTGGATACTGCGTCAATTTATATTCATCCTTCCTTGTTGTTTCCTATTCCCTCCTTTCCAATATTTCTTCATCATTGCACTATGCTTTATTCCTCCTTTCCATCCTTCCTTGTAATCCTTCCATTCTTAAACTACAACCTATGACAATAAATTTCGGTGAAAGAAGTCAGAACGGTTGACCCGGAAACACTGGCGACACACAACGCTGCACCTGCGTAGCAGCAGGTTTTGACCACCTGCTCCCAACGTTGTTCAGTTGAGCATCGTGTGTGTGCCGTGTAAGACATGTTTGACACAGTGCGTGTTTAGTTCGTTGGTTCTGAACTGCGAACAGGAACATGAACGACCAAAAGATCAATGTGGAGTTTTGTTTTAAGCTTGACAAAACACCGAAAGAAACACATGAGATGCCGGTATGTGTTTTCGAAGATCAAGCACTTTTCTTGAAGTGTGTGTACTAGTTATCCGCCCGTTTTTGAGGAGTCCGGGAAAGTGTGTCTGACAACCCCCGTAAGCGGTTGATCGGCGACCGCCGTCAGTGACGAAAACATTGAGACGGTGAGGACATTAATCACTAACGATCGGCAATTAAGTGTGCGCATGATAGCAGATGAACTACAGATTAACCAGGAATCCATGCAACAAATCGTTACCCAGAAGTTCGGGTAAAGGAAAACGTGTTGTCGTCTTGTGCCACATCACTTGACTGACAATCAGAATCAGGCACGTTTAGAGGCTTCACAGGATTTTGTCGAAACGGCGGATGCGACACGAAATTTCTTGAACTGCATTGTCGCTGAGGATGAGATCTGGTGTCTCAGGTATGACCCTGATACGAAACGCCAAAGTATGGAATGGCGTTCTCCGGGATTCCTTCCTCGGAAAAAGGTCAGAGCCGAAAAGTCAAGGCATCAAAACCATGCTCATTACCTTTTTCGACAGTCACGGCATTATCCACAAGGAATTTATACCTGAGGGAACGACGCTGAATGCTGCATGGTAAATTTAAATTTTGACCCGTTTCATGAAGCGTCTACGCAGGGTACGACCCAGTACGCACAACAAGGTTCTTGGCTTTTTGTCCATGACAACGCTCGCCCACACAGAGCCACTGTCTTCAAACAGTTCATGGCAAAAAAGGGGGGTGGTGCAACTTGAACATCCCCATACTCGCCAGATCTCAATCCTCCAGACTTCTTCCTATTCCCACGACTAAAACTCGCTTTGAAAGGAAAGACATTAGACGATACTCCTGACATCCATCGAAATGCGACAAGGCTTTTGAACACCATCCCAAAGGAAGCCTTCTTGCAAAGTTTCCAGGACATGTATCGCCGATCTTAGCAGTGCATAGTTATGGGAGGGGACTATTCCGAAGGACATTAAGGTCACTGTCGTGCATTGTTCATCTATGTTGATAGTACAGGACTATTCACTGAAATTTTTCACAGATAGGTCTTATGGCGACGATGAGATAGGAAAGGCCTAGGAGTGGGAAGGAAGCGGCCGTGGCCTTAATTAAGGTACATTTGCCTGGTGTGAAAATTGGAAACCACCTAAAACCGTCTTCAGGGCTGCCGACAGTGGGGTTCGAACCCACTATCTCCCGGATGCAAGCTCACAGCTGCGCGACCCTAACCGCACGGCCAACTCGCCCGGTGATGTAGATTTTGACTATGTCTTACGCACCCTTGAAAATAAATCAACGTTTATGATAGTTATTTTCATTATTTACCCAGTCTTCTTACAACTCCGAACGCGGACAGTTATATTATTGATATATAACAGCAAACAGGTTTCACTGAGCTCAACAAATGACATTTAAGTAATGAATATGGCATCTATAAAATACAGTTTAAACACTTCAAAAACTTTGCAATTTGGGACCTATCTTAATGAGGTTCTCAACCTCTCCCTTCTGTCATAGAATACATTAATGTCTATACATTTCTAAATATTTTTCAGTGTGATTTCATAGAATCTGATGTCATTCTATTTTCGTTCAGTTTTTGTATAATTCTGGTACCTCATATTTTCTCTTTCAGATGGTTTATAAATTAATTTATTCAAAATTAATTTCTGCAGACTGAGGGACATAATAGGTATACATTTTGTTTTCCATCAATCACATGGCATGTTTATTTTCACCCTCCCTGCACCTGTCCGCTAGGGGTTGGAGGCTCCCGTTGAAGGAGAAATCTTCAAATACTAGGCGGGAAGAATCCATCAACTCGACAAAGAGACTATAATACATTTCAGTCTGCCAAACCCACTGAAACGCACGTACAAACAAACCCCGTGAGAGACTTTTTAAAACCATTCGCAACAGGGGCTGGCTCTATAAGGAATGGCATCGCACGCACTTCAATCACTTTCATATATTGTCAGAGCCAGGAATGAGACCAAGACTGCCAAGCCAACATCTGTTCTAGACTTAATGCACCGCCAGCAATGGATCTAGGCTATACAATATTAGAGGTCGTCATAATTCTGTTTTCTTTCGGTTCGGCGATATTAAAGAATTCAAGACCTAGGCTTTCGCCCTTCATCTCCCATTCGTCGAGTAGTCTTTCCATAATGCTTTCCTTTCTATTGGAATAGCCATCATCCTAGGCAATCGCAGCTAATGGCATAATATTTGGTAACACTGTTTAACTAGGATGCTACTTCCCTTTTAGCGGGCAGCTCTTGACATGCATTTAAAAAGATTAAGGCGATAGCCGCTACCTTCTTAGTCCTGACTTATTCATATATTGGTACACTCTGTTGTATTGTCACTCAGATTAGTAGTTATACTGTGTTGTATTGACGCACAGATTCAGGCCTGCTCAGTAGTTATACTGTGTTGTATTGACGCACATATTCAGGCCTGCTCAGTAGTTATACTGTGTTGTATTGACGCACATATTCAGGCCTGCTCAGTAGTTATACTGTGTTATATTGACGCACATATTCAGGCCTGCTCAGTAGTTATACTGTGTTGTATTGACGCACAGATTCAGGCCTGCTCAGTAGTTATACTGTGTTGTATTGACGCACATATTCAGGCCTGCTCAGTAGTTATACTGTGTTATATTGACGCACATATTCAGGCCTGCTCAGTAGTTATACTGTGTTGTATTGACGCACAGATTCAGGCCTGCTCAGTAGTTATACTCTGTTGTATTGACGCACAGATTCAGGCCTCTTCAGTAGTTATACTGTGTTGTATTGATGCACAGATTCAGGCCTGCTCAGTAGCTATACTCTGTTGTATTGACGCACAGATTCAGGCCTGCTCAGTAGTTATACTCTGTTGTATTGACGCACAGATTCAGGCCTGCTCAGTAGTTATACTCTGTTGTATTGACGCACATATTCAGGCCTCCTCAGTAGTTATACCGGGTTGTATTGACGCACATATTCAGGCCTCCTCAGTAGTTATACTGTGTTATATTGACGCACAGATTCAGGCCTCCTGAGTAGTTATACTGTGTTGTATTGACGCACATATTCAGGCCTTCTCAGTAGTTATACTGTGTTGTATTGACGCACAGATTCAGGCCTCCTCAGTAGCTATACTGTGTTGTATTGACGCACAGATTCAGGCCTCCTCAGTAGCTATACTCTGTTGTATTGACGCACAGATTCAGGCCTCCTCAGTAGCTATACTGTGTTGTATTGACGCACAGATTCAGGCCTCCTCAGTAGCTATACTCTGTTGTATTGACGCACATATTCAGGCCTCCTCAGTAGCTATACTCTGTTGTATTGACGCACATATTCAGGTCTGCTCAGTAGTTATACTCTGTTGTATTGACGCCGATCCACTGATTACCTCGCTTGCTAAATGCCGACTAAAGGGAATGAGACCGACTGAGCGAACTCTATTTAACAGGTAATGAAGATATTATCTACGCATCCATCTTCGTTGCGATACCAGTCAGCAGACCTGCGTTCCACAGTTCAATGGGATGTCGTGCTCATGTGCTCGCCTGTACGTAGGCGCGACAAATACGAACGCCTTCTAGAATCGCCAAGGTAACGGGATAGCTGTGTCTTTTGTGTTTCACGTATAAATAACGAGATCACAATGGAAGCTCGAGAAGTGTTGACCGTTTTACGACAACCATGAAAGCCCTCGTTCTGTCACGACAAAACAAACGGACAGTCACATTGTGTAGTTCACAGCGGTACACACTGATCACAAAGACATTGGTGGTCGTGGCAAACGTACTTCAGTTCTAACGCAAACATAAATTCATCTGATATACATGGAGATGGAGTTATTGCTATTTGTACACGATATTGTCATCTGGGGAACGAACAGCAAAGAAGTACAAAAATAAGTTGATGCAGTTAACAAGATAATACTGAAAAGCTTGGTATGAAAATCGGCGCGTAGAGAAGCAAGACCATGGTGATATCAAGAGGACAGAGACAAGGGCAAAGCATTGTGAAAACTGTGGACAGTTTCAAATACCTGGTGAGTGAATTAATGCAGAATACAAGGTTGGACAAGTAGATTAGCAAGAGAGTGCAAGAGGACAATCAATGCATTCTACCAGATGGGACTGTAAATATGATTGTAAATAAAGGGTACAGATCTCTGCACATAGTTATGAGAGTATTTAGGGGTTGTAGTAAGGATGTAAAGGAGAGGGCATATAAATCTATGGCAAGACCCCGACTAGAGTATGGTTCCTGTGTATGGGACACTCACCACGATTACTTCATTCGAAAACTGGAAAAAATCCAAAGAAAAGCAGCTCGATTTGTTCTGGGTGATTTCCGACAAAAGAGTAGCGTTACAAAAATGTTGGAAAGTGTGGGCTGGGAAGACTTGGGAGAAAGGAGACGAGCTGCTGGAATAAGTGGTATGTTGCTGTCAGAGGAGAGATGGCGTGGAATGACATCAGTAGACGAATAAGTTTGAGTGGTGTATTTAAAAGTAGGAAAGATCACAATATGAAGATAAAGTTGGAATTCAGGAGGACAAATTGGGGCAAATATTCACTTATAGGAAGGGGAGTTAGGGATTGGAATAACTTACCAAGGAAATGTTCAGTAAATTTCCATTTTCTTTACAACCATTTAAGAAAACGCTAGGAAAACAGATAGGGAATCTGCCATCTGGGCGATTGTCCTAAATGCAGATCAGTGGTGATTGGAGAATGGAGAAAGAAACAGATGATGGAGGAGTTCGAGGGAAACAGAACCAGAAGGAGACCTAGAAAATGGTGGATCGATTCAATAAATAGGAGTGCAAGAAGAAGAAAACCGAGCTCGATAGCCGCGGTCGCTTAAGCGCGGCCAGTATCCGGTATTCGGAAGATAGTGGGTTCGAACCGCACTGTCGGCAGCCCTGCAGATTGATTTGCGAGGTTTCCCATTTTCACTCCAGGCAAAGGCTGGTGCTGTACCTTAATTAAGACCACGGCCGCTTCCCTCACTCCCTCCCACTCCTTGCCCTTTGCAGTCCCATCGTCGTCATAAGACCTATCTGTGTCGGTGCGACGTAAAGCAACTAGCAGAACAGTTGTGATTCATTCGGTAATCTCAGGATGCAATCTTTAATGTCCTCTTGTAGTATGGGTGAAATTACTAACAGCCTCCAAAATTTTTACCAAGTATTCCAAAGTTGCGGAGACCTATCTCCCGAATAATAATAATAATAATAATAATAATAATAATAATAATAATAATAATAATCTTTCTTAATCTGTTTATCCTTTAGGGTTGGTTTTTCCTTCGGACTCAGCGAGGGATCCCTCCTCTAGCGCCTCAAGGGCAGTGTCCTGGAGCGTGAAACTTTGGGTCGGGGGATACAACCGGGGAGGAGGACCAGTATCTCGCCCAAGCTGCCTCACCTGTTATGCTGAAAAGGGGCCTTGTGGGGGATGGGAGAAAATGGAAATGGCGAATGGCTCTTAGAGCCGGGAGGTGTCGGAGAATTTCGGCTCGCCCGGCGCAGGTTTTTGATTTGACTCCCGTAGGCGACCTGCGCGTCGTGATGTGGATGAAATGATGATGAAGACGACACATACACCCAGCCCCCGTACGAGCGGAATTAACAATGATGGGAATCGAATCCGGGACCCTTGTGACCAAAGGCCAGCACGCTTACCATTTATCCATGGAGCCGGACGGGGATGGGAAGATTGGAGGGGATAGTCAATGAAGAGGGAAGGTAGTGACTGTGACCTTAAGTTAGGTACCATCCCGGAGAAGTGGGAAACCACGGAAAACCCCTTCCAAAATGGCTGAGGTGGGAATCGAAACCCCCTCTAATCAAATGACCTCCGTAGCCTGAATGGAGCCCGTTCCTACCCTCTTACAAGTTGCAAAGTAATAATAATAATAATAATAATAATAATAATAATAATAATAATAATAATAATAATAATAATATCCTTTAGGATAATAATAATAATATCATTGGCTTGACGTTCCACTGAATACTTGTTTTATGGTTTTCGGAGACACCAAGGTGCTGGAGTTTAGTCCCGCAGGAGTTCTTGTACGTGCCAGTAAATCTACCGACACGAGACTCACGTATTTGAGCGCCTTCAAATACCACCGGACTGATCCAGGATCGAACCTGTCAGTTTGGGGTCAGAAGGCCAGCGCCTCAACCATGTGAGCCACTACATAACTACAATGTAGGTTTGACAATTCAGTAGAGGGTGAGCAGAATCCCAAAAAGGAAAAGTTTCCGAAAAAGATGAAAATGCCTGTAATTTGTAATAATTCACGTTACAAGTATGTCACGCGGGTCTTTACAGGGATGAGATCGCGGCTCAGTGGGTCAGAAAGCTCAGAAAGCTACGGTGATGAGTAGACATCGGACCTTTAGGCAGAGATATCCTAGACTGCAAACCAATTTGGTAATTAGAAGTATCGTCTAACTCGCTTTTGCACAGTTCAGCGAGCGTAACAAATTTTAGGGGTTCTTGTAAGCCGTACACCTTATGTTTATGCAAACCTCATTGCATAGCGGTGTTGCAGTCGAGTATACTCTACTCAGGCCCAGTTTCATCAACGTGGGTTAAATATACTCTAACCCTCGATTTGTTAACTTAGGGTTAATATTTTAACTCATTCACGCAATTCACCAAGCTATTTCGGCAGAGGGTTAACTATCACCGCATTAACCCTCGCCGGAAACAGCTGCCATACCGATCAAGGAGGCAGTGACTAACAATCGGAGATTATGAACACACTTCTTGCGTGGTATTTCGTTTTCTTCCTCACTTCCGTGGTAGATATTATTCTTTCTTGAGCCGATTGCAGTGGTCGAAAAATGGAAGAAGTTCAGAAGAGAAATAGGTGCACGCATTTTTATACTTTAGAAAAAAAAAGACTTACTGAATTAGCCACCGAGTACTAGAGCATTATAGAATGCAAGAAGAATCACAGGGGTAGAATTAAAAGAAAAGTAGAACACATGGGAAAAACAGGGGAATTTAATAGCATTGCCCACGGTACAGGCCATGTTGTAACTATACAACGAATTTTGAAGTTAGAATCACTAATTACTTGACAATTGACACAAAAATAACCCCCGTTGTCTTCGACCATTGCATGAAACGATCCTGTGGTATAAAACCTTAATGCGGCAGCCCTGAAAATGGTTTTCCATGGTTTTCCATTTTCACACCAGGAAAATGCTGTACCTTAGTTAAGGCCACGGCCGCTTCCTTCCCACTCCTAGCCCTTTCCTGTCCCATCGTCGCCATAAGACCTATCTGTGTCGGTGCGATGTAAAGCAACTAGCAAAAAAAAAAACCCTTAATGCAATCAATACCTTCATATAGGAGAGAGAGAGAGAGAGTGGCCCATTTCGGTCAGATGAGTATTCTAACCTCTCGCGAATTTCATCGACGACTTTACTGACGACGGTTTTTTAGAGTCTATAGGCCTAACTCTACAGAAATTGTTCCTCGGATTGATTTCGAAGGTCCTTCCTTCTTATTCTAGGCCTTTTTCTGTTAGGAACACCATTTAAGAAATCTAAATAAAGAAACTCCACATCAGACGGATTATTTACGGGGACCAGTTTGCTTTTAACCTCCAGTTAACAGTTTGTTCCAGATAAAAGGAGGGGTTAACTTAACTCCGACCTTAACCTGGAGTTAAAATTAACCCTCCTTGATGAAAGAGAATGAATAGTCAACTTCAGAGGTAGTCTTGTATAACTCGGGGTTAAGTTTTAACTTACGTTGACGCCTAAAAGTCTGGGCTGTAATTATAACTTTTAGGTTATTGTGTCAATGTTTTCCCCAGCCCAAAATAGACGAAGCTGCATGATGGAGGGAGAGAACAAAGTTTGCAAACCCCTGAAACTCTCGATGATGCAAGTGTGGTCTCAAATCAATACTGCCAATTTAGAGGCTTCGATGAATGATTCAAAACGAGCGGGGTACTCGTCCAGTGACAGAGTCCAAGAGCTGTGTCTGATGTGCAGTGACAGCTGATGTATTACAGCGTGGGAGTTCATTACCGTGCGGCGAGGAAAAAAAAAAGAGTGCGTCTATTAATTCTCTCCTTTGGAATTCAGTCGGGAAAAAGTACTGTAGAGTGGGCAGCTCAGTCAAGGGCTATGTAGCTCAGGCGGTAGAGCGCTGGCCTTCAGAACTCAAGTCAGCGGGTTCGATTCTGGTTCAGCTCAGTGGTATTTGAAGGTTGTGAAATACGTCAATTTTGTATCTGTAGATTTACTGGCACGTAAAAATAAACTCCTGCGGGAAAAAATTCCAACACCTCGCCGTCTCCTTAAACACTAAATGTAGTTAGAGTTATTTTAATTATATTATTATTATTATTATTATTATTATTATTATTATTATTATTATTATTATTATTATTAGAGCCTCCATGGCTCCGTGCTGGACAAAGCGGAGGCGGGACAGGTTTTTCTCCGGGTACTCCGGTTTTCCCTGCCATCTTTCATTCCAGCAACACTCTCCAATATAATTTCATTTCATCTGTCAGTCATTAATCATTGCCCCACAGGAGTGGGACAGGCTTCGACAGCCGGCACGGTTCCTATCCTCGCCGCTAGATGGGAGCTTCATTCATTCCATTCCTGACCCGGTCGAATGACTGGAAACAGGCTGTGGATTTTCATTATTATTATTATTATTATTATTATTATTATTATTATTATTATTATTATTATTATTATTATTATTATTATTGTTACGTTTACGGCCACTTGAGACCACGTTAAGCAACAATCGTATTACTGGAAGCCTTCTTTGCAGTCCAAAACCTTTGCGTTCTCTTTCTAGCAGCCTCTCTTCTTTCCTCTGCCCATCCGCTCTTCAGTTACTGTTCGTCAAGGAATCCTCTGAAGTTGACCATCACTGATCTGTACTTTATTCGGTTTAGGATGTCTTCCTGAATTAACCCAGATTGCTCAATAACCTTTCTTACCTCCCTGAACCATTTGTCGTAAACTTTAGCTCTACTCTCAAGTGTTTTAAAAATCTTGTTTTGTCAGCCTCTTCTCGTGTGTTCTAAACAGATGTCCGTAAAATTTGAGTCGTCTTTTCTTCATTGACTCATTACTTAAATTATGGTGACGATGCGACAGGAAAGCGCTATATAATAATTATTTATTATTATTATTATTTCTTCCGTTTCCATGGCTAAATGATTAGCGTTCTGTTCTTCAGTTCAGCGGGTTCCGGATTCGACTGCGGCCGGCTCGGGGATTTTAACCTTAATTGGTTAATACCGATGACTGGGGCTGGGTGTATGTGCCGTCTTCATTATTATAATTCATCACAGGTAAGGCCCTATCATCATAGACGCGCAGGTCGCTTATACGGTGTCAATTTGAAAGACCTGCACCAGGCCTCGGATATCATTATTATTATTTACGTTGCACCGACACAGATAGGTCTTATGGCGACGATGGGATAGGAAAGGCCTAGGAGTGGGAAGGAAGCGGCCGTGGCCTTAATTAAGGTACAGCCTTAGCATTTGCCTGGTGTGAAAATGGGAAACCACAGAAAACCATCTTGAGGGCTGCCGACAGTGGGGTTCGAACCCACTATCTCCCTGATGGAAGTTCACAGGTACGCGCCCCTAACCGCACGGCCAACTCGCCTGGTTTTTAAAAATTGTATTAGGTTAAAGCGCCGGCCCCTTGGTGTAGGGGTAGCGTGCCTGCCTCTCACCCGGAGGACCCGGGTTCGATTCCCGGCCAGGTCAGGGATTTTTGCCTGGACCTGGGGGCTGGTTCGAGGTACACTCAGCCTACGTGATTAGAATTGAGGAGTTATCTGACGGTGAGGTAGTGGCCCCGGTCTAGGAAGCAAAGAATAACGGCCGAGAGGATTCCTTGTGCTAACCACACGACACCTCGTAATCTGCAGGCCTTCGGGCTAAGCAGTGGTCGCTTGGCAGGTCAAGGCCCTTTAAGGGCTGTAGTACCATGGGGTTTGGTTTTTTATTAGGTTAAAGCAAAAATATATGTTATTTTTAACATTTACCTGTTTTAAGTGCAATTTCTAGTGATGGTGCGAAATAAAATCTTAAAACACTCAGTGAATGGATTTAAATGTAATGCAGTCTATTACTAAATGAAGACAAATGAGGGGGTTTTATGACGATTTTAAAGCAAAATAACAGATGGCACACTAGACAGTAATACAAGTTAATAAACGACACCTTAACTGGCGCACTAGTTAGAAAAGGTTTGCCATCCTTGGCCTAGGGATTGTAATTTTCACGCCCTCCTTGACCCTCGTCTTTCTTTGGCAGATCACTTTTTTCTTTTCTATTGTCACCTCCACGGTATTATAAATCTTAGAATTCCCAGTTTCCTATTGGTCTATTTAAAAAATACTACTTTCCCTCCACTCCAATGGTACGAAAATCTAAATTCGCTATTTTTTGTCAGATTCCCTGTTTTACAGTAGCAATGACGAAATTCTATTGTCACATAAAGAAGCAGACTAGATTCAGCAAATCATGCATCGAACACTGGATATAAATAGAGAAAAAGCATGACAGCTTGTGATTGCAGTGGCCTTTCTCAGAAGTCAAATAGAGAAGAGAAGGGGCGGGCAGCAGAAATAGACTGGCGTGCTTTCGATGTTTTGCATGCAAGACAAAGGGTCAATGTTCACTCATAAAGATCCGAGAAACACAATATACTCAGCATGCAAACGTATTGTTCAACTTTCTCCTAATACGGTTCTTTCACCGCCACGATCACGAACAGAAGGCTTGTCTCAGAGTGAAGGATGAAGACGGTCTTGCATTAACTAAGAACACAATTTACCAACGGGTATGTCGCGAAACTTCGGAGCCTTTACCATATTACTGCTTACATTTCAATAATTTCACTCAATATTTATTTTGAAAACATAACAAGAGAAAGACATTCGGGAGCTTAAACATATTTTTACTTTACAAGAGATTTGCTGGTCCGAAATAAATAAATAAATAAATAAATAAATAAATAAATAAATAAATAAATAAATAAATAAATAAATAAATAAATAAATAAATAAATAAATAAATAAATAAATAAATAAATAAATAAATAAATAAATAAATAAATAAATAAATAAATAAATAAATAAATAAATAAATAAATAAATAAATAAATAAATAAATAAATAAATAAATAAATAAATAAATAAATAAATAAATAAATAAATAAATAAATAAATAAATAAATAAATAAATAAATAAATAAATAAATAAATAAATAAATAAATAAATAAATAAATAAATAAATAAATAAATAAATAAATAAATAAATAAATAAATAAATAAATAAATAAATAAATAAATAAATAAATAAATAAATAAATAAATAAATAAATAAATAAATAAATAAATAAATAAATAAATAAATAAATAAATAAATAAATAAATAAATAAATAAATAAATAAATAAATAAATAAATAAATAAATAAATAAATAAATAAATAAATAAATAAATAAATAAATAAATAAATAAATAAATAAATAATCCACGGTTCTTTCTTGCCCTTCAGGCAAGCAACTCAGTGTTCGTAACATCTCAGGGATATGAGCTACGAAATTTAGGTAAATAAAATCTAATAAGTTATGAGAATAATATATTCTTTACTTATTCCTAAACATTACAATTCTTTACTTAATCATCGTTATCCGGTCGATTAGATTAGCAGTTTTTCCCATTTTCACACCAGGCAAATGCTGGCGCTGCACCTTAATTAAGGCCACGGCCGCTTCCTTCCAACTCCTAGGCCTTTCCTATCCCATCGTCGCCATAAGACCAATCTGTGTCGGTGCGACGTAAAGCCCCTAGCAAAAAAAAAAAAAAAGGATTAGCAGTTTACCGAGCTCGATAGCTGCAGTCGCTTAAGTGCGGCCAGTATCCAGTATTCGGGAGATAGTAGGTTCGAACCCTACTGTCGGCAGCCCTGAAAATGGTTTTCCGTGGTTTCCCATTCTCACACCAGGCAAATGCTGGGGCTGTACCTTAATTAAGGCCACGGCCGCTTCCTTCCCACTCCTAGCCCTTCCCTGTCCCATCGTCGCTATAAGACCTATCTGTGTCAGCGCGACGTAAAGCAACTAGCAAAGAAATAAAAAAAATTAAAAAAAGAGATCAGCAGTTTGCCTTTTTTTTAAAACACTACGAGCGCTAATGTGAGTCAATGCAGAATTTCACTTAAGCCCTTACAAATACGTTCGGTGTTGTCATTTTTCAAAAAAGTCCTAAAACGCTTGGTGGAATTGAACCGAGGAACACATTACAGAAAGAGTTATGCAAATAAGTTAATTTGACTAGGACTTGAATAAAAAAGGAAAAATGAGTATGGAAACAAAGCGATTTTAGGCTGCGTTTAGGCCTGAAGTGATTTTCGAAAGTTCCTTTTTTAGTTTGATAGAGCTATCCAAGACTCACCATTTGAAACCTTATGAGCCCTTTATCCCTTCAACTTTTGGCACAATTTTACGTTTCTCGTAGTATAGGGACGCTTACTTTGTCTGCTGAGGAATGTTTTCAATATAAAGCATACTTGAATGATAAGGAGAAACGTTAGCTTGCTGTTTCTTATACAGAGGCTCAATTCCTGGTAGAACTGAGGTAAAACACGCGCGGACTTCCTGTTCAATGGACAGAGATATCATTTTACACATATGTCTTATGGCCGGGGTTCATCCGAAAATTTGTGTAACGTGACGCGACAAGATGTGTAACGGAAGTGTAACCATAGCAACCGTGCAGGCTGTGATGTAAGGTATGGTTACCTAGCAACCGTCTAGGCTATGTCTTATGGTCATATGAAATTAGCAGCCGTTGATGGAGGGCCATGACCGGGAGACATATTTATGATCATTTGATTTTAGAAAAGGGAAAAGCGGTTTACTTTGTCCCACTTGTTTTCCTCTATACTGTTTTCAAAAAACAAGTCAGAGTTATATTCAAGAACAAGACTTTGAGGCAAAGGCGACTTTGTACCGACCAAAGTCACCATTTTTTTTCCATTCATACTCAATACTTTGCGGAAAGTAGACTTTGGTCGAAACTTTGCTTCAAAGCCGCCAATGGCTCGTACTTTGACTTCAAAAGTCGACTGTAGAGGATAATACAATGTCAGACAGTCTGTGGAAGATCTTGAATATGTCCAGGATATGAACCAAGCCTAAGTCTCCGAGGAGGAATGACTCTGCAGTCGCTCAGCTTCGAGCTCTCAAAGATGCTTCCCCTATGAATAAAGCATTTGTACTAAGCCTTACACCAGCTCCCTAGTCCCATAAATGCAATGTGTGTAGCCGCCATCTTGTTCCAAGCTCAACTCCAAAAGCCCCTGGACCATGCTTAATCTTGTCTAGTTAGGTTAAGCCTGGGAACGAATCTCAAACTTGAGTCTGTAACGCCCTTGTAAAGTTAAGCCTGGCGTCAGATGGGTGCCTGTTAAGCTAGCACTGTCGTCCATAATCAGATTAGCAGTTAGGCTAAGCTGGCACTCTGCGGTATCAAACATAAGCCTAGGTTCGGACCCAGGGTCTGTGAGGTTAACCCTGAACACATCATGCCTGTTAGGTTAAGCTTGCACTCTTACTCATAATCATGTTTGCAGTTAGGTTCAGCTTGCACATTTGGCATCACTCTTGGGTCTGTAATGTTAACACCCTTAGGTCTAGGGTAGAACCCAGGGTCTGTGAGGTTAGACATGGACACGTAGCTAGCGTAACGTCATGTGAGGTTAAGGGTGCGCTCTTAGCCATCCGCCCTACTTTTCAAGTCAGGTCATGTGAACTCTTAGTCAGCACATTCTTCTCCCAGGGGCCTGAGGCGGAGACTGAGTCCCGCGAATTATTACTACATACTCGTCGAGTTATACGAGATGCGCAAAACCCGGCTGAGTTCTCTACAGCGATAAAGAATTCAAAATTAGCTACAGAATCAATAAACGAACTGCGTTTGACATATTTGCGATGTTCGAAGGTGCACTAATGACAGAAAATCAAAGGACTACCTGTTCTTCCAATACAACTACTAATTGCAGAAAGATATTATGTCCCGGGCTGAGTTGCTCAGACGGTTGAGGCGCTGACCTTCTGACCCCAACTTGGCAGGTTCGATCCTGGCTCAGTCCGGTGGTATTTGAAGGTGCTCAAAAACGGCAGCCTCGTGTCGGTAGATTTAATGGCACGTAAAAGAACTCCTGCGGGACAAAATTTCGGCATCTCGGCTCTCCGAAAACCGTAAAAGTAGTTAGTGGCACGTGAAATAAATAAAAGTATTAACATATTATGCCACGCGTAAACGTTAATTATTGGACGTATTAATTTTATTTATTGTAACGCTTTTAGACGGAACTTATTGCAGTTATGTTAAATAACAAGTGTAATGTTCTAGTTATACGCCTAATTTATTATTTTGTTATAGGCAATTTTCAACTAGTTTCTGCCGACTTACCAAGTGTAAGCGAGTCAAATGTCAGTAGAATAATTACAAGCGTTTCTGTGCAGATTGCCAGGATAAGATCTTAGTTTTTAAAGTTTTCACAAGCTGAAAATATTTTCATTTTATTCGGTGGTTGAGCAAAAGAGAGCACGAAAAATTACGATACGCTAGGGCTGATCAGAAACAGTTAAAAGTGCTTGACGTAAGCCATTCTTATCTTGTTTTCCATTATTATTATTATTATTATTATTATTATTATTATTATTATTATTATTATTTCTTTGTTCTGCCCGAATAAGGAAGCGACTGAATTTATTTAGATGATGTCGTTTCCTTTTTCTCCTCCCAAAATCTCTTCAACTTCTCACTGTGTCTTTTCTTGCGATCTTCTCACCAGGTTTTGTTGGTGCTAGGTCTTTTATTTTTTTTGCTAGGGGCTTTACGTCGCACCGACACAGTTAGGTCTTATGGCGACGATGGGAAGGGAAAGGCCTAGGAGTTGGAAGGAAGCGGCCGTGGCCTTAATTAAGGTACAGCCCCAGAATTTGCCTGGTGTGAAAATGGGAAACCACGGAAAACCATCTTCAGGGCTGCCGATAGTGGGATTCGAACCTACTATCTCCCGGATGCAAGCTCACAGCCGTGCGCCTCTACGCGCACGGCCAACTCGCCCGGTGGTGCTAGGTCTAAAGCGGTGACTGTCGACTAATTTTCTGAACTTAGATCTGTCTAACTCAATGTCATCTGTGATGCCTATTTCCTGAAGAACTTTTCTAACTTCAGTCAGCCAATTGTTATTTTTTAAAACTTTCATTGATAGCGCAAGGCTCAGACTTATTTTGGTCATTCTCTGATTACACACTCTGTCCATAAATATTCAAACGTCTCTTCCTAATTACGTCTGAGATTTTCTCTGAGTGTTGGTACGTGTCATGAGAGTTCTTTATCATCCAAATTCCTCGTGTACAGACGGGTCTTAAAATGTCCTTAAGATTTTCCTTTCCTGCTCCCCCAATAATTAGTGTGTTAGACGCATATAATGCTTCAGCCTTGATTAGAGTGTTATGTCTTAATTTTGCATTTCGGAATATAGAATTTTTAGTATATATGCACCAAGTCAGTCCGTATGCTCTTTATTATTACTGTTGTTATTACTTATTATCATCACAAATATTATCCTTGCCAACCTCAATTACAGGTCATAGAAAATCTACTTAGCAAAGTCTACTACACCCAAAGTCGAATTTGGAGAATGTAGAGTCTCTGAAACAGACTTAGAGCAAAGTTAGACTTCGAAAAGTATCCGGTCAAAGTCTTTATCTTGAATACGACCCTTGGAGACAATACAGGACACTTATCGAGATATCGAAGGACAACGATGCGAGCACTATCTAGCGGTGCAACCTGGTATAATTTCCCTGACAAAAGACCGTCTGCATTTGTTGGTGAAGTTTATGTTATTATTTATGCGTTTGGATTAAATTAAAATCAGTAATAAATTGTGAGTGTGATTCATTTATATACTCTATTAGTATGAATGGGAAGGTAAGTTCCACTGTGGCTGCAGTATTTAGTGATATCTGAAGTCTTCACTTTTCCGCTTCATTCAATTAACTTGTAACTGTTACTTTCTTCCGTCTGGCGTAACTAATTTTGAGTAATAAATTTGTAAACTATCTGAAAGAGAAAACATATGGTAACAGAAGAATCTAACGCCCAACATAACGGTACCTTTGCGGCATACATAGGACAACCGGTGCGTTCAAAGCCACTAGAAACAAAAATAGTGTCAAATTTCCAAATGACAAATTCAAATGATCATAAATGTGGGATACCTCTCACTCATGGCCATCCATCAATACTTCCCATTACAGTCTGTACGGTTGCTAGGTAACACTGTCTGGGCATCCATCCATACCTTACATCACAGCCTGCACGGTTGCTAGGTAACACTGTCTGGGCATCCATCCATACTTTACATCACAGTCTGCACGGTTGCTGGGTAACATTGTCTGACCATCCATCCATACCTTACACCACAGGCTGCACAGTTGCTAGGTAACACTGTCTGGGCATCCATCCATACCTTACATCACAGCCTGCACGGTTGCTAGGTAACACTGTCTGGGCATCCATCCATACCTTACATCACAGTCTGCACGGTTGCTGGGTAACATTGTCTGACCATCCATCCATACCTTACATCACAGCCTGCACGTTTGCTAGGTAACACTGTCTAACCATCCATACCTTACATCACAGTCTGCACGGTTGCTAGGTAACACTGTCTAACCATCCATCCGTACCTTACATCACAGTCTGCACGGTTGCTGGGTAACATTGTCTGACCATCCATCCATACCTTACATCACAGTCTGCACAGTTGCTAGGTAACACTGTCTGGGCATCCATCCATACCTTACATCACAGCCTGCACGTTTGCTAGGTAACACTGTCTAACCATCCATACCTTACATCACAGTCTGCACGGTTGCTGGGTAACACTGTCTAACCATCCATCCGTACCTTACATCACAGTCTGCACGGTTGCTGGGTAACATTGTCTGACCATCCATCCATACCTTACATCACAGTCTGCACGGTTGCTAGGTAACACTGTCTAACCATCCATACCTTACATCACAGTCTTCACGGTTGCTAGGTAACAATGTCTGATCATCCATCACTTCCCATCACAGCCTGCACGTTTGCTAGGTAACAATGTCTGACCATCCATCCATACCTTACACCACAGGCTGCACAGTTGCTAGGTAACACTGTCTGGGCATCCATCCATACCTTACATCACAGCCTGCACGGTTGCTAGGTAACAATGTCTGATCATCCATCACTTCCCATCACAGCCTGCACGTTTGCTAGGTAACAATGTCTGACCATCCATCTATACCTTACATCACAGCCTGCACGTTTGCTAGGTAACAATGTCTGACCATCCATCTATACCTTACATCACAGCCTGCACGGTTGCTAGGTAACAATGTCTGACCATCCATCTATACCTTACATCATAGCCTGCACGTTTGCTAGGTAACAATGTCTGACCATCCATCTATACCTTACGTCATAGCCTGCACGGTTACTAGGTAACACTTCTGTGACACATCTTGTTTCATACACTATTACGTTGCACGAATTTCCGGATGACACCCCCCCCCCCCCACCTCTGAGATATATTTATGTCAAAATCATTCGATCGCCACCCGATGTAGTCACGAAATATCGGCGGGACAATGTGTGTATGTACCAAGAAAGTTGCAGAGTATCACATCATCAATATTGCTCTTTGGTTATCGGTGAATATTGACAAATTGCCCGGCAAATCTTAGAGTAGATATGGGTTTGCTTCCACCCTTTACTGAGCTTTGATTTTCAAGTATGTGAGGCCACAAACACGCCAACAGTTGAAGGTCGTTGAACTACAGTTATACAGGCTTAACTTAGAAACCAATCCTACAGGCGATGATTCCATTACAGCGAAGTTACACAGAGAAAATCGTGACCTCAATGTGGAGAAAAAGAAATCTTTACTTTTTATTTTTGAAAGGAGAGAGTGAGTGAGGGAGGGAGGGGGAGGTCTGGTGTTCGTGAGACATGCTACTCAGCAGGTGGTAGCTGACCCGCACCTCTTGACCTCCCATTACGTCACCACGGAGCAGCAAGGAGCTTACTACACAAGATATACCAACCACACTTGACCTACTCCCTCCGCTGTCAATGGAGGTGAATATCGATTCCTGCCCGAGTTGTTTAAAATAACGCAGTTCAAGGCCGCGGACGAATAAAATAAAACAGGTGAAAGTCGCGGATACGCGCTTGTCCAGATAACAAGTGACGATCGAGGTTATGTAAGTCTTCTCTGGATGTAGGTATCCACCTGAGGGGAGACACATACAATAGAACTGATAAATGGAAAACATTCCCTTCATGTGTAACGCATTGTTGGTGAGATGAATCTCGAATCGAACTTTTACGACCGGATGCCCTTCCTGACGTGAATATCGCCCAGAATAATAATAATAATAATAATAATAATAATACCGACATCGATAGCTGTAGTGGCTTAAGTGGCACGAGTACCCAGTATTCGGGAGATAGTGGGTTCGAACCCCACTCTCGACAGCTCTGAAGACGGTTTTCCGTGGTTTCCCATTTTCACACCAGGCAAATGCTGAGGCTGTACCTTAATTAAAGCCACGACCGCTTCTTTCCCACCCCTAGGCCTTTCCTGTCCCATCGTCGCCATAAGAACTATCTGTGTCGGTGCTACGTAAAGTAATTTGCAAATAATAATAATAATAATAATAATAATAATAATAATAATAATAATAATAATAATAATAATATCCGCCTTTGTGGTGTAGTGGTAGGCGTGCTTAGCTGTCATTCCCCGAGTCCCGGGTACGATTCTCTACTCAGCCATCCTCGGAGTGATTTTCCATGGTTTCTCACTTCATCAGGCAAATGCCGTTATGGTACCTAACTTAAGGCCACGGCCGCTTCCTTCTCTCTTCCTTGTCCATCCCTTCCACTCTTCCCATCTCCTCATAACGTCCCTGTTCAGCATAGCAGGTGACGGCGCCTGGGCAGGTACTGGTCCTCCTCCCCAGTTGGTATACATCGACCCAGTCTCTCACTCTCCAGGACAGTGACATTGATGCCGTAGAGGTGGGATCTCTCGCTTAGTCCGAGGGAAAAACTATCCCTGGAGGGTAGACGGATTAAGAAAGAAAGAAAGAAATAATAATAACAATAATTAATAGCAGTATTAATAATAGTAATAATAACAATAATAATACTGCGCGAGTTGACCATGCGGCCAGGGGCGCGTAGCTGTGAGCTTGCATTCAGGAGATACAGGATTCGAATCCCACAATTGGCAGCCCTGAAAATGTTTTTCCGTGGTTTCCCATTTTCACAACAGGATAATGCTGAGTCATTACCTCAATTAAGGACATGGTCGCTTCCTTCCCAGTCCTATCCCTTTCCTATCCAATCGTCGCCGGATGACCTATCTGTGTCACTGCGACGTAAAGCAACTTTAATAATAATAATAATAATAATAATAATAATAATAATAATAATAATAATAATAATAATCATAATAATAACTTTATTTGTTTTTACGTCGCACTAACCCCTTCGGATGGTGTTCGGAAACAGCGAGGTGCCGAAAGTTTGTCCTGCGGATATATTTTCTGTGCCAGTAAATCTACCGACACGAGGCTAACGTATTTGAGGACCTTCAAGTACCACCGGACTGAGCCAGGGTCGAACCTGTCAAGCTGGGGTTAGAAGGCCAGCGCCTCAACCGGCAAAGTGGAATAATGAGATGAAATGAGTGACGTGCCATATGATTACTAGAAAGAGAGGGGCACATAGAGTACTGCAGTGGATGAGCTCCACGTGGTCTGCTCAAGGCTTAACGTCCCCATCCGACGGAGTGTCATACGCCCTCACTCCACGTGACACTGTGGGGAGTTTAGGAATTGAATCCAGGCTATTGGCACACACTGTAGCGTTTAGAACTATTGTATAGACTACCACCATCTCTCCTACCCACCCGAACAACATTCTGAGGGAGAACCTTTTCTCGACCAAAGGGAGTCGAACCACGGTGCCAGAAAATATAGATGTCAATCAATCAATCAATCAATCAATCAATCAATCAATCAATCAATCAATCAATGATCTGAGTTTGGTGGTGTCGCCCAGATGGCAGATTCTCAATAAGTTGTTCACCTAGCGTTTTCTTAAATGTTTTGGAAGAAATTTTAAGTTTAGCCAACGTTTCCCTTGATAATTTATTCAAATTCCTTACTCTTCATCGTATAAATGAATGTTTGCCCTAAATTTTCCTCTCAACTTCTTTCTTTTCGTTCTTTCTTAATCTATTTACCCTTCATGGTTGGTTTTCTCTCAGACTCAGCGAGGGATCCCACCTCTACCGCCTCAAGGGCAAGGTCCTGGAGGGTGAGATTTGAGTCTGGGGAGGAGGACCAGTACCTCGGCAGGCCTTCTGCGGGGACGGGAAGATTGGAAGGGATAGATAAGAAAGAGAGAAGGAAGCGGTGGTGACCTTAAGTGGGAAATGGCGGAAAACCAATACGAGGATGGCTGAGGTGGGAATCGAACCCCCACCTTCCTCTACTCAGTTAACCTTTCGAGGCTGATTGGACTCCGTTCCAACTTTTGTTCACTTTTCAAATTCGGGGGGTGACAGCTAATCGTACTAACCACTACACCAAAGAGAGATAGACCAAATTCCACAGCTCGGAACATACCACTTTGTCGAGCTACTCCAAAGTCTTTTCAGCTCAAAGTTTGCAAGATATTCCTAACACTACTCCATTGACGCAAAGGATCCTGGCTGCGAGGCAGGTTATGAGCCAGCTGAAGTGTTCACTTCAAATAATACGTAAATCGTTAAGGATATCGAAAATATGTTCTCACTGCCTTTGCTGGCGGGACCTAGTGTGTGTCTTCTGGTATAGGATAGAGCAATTCTCTTACTTTCATTGATCTGTCTGTCTTATCCTTGGCTTTGACAATGTGAAAGTGACTGAGGTATGAGCGATGCTAGTAATACAACCTGTGACAAAGTTCGGTGAATAGTCCTGTATTATCAACACAGATGAACAATGCACGGCAGTAACTTACTGTCCTTCGAAACAGTCACCTCCCCTAACTATGCACTGCTGAGATCGGCGATACATGTCCTGGAAACTGTGCAAGAAGGCTTCCTTTGGGGATGCTGTTCAAAAGCCTCGTCATGTTTCGTTGCATGTCCGGAATATCGTCAAATCTCTTTCCTTTCAAAGCGAGTTTGAAGCGTGACTTTTCGGCTCTCACCTTTTTCTGACGAGAGCATCCCGGAGAACGCCATTCCATGCTTTGCATTTTCGTTTCAGGGTCGTACCTGAGACACCAGGTTTCATCCTCAGTAACAATACAGTTCAAGAAATTTGGTGTCGCATCCGCCGTTTCGACAAAATCCTGTGAAGCCTCTAAACGTGCCTGCTTCTGATCGTCAGTCAAGTGATCTGGCCCAACACGAGAACACGTTTTCTTCTTCCCTAACTTCTGGGTAACGATTTGTCACACGGATTCACGCTTAATCTGCAGTTCCTCCGCTATCATGCGCACAGTTAATCGCCGATCGTTCGTGATTAATGTCCTCACCTTCTCGTTTCCGTCACTGACGGCGGTCGCCGGTCTTCCGCTACGGGGGTTGTCAGAAACACTTTCCCGGCCTCCTCGAAAACGAGCGAACCACTCGCACACACACTTCAAGGACAGTCTTTGATCTTTGTAAACACGTAACAGCACCGCATGCGTTTCTTTCGGTGTCTTGCCAAGCTTACAACAAAACTGTACATTGATCTCTTGGTCGTTCATGTTCCTGTTCGCAGTTCAGAACCAACGCACTAAATACGTACTGTGTCAAACAGGTCTTACACGGCACACACATGATGCTCAACTGAACAACGTTGGGAGCAGGTGGTCAAAACCTGCTGCTACGCAGGTGCAGCGTTGTGTGTCGCCAGTGTTGCCGGATCGACCGTTCTGACTTCATTCACAGAACTTTATTGTCACAGGTTGTACCATTCCTTATTCAGCCAGTCCCTGTTATGAATGGTGTGAATATGTTGTTCAAAGGGTCGCTCTGTGCATGCATTTCAGTGGGCTTGGCAGACTGATATGATATAGCAACTTATGGCTCATTGAGGAAAGAAACAGGAAACTACCTCACTCATTTCCGTAGTACGCCTCTTCAGTGATGCCTAGGCCATCTATGACTGCTGATAGTGGAGCTGTTGAGGATCCAACCAGACTTAATGCTGAGGACTAAACATAGTGTACATACAATGTTACCAAGGGGCTCTTTTTTGTAGGGTGTCAATATCTGGAGAGTTAGTGGTACCAACTTTGACCCACACTGATGCCCATACAGCGAGTGAGTTGGCTACGAGGTATGCTTCACGTACCTGTGAGCTTGCATTCGGCAGATCGCAGTTTTGAACACCACTTTTAGTAGCCTTGAGGATGGTTTTTCCGTAGTTTGGCTTTTCATCACAAGGCTGTATCTTAATTAAGGCCACGGTCATTTTTTCGCACTCCCAGCCTTGTCCTCTCTCATCGTCGCTGTAAGACTTGTTTTTGTCGTTGCAACAAAAAATAAATAGCGAAAAAAATAGTATTCTACATTAAGGCGTGATGAAAAAGTTTCCATTTGAGCGCGACTCCGATGCGGGTAAATAAGCAAGAATATGTAGACACAGGTTTTATGTCTTTTCACGAGAGTTTAATCCTAATGTAAACATGGTATGTGCACGCCTCCGCCAAAGAAGGAGTTGTGATTCGCTGAGCGTATAGTACCGACCTCCACCCCATCAACGTCTCGTATTCGGACGTACAGGGCTGCGCATCGCATACGACAACAGTGCGAAGATCTGAACTTTTGAATAAACAACTAAACCTGGATTCTGTTCACTTTGTTTATTGAACACATTCACGATGCAGTGCCTATGGTCACTTCTGAGCGGTTTTCCTCTTTTGTGCTTCACTACACGCGATGGTCCTACCTCTTGCTCCATATCTCTCGCTATGAATACTCACTGACTGCTGCTGCAAGATGCAACACCTTATCTGCACGCTGTACAGCTTGGGACTTTCCCTCACTACGAACAGACTTCGTGTATTACAACACGCCTTGTGCCTTCATTTCTCGTTATTTAATCAGTATTTTATATTAAAAAACACATATATACACACCGGTATAAATTACTACCATATTTTAATTTGATTATGTACTCTTCTTCCAAACTTTCTAAATGTAATAAAGTAAAATTAATGCCATGTACTACTTTCCTTGCCGGGCTGAGTGGCTCAGACGGTTAAGGCGCTGGCCTTCTAACCCCAACTTGGCAGGTTCGATCCTGGCTCAGTCCGGTGGTATTTGGAGGTGCTCAAATACGACAGCCCCGTGTCGGTAGATTTACTGGCACGTTAAAGAACTCCTGCGGGACTAAATTCCGGCACCTCGGCGTCTCCGAAGACCTTAAAAAGTAGTTAGTGGGACGTAAAACAAATAACATTAATTAATTAATTATTATTACTACTTTCCTTCGAGCTCGCATACAGTCGAGTGAGTGCGACGATTGCTTCTCCAATCAACTACGTCTATTTCCACGTGCAAAGGCAACGTGCTCCGCCCATTTGTTTACATCAGGATTAAACTCTCATGAAAAGACTTATAGTGTGGCAGTCGAGTCGTGCCGAGGTGCGTGAAACGCGGCCACGTGAACTATGGCGAAGTTATTACCAGATGCGTCCAAACAGGACCAACGTGCTGATATTCTGTTCTTGGCTGCCGAAGGACAAACATCGGAGAATGAATACTCTGTATGGGGCGGCATGTCTGTCGAAAACCACCGTTGTGGAATGGTGCACCAAGTTCCTTGCGGGTCGCGTATCGACACAAGACGTTAGTCGATCTGGGAGGCCAGCCTCATCCATTATGGACGACAAAATCTCAAGTGGGAGACACTCGAACATCCGCCCTATAGTCCTGATCGGTCCCCTCAAAAAGGCCTCTAAGTGATGACGCTTCCTGTCGGAAGAGGATGTGCAGCAGGACACGGTGACTTACCGCGCGGGGATCTCCAATCTAGTGCGTCGGTGGGAGGCGTGCCTCAACGCTCCTGATTCAGGACTGTACGGCTGTCGAGCGGGAACTTTTTGATCACCCCTTGTATAATAACACTAGTAGAGTCCCTATTTTTAGGTGCTGATCGGTTACAATGCGAGTAGCAAGTATACACTACCTTGCATAACGGTTATGCTATGAGGTTTGCATAAAGGTTAGGGGTAAGGCCTATGAGAACCCCTATAATTTATGTTACTCTCCCTGAATTATTGAGGAACGGGCTGGCCGACATTTCCTAATTAGTTCACAGTACATTGTAACTAACCAATTACTGTCTAAGAATTTGAAGTCTAATGATAATGTGTGTGTACATTCTAGTCCAGTGAACTCGTAGCGTGTTACAGGCCAAGCGTGTGTTTACTTGTGAAACAAAACAGATTAAAACAGCTGTATAAAGTTAAACTATGCTTTCATTGTTGGTATAAAGGACTTGGTGTGCGCGTTTCACAAGTTCTTTCTCTCTAGTCTTTTTAAATCGTACTGAAGCCAATACAATCACAATTCTATCAGATTTTTGTCCCGCTTTGCCCTCCACAACCCACTTTATTTGCCGCACATCAAGGGCTACGTTTAGAGAAAACAAAGCTCACCCTCAATGGCACTGAATAACTAACGTCAATATATTTGTATTCTCTGTCAGAAAGAGAATTGGGATTTTAAAATGCTCCATTTAACTTCGTCAAAATTATCTCGAGTCGTAGCTTCAGCTTCACGGATACTACTGATGAACGATTATGATTTTTTTTTACAATATGTTTTACGTCACACCGGCACAGATAGGTCTTATGGTGACGATGTGATGGGAAAGGCCTAGGAATGGTAAGGAAGCAGCTGTGGCCTTAATTAAGGTACAGCCCCAGCATTTGCCTGGTGTGAAAGTGGTAAACCACGGAAAACCATCTCCAAGGCTGCCGACAGTGGGGCTCGAACCCACTATCTCCCGAATGCAAGCTCACAGCTACGCGCCCCTAACCGCAGGGCCAACTCGGCCGGTGATTTTGAAATTCTGATTGTCTGTGCGTAAGTTTGCAAGTTCGGTCCTGGCTCAGTCAGTGCGCTGGTATTTGAAGATGCTCAAATGCGTTAGCATCGTGTCGGTAGATTTACTGGTATGTTAAAAAAACCTGAGAGACAGAATTCCGGCACCTCGGCGTTTCTCAAAGCCGAAAAAATAATTAGTGGGACGTAAAGCAAATACAGTTATTATTGTCTTTCTAAATGAGATCATGTAAACAGCTGAGTGGAATTTCACAAAACTTTGCATATAAAGTCTCTTAGAGGGAACAGCTCTATTTCAGAATATTTACCTGAAAATATACCGTTTGCGAAATTAATTGATGACAATAACTCCACTCTTGTGCATATTCTACACTCCACGGTAAAGCACTGAAAGAGATATGTTTTTGCGCTTAGAAGACGAGAGAGTACAGATTCTTTGGTTGTCTCCCTCTTAGTAGCCTCTTACGACATGCAGGGAGTACTTAACCCACAGGGAGGACTAACAGTTCCGACAAATAGAAAGACAAATAAATATACATATAATTTTTTTCACATCATTACGCCCAACTGAGGAGCACGCTTGAACTTATTTAGCTGATGACTTTGCCTTCTTCTCTTCCCAAAATCTCTTCGTCCTCTCACTGAAATTCTTCTTACGTTCTTCTGTCCAGGTTTTATTAGTTCTAGTGTTCTGAAAGCAGATTGGTTCTTCACAGTTTCCTGCTTGATCTTGATTTCCTGAAGATCTGATTCTATTTCATTTAACCAGTTGTTCTTGACTTTCAGTGCGAGAGCAAGATTTAGAATTCTTTTAGTCAGTCTATTGTTCATTCTGAAAATGTGACCATAGAAGTTCAACCTGCTTTCCCTGATATTGTCTGAGATTTTTTCAGTATGGCAGTAAATTTCATGAGATTTCCTTTTCACCCATACTGCCTCTGTGCAGACTGGGCCGGAAAGTTTCCGTAAAATGTTTCTTTATTGCTTTTCTATCCCTTTTATGAGCGATCTACCGCCGATGGTTAACGTTTCCGATGCGCACAATACTTTAGGTTGTTTTTACTGTATTATAATGGCTTAGTTTTCTTCTCCGAGATAATAATTTTTTGTTATATGTGCTTCAAGTGATTCGATATTCTTTCTGTAATTTAGTAATTCTCTCTATTTGCTTCACGATTTAATCCAGAAGGTTGAATGATTTCTCCAAGGTATTTGGATTTATTTACTTGGGAAATTTGTCCAAATTTAGTCATTATTATTATTATTATTATTATTCTTTCGAATGGGCCACCAGAGGACCACGTGCCAATTTCAATTCCTTCTTCTTTGTTCTTTCCTTTTCTTCCAGTACGCTTTCATCTGTTCACTATGTTTCTTCTTTCTGTCTTCAGACCACTTTGAACCAGTCGTTTTTACTTTCCTACCTTGGAATCCTTCTATTTTCAATACTTTTAACGGAAAGCCTTCTCTATTATTTATTTCTTCTGTTGTTATATTGTTTTTTTCTAAATCCTTTCTTACTTCGTTGACCCAGCTTGTCGTTGATTTCTTACTCCACAAATATCTGAAAATCTTACTGGTTAATCTACTATCTTGCATTCGATATAAATGTCCAAAAAACATAAGTCTCCTTTTCCTCATTACATCTGATATATTTTCTATTTTTTGATATATTTCAGCATTACTTCGTAATTTCCAACCTTCTGCTGTGTTTTGTGGGCCTAATATTTTCCTCATGATTCGCCTTTCTAGTATTATTATTATTATTATTATCATTATTATTAACGAATTTTACCAATATTGGAAGACGTTAAGGAAATAGCTCGATTCTTCTGTGGGTCCTTCCTGTTGTTCCAATAGGCTTTCTGCTCTAGTTTCCCTACTTTGTGTCTACAGGTGTTTCTTTCTAGAATATCTGTTGAACTTCTGTTAACGTTTTTGAGGTCCTTTCGAAGTTCGTTAAGCCAGGGTGTTGACTTCTTAAGTCAATCTTTTTGTCAATCTATTTTCTGGTAATCTAGTGAGATGACCGAAAATAATTTCATTAATCTTTTCCTAGTACGGCTGAGTGGCTTAGATGGTTGAGGCGCTGGTCTTCTGAACCCAACTTGGCAGGTTCGAACCTGGCTCAGTCCGGCGATATTTGAAGGTGCTCAAATACGTCAGCCTCATGTCGGTAGATTTACTGGCACGTAAAAGGATTCCTGCGGGACTAAATTAGTATTATATTTTCCTAATGTCAATTTCGAAGTTTGAGAACTTTTCTGTTGTTTTGATGGACTGTAACCGTCCTGGGTCTATCTTACTCCTAAGATTTTTCTAATGCTCATCCTCTCTTCTTTTTTGATTTCTTCAAGTTCTTGTTTTCTGTTGAGTGCCAGTGTTTTACTTGCGTAAAGGACTGTTGGTTTTATGACTGTGTTGTAATGCCGAATTTGTGTATGTCTTGACATGGATTTTATGTTGCAGATGTTTTGGACTAACCCTGACGCTTTTTAAATTTTTTGGTGACGAGTTTGTTGCGAGATCATTTCAAGGCCTGTCGGATAGATAAATTCTCAGAAGTATTTAAAGTAAAGGATTCTGAAAATTCTTTAAGTAACTCAAGCTATTTAAGGGCAGTCTTCTCATCTTCTGCTCGCATCGCCAGATCATCTACAAAAACGAGGTATGGTACGTAGAGGTTATCTTTGTGAAAGCCCAGTCGGATTGGCTTCCAAACCTCATTTATTTAGTTCTTTCTCCCATTCTTCTATAACTTTGTCTAGGACAACGTTGAACAGAATAGGAGAAAGTCCATCACCTTGTCTCACGCCTGTTTCAAATTATTATTACTATTATTAATTATTATTCTTTTTTTTTCGTTTCGGCCTGATATGGACCATGCGCTTTCAACAGTTTTCTGTATTGAGCTTTAACACTAGCCCAGTATTCTCGCATCATTTTTATCTGAGCTTCCTTCTGTTCTTCGGTCTACGTCCTGCCTGTCTTGGTCACGCTGCAAAATATCACGTAAGATCCCCAATTCTTGTAAATCCTTTTCCACCTCGGTGAACCAAAACCCTTTAGATTTCTTATTCAGAAAGTAATTCGAGTGGGCAGTCATTGTGGTCTCATTCGTGTTAAGGGACCATAGAAAGAAACCTTTTCTTTCCTAACATTGTCTTATTTCCTCCATATCATTGTGCCTTCATTTCCCTTTACTGGGCCCAAGATCTTCTTTAGAATATTCCTTTACACTGATTCGTTGTTAATGCAGGCCTTACGAAAAAGATTCAATATGGCGCAGCTCGGATGACGTCACAAGCGGATCGGCACATCAGCGCATTCTAGGTTCGAGAGTGGACAAAACTGGAACTAATTTCTTATTCATTTTCAAAGTGACAATAGCATTGGCTTGCAGATCAAAAAGCTCTTATTGATTGAGAGGCATTCTTCTGCATATAGAGCTTCAGGTTTCTTATTCCAAGGCCCTGGGTTATTTTTCCAGTCAGTTCAAGGCTTTTTATTCTGGACTGAGAAGTAGACCGGGGTTCACTTCGTACAGGATTTTCTTAAGCTCTTAGTTACAGGAAGAAAGCTCACAGTGAGAAGGACGCTACTGACCGAGTGTACATAGACCAACACTTGTTGCCATGGTTACAATAGTGCCAGGGAATATTGATGACGCCAATTCTAGTTAGGCCAACAATATATCCGTGTTGAAAACGCGCAACAATTTAAAATGTTATGGAGCCTGTCCGTTTCAAATTCAATCACGTCAAAACTACTACACCAATTGAGGTCAAATTTGGTATTGACATATCAAAGATATTCACTTCAAACATAAGGCTATTCCAATTTTTCAATAATTAAGCATTTATATGTAGGCATTCACTAAAATTGTTCATGGTTTACCCACAATAAAGGATACTAACGGGCAAATGGTTAGTCCAATCACACAATTAAAACCAGCAGATTCTATAAAAAAATGTCATAAGCATTTTCTTCGTAAGTGAAATGATTCTCCAGGATGTGACGCGCCTACTTGCTAAAGCACTCGTTCAACAATAACATTACACTGATTCGTTGTTAAAGTAGGCCTTATGCAAAAGTTTCTATATGGCGCAGCTCGGATATCACAAGCGGATCGGCACACCAGCGCATTCTATGTTCGAAAGTGCACACAATTGGAACTAATTTCGTGTCCATTCTTAAAGTGACAACAGCAATGGTTTCCAGGCCGGAAGAACTTTCTGAAACGAACTCTATGCTGAGGGGTGTATTTTCTATTGCGTGTTTCTCTGGCAGCGCGCTGCAGGTATATTGTTCTGTATCTAAACGAAGCCACGGAGTGGAGAAGAGAGATTCCTGAGTATAATGCTGAAGTAAATATTTGAATAAGTTCAGAAAAAGAATGAAGGATATATTTGCTGGAGTCTAATGTTTAAAATTCTGTATGCAAGCATTAATTCTCAAAAAAGTTTCATTATAAAGGTTCCACCTCTTCCATACTTAAAATCGACCTGTTAACAATTACAAAGTCATTAAACTAGCACATGTCTCGGCTTTCTTATGGCAATCTTCAGCGAGATTCTATGAATGTAATTAAAATAGTTAAAAGAATGTACGTGAGGATGGTCATAAATAGGCCGAAATATTTTCTAGTTTTAGGTACGATTTTTTAATTGTTAAATGGTTGATTTGAAGTAATAAATAGGTGAAACCTTTATAATAAAATGCTTTAATAATTAGTTTTTGCATATTTTTAATGTCAATACGGAACCAACTATGAAATTAATACGTTGTAATGTAAAATTTTAAGAACATTTTACAAGTAATTACTTGCTTTAAAACATCTCAACTTTATTTCGTGGATGGTAATGAATAGAGCCCGGAATTATATGCAGTGACAGGTTAGATTTCAAACTAATTTGGTTAGCAGGGAATGTCGGCCACCCGCTATTTAATAATTAGCAAGAGTAACATAAATCATAGGGGTTCTGATGGACCATATCCCTAATGTTTATGCAAGCCCCATAGCATAGTCGTTGTGAAGGCAGGCTATACTTTCTACTCGCTTCAGTAAGTTTGCATTCTACCCTATTAATGCATAAAAATCCGGGCTCTAGTAATGAATGACCTCAGAGTTTGAGAGTGATAGGTTAGAATGCAAACCAATTTGGTTAGTAGGAAATGTTGCCCAGCCATTTTTTTCGTAAAGTAGTGAGAGTAACAAATTCCAGGTGTTCTCATACGCCGTACCCCTAATGTTTATACAAATGTCATGGCATGACCGTTGTACAGGCTAGAGTATACTTCAGTAAGTTCGCATTCAAACCGATGTTATCTTACATTCCGGTCTGGTAAGCATGACAGTTTTGTTAAACCATTATTTCTAGTTTCTGAGCTATAGAAAATTTTGCTTGACAAAATCTGCGCTAGTGAAATGGAGGGGGCAGTGATCTGTAATGGCAGGATTTACGTCTTCCCTGACCCAACCAAGACAAAGGAAATTGGAAGCTGATATGTTGACAGTAAGAAACTAAATTGCCCAACAAATCGCTGGAACTTCCCATAGGAGATAGTGGAGATATTTACTTGTATGTCGACGTTGGTGGTCTAGTGTGAAAGGTCAAAAAACATTTAAAGTTATTTATGATTCGAGATGATGTGAACTTCAGCATTGTGTGAAATCGCAGTAAATGTTGACTGTCCTGTGTCTGTGTCAAGAGATGAAACCGGATGGAGAACATTATTTAGCATAGGGTAGGTCACACGATGGCGACACTGGCAACAATAAACAAGTGGACTGACGTCACACAAGCGTGGTCTCGGGTTACTGTCAGGATGTGACACAATCAGCCAGTCACCCAAGAAAGGTAGTTTAATCTCTTGTAACGGCCTTCATATCAGTTCAATGACGAAATCATCTGCGGTTCTTCAGTCTGAAGGCAGGTATTGTCATGGGATAAACCTTCTTCTCCATTCTCATTTGTCTATCGCATTGCTCTTCATTCCTCACTTGTTCGTTCCCCTCCATGTTTACCAGGATTACATTATTGACATGAAGATGTCTTACGGTTGCCGGGTCATATGAAAATTTAGGTCACGAATTTAGAGATAAAAATATGTTACCTAGAAACCGTGCAGACTGTGTTCTTAAGTACTGACAGATGGCCATGACTGAGGGACATACTTATTATCAAAGAGGGCGTTAGAGTACAGATGGTCGATGTGATCTTGCAGGCTGTGGTGTGAGGTATTGAGGGATGGCCATGACAGAGACAGAAGGCTCATTTGATCAAAGAGGCCTCATCTCATCATACTCTAAGAGAACTGATCATTTCATTCGTGGTTAGTTTTTCCATTTCGATGCACTTCACTCCAAACTCCATACATATGTTTCTCTAAAACGATTCATTATTTGCAAATAAATTAATCGTTATCAAGTTTCATTTATTGAAAAACACATGATCATTTTAATTTCCCACCATTTTTTTGAAATACTTTTCTGCCTCTTCCTCCAATGATCGTGCTTTTGATCCTTGTTTTGTTAATTTTTATTCCCATTCCTTTAATGTAATATTAAAATCTCTCACCATTTCTGACAACTCTTGTTCACTTTCTGTCAACATAACAATGACGTCTGCAAATCTTATACATTCTACTCTCCGGCCTCCTACATAGACGCCTCTTCCTCCATGAAAACACTCATTGAAGATTTCCTCGAAATATATGTTGAACTGTTGGAGACACACAACAACCCCGCCTAGCACCCTTTTTCCAATCCAATCCTTTCAATAAATCCGTCTTCTATTCTTACTCCTGATCTCTGATTTAAGCAGAGCCTAATATCTAACAAAAGAAGGGGCAGGGGTAGGGGGAGGGAGGCTCAAGCAGAAAACTATACTAACCAAGGGAACACCGTAGTGAAAACGACCTGTTTAGAAGTATCACAGTGCCTTTTGAATTTTAGGCCAGTACGCTAAAGGATCCGGACAAATACCAAGATCTAATATTTCCAATTTTAAGTATTCGTACTCCGGAGGTTCATTGCGCTACTGTGCTACAGCTGGGATCGCCACTGGAATCTTTCTTTTTTACCTACATAGATGGGTCTTATGCGACGATGAGATAGGAAAGGGCTACGAGTGTGAAGGAATGGGCCGTGACCTTAATTTAGGTACAGCCCCAGCATTTGCCTGCTGTGAAAATGGGATACTACGGAAAACCACATTCAGGGTTTCCGACAGTGGGGTTCGAACCCACTATCTCAGGAAAGCAAGGTAACAGCTGTGCGACCACAACCGCACGTCCAAACCGCTCAGTGCCACTGGAACTACTGCAGAATCAAATTTCAGAATAACTATTCCTTACATTACACTACAATTTGGAACTGGCTGCCTCTTTGTTTTTGTGATATAGAAACTGAGCAGGAATAGGTCTGTACAGCACAAACAACGTTCTTATTTCCCCTCGGTATTGCGGTTGCTTCGTGATTTATTATTATTATTATTATTATTATTATTATTATTATTATTATCTCCTAATAGTTGGTCCCTTATGATGTTCACAGCTTAAGTCGATAAATCCCTTTGTACGTGGGAGATGTCTGAAGTGAAACTGGTCCGAGAGATGATCCCTGAGGTGGTACCAGAGTTGAGCGACGCCCAGTGTGGACTCTAATCTTCTTATGTGTCACCTTCAGTGTGCCTTTATCACGTTACACATTGAATAATTCATGATGGCGACACCAGAGCGACTCGAGACAGGACAAGAGCAAATCACGAGTGTCCACTTTCAGACAAGTGACATTTAAGCTGTCTCCTTCTCTCTCGTACTAACTTAAAGTTTCGAAGACCTATTGCCTCACTCGACACATATAGGCAAGTCGAGGAGTGCGCATTATTATAGCTGAATCAGTGTCGCCATAATCATTTCTGAGCCTGTCCCATAGCAGTTATAAATTTTGTTCTCAAATTATTGTTTCCGATGGGTAATTTGAACAAGTGTCTAGGATGTTTATTCCAAATAATACTCACTCACTCCGTACCCTTCTGAGGGACGTGAACTTTCCGTGCCGATCTCACAATCCTCTTCCATCCTGAAGGTCTTTTCCCATTAAGAGATCCCTTGTATAGATCTACTGGTGCTCTGTGATTGTGCATCCTGAGTACATGTCCAACCCAGCGCAGTCTGTTGGATTCTATCATACCCATTATAGTGTGTTGTTGAGAGAGGGTGTAAATCTCATAATTATATCTTTTCTGCCAGGTTTGAGAGATAGGATCGTACCATGGGCTAAATATTTTTCTATAAACTTCATTCTCAAAGAATTGCAACAACTACTGCTCTTTCTTGGTTATACTTCATGTCTCGGAACCATACAGAAGTACTGGTCGAATGATTGTATTGTAGATAATCATTTTTGCATTCCTTGTTAAGAACTTGGAGCCTAATTAGGGCTCATAGAGTAAAATGCCTCATTTGCATTCTTAGTTCTAGCTTTGTGCTCCTGTTGTCTTCAGTTCAGGGATTTATACTCCTCTGCTTTTTTAAATACATATTTCCCAATCTTCAAAGGCAATCTGTCAACCTCCTCATGATTCGGTCTCTGCAAAAGCATGTAATGTGTCTTTATCATTCCAAATACTACTACTACTACTACTACTACTAATAATAATGATGACATTGTCACTGTCATTCGTCATTTGGGACAAAATTTGTGCAGCTATATGTCTTCTCACGAGAGTTTAATCCTGATGTAAACAAATAGGCGAAACACTTTGCCTTTGCACGTGGACATAGACGTAGTTGATTGGAGAACCAATCGTCGCAAGCACTCGACTGTATGCGAGCTCGAAGGAAAATAGTACGTGACATTAATTTAATTTTAGTTTATTACATTTAGAGAGTTTGGAAGAGTACGTAGTCAAATTAAAATATGGTTGTCATATATACCAGTATATATATATATGTGTGTGTGTGTGTGTGTGTGTGTGTGTGTAAAATAGTGATTACTCTGGTCTCCCTTCAAATCGCATAAATAGTGATTAAATAACGAGAAATGAAGGCACAAGGCGTGATGTAATACAGGAAGTCTTCTCGTAGTGAGGGAAAGTCCCAAGCTGTACAGCGTGCAGATAAGGTATTTCATCTTGCAGCAGCAGTCAGTGACAGTATTCATAGTGAGAGAAATGGAGCAAGAGGCAGGACCATCGCGTGAAGTGAAGCACAAAAGAGGAAAACCGCTCAGAAGTGACCATAGGCAGTGTATTGTGAATATGCTCAATAAACTAAGTGAACAGAATCCAGGTTTAATAGTTTATTCAGAAGTTCAGATCTTCGCACTGTTGTCGTATGCGATGCGCAGCCCTGTACGCCCGAACACGATACGTTGACGTGGTGGAAGTCGGTACTACACGCTCAGCGAATCACAACTCTTTGTTTGGCGGAGGTGTGGACATATCATGTTTACATCAGGATTAAACTCTCGTGAAAAGACATATAAGCGTCTCCGGAAACTGTAAAAGTAGATATTGGGAAGAACAATAACATTATCATCATCATCAAACTTTAAAGGAAGAACCGAGTGAAAATAGGCTGTGCGGATGATACAACAGTAATGACAGAGTACTTTGAAACTGCGACACAAGGAATTAATGTGCTGAAAGAAGTTCCATAGCAAACAGGTTTGCGGATATCCTTTTGAAAGACGGAACTAATGTCAAACATCAAAGACAACATAACCCAACAAGACTTCAACAAATATGGAACTTCGTGCTAAACCGATTCCCACATTTGATTTGTGCTGCTATCTGGTGTGGACATCAGAATATCTAGAAAAAATTCTGTTCTGGCATATTTGCAGTTTCTAGGTTGGTGGGCATGCTTGTGTACATATGTGTAGTGTAATGGCTGCCACGAACGTGCATTTTTGGGAAGTGAAGTAATTTTCTCAAATTACTTGTCAATTACTAAGAACTATTGGAGAAAGATACATTCAAGAAGGAAGACTGGTATTTGTGGCTTTTATTGACCTGGAAAAGGCTTTTGACAGAGTTCAGTGGGAGAAATTGATGGACATACTGAGGAAGAATGGAGTAGACTGGAAAGAAAGAAGGCTAATTAAGAACCTTTACATAAACCAAACTGTCCACATCAGAATAGAACATGATCTGTCAGAAGGGAGCAGAATTGGCAGAGGAGTAAGGCAAGGCTGTTGTCTTTCACGAACGCTGGTTAATATATATCTGGAGGAATTAATTGTAAATTGCTTTCAAGGAAAACAAGGTGTGGTAGTTGGAGGAAAAATAATTGAATGCATTCGATTTGCAGATGACATGGCGGTTCTAGCAAGAAACTGAGAAAATAATGAATGCTATGTTGGAAAAATTGAACAGATCATGTAAGAAGTTAGGCATGAAAATTAATAGGAAAAAGACCAAGGCAATGATCATGGGGTCAAAGAAGGACTCAACAGCTAAAATAATACCTTCGGCGGAGGAGATCGAACAAGTGTCTACATTCAAATATTTGGGAAGCATAATCAGAGTGATCTTTATTGCTTGGACGAAGTAAAGACTAGAATTGCAATGGCCAAGGAAGCATTTATGAAACAAAGGACACTGTTGAGTGGGCGTCTAAAAAGGGACCTACCGGGCGAGTTTGTCGTGCGGTTAGAGGCTTGTGGCTGTGAGCTTGCATCCGAGAGATAGTGGGTTCGAATCCCATTTTCACACCAGGAAAATGTTGGGGCTGTACCTTAATTAAGGCCACGGCCGTTTCCTTCCAACTCCTAGACCTTTTCTATCCCATCGTCGCCGTAAGACCTATCTGTGTCGGTGCGACGTAAAGCCCCTAGCAAAAAAAAAAGACCTTAAGAAGAGGTTAGTGAAGCGCTTTGTGTGGAGTGTGGCGCTTTATGGGGCTGAGACTTGGACGTTGAGGAAAGTGGAAGAAAGAAGACTAGAAGCATTTGAAATGTGGATCTGGCGGAAGATGGAGAAAATCAGCTGGCAGGAAAAGGAATGAGAAAGTATTAAAAAGAGTGGGTGGACGAAGGAGAACGATAATGGAATGCATTAAAAGACGGAAGATAAATTGGTTAGTCCACGGCTTGCGACGAAATTGTTTAATATCCGAAGCATTGGAAGGTAAGATACAAGGGAAACTGAAGAGAGGAAGGAAGAGATATAAGTGTAAAGGTGAATAGAAGCTTTTGGAAGACAAAGAGAATGGCTGGAGACAGATGATGATGATGATGATGATGATGATGACTTATCAGCACGACCAACCATGTTAGAGCGTTGTTTCCCACCAACCTGTATAACAGGATATACTTTTATAAAAATGCCAAAATTCAACATTTTAACACTGTCGTCAAGTCGGTTTCTTTCTGTGAGCCAGAATGCCTTTTCCTCTCTCAGAAATGTGCGCTCGCTGAGTTAGAGCAAAAGGAGAGAAGCATACTTGACCAAAACTACAAAAAATGGATCTACAAAAGAAAACCCAGACAACCCTAAGCTAGAGAAGATCACGGACACAATACGCAAACGCTTCTATGCTCACTTACGACGAATTAGCGATTCTCGATGAACAAAGCATTGTTTCAAAACAATTTTGACTCAAAACCTTCCTTAGTACGTTAATGTCAAAAAAGACCTCTAAGAAGAAGATTCGGAAGAATGAGACTTTTTCAGAACAAATATCGTGATTTATAGAACTTACCGAGATGAGAAATGGACAACTGGTGCAAAGTGGTCGGATGAAGCCGTGCTCCAGCTGGTTCAGACGAAAATTGAACATAAGGCAGAATGTATCATAGTCCGTAGTTGGCCTATGAAAGAATGTTAAAAAAAGAAATCAATAAATACATAGATAAATTGTTTTCATGTCCAACGAACTAGTTTTATGGTTTTCGGTTACACCAAAATGCTAGATTTATGTCCCGCAGGAGTTTTCCTAGTCAGACAGTATCGGCGAGTCGAGATGGAACCCGTGTTCTTGATCTCGGAAGGCCAGCGCTTCTACTGACTGAGTTACTCAGCCCAGAGATGTACGTCAGGCTGGAAACACAAAGTTCGAACAGGCAGATAACTTTCAAGTATTTAGGATGTGTGTTATCCCAGAACAGTACTCTGTAAGAAGGAAGTCAGCTCCCGGACGAAACTATCTCTATATCGGACTGCTTTCAGACCAACTTTGCTTTACGGGAGTGAAAGCTGGTAGACGCAAGATTAGTTAGAAGTAAAGGACATAAAGGTAGTCAGAACGATTGCTGTTAAAAACGATGGGAAAAATAGAAGGATATCTAAAATGTGATAAAAATCTAAGTTAGGAATGGAATTGATGGTTGAAGCTATTTATGTAAACCGACTTCAGGTGTGAAGAAGAGGAATACGAAGATTTTGGAAGTATCAAGTTATCTCGACATCAGCTGGCACGTGGAACTATAGGCTTGTCACCGTTTTCACCTCTTTGTACAAGCAATCATTATTTCAATAATAATAATAGTAATAATAATCGAAGATTGATTTTAATCAGATTTACTAGACTGATTCATTACATTTCCTTCCTCATATATGGCATCTAACTGCCTGATGATACAGCTTCCTCTTTTCATTATGTTACTATTGCTATTTCAATAATCTAATGTAGGCCTATTTTCAGAGAATTGTGTAACATCTGATGCATTTTGACTGAGATTTTGATTATCAGGGCCTTACATAGTAGCTTCTAACGTTGTGCCCACTACCACACCAGGGCGGGAAGGGGGGTGGGGAAGACGATCAACGTTGCTATGGTTTCCAAGCACATTATATCAGGAGGCTGTGTGTTCATACTCGGAGCGGGCCCTTTGTGGTTCCTCGCAGGTGGCTTTGATCTCCCGTTGCTCACACGAGTATGTCTATTGATCCGTAATATATAATTGAAGCCTGGTAAACATGTTTGATGAAGTGTCAGGACGGCCTATTGATCAAGATGAATCAGTCCTAAAATATACACAATCAGTTTCGGGACATGGCTCCTCGTAATCACAGTTTGTTACGAAACGTATGAGTTAGGAATAGGAATCGGCACAGCAGGGGTAGTTTTAAGAGGAAGTGCAACTAGGCAACCACCCCTCCCGCTTATGAAAATCTCATAGCAGTACTGTTGTCCGGGTTAGTCACTTCGGTAAGCTTGCATTCTAACTTACAAATACATGAACATTAAGTTATGACTGACTGGTTCCAAAGCCCGGATTTTTATGCATTAACAGGTTAGATTGCAAACTAATTTGGTTAGTAGGAAGTGTCGGCCACCCGCTCTTCCATAATGTAGCAAGAGTAACATAAATTATGGGGGTTCTGATGGGCCGTACCCCTAATGTTTATGCAAACCTCATAGCATAAGCGTTGTGAAGGTAGACTATACTTGCTACTCGCTTCAGTAAGTTTGCATTCTAACCTAGTACTGTATAAAAATCCGGGCTCTAAGTTATCACTATACCTCGGATTTTTAGGTGGTAATAGGTTAGAATGCAAAGTAATTTTGTTTGTAGGAAGTGTAATACAACCCGTTGTACCATAATGTAGGAAGAGTAGAATAAATTCAAGGATGTACCCCTAATGTCTATGCAAATCTCATAGCATAACCGTTGTACAGTGTAGGGTATACTTGTTACTGGCTTAAGTAAGTTTGCATTCTAACCTATCAGTACCTAATAATCCGGACTCTAGTTATCACTAATGATTACGTGTTCCTTATCTCGACAGGGAAGTTTGAGATTACGAGCCCACCCTGGAGCAGCCAAGTACTGTCATTCACTGGCGTACAGACACTGTATTGTACTGTCTTACTTTCGCTCGCCTTGAGATTGCTTTCCCCTTGTACAGACCATGTGTCCTGCGGAAAGCAGCGGGCATCTCCTCTCGCATGGTGTAGTTGACATCTTTCTCGCTACTTTCTACCGAGGTACTTGAAGCTGTCAGCTCTTTCTATTTTACCATGCTCTGCCTTCAAGTGACGAGGGGCTGGTTTTATATTGGTCATATTTTTCATTTCTTAAAATAAATTTGGAGTCCAGCTTTATAATAATTATCATTATTTATTATAATTATAATCAACATTTAAAACGTGAAGTTCATAAAGTAGAATAAAGTAATTTCAACTGCCATTTGCTTTACGTCGCACCAACACAGATAGGTCTTATGGCGACGATGGGACAGGAAAGGCCTAGGGATGGGAAGGAAGTGGCCGTGGCCTTAATTAAGGTACAGCCCCAGCATTTTTCTGGTGTGAAAATTGAAAACCACGGAAAGCCATCTTCAGGGCTGCAGACAGTTGGGTTCAAACCCACTATCTCCCGGATGCGAGCTCACAGCTGCGCGCACCTAACCGCACGGCCAACTCGCCCGGAAGTAATTTCAACTGACGCTCAACTGAGAGGCCAGTAATTAGTACAATTAATTATAGAAGGATAAAATAAATCATTTTTATCAAAGCTCTGACTGTTTAATGACAACCTTAGAAGAGTGCCACAACGAGATTGATAACTGTACGAAATTCTGTGCATCTTAAAGGAGATGTGGCAGCCAGTGAATGGGGGAGTTTTAACACTGGTTAGGAACACTAACCAGGGTCAACGTGTAACTGGTTGTGGTGCGCCAGGCCGTGACACTTTGTCCTTGCCAAGGTCCAACCAGGTGCGCTGTTCTCCTCAGACAAGTGGAGGAGTGACGTCATGAAGTGAGCCGCAGTCTGCATCCCGTGGCTCCAGGGAGACAATTACCAAGGCCTGCTGCATATCCCCAAACGAATTACTTCGACAGTGCATTCTACTTACTGTCCGTTTCATAACCAGTTCTTGAACACTGCTTCCTGAAGTCACTATCCAGTCCCAGAAGATTTGCAACCCCCCTCCTATTCACATGTACTCTAATTGTAATTTTCTATGTCAGTCTTCCGCAATAACTTACTAAATCTCACACAGAATTTCCGAGTGTCACATTGAAATGAAAAGGGCAGAAATTGTTTGGAAGGATAGACGCCTCATAATACATTTATACAGAATGCAGAGCACTTATTTTTAAATCAATGGAACAAAGGTAAATGCCAATATAGTAAGAGGAGTTAGGCAAGGATGTCCACTTTCACCTTATCTTTTCAATATGTTCATTGAAGAAGCTGGGATCAACATTAATATTACCAAGTGCATTCTATAAGATTCGCTGATGACATTGCCATACTAGCAGAAACTGCAGGCAAATGGAACCTCAAAATTAATGCTAGGAAAACAAAACTCATGGCAATATGTAAATTCAAGAAAAGATCGACTGCACACATCAAAATTGGCCTTGATAAAATTGAACAAATGAAACCTAGGAACGTTAATCACGAGTTATAATCGGAGCAAATCATAAGTGACGAAAAGTACGGCAAATGGCAAAGAGAGTCTTTCAAGATAAACAGCCATCTGCTGGCCGACAAACATATACCGGTACAGAGTGTATCCGTGATGATGTTGCAAAGCTGTTCCATTTACAGCAAATATTCGAAATGGCATCCCCCCTGCATCAATGCAGGCATGGCATCGTCGCACAAAGTTCTGTCGTATCCGCTCGAATATCCCTGGTGTCGTTCGAACAACGTCGCTTTAACGTGTTAAAACTCGACTGTGGTCGTTGGCTTTAAAGGTGCTTGAAAGAGACACCCCATCTCGTTGGCACGTTAAAGAACTACTGCGGGACGAATATCCGACAGCCCGGCGTTTGTTAAGAACGGACAGACATTTAAAAACATTTTTAATTAATAACTTTCGACTCTAACGTTTCCGGACTCCGGTTCCTTATCTCAAACTGATCCATTTGCCATCCTACACCAGCCCTGAAAATTTGTAACAGTATCACGGATACAACCTGTAGATACTAAAACACGGAAGACCTTTGCATAAACCTCTGCATGGAGCATGCTTCAGTACGATTGCGAAAGCTGGACATTTGGAGGAAAGGAAAAGAAAAAAAGACTAGAGGTAATTGAAATGTTCATGTAATGATGATGATGATGATGATGATGATGATGACATCGGAATGTATAGACATACAACTCAAACTATAAATGATATCTACTCGTAGAGCCCGGTTAAAAACAAACTTACTGAAGGGAGTGTATACTACCCTGCTTAACTGTTCTGCTATGAGTTTTACATAAACAGTAGGGGTAAAGCGTATTACAATACCTAAAAATTACGTTACTCTCGCTACATTACTTACTGAAGAGCGGGCAAGACGACACTTCCTACTAGCCAAATGAGCTACTTAACTTATTGTAAAAAGTAGCAGTGCATAATCCCTTATTATTATTATTACAGATCAGAGATTTAGGCATTTATACACCGCCGGAAAGAACACATGCAACTTTTTCAAGGACAAGGTCATTTTATTCACAAGCGATGTGACAGGTTCTTACTTCATCATTGCAAAAGCATTTCATTACAAATTCAAACCGAATGAAACACTCATGCCCATGCACAGTGTATCCTCTCCGGCAGCAATGCAGGTGTGTATTCGCGCATGGAAATGAACATAAAGGTGGCGAATGTCTGTTGCAAGCATCTTGTACTTTTTGATGCAATTCGGCAATGGTTGCTGCAGACTCTGGAGAACGCATAAGTTCCCGCTTCATCATGTCCCATACCGTGTTCAGTTGGCGAGAGATCCCGTGATCTTGCTGACCAGGGCATTTGTACACCATATACAGCACGTTTCGTCCCAACAGCTGTATGTGGTCGTGAATTGTCTTGCTGAAAATGCACATCGTCTTCCTGTCGAAGAACTGGCAGTAGCACGGGGACAATGTAGCGGGCACTGGTTACGTCGCCCTGCAGAAACACCAACTGTGACCGGGATTTGTAACTGATGGCCCCACACTATGAGTCCTGGGGTGACACCTGGGTGTCGTGAGCGAATGCATTCCGGAATAGGTAGTTCACCAGGTCTACTTGCTTACAGACAGAACCTACTCTCGCCACTGAAGACAACAGAAGGCCATTCCCCTCTCCAGTCGGCTCTTTCATGACAGCAGAGTAGTCGTGCTTGGCGGTGTCGTGTTGTCAGTAGTAGCCTGGCCATAAGCACACGTGATCGTAATTCTGATGCCAACAGAGCGTTCCCAATCGTTCTTCGAGAGACAGCACGGGCAACATGTGAGCGCATTTCGGTCGGTCACCGCTGCTGGCACAATGTGTCGACCTTATGTACGTCTGTACTGCGGAGCCTGGTCTACGGGTGTGAGAACGTTCCACAGATCAGCACCGATACACTGTACAGCAATCCGTCGATGGGCCAAGGTTGTACACGCATGCATATGAATGGTGTCCCGATATAAACAAAGCATGGTGTCTCCCCACCTCCTGGCTTTAATGCATTGCTGCAGGTTGTAACCCTTTTATGGGGGTATATGCATATATATGTATTTATTCATAAATCCAGCCGAGGGAAATCCAAAGTATCGGTGACACCGAGTACTTTCAAACGGCAGGCAGTAATATTACGCAGCGAGTAAAACGCCAAATTGAGAATGGAGGCCGTGGTAAAAAAAAATTCTCCAATAAGCATTCCAGAATAATCACAGATGGCGCAGTGGAAACTATGCTAGATAATATTAAAACAATATTAAAAGAAAATGGTAGGAGAAATAAGGGACATGACGGGTGAAAATAGATGAGAAACCAAGATGAATTTTTGGAAATAGATATATTAGAAGAATTAAATCAAGCTCTTACAATATTAGATGAATAGAAGTCTGTACAAATACGGAATTTTCCCAACCACATGTAATACAAATTTGTTACACCAAGAATAAAATATCCAAGAGAATGAAAGCAAATAAGAGAATAGGCCAGGAGAGAAAAGGGATGGACAAGAAAGGGATGAATACGGTATAAAGAGAAATGTTGAACAACGAGAATAAGAAAAGGATGCACACAGTTACCAAATTGGAGTATACCAGCATGAAGTCTTCTAAGCAAAAGTCTAAATGTAATATGAAAGTTGCCACCTCTTCAGTTATCACCCGAATAGGCACAAATGAACGTTGTCATGCCGGCGTAAGTCACTGTATAGTATAATGAAACAGTCTCAAAGTATGCAAAAACATAAATGGTGAAGCACTGATTAAGCACAAGTGTGTATAGGAGTCGCAGAGTTGCCCATATGCCACATGCACATTTGGAAAGCAAATTGCCACTAGTTAGTCAATAGAGGCTTACATTTTGAAAATACAAGTGAAATCTCGGCCTGGAAATGCACTGCTCCCAGTTAGAATATGTAAAGAAAATAGCTCCAAATGCAACATAGAAGTATTTACAATAAGGACATTATCAGTTTGTCATACCTGATCTTGAACCAAGTAGTTCTGCCCGAAAATGGAGAGTCCAGGACACATGTCGCTAAGGACGGAGATGACGTTAAAGGTTCCTCCCTCCACACAGGCCAAAGCCCATCTCAACACATTCAGAGGAAGGCCGGGTATTTATAGTGTGGAATAATGAGAAATATGTCTGGAAGATTCCAGAGGTTAGTGGAGCATGCGTGACAAAGCGGGCGATGTCACATGACGTCAGGCAGCGAAAAGGAAGTTAGTTTATCGTAGATCGTAAAGGTGGATAGAGCACAGTTCGTGCAAGGTATGATGTGTGCAAATTCACATAAGTATGTAAGTTCCAGTTGAAGAGAAAATGCGGTGTGTATCCTGATGAGGGTAAGTCCATATTAATAGTAGAAAAGGATTATGTGCGTGGTAGTTGCCGGTGAAGTGAGGAGTCCGTTACAAGGTACACAGCCCGCTACAAGATTGTAGTGACTAAAATGGACTCAGTTGAGAATGTATAGCAATACACACACTGTGCCTTCAACACTACCTATTCACTCCCACCCCTCGTTTTCAGTACTGGAGTGGGGCAGTGTTGATTGTTTATGTCGGGACACCATTCCTGTGCATGCATGTACCCTAGAATGAATCGTGCAAACCTGTTCACCTCTAACCTCAGCACACTTACTGCCTGCAGAGTCAGAACAGAGTTTTCATGGACAGGCCTCCTGAAGAGCTTTTATCTTGTTCAATAGCTGCATAATGGCAGAAGGTAATTCTCTGCAAACAGTGAACTGCCTATCCAATGTAGTTTGAGATAATAGGTCAAACATGTGAAAAAAGTCATTTCTCAGAATATGATTTCAAAAAAAAACAAAATGTTCACTCATACATTTACCCACAACAGTGCCTAAAATCCAACTCTATTTAATCGAAACAACTGAAGTGTTTGTTATGACAGTGCCGGAAACCTCTGCGCATAGCATTCAGGAATAGAACAGTAAAAACCACAGCCTTCTAGATTAAAGGGCTCCAGACATTTATATTTTCTAAAAGAAACATATCTAAGTTGCCCAATTTGACACTTGTGCATTGATTTAAAAAAAAACTTTAAAATGCTTCCATGTGTCGTATTAAAATAAATTATACAACATTTTAATCAGCGGAGTCCAAATAATTGGATGAGGCAACATTTGGAAAAAGTAATTTTTTAAAATATTTTTGGTTTCCGACTTCCCTTTAGCATTTTTAAAACATGGGTTTTCTTTTGAATTATACAAGATTTTTAACACTATTGTACAGGAATACTAAGTAACCTCAAGTAAAGTTCAAATTATTCTCCAATTCGAATTTTAAAATGTTCGATCAAACGAAGTTATGTGATTATTATTATTATTATTATTATTATTCATACGCTAAAGGCTAAGCCTTATCGGAGCAACCATTCTCCTCTCAATCTTGTTGTTCTCTTCACTTCCTTATATTCTTTACATCCCATCACGTATGTCTTCTTTGGTCTTCCTCTTCCTTTCTTTCCTAGAATTTTTCCTGCAAAAACATTTAATAGGAAGTTATTATTTCTCAGAATATGGCCTACAAGTTTTAACTTGTTTCCATATCCTTATTCAGTCTCCGTTGTTCAATGATTTCCTCTAGAACATGTCGATTCTTCTTTTATCCAGTCCAGCATGTCCTCGTCAAATCAAATCTAATGCCGTAAATTCTTTTCCCATTTATCTTTATTCTTTTCTGTTAAAACACATAGTGCTTCTTCAATAAACAAATTGAAAAGGTATGGTGAGATTGGACAACCCTGCCTCAGTCCTTTCTTACTTCTTGCCATTCTTTCTAATCAATTCCTATCTTCTTCATACATTTAAGCAATAGTTCCCAGTTTGTAATATCAGAAGCTTTTTCTAAGTCAATGAATGCTATAAACACCTTTCTGGTCATTCCTAGCCTTCTTTCCAGCATCATTGTTAATGCAAGGATTGCTTCTCTCGTTCCTTTGCCTTGTTAAAAACCAACTGATCATCTATGTACTGTTCTATCTTAAATTTTATCCTGTTCTTTATTATGTTTAATTATTATTAGAATCAGGATTTTCGGGTAGTAATAGGTTAGAATGCGAGCTTACTAGAGTGAGTAACAGGTATACTCTAGCCTGTACAACAGTTACGCTACGAGTTTTGCATATACATTAAGGGTACGGCCTATCAGAACCCCCTGCAACTTGTATTACTCTCGCTATATCACGGAACACTGGGTTGGATAACACCAACCAAATCAGTTTGCACTCTAACCTATTACTCGCCTCCATGGCTCAGGCGGCAGCGCGCCGGCCTCTCACCGCTAGGCTCCGTGGTTCAAATCCCGGACACGCCATGTGAGATTTGTGCTGGACAAAGCGGAGGTGGGACAGGTTTTTCTCCGGGCACTCCGGTTTTCTCTGTCATCCTTTATTCCAGCAACATTCTCCAACATCATTTCATCTGTCAGTTATTAATCATTGCCCCAGAGGAGTGCGACAGGCTTCATTCATTTCATCCCTTACCCAGTTGAATGACTGGAAACAGGCTGTGGATGTTTTCTAACCTATTACTGGCTAAATGTCCGAGCCCTAATCGTGATGATGATGACATTCTGAACTGGCGGATATAAACTTAGCTTAGATAGTTTACTCAGCCGCTAGACCTCTGCAGTTTACGCAATGTTGTCCTTCATTCTGTGCTTCGCAAGGCATCTCTCACATTATGCAATCTTGCACCGTGACATTGCGTTCGCATTCCAGCAGTCATTATAAGCACGCCTTACGCGCGAGATAAATAATTGCAGCGGCATGATGCTGCGAAACACCTACAGTTCATCTTGCTTGAGCAGATGTGTGCAGCGGCCACCTTGGCAGTCAGTCGAACTAACTTGTTCAAGGTCGTTTATTGCAAAGGATCCGCAACCAACATTGACTTTACGTCGCACTGACACAGACAGTTCTTACGGCGACGGTGAGATGGGAAAGGCCTAGGAGTGGGAAGAAAGCAGCCGATGCCTTAATTAATGTGCAGTCCCTCGCATTTGCTTTGTGTGAAAATGGGAAACCACGGAAAACCCTCTTCAGGGCTGCCGACAGTGAGGTTCGAACCCACAGTCTCCCGGATGCAAGCTCACACATGCACGCCCCTAACCGCACGGCGAACTCGCCCGGTTAAAGAGAATCCGATTGGATGATGAGGATGACGATGTTTGTGGTTTAAAGCGACCTAACAGCTAGGTCATCGGCCCCTAGTGGTACGAGGTGCAACAAAATGAAACGATAATTAAAACTTCAAAATTTGTCCATTTACTAGATGAAAAACGACGATAAACACAAAACAATCATGGATCCAATTCACAATTCGTTATTTTCAGAGACGATGCTTGTAGTCCAAAGGGGTCCAAAATCCTGGTCACCGGCCCCTCATAATCGTAATCACTGTAAAGCAGAACCATAGTGTTCCTCCTATAGCGGTACTAACTAGAAGTAATGCAGACACATGGTGTTCCTCACGTAGTGGAACCAATCACGGGCCACGTACCCTCTTGGTGCCGCTCACCTAGTAATACTACTCACAGGTAACGCAGACCCATTCTGAACGCAGGGGAACAGACACAGTTGGGCCCAGCGTACGGCGCCTTTTCTCGCATGGACATTACTCCACGCCCGACCTCCCCCGGCTTGGTGGGATACACACGATGGTACTAACCACAGGCAATCGACCAGACCCGTGGTGTTTCCCATTTATTTATTTATTTAGCGTATGGCATACAAGTACATTATTACAAATGAACAACAATAACCAGTGAACAAAACTACAAACAAATACTGTATCTAGATCTTGTATGTACTCAATACATTTTGGGGTTGCCATCAAGAAGTCTTCATATGGCCCTCCATATGCTCTGATGCTGCATTCCTCCCTGATGTGTCGCGGTGCACCACAGTCGCATAGCGGCGAGGAGAGCATTCGCCATTTAAAAAGTGAATCCCCACATCTTCCGTGTCCCGTCCTGAGTCGGTTGAGCATTGACCATACCTTGCGAGGTTGATCAAACCCTGGAACTGTCTCATCGATGCATGGCATTTCCAGGCATGTAGCTGGAGCATTTTGCATCCATTCTTCCCTCCAGGAATCGGTGATGTTCAACCCGATGTGATTGATCTCGGCTGCAAGAGGTGGATGTCTCGAACGAAGTCGTTTGATTTTGAGGTCTGAGATGTCAGAGTGTACCGGTAGTCCAGGGTTTGCTAGGATCTTGTTGTATTCTCTGATCAAAGCTACTTTCCTTCGCAGGTTAGGGGGTGGTATGTTACTTAGGACAGGCAGCCAGATGGTGGGAGTAGACCTGATTGTTCCTGTAATAATGCGCATAGTACTATTAATCACAAGTAGTCACATGGATCTAATTGCATCATCCCTTGGTCGCCCCTTTTAGTCGCCGCTTACGAGAGTACATTTTAACTACACCAGCCCCGCTACCCATCATTCGTCGACTGGGCTTCCCTTCACGGTATTCTCTCATTTTGATATTCTTCTTTATTGTCTTCCTGATCGACCAGGTCCAAAACTCATGCGGCTTTTCAGCTTACAGATATAATCCACCACCGCCGATGACTGACATCATCAAAGCCCGGATGTTTTACCCAGAAATACGAGGGAAAGTCAATAAGTATCTGCATTTTTGTTCTCATAATCTTTAGGTTGGCTCTATGGCGTTGTGCTCACCAGCTGATAGATGGCACCGTTGTCTACGTCTGTGGTAGGTTTCAGCGTTATCAGATCTGTACAGCTTGCGCTGCTCCGACGTAAATATGGCCACGCCAGTCTGTTTGCACCAAGGAAAAAAAGCGTTCCGTAATCCGATTTTCGTAGCCTGAGAGTGTACCAGGAGCGGAAATTCATAGAACAGTCACTCGTCTGCATATCACACACTTGTTCAATATTGGTATCAGTTACGCCTGCAGATGGATGCCTGGATCTTTCTTCATCTTTCACGCTCGTGTGACCCCTTTTGAACTCTTCAGTCCACTGGTAAACACTTCGCTGTGTCAAAACACTGTCCCCGTATTGAGATGAAAGTCTTCCCCTCCTGGTACACCCGCAGACAAAAAAGACGGATTACGGAAGGCTGTTCTCCCTTGGTGGAAACAGAGAGTGGCGCGGCCATCTTTATGTCGCAACAGCGCAAGCTGAAACCTACCACAGACTTAGACAACGGTGCCATCTAGCAGCTGGTGAGTACAACGCCATAGAGCCAACCTAAAGACAATTAGAACGAAATTCCAGATACTTATTGACTTGCCTACGTAGGTGGGAGTGGAAACTTCCTGAAGCGAATAACAACTATACTGTAACTTGCACAAGTGTTACGATATGAGATTTGCATAAACTTAAGGCGTACGGTTTATCAGAACCCGTTGAATTTATGTTACTCTCGCCGCATTATGGAAGAGCGCCTGGAATGTACTCCCTACTAACCAAATTAGTTTACATTCTAACCTTTCACAGACTAAAAATACGAGGTCTAATCATCATCATCATCATCATCTGTGTCTGTTCACAGGACATCAAGACTGAGAGCAGGAGACAAAGGAAAACACATACATAGAAGTAACAAAGTGGCAGCAACAGTGAGATGATTATATTTGCTCATAACTTCTCCTGTGGCCCTCGGTTCCATCTATTGCAAAGCTGTCATCACGCGATATTTCCACGCGTCCTCTTGGCCACTTTCAATCTGATTGACAGTGAAGTATTCGAACCGTCTGCCCTGATGACATGAGCGAACCACTGTAGTCTCCTCCTGCCGTTCATCCTATCAATACCTGAGTTTCCAAACCGTTGATACAGATCCCCTTTCGGTCTTCATTCCCATCTTCCTTCCACGGTGTTCGAAATGGCCCATAGATCTTCCTAAGTAGTTTGCTCTCGACGGCACAAATTCTCTCTTCAGTTGTTGGTGTAGTCGCTCATGCTTCACAACCGTACTAACGTCATGGACCTTATTTCTCGGTGATACCAGAAGTATTCGATAATGTTCACTGGACCAAGTTTTTTGAGATTCTGAAGGTGATGGGAATCAGATACGAGAGAACAAATAGCTGCTTTGATGCAGTTCGTATCTTTACATTTCTACATAACTACTACATTTGCTTCTCGTATTAATGCCTTGGTATACTCCTACCATTCTTAACACCCACACTTCCCTCAAAAACCAACTGAACACGTCCTCGGTCTCTTAAGATGTGTCTATCTCTTCTTCTGATCAAATTTCGCCAACTCTTTCTCCTTTCACCGATTCAGTTCAGTATCTTTTCATTCGTGATGCGATCTATCCACCTCACCTTCAGCATTCTTCTCTAACACCACATTTCAAAAGATTCTATTCTCCTTCTGACCCACTTGTCGTCCACTTCTATACAGTGCCACGCACCAAACGAAAGTCTTCAAAAACGTATTTCTAATTCCTGTATCAGTGTTCGAAGTGAGAACATTTCTGTTCTTAAGAAAGGCTTGCCTTGCTTCTGTTTGTCTGCAATTTATGTCCTCCTTACTTCTGCCATCGCTTGCTTTTTTACTACCTGGGTAACAATATTCATCTAGTTCCTTTAAGACTTCATTTCCTAATCTAATATTTCCTGTATCACCTAACTTTCACTGCATTACTTTTGTTTTGGACCTATTTATTTTTATTCTTTACTCCTTCCCCGAAATTCTGTCCATATCATTGAGCAATTTCTTCAGATTTTCTGTAGACTCACATAAGATAACATTATCATAGACAAATCTCAGAGGATTCATTTCCTTTCCTTGGATTGTGATTCCCTTTCCAAATTCCTCTTCGATTTCCTTTACCGCCCCGTTCTATACAACACATTCAAAATGACGGGGAACAAACTGCAGCCTTGCCTCACTCCTTTCTGATTTCCTGTTTCTTTTTCAGGTCCCTTGAATATTCTCACTGCTGACTGATTTTGATACAGATCGTAGATAATTCTCCTTTCTCGGTATATGATTCTGATCACCTTCAGAATCTCAAATAAATTATCAAATGCTATTTCTAGATCTATGAATGTCACGTACGTGGGCTTGTCCTCCTTAATTCGGTGCTCTAGGATCAGAATTTCAAGGTTATCTTTTTAAATACTAGGCATTCGCTCGCGTATAGATATTGCAGTTTCAAATCTGTATTAGGGTGCCTTATATTAGTTTTTGGGAAAAATTCTCAGTGATATCATATGCACTTTCCCTCGTTCCATTTCTTGGCAATATAACTTTGTAAGAACCGAAACACAACACCCTGGCGGCGTGGTAGTTAAATTCCATCGTGACCAGTTCCGGCCGCTTTGTCTGTTCCCAGCAATGAAATTTGAAGTTTGAAATAAAAAGCTGGATTTTATTAGTTTTGGATTTCACTTAAAACTGCAGGTCCCGCTGCTATGGTCACGATATATCAAGAGTCACGCGAAGCTCCTCAACACCTCATTCTAATAATTCAAGCATGTCTCAGACATTCCTCACTTTTATCTCAAGGTAGACGTGCTGTTGGCTGAACCGAGGAATTCCCAAATTCTGCGTACAACAAAACTATCAGCATAATGTTTACTTTTGTATTCGTGGACACCGGCTGCCTTGGTTCTCCGAGTTGAATAATAAGGTTCTTCCATGCAAAACATTCCTCTGTGATGTATGGGGGAGCTCTTTACATGGAAATGACAAGACCCGATGTGATCACGGGACACGCTCCGGCGAGCAACAGGAATGAGCACTTTGTTGCGTGAAACGCACTCGTTCAATGGCTTATCAACACTACCCGGGTTTTTAGCTAGTAATAGGACAACAAATCCACTGTATAAGGTTTGCCGATGACATTGCATTAATTGCAGATTCAGAGAGGGAAATAAGTAAAATGCTACGAGTTTTAACATCAACACTACAAGAATAAAAATTGAAACTGAACACCTCGAAAACAAAAGTATTAGTTGTCAAGAAATCAACTGAGGAAATACCAATAAACATTAAGGTAGGCGATGAGAAAGTACAACAAGTAAGTCAATTTTGCTACTTGGGAAGCATTGTCACTCAGGACAACAGGTGCACCACAGAAATCAGGAGGAGGATTGCTCTAGATAAACAAGCCTTCAGTAACAAGAAACAGCTTTTGACAAGTAGGAACATTAACATTAAAATTAGGAAAGAATTAGCCAAAATGTTTGTGTGGGGTGTTTTGTTGTATGGTTGCGAAACATTGCTCTTAGCAAAACAGGATATAAAACGCCTGGAAGCAATGGAAATGTGGATATGAAGGAGGATGCTGAAAATTAGTTGGACAGAGAAAATCAAACAATAGGGTCCTTTAGGAAATAAACGAAACAAGGGAATTGATCAACACTGTAGAAAAGAGGAAAACCAAATTCCTTGGCCACACACTTCGACATAACACATCCCTCACGACTCTGATGGAAGGAAAAGTTCTGGGTAAGATGGGAAGAGGAAGACCGAGGAAGAAGTATCTGGATTCCGTGATGGACAGGCTGAATTTGAAACAATATGTTGATCTGAAACGCTCAGCAGATGAGAGACAAATGTGGTTGCAGCGACAAGGCCTTGCCTTTAGGATATGAATGAATGAATGAAGGTCAGAATGTATACTTACTGAAGCCAGTAACAAATAAACCGGTCTTTTAGAAAAGGCACATGTCTACTTTTTCTCCCAAATGCACGGTTTCTCATATTCCTGTGGTCAAAATATAGACGCGTTGATTCACGCGGAAAAGAAATCATTGTTATCAATAGGGCCCGGATGTTTATGCAGTAATAGGTTAGAATGCAAACTTACTGAAGCGAGTAATGCGTAGAGTCTATCCGCACGACGGTAATGTTGTGAGAATTGCATAAACATTAGGGGTTCGGCCCATTAGAACTCCCTAATGTTAATGCAATCCTCACAACATTACCGTCGTGCAGGTAGACTCTACTTGTTACTCGCTTCAGAAAGTTTGCATTCTAACCTATTACTGCATAAACATCCAGGCCCTAGTTATCAACTAATTCTTTTGTAAGAAACATAGCTTTTTCTCTAAAAGTTGTTTTACGTCGCACCGACACAGATACGTCTTATGGCGACGATGGCATACAAAAGCCGCAGGAGTGAGAAGGAAGCTGCCGTGGAATTAATTAAGGTACAGACCAAGCATTTGCCTGGTGTGAATAAGGGGAAACCACAGTAAACCATCTTCAGGGCTGCCGACCGTTAGGCTCGAATTATGCTAACACACACGCTGTCAATCTCACTCACATTTATAAAGGAATTAAAATATTATATTGTATTGTAAATTAGCCAATATGAAATAATGTTGCTCACAAACAAAACAATTGCACAGTAAAAGAATTGTACGCAGATGAATGGTGAAGAGGAATCGCAAGGGTAGATCCAACGAGAGTATTGCAGTTATGAAATGAGAGAATGTGAAATTTAGAGGAAATGTACTGAGGCGAGTTGTTATTAAGGACTCTATGACTAGTATGTGATATTTACCGGCCCTGCAGTGTAAGGGTAGCGTGCCTGACGGAGGTCTGGGTTCGATTCCCGGTCAGGTAAGGGATTTTTACCTGCATCTGAGGGCTGGTTCGAGGTGCACTCAGCCTACGTGATTACAATTGAGGAGCTATCTGCCGGTGAGACAGTGGCCCCGGTCTAGAGAGCCAAGAATAACGATTCCTCCTAATCTGCAGACCTTCGGGCTGAGCAGTGATCGCTTGGTAGGCCAAGGTCTTTCGGGGTTGTTGCACCATGGGATTTGGTTTGGTTTGTATGTGATACTTTTATCAGATTTTAGCCAGTGAAGTTCTTGATAGTAAGCATATCCGTATTGTGTGAATTAAAGACCCTTTACTAGTTATATGCATGACAAAATGTACCTTTGATAACTTCCCTCATTCACTATTTATTCAGTCTTTGCCAGCCTGTACTTTTGTGGACAAATGCCCTTATCCCAAATTACCTAGCCAGAACATCCGTTATGTTATGAGGTTTGCATGAACACTAGGGGTAAGGCTTATCCGAACCCTTAGAATTTATGTTACTCTCGCTACATTAGGGAAGAGTGACCTAGAAGACACATAACTAGTTTGCATTCTAACCTATTACGGCATCTACTCATTAATAGAGTCCGGATGTTTAAGTACTGATAGATTAGAACGCAAACTTACCTAAGCGAGTAAAAAGGATACACTACCGGGGTACCCTGTAAAACGGTTATGCTATGAGGTTTGCATAGATGTTAGGGGCACGGCATATAGACCTCCTAGAATTTATGTTACTCTTACTACATTGTAGAAGAACGGGTTGCACGACACTTCCTACTAACTAAATTAGTTTGCATTACGACCTAATAATCCGAGATTTACTACGTTATAATGCACAGAATGCAGCAAGGTCACAAGTGACTGTTTCTCAAGAATGGAGTGCGAAAGTATTGTAGACCGTAAAGAGTAAGGATAAGGAATTATTACCTTAAAATACATTGGAAGTGTAAGAAGTGTTGATAGCAGCGACACTCACCTGTGCGGTAACCAGCATTGCTCAAGTACGTGGCGAACGAGCGTGTCTCGTGGGTTGCCTGCCACTGAGGGGACGAGCAGTTATCGTTGTTGGTGTATACGTGGTGGTTGTGGACGTACATGCCGGTGAGCAGCGAGCTCCGAGACGGACAGCACATGGGCGTCGTGACGTAGGCGTGACGGAACTCGGCGCCGCCGTCCCGCAGCAAGCGCAGAGTCCGCGGCATGAAGTTCAGAGAACCTGTGGAAAAGAGTGAAAACGTAATTGACACACTGTATAACTAGCCGATGAATAATAATAATAATAATAATAATAATAATAATAATAATAATAATAATAATAATATAGAAAACGTAACACATACAATGCGGAAGAGGTGATTGATATTTTTAGGATATTTATATAGAATGGATGACAACAGGTTAACCAAATAGATCTTATATTTTTAGAACAAGAAGTCAACAAGCACCTCGATTCATGAAGTCAAGAAAGATTTGACCGGGCGAGTTGGTCGTGCGGTTAGGGCCGCGCGGCTGTGAGCGTGCATCCGGGAGATACTAAGTTCAAATCCCACTGTCGGCAGCCCTGACGAAGGTTTACCGTGGTTTCCCGTTTTCACACCAGGCAAATGCTGGGACCGTACCTAAAGGCCACGGCCGCTTCCTTCCAACTCCTAGGCTTTTCCTATCCTATCGTCGCCAAGAGACCTATCTGTGTCGGTGCGATGTAAAGCAACTAGGAAATAATAATAATAATAAGAAGAAGAATAAACCGAGCTTGATAGCTGCAGTCGCTTAAGTGCGGCCAGTATCCAGTATTCGGGAGATAGTAGGTTCGAACCCCACTGTCGGCAGCCCTGAATAATAATAATAATAATAATAATAATAATAATAATAATAATAATAATAATAATAATAATAATAATAATAATAATAATAATAATAATAATAATAATAATAATAATAATAATAATTGTACCGGTTGGTACACCGCACATTTGAATTTTCCGCCTTAAAGTACCCCTCTACAGCTGAAACTCTGAACTTTAAAACTGAATTAAGTCAACCGTTTATCAGAAGATGTCACTGTGTTAATTTGGAATTGTTTTTGTTTACTAATTATCAAGAAGTGTGGACATTCTCTCACAGATGTCTCTACCAAAAACTATGATCATGCACCCTGGTGCGAAGTGATGGAACTTTTCTTGAAGATATTTTATACTCATAAGTTTTCCTATAACTAAATTTTGTTCTTTCATTTGTGGGTTGGCAATATAAATCTTTTCTTTCCGCCAGTTTTGAACTTAGCCAATCAATAATTTCTGTCATTAATTTTCAGCCAATTGTGTCTTTCTTCCCCAAATTTTGATGTGTAAATTTTTGTTAGCCAATAAACGCCTGTGGGTGTGTCTTAATTATTCATGAAAGGTCTCGAATCTTCCCCGAGAGTATAAAAACTGCTGATTTTCCTGGCTCTCGGCCACTTCAACAACATCTAGCTTAGTGTATGGAAGTATAGCAGGGGGCGGGTAGCGCCTCTTCCTTCGGGCAGCAGCTCTTCAACAAAGGTAATGGCCTTTTAACTTCTTTATTTCTTGCTAGCTCAGCAGTTTAACCCTCGGGGAAGGTCCGAAACCTTTTCAATATAACCTACCTGTCTAAAAATGTAACATAGTGCCGGCTTATGTAAAAACTTTCTTATTACTTTAACTGTAAATCGGGGATAGAGAGTGCTTTACCCTCTCGAGCTCCCCTTCATTTTGATTTCAGGTGACTACGTTTTCATAACCGAATTTCTTCTCTTCTTAATGTGTTAATATTTTTTATACGAGTCACCTCTCTAGTTTGGGAATAGCCCCTGTTAGTGCCCCTTAGGTTTTAGAAGGTTTCATGTAGGAGTGCAAGCAACGCCTCCATTCATCTTTGTGTTTTGGGCCATTTAATTAATCTGTTCTTTTCCACTATGGCCCAGTAGGTTGGGTACGAGATAGCGCCGTTTCATTTGATGTAAGTGCTGCCATGATGGTAATTTGTGTAATAGTCTGGTATTGCCTTTAATAGGCTTGAAAAATTGAGAGCGGCTCAGCTCTTTCTTGTGTTTGAAACGTGCCTCTGGGAGGCTTGAGGTTAAAAGTTCGGAGCAAGTGCTCCTTGAATTAGGGGTTTTCTGCCCTTTGGTAATTTGTGGTTGTGAGCTGAGAGCTCAGGAATTATAAACTTGGGGCTCGAAGCCCAGTTCTTGTAATGATCTCCTAAAACTTGTGATTCGTTGTACCTGATTTTGACTTATTGTTGATTAGTTACTCGTTGAATTTTGAAAGTCTATATGACAATTTTAATTCATCTTTCGGACTTGTAGTTAGACCGATTCCAGCCCGCACCTTCTTTCACCTCTGCATTCCACGGATAACTTCGTAACAATAATAATAATAATAATAATAATAATGAAATGAAATGTCGTATGGCTTTTAGTGCCGGGATATCCCAGAACGGGTTCGGCTCGCCAGGTGCAGGTCTTTCTATTTGACTCCCGTAGGCGACCTGCGCGTCATGATGAGGATGAAATGATGATTAATACAACACATACACCCAGCCCCCGTGCCATTGGAATTAACCAATTAAGGTTAAAATCCCTGACCCGCCAGGGAATCGAACCCGGGACCCTCTGAACCGAAGGCCAGTACGCTGACCGTTCAGCCAACGAGTCGGACATAATAATAATAATAATAATAATAATAATAATAATAATAATAATAATAATAATAATAATAATAATAATAATAATAATAATAATAAGCTGTTACCCACGGCTTCGCTCGTGATGATTTCGTAAGTTGGTAAAAATTAATTTTCCCTCGGTACTGCACTAAGAAATTATCTGAAAATCCCTAAAGTATAAAAATTCGCCGAAAAATTGGATTTCATTTACCCCAGAAACACTTCGTGAAACACTTTTGTGGCATTGCCTTTTGGGGCTAAGATGACCAGGCTACTGGCAGAGCTAAATGTGGAACACGCGACATGTGAGAAACAGTCCTCTTAAGTCTTTATTTCTAAACAAGATTCCAAATACCAATTTTCAAGTCTGTAACATTTTAGTTTATGAGATATACTGTAGATATACTCATTTTAAAAACTGCCCCACTCGTTGGCTGAGTGGTCAGCGTTGAGGCCTTCGGTTCACAGGGTTCCGGGTTCGATTTCGGGCTGAGTCGGGGAACTAAATCGCGTTTGATTAATTCTTCTCGCTCGGAGACAGGTCATTTGTTTTTGTCCCAAACACTCTCCTCTTCATAATCACTCAACACGCTACCTTACGAATCACAACAGGAACACGCAATAGAAATTATATCCCTAGACATAGGGTTGGCGCCAGGAAGGGCATCCAGCCATAAAACAGGGGCAAATCCACATGTGCGACACAGTTCGCAGTCGCGACCCCACAGGTGTGGGAAAAGCGGTAGAAGAAGAAGAAATTCGTTTTAAAAATTCACCTGCTTTTTTAAATTATTTAACCCCCTTAAGTGGATTTTCCAAAAAACTTGTGTTCATTTATTTTGCAGGGTGATTCCAAGTGCCAATTTTAACGTCTGTGACATCTTCAGTTTGAGATATATGTATTCTCTTATAAATAATTCAAATCTTTCCTCACTTCTTTTCACCTCCTACCCCCCCCCCCCCACCAAATCAATCCTTAAGTGGATTTTCTGAAAACAAAATTTGTGTTCTTTTATTTTTAAAGGTGATCCTAGATACCCCTTTTTAAGTCTGTATCATGTTAGGTTTTTATGATATATTGTAGATAATCTCGCTGCTGTGGAATCTTGGAGCTGACGTTGCCATGGTTACAACAGTTCATTTCTTTATCCCTTTCAGACCGTGTATGCACAATTGTGCGGGTTCGTGTGTTACTTATGTCTGAGCTTATTTGACGTTTTCTTGGCGCTAGACCAGACTGCAGTGCTTGTGCGGGACACGCAGCACGTACTTCAGTTGTTTTTATTTAGCGCTTGACCACCATGGGGCAGGAAGAAGAGCTTAAATATACAGTTCATCGGCAAGATGGCGGGAAGCAGTAATGCCTAAAATAAGTATTTATTTATTGCATTCCTATTAATCTAGAAGCTCTACTGAATATCAAAATATAATCAATGAAGTGTGTAAACTGTTTAGCAAACGTAAATTGTGAACTTACAACATCGTATGTAATACCATGAGGTTTTGAATGTTGATACGCACAAGTGTGTGGGCCAGGTTTCCCTACAGGCAATGCATGCAAGAGTGCTGAGTGCTGCCAGCAAAAGGACTGTGAAAGCAGAACTCTTACTCTACGTGAGAAATGTAATGTGTAAGATTTTAATTGTTTTAAATATGTTGCTCCACACTCTAAAATATAACATTTGATCATGTACATGTGTATATTCACATGTAGTGAGCTGAATTTATTTTTTATTTTTTTGTAAGTAGTGAATTAAGTCCTGACACGCACAATTGTGTGGGTGCTTTTTCTCAGATGTTAATTTTTATTTTGTAGAATAAACTAAAAATATATGTATTTAAGAGCATTTTAGTCAGTTTTTGACGCACAAACAATAATTCACACCACCAGTTTTCTTTCAGGTCTGAAAGGGTTAAAGTACCTTTAGATCAAGTAAATACATAAAGACAGGAAATAATATTAAACTTTTTTTGAACGAGCTATGAAAACATTCTAAATTTTATTCATATTTCTTTAAATATGTTTTCAAAAAAACTTTAGCGGGCCACCATTTGGAAAGCCCTGTTCTAGCAGCTACGTTACCTACTCCAAGGAAATGAAAGATTTCGGCTATGTTTTAAGTCAGCATTTTTCTGTAGCATACGCCAAACAAAATACTACTAATATCTCGTGTTTCACTACGAAAAATCGTAGAAAACTACCCACAAAACACACAGGGAACAATCATCTCAGTAACTCAAGTTTTCCAGATGTGTACGAGAGTTGCAAATAAAAGAGATCGGGCATGCGCAAGTAGGATATGTGAGCGGTCAGGTGCCGCTGTTGTCGATGTGTGGCGTTGAAGTGAAGAGTGTTCATTTGAGTCGAGGTGTTTCGTGCGGGTAAGAATGAGGCTGCGGCTTTGCAGCCGTCCATTCCTCGAGATCAGATTGACATCGTCAGTGGCCTCGTTTCTGTAACCATCAATGGATTGACCAGGAATTATCGGTAGTGGCTGGCTGGAGTTTATAGAGCGTCAATTTGAGCAGAGGAACTAGGCAAAATTAATGTCCACCTATTTATCAAAAACCATGTCCTTTTGAGATGAATTTAAGGTCGGGCCTGCAGTATTTTGACCGTGAAAAGGTAGCATAATCATTAGTCTTAATTGAAGGCTGGAATGAATGGTTTGACGAAACATCAACCGGTGTGACACATTCTGACGAAATGTCTTAACATGTGGAAAATTCCGTCCCGCTTGGTTCCACATCAACTCCCCGACGTATAGAAATGGCACCACCATGCACTGGGCCGCATCAACCTGGACAGATACCGCAACGAAAGAGACGCATTTTGGCAGCGTCCATCGAATGAATGGCGTCCCCCCAGGTTCGCCAAGTCCACAAAAATTTCGACAGGAATCCAGTCGGGTAAAGCTTACGCTGATTATGGCGTAAGACTACGAGGGTGTTAATCTTACGCATGCTGTGTGTGAGGGACAAACCGTCTATAGTGACTAAGTTTTGCCGATTTCTGGAGTGACGTGCGTTCGGCTATGCGGCGCAAAAGCGCACGCTTATTGCGGGACGACCGCCCTATCGTGTTTTATAACAACGCGCGTTGTCATGCCGCAAAAAATGTCAATCTATTATTAGAATTGTGGCATTGGGAGATCTTGGAACATCCTCCGTACTCACCAGACATGGGTCCTTGTGACTTCGACCTGTTTCCGTAGTTGAAGGAACCCCTCTGAGGCCGCCGATTTGCTCCACTTACAAGGGGACATTCCCTACTCGTCACGACCGATTTCGCTCATATTTATAGAACATGCAGGGCTTGGCTAGAAATAAAAGTACGCAAAGTGAGAACTCCAGATGGCCAATCGTATAGAAAATAAAAATAAAAATGTTGACGGGGCTCTCGCACCGTATAAGCCACTTACGTAGTGCGCACGCCGAGGAGGTGTTGGCGTAGTGGTAAGAGCTGGGGCTTGTAAATCGATGGTCGTGAGTTCGACTCCCCGTGTGAAGACTGTCTTTTTTCCTGTCAAATTTTATATTATTCATTTTTCAATTAAGTAAAGAGGTGAATTTTATTTATTTATACGCAAGAGGCATAGAAAAGGTAAAAAATTGGGATTTCATTGTCAGACTTTTTTCTACCTGCACCAAGAATCTATTGTTTGTGTACAGCCGCCAGGAGGTGAAAACGAGTCTTACAGCGAAATGACTATTCATGTTTATGGCGCATTCCTCAAGGAGGGGAGATAGCCAATAAAGGAAAGAAAAAAAAAAAAAAGAATTTCTGTTTGAACACGTCGGGAAAGTTCGCAACTCCAAATTTTCTACAATTATGCGCACATTAAAAAATAACGTCCTATATGCCTTTTGCATATAAAATAAATAAATAAATAAATAAATAAATAAATAAATAAATAAATGAAAATAAATGAAATAATATAAAAATTGAGAAAATAGCAGTCTCCCCACGGGGAGTCGAACCCACGACCATCGAATTACCTGTCCGAGCTCTTACCGCTACGCCAACTACTGCTCGATGTGTGCAGTAACGTAAGTGGCTTATACAGTGCGAGACTCACGTCAACATGTATATTTTTATTTTTATTTTCTATACGCTTGGCCATCTGGAGTTCCCACTTTGGGTACTTTCATTTCTAGCCAAGCCCTGCATGTTCTATAAATTTGAGCGAAATCGGTGGTGACGAGTAGGGTATGCCCCCTTGTTAGTCGGGTGGTCCTTCGCTGTCATCATCAGAGAGCGCGTTACAAACGGTCCCCAACGGCTTCCTGACATTTGGCGAAAGGTAATAAATTTTGCGGGTGACTGCATTTGCCGCCTCTGTGGTGTAGTGGTTAGCGTGATTAGCTGCCACCCCCGGAGGTCCGGGTTCGATTCCCGGCTCTGCCACGAAATTTGAAAAGTGGTACGAAGGCTGGAACGGGGACCACTCAGCCTCGTGAGGTCAACTGAGTAGAGGTGGGTTCGATTCCCACCTCAGCCATCCTGGCAGTGGTTTTCCGTGGTTTCCCACTTCTCCTCCAGGCGAATGCCGGGATGGTACCTAACTTAAGGCGACGGCCGCTTCCTTCCCTCTTCCTTGTCTATCCCTTCCAATCTTCCCATCCCTCCACAAGGCCCCTGTTCAACATAGCAGGTGAGGCCGCCTGGGCGAGGTACTGGTCACACCCCCCAGTTGTATCCCCCGACCAAGAGTCTGGAGCTCCAGGACACTGCCCTTAAGGCGGTAGAGGTGGGATCCCTCGCTAAGTCCGAGGGAAAAGCCGACCCTGGAGGGTAAACAGATGATGATGATGACAGGTCGGCAAAGTTCGCAACTCCAAATTTTCTACAATTATGCGCTCATTAAAAAATAATGTCCTATATGCCTTTTGCATATAAATAAATAAATAAATAAATAAATAAATAAAAAAATAAATAAATAAATAAATAAAATAAAATAAATGAAAATAAATGAATAATATAAAAATTGAGAAAATAGCAGTCTCCCCACGGGGAGTCGAACCCACGACAATCGAACTACTAGTCCAAGCTCTTACCGCTTCGCCAACTACTGCTCGGCGTGCGCACTAACGTAAGTGGCTTATACAGTGCGAGAGCCACGTCAACACTTTTATTTTTATTTTTATTTTCTATACGCTTGGCCATCTGGAGTTCCCACTTTGGGTACTTTCATTTCTAGCCAAGCCTTGCATGTTCTATAAATTTGAGCGAAATCGGTGGTGACGAGTAGGGAATGCCCCCTTGTTAGTCGGGTGCTCCTTCGCTGTCATCAGCAGAGAACGCATTACAAACGGTCCCCAACGGCTTCCTGACATTTGGCGAAAGGTAATAAATTTTGCGGGTGACTGCATTTGCCGCCTCTGTGGTGTAGTGGTTAGCGTGATTAGCTGCCACCCCCGGAGGTCCGGGTTCGATTCCCGGCTCTGCCACGAAATTTGAAAAGTGGTACGAAGGCTGGAACGGGGACCACTCAGCCTCGGGAGGTCAACTGAGTAGAGGCGGGTTCGATTCCCACCTCAGCCATCCTCGAAGTGGTTTTCCGTGGTTTCCCACTTCACCTCCAGGCGAATGCCGGGATGGTACCTAACTTAAGGCCACGGCCGCTTCCTTCCCTCATTGTTGCCTATCCCTTCCAATCTTCCCATCCTTCCACAAGGCCCCTGTTCAGCACAGCAGGTGAGGCCGCCTGGGCGAGGTACTTGTCATACTCCCCAGTTGTATCCCCCGACCAAGAGTCTGAAGCTCCAGGACACTGCCCTTGAGGCGGTAGAGGTGGGATCCCTCGCTCAGTCCGAGGGAAAAACCGACCCTGGAGGGTAAACAGATGATGATGATGATGATGACTGCATTTAAGGAATGTAATGAAAATGTACTTGTTACTTCATTAAATATTGCGTTCTATCAATACTATCATTACCTTATTTACAGGATGGCATGTCAGCCTTACCCTCCATAACCTCGTCGACTATTCTCCTAGTAACCTATCATCATCCATTCGGCTCACAATATGATCGAGGAAGAGACATGCACTATCTCGAGTTCGTAGCACTGTAACCGTGTGTGTTACAAGGGAATACGTGAGAAACTTAAAAAAACATAAGTAATACAGTTTTTGTGATAGACTCACCCAGCTCGACATCCTGATCGTCAGTGAGGATGAGGATAATATTAGGCTTCCTCTCCTTGATTGGTGGAGGTGGAGGGTGTTTCTTGATCTTACGTCGCGGGGAGGTGAAGTCTCCAGGAGTACTGAAACGTCCTCTCATCTGCTGAGCGAACAGGTCATCTCGCATGATGTCGTCGTGGAAACGTCGCCCGGTAGCGACATCTAGCGCGATAGTTAGCCACACGGCCGCTACGGCGAGCCACAGGGGAGGAACTGCCATCTTCTTCTAAAGTTCTACAACTGCACCATTTTGAATTTCTCACCAACTGAAACAGAGGAAAGATACAAACAGGTTAACTCGCTATTGTAACGAAATACACAGTTGAAACTCCGAATAATAATCATTTCGGGTCCAAGCTTATTATATTTATATACTGACCGTCTTACTAATAAAAAGTCCTTATACAGTTGTTTAACACTTGTTTAGTTATACAGTGAATAAACATTTTTCTTACTAATAAACAAGGTATACGCATTGTATTATTACACAGCACGTATACACTCGTATTTCGCACGTTCACCGCCTTTATGATCGCTTCTGCTGGTTATCTACGAGCAAAACGTACCGGAAAGTCGCACAGTAGCACGGCATATCGAAAAGGCAGTGGCAACACTAAGTGAGACAGCTGGAAATTGGCTTATACTGATATCAACATTTCTTCAGCTTGTTTGTGTAATGAACGCCAAAAAAAAGAAATGGAAAGGCGTAAGAAAAGATCAATAGCTCCTAACTGGGATAGTACGGAAAACGTAAGCAATTGTAATTGAATCGGCGAGTTGAAAAGGGTACACATTCCAAAATCCTTACTTTTAAGGAGAAAGGAAAACCTGTTTTGTAGCTAAATGAAAGCTTTGATCAAAAAAGTTTCTATTAGGCATTTATACATCATATTTATGCGTATTCAACTACAAAGTATGGAAATCATATTACATACGGTTTTCAAGTTATGCCATTTTTTATCTCGAGGAATATGTCCCATTTTATAGGCAGGCCCTACTCAAATTTGAGAAAGATCTTTGTAGGGGAAGATAATGTATAATAAACTCGCAATATCAAAAGTCTATTAAGCAGTAACACATTATTACACAAAAATACGCCCAACCATCATTTCTTTTATAGTTATTCAAAGTGTTTTACTTTACGAAGATGTCTAGCCTCCAAACTTCTGAATGGTGTATGTCTTCTATGTTTAAAATATCGTGAAGATTATCAACGTTATCGTCCATTCTTTCAATGCATGTTCAATGTTAAATGGATAAGTCGAATATTTCACCACGATTATATTACTGTAGACAATAAATACCACGAAAATAAGCTGTTTACTCGTTTCTTTTTCCGCTACTCGCTGCTATACAACGCTTATACAAGGGTCCTGGTCAGTATAAGCAATTCAATGAATAACTATAACAGATGTACACACAGAAGGCTTACACACGGTTTATTAGTAAGACGGCGAGGGAACAGGAAATGGATGAAGAATACCGTAAATGGCTAATATACGCTGACTACCTTGTCAAAATGGGCCTTGACAAAGGAGAAGTACAAGAAAATACATTAATCATAAGAACACGAACAATTAAAGTAGGTCTTGTAATGTAGTAACGATGAACGGGAGAGGGTGCATCAGTAATGGAGTATGGGACTTCTCAGCAGGGTTACTTGATACAAGAACAGGAAAATCGAAAGAAGAGCAGCACGATTTACACAGGATGAATTCCGGAAATATTACAATCTTATTTTTATCTGTACTCTCCCACACATTTCAAATGAATTGCTGCGATTTCTCAGCGAACAACCTCTCAGGAATTATCTGAACATGATAATACAAAGTATATGTTTCATTGTACATAACCTGTGATTATCATTCACTCCTAAAATCTGAGATTAAACGGTGTTCTCGGCAGCGTTTAAATATCGGCTTTAGACAGTGACTCTGCGATACGGCAGCCATACTTACGCATTGTTTAACCGTATAAAAAACCAAACTAAAACCCCATGGCACTACAGCCCTTGAAGGGCCTTGGCCTACCAAGCAACCGCTGCTCAGCCCGAAGGCCTGCAGATTACGAGGTGTCGTATGGTCAGCACGACGAATCCTCTCGGTCGTTATTCTTGGCATTCTAGACCGGGGCCGCTATCTCACCGTCAGATAGGTCCTCAATTCTAATCACGTAGGCTAAGTGGACCTCGAACCAGCCCTCAGGTCCAAGTAAAAATCCCTGACCTGGCCGGGAATCGAACCCGGGGCCTCCGGGTAAGAGACAGACACGCTACCCCTACACCACGGGGCCGGCGTTTAACCGTATAGCTCGTCTAAATACAGTAAAAGCCCTGTTAACCTTCTATGTGTTATCTGAAATGCCTCGGAATTACTTTTTTTTCCCTTTAAAGCAACAAATAAACTATAGTACGTACATGTGTTGTTATCTTAGGTTGTCCCAAGAAGTATTCGGTTAACCGGGTTTGTACTGTTGTAAACTTTGATATACACACACACAAAAAAAGAAAAATCCAGTCAGTTTAGGAAACCTTAAAATAACACATTACTCTATCACTTTAGTAGTGACATCTGTTGATCAATGTCCCAACTTATTGCACTACCTGTTTTTAATTTCTATGTGATAGATAGCGTTCTTCAAGACGCTTCATTTAAATGCACGGGGTTGAGCTGTACCTCCCGGTATAGTCCTGCCATCGGCCCAGAGCATTTCAGGTCCAAGTTCTTATGACAACAATATTACTGTATACAGATAGAGCGGAGATGTTCTCGTCAAACAGCCCTGGTGTCTGAGAACGCAGAAATTCCGATTCTAAGTCTCGTCAGTACTCCAGATTTTCTAAGTTGTCAGTTTTGTTCTGTTCAAACTTGTCCATTTGTTACTAAGACTGCTACATAAGCTAACGCACGTGCTACAAAATCTTGAGAGAGAAAATCGCATACTAAACCCTCTGCAAAGCCCCATGCTTTCCGATGACATCAAGAATTCTTTCGTCAAATGTTTATCCGAGGTAATCTCCTACAGCTTTTCTTTTCCTTTACAGCAGGCCATGGAAACAGAAGAGTGACGTCAAAGCGTGGAGGGACGGGGGATATATACCGCTATCACGTAATATCTACAGCTTCTTTCATATTATCGTGTCGTGTCGCTACAACGAAGGAGCGATATTAAACTTGTCAGAGAAAGCGGAAATAAAAAGAATGCCGACATGATGAAAAATGCAAACATTCGAGCAGGGAATTGATTCGAAATATTCCCGTGCTTCTTACGAGAGACACGTTAATTAACGAAGCAATAAAATAACTCTGTGAAGCTGCTTCGTGGTTAAAAAAAATATAAACATTACTGTAACTCCATTCAGAGCTAAACAAGGACAAACATACTTTCGATGGCCAAAAAAGTAAGACATGAGAAAATTTAATCAAAGCAGTTATGGCTCGTGATGTAAGAAAAATAAAACAATAAAAATATGACCGAGGTTCTGATAAGGAGGAGAAGTTAATTAAAAACGCCTTAAAGGAAAATAAATAAGCAAATTATTAATTAGTTAATAATATTAAGAATTCCATAGTCATTGTCACAGAGGAATTATCACGCAAAAGGAAACAGGTTCTGATGAAACTGCAAAAAAAAGTAATGACGTTACTTGGTCTAGGTGGAGTTGGTACAGGTAATTCAGTAACAGTACAAGGCTTTTGTGAACGACTATTTTTTTGTGAACGAGTGCTAACTCGCTTACGGGGATTTTAAATTGCTTTCAACACCAGACTATGATACAAAGGACACGTTGGAAGTTGCAAATCGTAGATTACTTTCATATCGATCAGCAACCAACGTCTTCTAGTGCATTTCGTGTGCAGTTCCTTATCTGTTGCTGCTTAATTCTTTAGTGCGCACTAAGAGAGATTTCAAATCAAAATGGTATGTTTAAACCCGCTGATTTTTGTTGATTATTAGTTTTCATGTTTTGCACACTTGAAATAGATGTTGTAAGGTGGGCGTAGCATTCATATAACCTAGTTTTATTCAAAAACAAGTGTTTCTTCACGTACATCTTATTTCCCAACATTTACATTTTTTCGTATAAAAGACGCATTTCTTTCTGGAAATACAAATTCCTTTTTTAAATAAAACGATTTTTGGTAACAAATGGCATCAACAAAAACCTTCTACCTGTACATCACATATTACAATATGGCTAGTTTTGTGAAATCTTCGGCGATATAACTACATCTACGAATTGTCCGATTCCAGAGAATAAATCGCTAAATTGTATCAGAGAAGTATGCAGGGATGTACCAACCAAGAGTTTAATCCTGTACCTCGATGAGGTTTGACCATATTCTTTCCTATTCTAAGGCTTTTCCTGTGTCCAATCTATTCCTTACGAGCTTTGGTATAAAGAAAAGGAACGTTCCCCTTTGCAAAAAGCTCATGATCGTGAATATGTCTTTCAGTAAATCAAACTCGGCATTATACCAAAGAGATGTACGACTCTACGCCAAAAGAACTGGTAGCCGCAGTACTTCGGCGACCAAGGCCTGCGGTAACGACTAATATGGCGTTACTTCTATCACACATTTTGTCGCGTCATCTTACACAAAATTTCGGATGACCCGCAGCCATAAGACATGTTCATGTCAAAATGGCGTCAACACAAAACCTTCTACCCATATATTTCACATTATGATCAATTTTATTTTTTAATATCTAACGACGTAACTATGACAGATCGTAGATAATTCTTCTTTCTCTGTATCTGATCCCAATCACCTTCATAATCTCAAATAGGTTGGTCTAATCAAAATTATCGAATGCGGCTATTGATTCTTATTTTGGTCATCTCAGATCAGATCTTCACTTATATCATTACATATGTAACAAAACAAATGTCTAATAATATATATGTAATAAAACAAAGGTCCAATGATAGTTCCTTGCGGAACCCCTACCTTCATCATTACAGGATGTGGTATTATTTGATCAATTCCCCTCATTTTTGTCAGTAGTCTCCTATGATCTACCCTATCAAAAGCCGTGTACAGGCGGCAGAGAAAGAAGATTAATAATATGATGTGGCAAGGAAGGGATAACACAGTTAACGCAGCTATCACCAGCACACCATAGTTACGGGGCCCTTGCTTTATTCACCTTTATCATTCACTTTCTCTTGTACGAGAACGGTAAATAAAGAAAATAAGACGTGCTGTAAGTCTCTCATTTGTACCTGTCTTGTAATAAAGGATATTATTAATGGTAATGAAAACATTGCCCTGCACTGATGTATTACAGGTTATGATGATACTAGTGCTTACTTAATACCTCTGGCTATGTTATTACGCGAAATTACGTAGGAAGTTAATACCGAGACAGACCTTCACTTAATTTACAGCATTAGGATTTGTCGAAAACCAATTTTCCCTTTCCTTTCTTCACGGTTTAATTTAGATAAACAAAAGCTGGCGCCACAAGATGCTTTACCGGTTCTCCTGGGGAGAAATTACAGGAGAATATGATTCACACGCAATGAGCCAACTGAAGCCTTGTTCTGGAAGGTGACTGGTCATAAACGGATGTTTATGGAGAGCCAAATTTCTTCTCTGCCTTTATTTGTTTATCTAAGTTAATTTATTCTCCTGTTTGAGTGACTTTTCATTTCATTTAGCAGACGGCAGATTTTGTATCATTTTTACATAGGATTTTCCTTTCTTTGGTACTTATTTAATGTCGCACTAACACATCCATTGCATTCGAAAGGTAGTGGGATCGAAACCCGTGGTTTCCCATTTTCACACCAGGCAAATCCTGGGGCTTTACCATCGCCGCCATAAGACCTATTTGTGTCGTTGCGATGTACATCAAATTATTAAAAAAAAGCTGCCAGTCCTCTGGAAGCCCACTTCTGGAAGGGATGATTAAGCTAGGCAGGACCTCTCAGCCAGCCCGATGACGTGTTTTAGCCTGGTTTCTCCGCAAACCTCCTAGAAGTCGAAACGAGAATATTCCCTCTGCAGTAGTATCTCGAAGATTCTAGTACTTCATCACCCGAGATATAAATACATGGCCGCCGTGAAATGAGGAGTACATGTGTTTGAGCCTCGAATGTGTTGTGAGTTAGTGTCGGAGTATCGTCGCGTTGGAGCGTTGTTGGTGTACTGAGTGGAGTACTGTGCGTGTTTATACTGCTGTGTACTGTCCCGATAATCGCCTTACTGAGGAGAATGGGAAAATGCGGGAAACCATTCTCTGGAGAGCGGACGGTGCAACCACCCCACCGCCTCCCGAATTCAAAGCTTTGTGTCAAGCTATAGCTGCCCAGTGCTGTATACAGTAAAATACTGTGCAAGATGTAATTAATTCAGGAGCACGTGACATACCAGTGTTACACAAAAAGGCAACGCTAACCTTAACAAAATTTCTAATCATCTCTAACTGGAATTAATTAACGAATCTAGATATCGAGATTAAATTGTAGTTCAGAAACTTCTAGGAAGGTGTCGAGTCATCTAGTAGAATCGAAGAGGATCACACAGTTCCATGCCGTACAGGATAACGTTGACAAGGATTGTTTTTAATTCAAAGTCATCAGCTCTAGATGATATGGAATTAATGTACCCTAGTAGTTAAAATCTGTCTGACAACTTGGCTGAATATTCAACGTTGAGGCCTTCGGATCAGGGGGTCCATAAAGGTTCATAAAGGCCTACGAGTGGGACGGAAGCGGTCGTGGCCTTAACCTACAGCCCCAGTATCTTCCTCGTATGAAAATGGGAAACCACGGAAAACCATCTCCAGGGCTGCCGACAATGGGCTTCGAACCCACTATCTCCCGAATGCAAGCTCACAGCTACGCGGCCCTAACCGCACGGCCAACTCGATCGATACAAGAAGAAATAGTTAAAACATAATTTGAGAGACTGATCAATAATACCATATTTTAATGAAAAATGGATAGAATTGCAGTTAAAGCAGATTTAAAAAATGTATATCACACACAATATTGTCATCATTAGTCCACAATAAAAGCACTCATTTTAATTTAAAAAACTCAAAATGGATTACAGCGTGTTTTATATCAAATTACTTATCTGGTTTCAAAAACGAACTTCATTATTAACACTTTCTAATACATTTCAAATGGGGCCACGCTGTGGTGGTAGTTTAGTAACCATTTCTTTCCTGGACTTGTTTAATTTGTCTCATGTAAATGTGTTATTTGATATATTTCATTTCCACCAATAAACTTGTATCTTTCCTAACAAAACAGCATTTTCGCCATCGAAAGTGTGACTATATTTCTTTGGAATACCTTGAGTTTCTCCATCTGTGGTGGGAACAATTCAGGCCTGAAAGGGTTAAAGAAAGTGTGAACTGTCTTCACAAAATTTATTCACTTTATGCGAATGTGGTTGCGGCCTTCGATCACTCTGCGTTAACCCCCAGTCTCTTTCACTGACGCTAAATTTGGCAATCCCCATTGTAATGCTAATCCTGACAAGCATGCCAACCTCTAAACGAAATATTTCTGGCCGCGTTTATCCAATATTCTCTCCATCCGCGCAATACAATTAGAGCACAATTGTATTAGTCGCAGTGAGGGATCCAAATAACAGCTGTCTCCATGTCCCATCCCTTTCTCGTTCCAAATCATTATTACAATATAGCACTGGAGTGGTGTTGAGGGGGGAGACTGGAGTGGTATTTATTCTAGCTGGTTGGAGAGCATCAACCATTGCCATCGTCCATCCCACCACTCCGCCACTTCACTCTCCATCGCCCCGCACCGCACCGTGCTCCTTCCATTATACACAATCTCTCTCGCTCCTCTCTGCCTGTCTGTGTGTGAGAGTGAGGACAGTACAGCCAGACTCAAGGTACGGACAGTACCGGAACATCAATCTGCTTCTCGTCTAGTAAAATATTGGAGATAATCTATGAATTTATTCGGCATAACAGACGCACCTTCATGTGCTTGTCAAAAAAAAAATCGGTTCTTCAAAACGCGGTGTTATTAGATGACATGATAATTATGATGCTTGTTGTTTAAAGGGGCCTGACAGCGAGGTCATCGCTCCCTAGGTAGGAAATGAGACGAAATGTAATGACAATTTAAAATTCCAAAACCCATCCACCGACTAGAATTCAAAACATGGTGATGATGAAGAATGGATGGATGTGAATTTAAAATAATCAGCGGATACAACTAACACTGAAGGTTAAAAATAATTCCAATGCACTGACCAGAATTTAAAAAAGACGACGATGATCAATCAGTGGATCCGATTAGCTATGCCCCACCTTTCCAGAAACTAACTTGGGTTTGTTTTAGTACAGCAGGGCCTCTGAGGGTGCATGCGCCTGGTGCATTGACTGTGCACGGTGCAAAAGACGACTTCGCTTGGTTGCCCAGAGTGCAGACCCCTACTCCTCGATTTGGAGCAATAGCGCTGTCTCTCTCTTTCCTCCGCCTGTCTCGCTCGCTCCCCCTGTCTCCCGCTTCCTCACTTGCTCCGTAGCGCTCCAAATCCAAGCCGAGTTGAGCCGAGCTTTGCTGAGTAGCCCAGAGAAGATGCATTGGTCCAAGCCGAGCCGAGTGAAACCGATGCACTGTGCACAGGAACTTTGCGTCGCTGTTTGCACGCGTGAGATTTTTGGCCTTTGAGAGGCCCTGTAGTACAGTAATTGCAGCAGTAATGCTATTCTTACGTTCGTGTGTGTGTGGGGGGGGGAAGGGGTTTGGATAGTACTATCATACTCTAGGAATTTTGTCTATTTTTCATCCTATAGAATAACGGAGAAAAGTTATTTTACATAACTGACTCTCCTTCATATGCCCGGCGGAGAAAAACAATTTGTCCTTGAAAAAGTGGCGCTCCTCGAAAATGATGTTTCATTCTCATGTACGACATTTATTTTAATTTTCTTGGTATTTTTTTTGGTGTTGTGGTGCTAGTGGTGGTGTATGAATTTGTTTTTGACTACCTGTTCGTACCCGCCATAAATTAATTTAGCGGATATGAGTGCGAAAACAACAGACAAAGTACGTCGTTGCTTAAGGATTGATATTCCAGTAACATGTCTAATAACGTGTTGAAGTAATAAAGAACATACAATCGATAGTGTCTCTTGCACATATAACTGTCAACTCGAAGAGCGCTTGGAGCAGGAATACGTGATCATGATGTAGATATCACTCACTGCACGAAGCACTGAAAACATGCCAAAACCTATTCAAGCTATTTCTTATTAAATGCTGAATGGTTGCCAACATTCAGATACTACTGCTTATGTTTGAACGTCCAACTGATTTATAGGGAATTCTCCTATGTGATTTGTGGGCTTATAAAATCCTGCGTTAGTGTAATAATTCATTTTCAAATGACACCATAGATTTTAGAAACGGTTTACTATTCCATTGATCTCAGTCGTTTAATGTGTTTAGATGTTTACTGGCATGTAAAATTAATTAATGACTTGGGAACTATACAGAGGAAGTATTTGGACACCCAGTTCGCAACCAATCAAGGAACGAGAGAACATAGTTGTGGGGATAAAGCGTAAGATATACCCTGCTCAATGGTAGCTTATGAAATATGTAGAGCAAACTGTGCCAGCAATAATAGCAATGAACGACATAGTCAACTATCGATCTAAACAGCCTTGAAACTTTTCAGTCGAAAAATTACGCCAATCGTGATCTACGGCATTGAAATAATAAGGACTTTCCTTAAAAAAAGGGCCTAAAAGAGATAGAAAGGGTGAAAGCAATTTTCCTTAAAAGAGTACTATGCGCATCTTCGTAGGGCAACCGAAGCACCGGGAGTAAAATATCTGCAAAGTGAATATAAAATACAAATGGAAATAGAGAGAGAATTCTATACAATTGGTAAGCAAAGTAGAAATCATTTACCCTACGATAAGGTTTGAAGACAGTTCCCCAGCCAGATGACGTAGATAAACAGGATATATGTGTACTACTAACTACTAAAAGTTTTCATTCCTCCACTGAAGGGTGTCGTGACACAGGCTTTGCCACGACGAGAAATGATGAATAATCAGATTGACTTCCTCCGAGCGGTAATGAGGGGTTGTTCAATGGGCCTGGGAGATTTGCTACGTGTGAAGAGACGAAGTTCTCTGTTTCCCAAAACCTTCCTTTAATAATAGACTGATGAGTATGTATAATTATATACAGTATTTACAATCTCTCTTCCAACTTCAAATATCGCTAACATAGAAGACTTGGCGTGGTCGAAGTATTGAAGTGAATACTCTAAGTCCACACTTGGACCTTATTATTATTATTATCGGAGACCTGACTGACAAGGCTTCCGCCCGCACTCCTAGTCGACTTGTTCCAAAAAAGCCTCGATCAGGGTGTGTACCCCTGTTTTATACCTTCACTAACTTTCGCCTCCCTTCGAGAAGGCCATCGAAGTTCTCATCCTATGGAGACTGTCCTCAGACACACAAAAACGGAATTGCCTTCTTCCGTTCACTCTCTACCCACCTTTTCTGAAGATATACTACGCACCTATAGCAGGGTGCAGCATGTGATTCACCTACTTCGACCAAGCCTTCCTTCTAATTACACAACTTGTTGCTTACAGCTTTTGGTGTGCCTTCAAACTCTTAAATCTTATATGATTCTTAATTTACTTATATCCTGCTCCCAGCATTATAATTATGATTCCTTGGCCTTACTGCCATTACATAGTCATTACTATTAGCTTATAATTTCCTAATAATATTAATGTATGTCTCAGCGACACCATTCCTCCTACGTTCCCGGTCAAGGGTTCGATCCTCGGAAGAATGAGTCCTGAGCTCCAACTGGGGTTGACACGACAAGGGGAAGGCGGGCCTCTTAGACGGTGACGCCGTCTCTCAGGCCGGGAGATTTGTTACAGTGAGGGAGATGTGCGGAGAAGGTGAAGGGGTGGACGGCCGTGGCCTACACTACGAACTGTACCGGCATTCGCCTTAGTGCAGGAGAATGGAAAACCACGGAAAACCATTCTCAGGACAGCCGACGGGTGGGGCCAGGCGTGAAGTGCGGCACTGTGCCCCATGCCCGTCTGCCGAATGCAGAGGCGTAGAGCCACGGTAGAGCTGCGGCCAACTTTCTTCTGCTCGGTTGGCCGGTCAGAGTACAGAGCTGTTGGACCTCGGGCAAGCCGTGGCCTCTTAAGGGACGAAACCCACTCTGCATCCAGCGACCATGTGTGCACCTACAGTGCCCTAGAGCGTCAGGAACATACGAGTGAGAGGACAGTCGTACTGACCGGGCAGAAATCTTCAAGACAAAATTGTTGCAAAGATTATAAAATTCTCAGTGAAAATAATGTGGAACCGTGTGTAAGGAAAACACAGTATTTAACTTCCTCCTGACAGCATAAAAAAAGTTCATATTCATCAGTATATTGATATTTCTTTTCGAAACCAACAATTCAATTATTCTATTCAAATAACTTGTAAGTTATTCTGTGTCCTTTGACAGACACGTACTGGTGTCAGAATAAATGAAAATAACGAGTGGATTGCACCGCGATGAACAGCGACAGCATTATCTTTAAATTTAGGAAGTATGTGAGAAAAGGAAATTTAAAAAATCAAAACAAATGCAAACGAGAATATCGAAGGATAAGGATAAGATGGATAAGAGGCGCGCGTATCCTAGAATAATTAATATAATTACTAGTAGGTTAAATATAATATCAAATGTAGTAATGTATAAATTGTTGTATTGTGTCGTTATCTTTTATTCATAATTGAGCCGTTAAGTGAGGCATGCTGTTAATGGTAGGATACTTCAAAAAGACTTGTGACACACAAGTAAGCATTTAATAAGATAAGGAAGGATACATGGTAACGCATCCACACAGACGCACACGAGATGCTGTCAGTTGATACAATTATCTTTATTTACGTGTATTCACACACATAACCTTAATCACAGTATCACAAAAAGACACTTCACTTCGAGAATATCAACAAAGCCGCCATTATTAAAATCAACTGCCAACACTTCAATATGGAGGTTACAACTTTGAAATTCAGTTGAAAACAGATGACTGCGTATTTCAATATGGAGACTGCAAATATTGCATGTCAGCTCGGGATATGTATAGTCCGCACACTTTATGTTGGTGCATTTGTGTACGGGGGTGAGGAGTAAGGAGGGAGGTGTCCCGGTATCGATAGTGCTACCAACCGAAGGAAAATGAAATCCGAATTGAATCGAGAATATGATCGATCGATACGAAGTTTCTAAACCGTTATCATCTTAAGCCAACAACTGTGTCACATACACATTATATAACATTATAAAACATTTCTCGATGCGAATCTTGTTCCTAGCATGAATTCTATACTTTGGCTTTGTTGTGTAAACAACAACAGTACTAGTACGTAAAGTGTACGCCAGATGTCGCACAACGATGCTTAAGCGATTCATAGTTTGTGTTTCAAAGGTTGCCAGTACGAATCTCGAAGATCGCCGAGGTCGACCGATTCAGCACTAGGGTGTAAATGCACCAACATAAAGTGTGCGGATAATACTTGCTACACCATAACTCTACTAAACAACAACTAACTTTTACCGTCAAAGTCATCCCCTTATATATGTGCCTGGCCAGGCTTCTAGAAAGTTACATTACAAAATATATCTTCGTGAAAATTCTAGAGTGCGTAATACACAGTTTACAATGGATGGAATATTCTCAATTGTTCTCGCCAACCATTACCATTCTGGAAGTTACAGTGTGTTTCACAATATGGATTACAATTTATATATACAAGTAAGAATAAATAATAATAGTAATGTAAAGGTATTTACATTAACTGAACTGATATGAATGTTTATATACAGTGCCTGTTTCATGACATAACCTCAAAAACATCGCGATCATATCGCATGAACACATGATGCAATAATAATAATACGTTATGTATGAATCCGAAACTATATCCCTAAATGCCAATAAAAGATTCCTCGAAGAACTGGAGAAAAAGGAGCGCAGAATAATGTAGGGAAAGCATGGTATCCAATAAGAATGGCATCCACCAAAAAGATTCAACGAGGAAGTCTATAACAAAATAGAGAAAATTACAGGCACGATCCGCAAAAGGCGGGCACGGTTTTGATTTTACGATCACGTCAAACGAGGAAGGAAACAGGTTGACCAAACAGATCTTTCACTTGATTTAAAACCTAAGACCGCGCACGATGTCTTGTTTCTTTTTTGTTTACAATTGGCTTTACGTCGCACTGTGATGACGATGGGAAAGGGAAGGGCTACGAGTGGGATGGGAGCAGTCGTGACCTTAACTAAGGTCTGTCGGGCTGAGTGAAGGTGCTCAAATACGTCAACCCTGTGAGTGACACGTAAAAGAACTCCAGCAGGACTAAATTCCGGCACCTCGGCGTCTCCGAAAAGCGTAAAAGTAGTTAGTGGGTCATAAAGCAAATGGCATTAATTAAGGTCAAGTCCCAGCATTTGTCTGGTGTGAAAATGGGAAACCACAGAAAACCACATCTTCAGGACTGCCAACAGTGGGGTTCGAACCCACTATCTCCCAAATACTGGATACTGGCCGCACATAACCGACTACAGCTATCGAGTTCGGTTGTGCCTTGGTTTAGAAACACCAAAGAAGACCTTCAAATGCTGCAGAACAAACCAAAAGATGCCTTTGACAGAGATCATTTCCGAAAAAGATAATGACGAACGGGCTAAAGCGAGACGAACAACCGGAAAGAAGACACGGTGTCCGTTGGTCACAGGAACTCAAGCAGGCTCTCTCACAAAGAATGAGAGAATTCTGAGCTCAAAAGAAAGCAATGTTCAGTGCCGAATGTAACAAGACTTAGCGTTGTCCTCCATCGCCTTAGCGAATGAATAATAATAATAATAATAATAATAATAATAATAATAATAATCACCTCGGAAGAGGCCTGAGTTCACTCCGTATGGTCGACCTGCGTGACTGAGGATGGTGCCCTACCTATGATGAATTCTGATGATGAAGACGGCACACACACCCTGTCCCGAGCTATCTGAATTAACCAATTAAGGTTATAATTTCTGACCCGGCCGGGAATCAATTCGGGGACCCCCTGGACCAAAGGCCAGTACGCTAACCATTTAGCAATAGACCTAAGTGGTCGTAAATATGATAACAGAGATATAGAAGTTTGTTGCTTATTCAAGTTCGACGCCGAACATTGCGACGGTATGTCATGATTGTCTTAAGGTGGAAAAGCGCGTCAGCATCAGCGCATGTCGGCGAGGAAAATTGTGAAGGTGCTTATCGTAATGAGAAAAGGTCGTGAAGGAATGAAATGAAGGGAGGGACAAGGACTCGCTTTAACCTGGATGCTCTAGTATCACAGTCAGAAGAAAACTACCATATCGGAACACGGTACTTGGCTTTCTTTTGTACCGGAAGGAAGAGATCAAATCAAGATCATCAATAATATAAAAGTTTATTACACTCCAAGTGGCTAAGTACGTCACAACAAGTCGCTGATAAGAGAGGCATATTCACTTATGCGCCTCAGAATCTCGGGAACAACATGAGGCCTGGACCAAAAATTATAATCATGAACGTGCTAAATAATTATCCCGTCAATGACTGGTACTTCAACCAGTAATAATAATCCTGTTCTCCTACAGCTTTTCCCCACTTCCCGATGTGGCAGCGCGCGCGTGAAATGGTCCTGTTTTACCGTCGGATGCCCTTTCTGGCGAGAAACGATTTCGAGTTGTAATGAAATGCTCAACGTGAAAACTGATACTCCTTTGAAAGCAAGAGTGTCGATAAATAATTTCTGGTCTCTTTAATGCGAAAATAAATGCCCTTCTTTGACATCCGCTGCTCTTTGTTTGACAGGCTTTTCTGCTTATACCCACTTTTGGTTTCTTTCAAGTGTGAATAATCAAGTCAAAACATAGAACATGTTTGACCGATCCTGCCTTGCTTTATGCTTAACTAACTACAAACCATCTTCCTGTCAACTTTAGGAAGGAGTACAGTGTCATTCTTGAACATCAAAGTATAAAAGATCAGTGATAAATACTTAGTAATAGGTTAGAGTGTAAATTAATTTGTTAGTAGCAACTAGAGGCGGAAAACTATCCATAGTTATCGACAGCGATCACTATCGTCTGGCATCGATAGTCAGTTGCCTACTATCGATAGTCAATGATAGTTTTTTCCCCTCATTGGCTTATTTTTCGCGCTAACATAAATTGTACCGAGCTCGATAGCTGCAGTCGCTTAATTGCGGCCAGTATCCAGTATTCGGGAGATCGTGGGTTCAAACCCCACTGTCGGCAGCCCTGAAGATGGTTTTTCGTGGTTTCCCATTTTCACACCAGGCAAATGCTGGGGCTGTGCCTTAATTAACGCCACGGCCGCTTCCTTCCCACTCCTAGCCCTTTCCTGTCCCATCGTCGCCGTAAGACCTATCTGTGTCGGTGCGACGTAAAGCACATAAAAAAAAAAAAAAAAAACATAAATTGTGCAGCTGTTTGCAGTTAACTGGTGAGGAGTTTGTTCCAATTCATAGGTGTGCATTTAAGAATCTCTGTGTACCTGCGACTTCAGTGCCGGCAGAAAGACTATTTAGCATTTTGGAAGGTGGGATTCTCCATGCAAGCTAACCTTAGTTGAGTTAATGCCTATACAAGACAAAAAATAAGATTTATATGTTGTCAGAGATTGTATGTAGGCGACAGAAGATAAGGCACATTTTAGGTCGAAGACATCATGAAAGCAACTGAAAACTTTCCTGCCATCTGTTGAGATTGCTGTAAAACATTTTTCCAAATATATTACAATACCTGAGAAAATGTCGGGCGATCGCAAAATGAACACTGCAGCTGAACGAGAATGTATCGGGAGTGTCACTGAAGAGATTTATGAGTAATTCCGATTTGAATTTCAGAAATTACATAGCATGAAATAGTTCTGCTTTCTACTGATTTCTTGTGTATTTTGTTAAAAAAAATATTATATTTTCAGGCATAATGATATTATTCGTTCCACTTTTTGAAAACTATCGATTACTATCGATAGTAGAGCTCATAATATCGGAAAATATCGATGGCGATTACTATCGATAGTTTGCCGCCTCTAGTAGCAACTGTTGTCTAGCTCGCTTGTCCGTAAAGTAGTGAGAGTAACATAAATGTTAGGGGCTCCGGTGAGTCGTGCCCTTAATGTTTATGCAAAACACATTGCATAACCGTTGTGCAGACTGGAGTATTCTTGTTACTCGCGTCAGTAATTTTACATTCTTACCTATCACTGCCTAAATATCCGGGCTAAATTTTTAGCGTGCGGGCCTTTGGTCACAGGGGTCCCAGGTTCGGTTCCTGACAGGGTTAGGCATTTTTACCATCATTGGTTAATTTCTTTGGCACGGGGATCGGGTCTATGTATTGTCTTCATCACCATTTCATCTTCATCGCGACGCACCTGGCGAGCCGAACATGCCCTTGGACACTCCCGGCACTAAAATCCCAACGCCATTTCATTTTCTCCAGGAATAACAGTTCACTTTCTACGGATCATGGGATATGCTGGAATCGAACACAATGAACCACCTCGCTAAACAAAGTACAACTGCAATCCAACTTCCTTATACAGACTTTCTCCCCATTATCCGTATGAAAGCTCAAAGAAAATGGTCAACGGAATGGAATACGCAGGATCTGCACAAAGGACGATATTATGCCGCACTTCAAGCTAATATCCCTAACAAACCAAACAGCATCAAACTTGCTAGACGTCTCATTACATCCTTCATACGCATGCGACTCGGACGCGGATGTTACGTCGACCGTCTCTACCGTATAAAAGTGTTGGACTCTCCGTGTGTCGCAAATTTGAACCACACTGTACTTATTTGTTTGTTCAAAGTACAGTACTGCACGATCAGTAATGCTCTCGAAATTGATAAAAATTGGAACTCCATTTCCAACCAGTGTGCCAATTCTTCTTTCTCTTGCCAACCAGATGCGAGTTTAGCCGAATTTCTCAAAAATAATCTAAATACATAATTTGTTTTTGGTCTTTTTTCCTCTCTTAATAAAAAAATTTTGTATTGATTTTCGTCACGTTAAAAAAAATACAAATCATGAATTGTGAGTGTCAGAACATCCAAGGAGTGTGTGCACAGCGACTTTAGCCCAATTTCTCAAACAACGTGTTTTAAGTATATACTTTATGTCTTTTTTTTATCAGACATTCGTATTGATTTTGGTCATGTTAAAATATATTGTAAATATCAGAACATCCAGGGAGTTTGTAGAGTGAAAGGGACTCTCTGAGGTGATATTTTCTGTCTGCCATTTATGGTATTTGTTTGCTGTGATTAGAACTTCAGTCTATGTCACGCAACATTAGTACCATGGTTACCGCTTGCATCGGCAATATCTACGCGCGGTATGACTGTCCTATGTTTATTTTTCTCGCAGACGACTTGCACGACTCGCCGATGCTGCCAACCACTGTACTTAGGAACTAAATGGTACTGAGCCCTGGACCACAATTACATTTGTTGAGCCCTGGACCACAATTACATTTGTTGAGCCCTGGACCACAATTACATTTGTTTTCACATAGGTTAGGTTAGGTTATTTATTTTTCTCGCAGACGACTCGCGGTTAGGTTAGGTTAGGTTAGCCCTGGACTATGTTTATTTTTCTCGCAGACGACTGGCGGTTAGGTTAGGTTAGGTTAGGTTAGGTTAGGTAAGGTTATTTATTTTTCTCGCAGACGACTCGCGGTTAGGTTAGGTTAGGTTAGGTTAGGTTAGGTTAGGTTGGGTTAGCCCTGGACTATTTTTATTTTTCTCGCAGACGACTCGCACGACTTAGCCCTGGACCACAATGACGTTTCTCTTCACATTAATACACCACGGCATTCTATGTCGCTTACTGGTCACGAAATGATAGGATTGATAGAAGCAAAGCCTACTACTTCTTTCTTCGTACATAGCGCATCCAGTGCATCTGGCCATTGTTGATACAGAAAACATATCTAATTATATTGACATGGCATCCTGCGATGGATGTGTTATTAATGTAACAAGTTTTTCAGGGAATTACAAGAACAACTTCAATGATTTACTTCAATTCTATGTACGTCACAATTTGATTTCAAATAGCAGAGTATGTGAATGGTGTGGCCGTCACGTCAAATTATTAGTGAATGAGAAGTTCAATCGTGTTGTTTTTTCGTGTTGTCGCCTAACCTCCACTACATTAAGGTTGGTTCCATTTACATACATTCTTCTTCTCTATTATACATTGTTTATCATTCACGTTACATTTCCTTGTGATTTTTTCTTCCGGTGTCGGGAACGCTACGTACTACTAATAATTAGGCCTCTATTTCTTTTTTTATATTCAATCACAAGTCGCGCGGATTTAAGCCTCTATTTCGTATTCATATTTAAGCATAACTAGCGCTATCTATGGTTCCAAGTGTTTAGAATCGTAATTACTGCATCGAAACGTCTCAACTATTTCATCACGTTGTTATATAATCGTGGCTGACGTTGGCACGAATGGACTCTGCATCGCCTGAAGATTTGCCCTATGAAATGTCACTACCATAGTTCAACATAGCCAGATATTCTTACTCTTATTTGTTTCATATGGTTATTCTTTGACATTGCCTCACTCTTAGGTCTTTTCATCGCGTAAGTTGGTCATAACTTCTGTCTGTAACTGGACTAGCCTTCAACCAATGGCAGTGTCCATTCGCCCACCGTCAGCCATGATTACTATGATACAAACTTGCGTGACAAGGTCTGAAGTTTTACCGCCGCTGTGTCTGTCATATGTGAATACATATTATTGTGTGACTTGTGAATTTTTTAATGGTTGATGGGAAACATGCCATTTGCCATGTTGCGGTGCTAATCAAAAGTAGCGTAGACTCGCGGCATTCCACACAGTATGCTACTACTCACAGGTAATGAAAGTCGCACATGTAATAGAGACCTATGGTGTTTCGCACCTTGCGGCCCCATTTACAGGCAACGCAAACCTATGGTGTTCATCACAGAAGTGAACTAACCACAAGGAATCGTGCTATTCCGTGGTGTTCCTCATGTAGTGGATACTAATTACAGGCAAGCCAGAACCATGGTGTTGCCCACCCAGGGTGTCGCTCATATAATGTTACTAACCACAGGTAATGTAAAAGCCAAAAACGCACTCTGTTGCTACCAATCACAAACCTATTGTGTACCTAACATAGTGGTACTATGCGCAAGTAAAAGCGTCCCATGGTGTTCCCCGCGTGATGGTACTAATTACAAGTAGTCTCATGGTTCTAATTCGATCATCCCTTGGTCGCCCCTTTTAGTCGCCTCTTAAGACAAGCAGTGGATACCGTGGGTGTATTCTTCGTCTGCGTACCCCACCCAGAGGGGTTCCGAACATTTTAAAGTCATATTTAATACTACTTTAGGTCATAAATGTTTGCATATTTCTTACATATTTAGGTCATAAACGTCCAGGAGCTGTTTATGACCATGAACTTCTCAGTGTACTGGTCTTTGAGTAGTTACAGTCTACTGTTGTGCAACATTACTGAGGTCTCTGAGCGTAACGAATTTTGATCGGTTTACGATATCCACGGCCTTCTGAGTACGGCCATGTGGCTTTACTAACGCTACAATAAATCTCTGTCAATTTGCATCAGAGCCGCTTAGCATAACTAGCGCAAAAACACTCCCCTTCATTTGGTTTATGTATCGTCAGTTATTAGATGTCCACTGGGACGGCGTAAGTCATTCTCCCGCGCCGCGTGAGAGAGTGAACAGATATCATTACTAGCGGCAGTGCGTCGCGACAATGTGCACAGTTATCCAATACTCAGACAGACTGTTTTACTTGGGACGCAGCAGTAATCCCATCTATCGGAGATGAGTGGCAATAATGGTCAATGAAATGTTATTGTTGATCAGCTTTCGATATTATAGACCTTTACATTTGGTTTTCCTCACACTCTTTGAGATTAGGAGATCTAATGTAAAGACAGTCCTTCCTTCTTTCCTGACTCCCTCTTCTGTCAATCTTTCAGAATCATCTTCACTGTTTTCCTTGTCCATATGAACCGACCACCACGCGATTTTGCACCTTAAGACAGTGACAAAAATCCATCGCACCACTGAACAGTATTTCCATGTTAAGAATGGCCTAGTCAACAAAAGTCTAAATTCACCATTCTATTTATTAGTCGGTACGGTAAAACTGTGTAAGACATAAATGGTAGGAAACTGTATTCTCTATAACTTTTGTTATGTAATATTTTTCGATAGGACCAATAACACATGTATTGAAAAATAAAATTTTAGGCGCCTTCCCCTAAACTACCATTACGTCCAGTGTGAATTAAATTATTTATATTCTAGACTGTAGTGCATTATTTTCTGACTCTACATGCCGATTTCCATTAAATTCTCTTCACCCATTTTCTCGTGGTTCGGCGTTTGGTATCGACTTACCGACAAAAATTGAAATTCATTAATTGGCTTATCACAGCCTGTACGGTAAAAATGTATAAGATATAAATGATCAAGATAATCATATATAACTTAAATGATGTGGTTTATTATTTATCGATAGGACTACTAATAACATAGATATTTAAGAATTAACATTTTAGGCTTTCCCCCAAAACTACAATTTTACTCAAAGTGAAAAAAAAATTTATAGCCTAGATTCGCCGACTTTAGATACCGATTTTTATGAAATTCTCTTTAGCCATTTTCTCGTGATGCGCGTACAAACAAACATACATACATAGAGATAACGGAAAACTAAAAAGTACATTTTCTTGTTACTATGGACACAACAGATACAGAAATACCATTCAATTTTCATTCTCAGCGATGTGCAGACAAAACATTATTATTATTATTATCATTATTATTATTATTATTATTATTATTATTATTATTATTATTTAATTACGTAAAATAAGGACAGTGTTTGAACTTATGTAGTACAATGTTTCCTCCCCAGTATATCTTCATTCATTCATTCATTCACTCACTGAGTGCTTTTCTGCCTTATTCTCTTCATCCTCTATATTTTCTTTTATTTTTCCCAGCCAATTTATCTTTGCTTACTGAGTTTATAAATTTTGTTAGGTCTTGAAGGATTTCCTCGGCAGTACCAATTTCTTCCAGATCTTCGTTTATTTCGACTAAACAATTGTTGTGCTTTTTATGGCCAATGCTAAGTTTAGAAACTTTCTTTGTCAGCCTGTAGATGGGTATCCGTACAATTTTAATCGTGATTTTTCCTGTGACTTGATAAATTTCCTGTAGTATTTTTAGCATCCAATTTCCATTCTCCCTACGATTTTTCTGAGAACTTTCCTCCCCTGTATTTCGATGTTTTTTTATTTTATTTCCACTTTTTACAATTTTGATTTGCGTCGCACCGACAAAGGTAGGTCTTATGGCTAGGAGTTGGAAGGACGCGGCCGTGGCCCTAAGCTATAGCCTGGTACGTAAATGGGAAACCACAGAAAACCACCTTTAGGGCTGCCGACAGTGGGGTTCGAACCCACTATCTCTCCACTACAAGCTCACACCTACGTGCCCCTAACAGCATGAACAATTCTCTTGGATTTTTTAAATTATTTACGACCTGCCGCTACTTTTCAGGGTTTTAGATCCATGAAGTGCCTCTGGTTTGTTAACTGTGTTGTCAAATCAATCAATCAATCAATCAATCAATCAATCAATCAATCAATCAATCAATCAATCAATCAATCAATCACTACTGATCTGCATGTAGGGCACTCGCCCAGGTGGCAGATTCCCCTATCTGTTGTTTTCCTAGCCTTTCCTTAAATGATTGCAAAGAAATTGGAAATTTATTGAACATCTCCCTTGGTTAGTTATTCCAGTCCTTAACTCCCCTTCCCATTAACGAATATTTGCCCCAATTTGTCCTCTTGAATTCCAACTTTATCTTTGTAGTGTTATGATTTTATATTTTTTGACAGAGATCTTTTGTTGTATCTCTTCCAGGTGATTTTGTAAACTATTTGAGTATAACAGTTCTTCCTATGATTGCTTCGTGAGTTCTCCCTGGTGGTTGAATAATTTCTCCTGGATACTCGCGTGTATGTACTTGGAAGACTTACGTATTTGGTGATTAATGGTTGATTGCCAAATTTACATTTTGTTCCATATACTGCGTCTTTCAGTAACAATAGGAGTTTTTCTATGGACTGGATTACTTCTTGTCTGTTGTTTGAAAGGATTGCAAGGTAGTCTCCAAAAGCTAAGCTATCAAAGTGAATTTTGTTCTTAAGAAGTCTGCCAATATTGTATACCTTTCATTTTTTTTCATTCACGAATCACTTGAGTAGTAATGAGGATAATATATCTCCCTATGGAATATGGTTTCTAAAGTTTCTCCGAGAAATATACATTTTGATATCGTGTTTCGTCAGTTCCTCCGTTTACTGGTCGACTTAGACTTCATGTAGAGTGTTGAACAGTGTCTGTCTGTAGAGCCATATGCCTGCTGTTTCCATGTGTGACTATACTACCGAAGGTTCTCCTAACTACTTGAATATAGACCACCTTGTTAGGACAGCTCTGACGACGAACAAGAGAAGCATATTCTGTTAAATCTCCAGTGAACCTCCCCTACTTGTCACTTTCCTTCCCTTCGTCTAACCACCCCCGTATATACTCACACACACGTTCAATGCCCGCCTGCCCGCCCGCCCACAGAACACCGTATGGCACTAGACGAAATTGCGAAGAATAACATCAGGTACAGAAGTGCGCAAGAGGAAATGCAACGAAACACCATATGAGCTACTCTGAAGGTATTGGGAAAATAACTCATTAACTATTATTATTATTATTATAGTGTGTAAGATGTATGAAACAGGTGAACTGACATGCTATTTTAGGCAGAACGTTGTTATGCCTATTGCCAAGGAAGCACGTGCTGACAAGTGTGAAAACTACTATTAGTTTAAGTAATCCACGCTTGTAAATTTTTTTACACGTATCATTTATAGAATAATGGAAATACAAGTTCAAGTTGAGTTGGTAGGTCACTTCGGCTTGAGAAGAAATCCAGGAACACGCGAGACAATCATGACTTCACGTCTGATCTGTCCGACTCGTTGGCTGAACGGTCAGTGTACTGGCCTTCGGTTCAGAGGGTCCCGCGTTCGATTCCCGGCCGGGTCGGGGATTTTAACCTTAATTGGTTAATTCCAATGACACGGGGGCTGGGTGTATGTGTTGTCTTCATCATCATTTCATCCTCATCACGACGCGCAGGTCGCCTACAGGAGTCAAATAGAAAGACCTGCACTTGGCGAGCCGAACCCGTCCTGGGATATCCCGGCACTAAAAGCCATACGACATTTCATTACGTCTGATCTTAGAGGATGGAATTGAGAAAGACTATTCTCACGTACATGGCATTCGTAGATCTAGAAAAAGGCATTCAATAGTGCTGATTGGACCAAGCTATTTGAGATTCTGAGGATTATCGGGATCATTTATTTATTTATTTATTTATTTATTTATTTATTTATATGCCTTTGTATGTGGCGAAGTTAGGGCTCTCGGCACTCTCTTACACTTAACTACAACATACAGTACATAGTCACATGAATTAGAGAAATAGCATTGTTAATAGTCTTTAAAAACTACCTAAATTAATGGAGTAATATTAACCTATAACTTATAATTGTTTTTAATAATTAATATTATTTATCTATAGCCTCCGTGGCTCAGACGGCAGCGCGTCGGCCTCTCACCACTGGATACCGTGGTTCAAATCCCGGTCACTCCATGTGAGATTTGTACTGGACAAAGCGGAGGCGGGACAGGTTTTTCTCCGGGTACTCCGGTTTTCCCTGTCATCTTTCATTCCAGCACAACTCTCCATTCTCATTTCTTAGCATTTATCAGTCATTAATAAATCACTTTGGGAGTGGCGACCCCATCGTACTAACAGTCTATATCTGCTTCATTCATTCCATCCCTGACCCAGTCAATGACTGGAAAACAGGTTGTAGGTTTTTTCATTTTCATTTATCTATATCACCTAACAAATCTCTAAATTATACTTGCACTCATACACACTAACATTCACGCAAGCTGATCACGTATTTAAGAGGAATTCTCGACAAGACCGTTTAAATGAGACTATTGAAGTGCTATTACGTATATTGACAGGGAGTGTGTTCCATAGCCTTTCTCTACACACTAGGAATGAGTGGCTGTATAGAGATGAGCGATTAACCGGTATAATAAGGGTAGTGGTCGATCTGGTTTTATGTCCATGGATAGATGAGAGATACCGAAAGGGAAGGATTATCTACAACGTATAGAAGAATCAGTTTGCAGCGATCAAATTTGAGGGCTCTGAAAAAGAAGCAGCAATCCAGAAAGGCAAGGCTGCAGCTTGCCCCCTCTCCATTTCAGTCTATATGTAGAACAAGCGAAAAAAAAAATCAAAGAGGAATTTGGAAAGGGAATCACAAGCCAAGGAGGGGAAATTAAATATCAGATTGCAATTGATCTTGTTATTTTATCTGGATCTTCAGAAGATCTGGAGAAATTGAAAATGAATATCCATAGCTTGTTTCCAGTCATTCGACCGGGTCAGCAATGGAATGAAGTCCCTATCTAGCGGCGAGGATTGGAATTGTGCCGGCTGCCGAAGCCTGTCGCACTCCTCTGGGGCAATGATAGAGGGAATGAAATGATATTGGAGAGTGTTGTTGGAATGAAATATGACAGGGAAAACAAGTGTACCTGGACAAAAACCTGTCCTGCCTCCGCTTTGTCCAGCACAAGTCTCACATGGGGTGAGTGGGATTTGAACCACGGAACCCAACGGTGAGAGGCGGGCACACTGCCGCCTGAGTCACGGAGGCTCTCTTGGAGAGGAAGTTAAAAATAAATAAATCCAAAATAAAAGTCAGGTGATGCAGGACATATTAGATTAGGAAATTAAGTCTTGTTTGTTGGGTAGTAACGATGGCAGAAGGAAGGGGGGGGGGGGGGGCATACAATGCAGACCAGCACAAGCAATGAAGGCCTTTCTTAAGAAATTTGTTCACTTCAAACACTAATAATAATAATAATTTCGTGTGGCTATTACTAGCCGAGTGCAGCCATGTGTAGGTAACTGCGTGTTATTGTGGTGGAGGATAGTGTTGTGTGGTGTGTGAGTTGCAGGGATGTTGGGGACAGAACAAACACCCAGCCCCCGGGCCATTGGAATTAACCAATGAAGGTTAAAAGCTCCGACCCGGCCGGGAATCGAACCCGGGACCCTCTGAACCGAAGGCCAGTACGCTGACCATTCAGCCAACGAGTCGGACACTTCGAACACTGATATAGGAATCACAGATGTGTTTTGGAAGAGCGTGGCTATGTATGGAAGCTCAGAAAGAAAGAGAGTAGAAACTTTTGAAATGTGGTGTTACAGAAGAATGCTGAAGGTGAGATGGATAGATCGAATCACGAATGAAGAGATAGTGAATCGAACTGAACGATTTATCGAAATTTGTCGAAAATAGATAGTGAGATAGAACACATTTTAAGACACCCAGGACTTGTTCACTTGGTTTCTAAGGCAGACGTAAGCGGTAAGAACGGTAGGAGTAGAACAAGGTATGAACATGACAAGCAGATTATAGTAGAAGTAAGATGTAGGAGTTACGTAGAAATAAGAAGGTTCAACTTTATTATTATTATAATTATTATTTTTATTATTACTGTGAAGTACTTGGCCAGAAGTGAATGACGCTCAGTTTAAATTGGATGAGAGAAAGTTAGGGAGATGATGGACGGACGAGTGGAGGGTTGAACATTATTCACAAGGTGAGGAGCATATGGCTGGTACGAGAGAAGACCCACTGCCACTTCATGCGCTTGAATAAATGAACATCGCCAGTGAGACCAGGTCCTGTCCAGCCTTCCATCTGTCTACTGTACTCATTATACAGTCCCTGTGTACAGAACTAGCAAAGAGAAATGCAACAAGAACTTCTCTTTATGGAAACAATTTGTAATGACGGCCTCAGTCAGTGGCTCGTGTTTCTGGGGCGAGAGGTCATATTTTAACATGGATATTAGAGGACTTCTGTTGGTCGTTATAAACAGGTCAGATAACTCGTCTTGATGTGCCTGTCGTAATCATAGCGTTTTCCCTGTTCTTTTCAATGGCTTTATTTATTTATATTTCTTGATACTTCCTTGAAGGAATCGTAGTTCAATCCATTGATTGGTCGGCTTTGTATGCAGACGCCTCGGAATGCCTGTGTCATTGTTGAGAATGTCTCTCAGGTTGCTTCAAGGCTTCGGACTCCCCTTCAATGACTTTATGAACATTTAATAAGTGCGTTATGGTATGCCGCAGTTAGTAGTCCGAATTCATCCATCATGCCGTCTGTTTGGTAAAAATCTATCCATATATTCGCTTTTTTATCCTGCAGTTCTTGATGAAAAGCTTGGTATTGTTTCGTAGAAGGCAATAGTATTTTCAATCGCAGTTCTATATAGAACTCATAGGTTAGCCTCGAAGGAGCTTTTTTTCGCCAGGCAGAGAACTTTTTTTTAAGATGCATGCCCTTCACTCTTTCTAGTGTAGCTAGGTTATCCTTTGACAAATGATCCCAGATCATGTCTAAGGCGTATGTCATGATGGGGTCTGTTTGTACGTAGACTATTTTCTCTTTGCAGCATAAGTTTATTAGGAACGCTCTGCCATCTGTTGAATATATTTGGAAGCTGGGAAAGGTTAGAGAAACGGAGAGTATGTATCAGGGAATAGTATCAAGTAGTAATCAAACATGGTTGCATGCAATGATGTTACTAAGGAGGATGAACATCACATATCAGAATATTAATGAAAGTGTTGGTCGCTTAGCAACCCGCTAAGTGCAGAATGTATTGCGGGTTAGGGTAAGCCTTCGCCTTCAATTACTGGAGTGATAATTTAATGATTTAATTTTGTGATTACTCAAAGTTGGCTGAAGTTAGAGACCTATCAATGTCTCATGATTCATCGGCAGGTAATTCCGGAGAGAATAAAATAGCAATGAAGCAAAACGGTCCAGTAGAATAGACGGACGGGTTTTAGTATTGAATATCTTTGTCAAAATTTCCAACATGCCGCTTCGTTCTCTCACCACTTTCCAAAATTCACATGTGATACCTGAAATAGCTCCTGATTTTCCCTTTTTGGCTCCTTGTAACAGGTTCCTTATTTCATGAGTCGAAATAGCCTCATCTAATTCAGGCAGAGTGACACTCAAACCCCTCGAAACAGTAATCCCCTCATGCTGAGCTCTCCATTTGTCTTCTTTATTTAATAATTTCTCGAAATACTGGACCCATGCACTATAACTTATATTGGTCCCCCCAGAGCCCGACTTCTTCTTGGTTATTTGATTTATTTTATCCCATAATTTCCTACTGCCATTGTCCTTACACTTTTTATTTATGTCTGCAGCCATCTTTTGTTGCCATTCCAACTTCGTCTTTCTTAACAATTCTCTGTATTCTTTCCTTTTTTTACAAAATTCGTTTCTAGCTACTTGACCACCATCCACCCTGTATCTCCTAAGTGCCTTCATAACTTGTGACTTTTTCTTTACACATTCTGTATTATACCACCCACCTCTTATCTGCGTTTTACTTAGATTTTGCCTCATACCTTTTCCTGCCATTCCTATTAAATTTTCTATCCTGGTTAGGGCTTCCTCCACTCTATTCTCTTCTATCAATTTTACAATACCTATTTTCCAAATCTCAAAATTTTCTCCATTGAAGAACTCTCTGAATTCATTTCCTAATTCTTCTCTCGAACGATACCTAGCTATTTTCCTCTCCTGTACGCTATCGTAAACGATCTCTTGCGCTCCTATCTCTTGAATAATTAATTTTATAGATACTGGCATATGATTTGCCTCTGCCCAATCCTTAATGCTTATCTCTTTGATAATTTGCAAACTATCCCTACAGCATACAACTAGGTCAATTGTACTGCCCCCATTTTCTACTATATAGGTTAGTTTTCCACTCTCATCTCCAAACCACCACCCACTCAATATATAAAGCTCCTCTTATTATTATGGGCGATCTTAACGCGAGGATAGGGGACAAGAAACCAGTTTATAGTCAACTTGAGGACGGGGTATTACTAGTTAATAGAAATAGCCAGGATAAAGAATGTAACAGAAATGGAGAAAAACTACTAGAGTTATGCGCGGTAGAGGGTTTTAGTAAAACTCTTAATATGTAGATTTTCTGGGTTGAGGTTCTATCTGGAATAGCCTCATCAGCTTCCCGACACAGTAGTAACCTTGGCAACCGTCTGTACGTTGCTGTAAGGACGCAGCTGCGTGGGAACGAGTGGTGATCGATGTGAAGTTAGCAACTGGACAAGAGTTTCTCTCCTTCATGCGTGATACGTTCCCATACGCAGCCACTTCCACTACGAATAGTAGTACGTGCAGCGAGTCGCTATTAACAACCCAAAAGTACGTTTTGTACTCTTCCTATCAGCGTCCATTAGCGAGTATGGTTACGCGAATGATGTTGATCCACGGAATATCACTGTAATATTTATCACCAATGGAAGATAGTAATTACTTTTACTCAAATAAAGTATCAAATCCCAGGTTGATTAAGAAATAATGCGAAATATTTTATTTTAGAGAATACATACTCTACTGCCTTACAACAACTATTTTTGCTACGTCGCAGCGCTTCCGTAAGTGTTTTGTTTGTCCAACACTGTCGTCTGTGATGTCTTTGCTCACTGAAGTTCTTTGGTGTCGTTTTATTGATTTTTCTCATTCGATGTAATTTGATGGGCTGTCACTTCATGTGCATTAACTGAATCATTAAACGATTTATTTGTCCAGGGATCATGCTATTTTTCAACAAAATACCCGCACTCCTGGGACAGTAACAAGAAACTGGACCGGAGCCTGAACAGCTGCATAAGATATATCTTTAATCTGCGATATGATGCTCATATATCACCTTATTATAAGGAGCTGTCGTGGCTTCGAGTGCACCAGCGCCGAGAACTTCACATGCTATCGCTTCTGCACAAAGTTCTTTCCACTAATACTCCCGACTATCTGTCTTCATCTTTTTCTTACCTCTCGTCCTATCAAGAACACAATACAAGATCTGGTTCCTCTCTTGCCATACCTATAAACCGCACTGCTATGTACAACCGTTCCTTCATAATCTCTGTGTCTAGGTCATGGAATTCGCTACCTGCGAACATTAGAGAAAATCCTTCTCATCGCAAGTTTAAAGTGGCTTGCCGGGAGCATTTGCTGGGTAGATCCCGCTGACTTGCTGGATAATTGTTAAGTGAATGAAGGAATGAATGGGATGAATGAATGGATTACTGCAGTTACATAATTTAAGTGTACGTTATTTTGTGTATTTTAAAATTAAGGATTCTTTCATTATTATTATTATTATTATTATTATTATTATTATTATTATTATTATTATTATTGCTATTAGTATTATTTGTTTTATTTGTATTCGAAATTATAAGTTATGTATATGTATACTCATCTAGTGGTTAAGTGTAAGAGAGGGCCTTGAACCCTAACTTCGCCACCAATAAAGGCATTATCTATCTATCTATCTATCTATCTCCCATTCGCTAGAAAGAGAGCTCGTTGGTGCCAGCCCCTGGACCTCAACAAAGAAACAAAAGACGGCGCAAGCAGCGGAACACAACACCATGGACTCCTATTTACAGCCAGTACATACGTATACATATTTCTTGCTAGTAACGACGGTATTTCTTAATCAACCTGGGATTTGAGACTTTATACTAGTAAATCAATGATTCCCTTTCGTTTGTAACAAATATTACAGTGATATTTCGTGGATCAACACCGTTCACGTAACCAGCGAGTATAACTGTTCGTCTCCGCAGCGTAATGCTCAGACCTATTAGCTGCCGCCCTCGGTGGTCCGGGTTCTATTCACAGTAATGCAGAGATTTAACAATGACAGACATGCAAGTACATGCAAGTCACCGATATCGGGGGATGCACCACCTCGGGATGGAGACACGAGCTTACTTAACCGAGTATAACTAATATATGTGCATTAATGTGTAAATAAAATTTCCCTTCATTCCATCAGAATTCCATTTATTTATATTTTCGCGAAAAATATTTAACTGAACCTCTACACTTATCTCGTATTCTAAGCGCAAAAATCACAGCGACAATTCTACGCCTTTCGGTGTAGCGGCGAGAATCCAGATCTCTTCCCACAAACACAAGTGATATTAAACCCGTTTAGTTTTCATGAACACATTAGCGTGATTGGACATATAAATACATATTTTATTAGTAAACAATATTTGAAAAAATAAATAGCAGGAAGATCTCAGGACGATTCTCTTTGTAGGCGCTGCCTCAAGGAGATTGAAACTCTTGCGCATGTTCTGGGATCTTGTCCTCATGGTGAACTTTTAAGGAATACGCGTCATCATAACATCCGCTCGTTAATTGCGGCAACGCTAAAAGAGCATGGTTTCCAGGTATTTGAAGAGGTTCATGGCTTAGCGGACAACGGAAGCCACAGAAGGATTGACATCATTGCTTTCAAGAATAAGAAGAGAGGTTACATCATCGACCCCACAATTCGCTTTGAAAGCCATAAGTCGCAGCCCTCAGATGTTAACCTAGAGAAAAGGAATATTTACTTACCAACAATTCCTTACTACAGGGAGAAATACCAGACAGAGGAAATCGACATAGTAGGTCTGATGATTGGAGCAAGGGGAACGATTCCCGCTTTTGCCGCTAATTTCTGGAAACAGATGTCTCTGCCAGTTACAGCGTTACGGGAGATTGCCATCATAGCCTTAAGGGGCTCACTGATAATTCTAAGAAATCACTGTTACAATTAAGTTACCTTCAACATTTATCAAGTACAGTATATCTATTTATCTTCTAAAAATAAATGTAAAAGTAAGAGGAAGTATTTCATAAAATAAAATACTACTACTATTTCAGAATAAAACATTGACTGTACTGGACTCATTTAACCTTGGATGAACCAATCATTCACACAGTTATACTGAACAAAGAAAGATATAATTGGGGACAAAATATGACGGCCTCAGTTACCGGAAGCGAGGTGGAAGCCAGCAGTCAATCGCACACTGCACCTTGCTGAGTTAGCGAGTTCTAAGTGATCCTTGTTTGGTGTGGAGAGGTTGCCAGGCAATTTGGCAACTCCGGCTACAATAGACGTAGTAAATCCTATCAGCTGCTAATAGATACCCGGCTGCCGCTGGAATGCAGTGGTACAAGGCGAGGTCGTCACGTTTTATATACCACTTCACGGTTCATATCCTCGCCATTCTTCCATTCCTGACCCGATGGAATGACTGGAAACAAGCTATGGCTGTTCATTTTCAAGGATGATATCTCAATTGAAGTTCTATTTCACACACGTCTGAGTATTTTTTGAGTCAAGACAAGGGTGGAGGGAAATCATGGCATAAATCTTGTTTTTGTTATTAATTTGCGACTGGAAGCACCTAGCGCACCGCGATTTGCATAAGAAGGTTCCTTGGGATCCACTCTACACGCGAGACAGGTTCCAGTCGAAAATTATGAAAAATGAAAGTCCGCAGCCTATTTCCAGTCATCCCACCGGTCAGGAATGGAATGAATGAAGCCCGTATCTAGCGCCGAGGATAGAAATCGTGCCGACTGCCGAAGCCTGTCGCACTCCTCTGGGGCAATGATTAATGAATGACAGATGGAAAGTTGCTGGAATGAAAAATGACAGGGAAAACTGCAGTACTCGCACAAAAACCTGTCTCGCCTCCGCTTTGTCCAGCACAAATCTCACATGGAGTGAGAGGGATTTGAACTACGGAACCCAGCGGTGAAAGGCCGGCGAGCTGCCACCACAGCCATGCAGGGTTTCTAATCACAAATTATATAAACCAATTTTTGCCATGATTTCCCCAAACTTGACAAGGAAAAAACACAACTCAGAAAAAATGATCGAACGTTTGTGAAATCATTTTTCAAGCGACATTTCATCCTTGCTTGATGATGATGATGATGATGATTGTTCTTTAACACGACCTAACATCTAGATCATCGGCCCCTAATGGTACGAAAAGAGACGGAATGCAATTCCAATTTAACATTCCAAAATTCATCCCCTGACTAGAATTCAAAACTTGATGAAGAATGAATGTAAAATAATCCAACTCACAATATTAAAAGTTAAAAATATTTCTAAAATCATTCAAGATAAACTTTTGTCGTGAATTTCGACGAGGAACCGCATGCCGATCTCCACGTGCGGCATTTTTTGTTCACCTTGTATATTTACCAAGGAGCTTCTTCCAAATCACAACCCTGAATCGGTGATGCTTGTTGTCTAAAGAGGTCTAAAATCCAGGTCAACGACCCCTCATAATGGTACTTATCGCTGGTAAAGTAGAATAGTGGTACTAATCATGAGTAACGTAGACTCACGGTGTACCACATGTTGTGGTACTACGCACAGGGAACCCAGACGTATGGTGTTTCTCAGATAATGGCTCCACTCATAGGCAACGCAGACCCACGGTGTCGCTCATATAGTGGTACTGCTCATAGACAACGCAGACCCACGGTGTCGCTCATATAGTGGTACTGCTCATAGACAACGCAGACCCACGGTGTCGTTCATATAGTGGTACTGCTCATAGACAACGCAGACCCACGGTGTCGCTCATATAGTGGTACTGCTCATAGGCAACGCAGACCCACGGTGTCGCTCATGTAGTGGTACTGCTCATAGGCAACGCAGACCCACGGTGTCGCTCATATACTGGTACTGCTCATAGGCAACGCAGACCCACGGTGTCGCTCATATAGTGGTACTGCTCATAGGCAACGCAGACCCACGGTGTCGCTCATATAGTGGTACTGCTCATAGGCAACGCAGACCCACGGTGTCGCTCATATAGTGGTACTGCTCATAGGCAACGCAGACCCACGGTGTCGCTCATATAGTGGTACTGCTCATAGGCAACGCAGACCCACGGTGTCGCTCATATAGTGGTACTGCTCATAGGCAACGCAGACCCACGGTGTCGCTCATGTAGTGGTACTGCTCATAGGCAACGCAGACCCACGGTGTCGCTCATATACTGGTACTGCTCATAGGCAACGCAGACCCACGGTGTCGCTCATATAGTGGTACTGCTCATAGGCAACGCAGACCCACGGTGTCGCTCATATAGTGGTACTGCTCATAGGCAACGCAGACCCACGGTGTCGCTCATATAGTGGTACTGCTCATAGGCAACGCAGACCCACGGTGTCGCTCATATAGTGGTACTGCTCATAGGCAACGCAGACCCACGGTGTCGCTCATATAGTGGTACTGCTCATAGACAACACGGTGTCGTTCATATAGTGGTACTGCTCATAGACAACACGGTGTCGTTCATATAGTGGTACTGCTCATAGACAACGCAGACCCACGGTGTCGTTCATATAGTGGTACTGCTCATAGACAACGCAGACCAACGGTGTCGCTCATATAGTGGTACTGCTCATAGACAACGCAGACCAACGGTGTCGCTCATATAGTGGTACTGCTCATAGGCAACGCCCAGACCCGTGGTGTTCGTGGAAACACAGACCCATGATGCCCACAACCAGATGCTGAAACACTCCAGTGATGATAGCCTCTTTTTATGTCCTTGGGGTGTTCCAACCGCACCTGGACAGAGGGCGAGCCTCCGTCGTAATGGCGGTACCTCACATGGGTACTGTAAACCCACAGTGATCCACCCACAGAGACATGGTATTCCTCACATAGTGGTACTAATCGCAAGTCTACTCATGGTGTTCCTCGCGTCATGGTACTAATCACAGGTAATCGCATGGTTGACAATCCCTTAGTCGTCCCTTTTAGTCGGCTCTTACGACAGGCAAGTGATACCGTGGGCGTATTCTTCGTCTGCGTCCCGCAACCGCAGGGGGTCCTTGCTGATTTAAAATATCAACAATCCAGCAATAGATCAAAATTCGATCATATTAAGTTACTCAGATATTTTGAATTTTATTATCTAAAAGACAATTTTTTTCTTAAAATCTTAACTTTTCAACAAAGATGAACACTATCGTCGTAGAAATGCATTTTGCGCTAACGCCTTCTAATAATATAGGGACGGGTTCGCATATGTTAAAATCATAGTGTGTCCCTCAACTTTCTCACGAAACTGTATTCCACCGTGGTTGAAGCTCAGGTGGTGGTGTGTACTGTGCAAACGTGGCGGTAATTTATCACGCGGTTAGTACCGTATGAATCTCACAAGATCGATTAGCTTCCACCAGTTGTGAATGAAGCTTACAGATCATTGAACTCGAACATTCTCACCATGAAGCATCATCAGCAACAGGTTTGCCATACTACAAAAGACTTGTACCCTAACAAGAAGAATAAGAGTTGAGCTGTTCAAGAGATTCTCTCAGCAACTTACTGGGACTTCCAATGTCTTATAGCCCCGCTGTTAAAATTACGGAATGTATGTCCCTTTATGAATAAAACCTGAAACTTAAAGCAGTAGAGTGGTTCGAGGAACCCTGGGATACATTATAATACTTCCCAGAGTATTGAAAAAATCCACCTGGTAATGTATTAACGTGCTTACAATAATAATAATAATAATAATAATAATAATAATAATAATAATAATAATAATAATAATAATAATAATAATAATAATAATAATAATAATAATAATAATAGTAATTCGAAAAGCAGACTCAAGGTGAAATATTTAGCCTTTGTTGATCTATCAATCATTACTAAGACCAGAGATGAAACTAGAAACACCGTACAGAGGTTACACAGTACAACATCCAAAGCAGGCCTTCAGATATCGTACAGGTGTCCCCTTCAAATACCATGGAGAAATCATATTACCATTGGGACTACCAACATAGAAAGAGCCACTGAACTCCACACGGCGCAGAGACTAACGTGGAATTACTACAACAAGAGAGTCATATCGCGTAATGCAAAGTTATGATATTACAAGACAGTTGCTTTGCCGGAAGCGTTAAACGCTTCACAAACCATATCTCTTGGAGGTCACTCTAAAATTATACAAATTGAAAAGCAAGCAAGGACAATTTTCCGCAAAATGCATGGTCCCACGAGAGGAAAATGGAATGTGGATCGAGAGGAGAAGAGGGGAGCTCTACTCATTAACTGACAGGTTCACTGATGCTGTACGCAAGAGACACCTGACGTTCTGTGGTCATGGACAGCGACAGACTCACCAAAAGATTATTGAAAGTAATCAATTCACAGAAGGTCAAAATAAACTGGCTAGAAGAAACTAAGACGGACCTCCAAGAAATAAATATCACAGACATCATAGAAGATCATGGAGCCTTTAGTCCAATAGCATCAAGGCACAAATTGGTGGAAAAAAAACTGGTAGAAGTGGTCCACAGAACGCAAAATGCAACACTGCATTCATGAAGAGATTTTGGGAGGATGAGGTGAAAAGCACCTGGTCAACGAACTTCAAACATGCTCTTTGAACGGGCATAACGAAGAACTACTACTACTACTACTACTACTACTACTACTACTACTACTACTACTACTACTAATAATAATAATAATAATAATAATACATAATGCTCACGAACAAATACGAGAATTACAGAAACAAGTGGACAGAATAGTATTGCAAATATCATTTTAAAAAACACAGTTCATGACAAACATCATTATTGCCCCTCAAAATATGACAATTAAAAATAACTTAATATCTTGGACAGATTGCTTTAAATACACGGGAGAATGGATGCCAAACAACACAAAAGAAAAGGTAGCTATATATATAAGAGTAAACAAAATGGAAAGGATGTTTATTATGACAAAAAATATATACAATAAGAAATCTCTATCTTGGAACATGAAATTAAGTCATTATCACACAGTGGCCCGGCCAGAAATTTTATATGCAGCAGAAACTCAAATTTACAAGAATTGAGGATCTTGAAAAATTAAAAAAAGTTAAAAGAAGAATTCTGAGAAAATACTGCAATGCCCAATTTAGACTACGATTAAAAGTTGAAAAACTGACAACTGTAATGTGGAAAAGAAGACTGCAGTTTTTTGGACATATTTAAATTGAATAACAATAGACTAACTTTTTTATTTATTTATTTTTGCTAGGGGCTTTACGTCGCACCGACACAGATAGGTCTTATGGCGACGATGGGATAGGAAAGGCCTATGAGTTGGAAGGAAGCGGCCGTGGCCTTAATTAAGGTACAGCCCCAGCATTTGCCTGGTGTGAAAATGGGAAACCATGGAAAACCATTTTCAGGGCTGCCGATAGTGGGATTCGAACCTACTATCTCCCGGATGCAAGCTCACAGCCGCGCGCCTCTACGCGCACGGCCAACTCGCCCGGTAATAGACTAACTAAACAAATCTTCAACTTATTGAACTCTTACAAATCCAAGCCAACGTGGTTCATTGAAATTGGAAAGGACATGAAAAACGCTGGAACTAAAATAGATACGATAGAAAACAGAACAACTGGAAGGAAATAGACTCAGGAGGAAAAGGAACAACATTCTCAGAAAATGAAGGAAGTTTGGAAACGAGGACAGTCAAATGGAAAGAAAAGTAACCAAAGCTAACTTATCGTACCCTCAAAAGGGTTATTCGAATAATAATAATAATAATAATAATAATAATAATAATAATAATAATAATAATAATAATAATAATAATAATAATAACTCAAATATCTGGGAGAAATAAATCAAGAAACTGGTTTAGACAAATCTGTAGTAGAAGAAATGGTGCAGAAGATGGAAAGAACATATTATACCACAAATAATTTTCATAACAAAAAGTGTATCTAAAAATCTTTGAAATAAGGCACTACATTACAGTGGTGAAACCGGAATGTCTATAAGCAAGTGAATGCCTGTACTAAACTATAGATTAGATGAACTTTAGGTCGTACAAAGGAGAATCATGAGAAAAATCAACAGAAGTTTGGAAATTAAGATCTAATGATGAAATATACAGGAACATAGAAAACATAAGAGAAACCATAAGAAAAAAAATATTGCAGTTTTCGGACATTTTTACAGAATGGATGATTCCAGATTCAAAAAAACTAATTTTCAAGTACCTCTGGGCCAAAAGGCAACAACTAGCTGGATTCAGTAAGTAAAGAAAGATTTAGAAAGAAATAATATAAGAGAAGAAGAAACTATGGGCAGAGAGATTTCTAGAAAGAGGGTGGTAAGTATGGAAGGATTCCAAGGAAGATTGAACAAGAAGCCTGGTGCGAAGTGGTCCGAGGACAGAAAAACAGCCTAGTGAAAGGATGAAAGAATATTGGAAGGAACGGAAGAGAAAACAACAAAGTATGAAGAACTGAATTGAAATTGGGACGTGGTTCTTAGCAGGCCTCACCGAAAATAATAATAATAATAATAATAATAATAATAATAATAATAATAATAATAATAATAATAATAATAATAGATTGCGTGTTAATATCTGGTTGATCGCATGACTAATTGTTCACTTACATCTTTCATGACTGACGTATTTCAAAATAGGATTATTTCAAAATACCTCATACAATATAGAAATTCCGCTTTCGTGTTCGCCGGTAAAATTCAATTCAGTTTTTTTGAGATATTTTATTTTAAATGGATTTACTGGTATTTACAGTTAGTGTCTTTTTGATCTCGTACAAGAGGTAATGTTCCAAGCCAGGAATTTGTACTTTGAAGGCTTAGCAGTCGAAGTGAAAAACAAAATTACGTACGCTGTCACTATTGTAACGTCTTGAGGATTTCGTACAGTTACTTATTGTAAGTTCTTTTCGCCGTTTCAATTTTTCACAGTAACACCTATTACGCTCTTCTCGTATCATTTCTTTTATTCCTTTATCATTAAATTATCTCGTTACAACACTTACTTAGGCACGTTCTTTGCGGAATCCTTATCAAATCTTTCTTTCCCATTAATAAATTTGTTATTCTATACAGCTGACCACGATGTGACAGCTAACCTCCAACTGAGTCAACACTGCGCCATCTTATAACACGTGTATGCGTGTGAGGTAAATGAAATGGCGTATGGCTTTTAGTGCCGGGAGTGTCCGAGGACATGTTCGGCTCGCCAGATGCAGGTCTTTTTATTTGACTCTCGTAGGCGACCTGCGCGTCGGGATGAGGATGAAATGATGATGGAGACGACAAATACACCCAGCCCCCGTGCCAGCAAAATTAACCAATTATGGTTAAAATTCCCGACCCTGCCGGGACCCCTGTGACCAAAGGCCAGTACGCTAACTATTTAGCCACGGAGCCGGACTGCGTATGAGGTCACATATTTAGCACGAATTTTGCCGTACTTTGAAATGCTATTTAATTAAAATTATGTTCCAGTTTTTCATTTTTTTTTTTTTTTTTGCAACAGGTAGGCGCGTCTTTTATCTGTCAATTGAGACATTAAACATAATCGTGGTCCGCCTCTGTGGTGTAGTGGTTACTGTAATTAGCTACCAACCCCGAAGGCCTGGGTTCGATTCCCGGCGCTGCCATGAAATTTGAAAAGCGGTACGAGGATTGAAACGGGGTCCACTCAGCCTCGGCAGGTCAACTGAGTAGAGGTGAGTTCGATTCCCACCTCAGCCATCCTCGAAGTGGTTTTCCGTGGTTTCCCACTTCTCCAGGCAAATGCCTGGATGGTACCTCAGTTAAGGCCACAGCCACTTCCTTCACTCATCCTTGCCTATCTCTTCCCATGTTCCCATCCTCCCACAAGACCCCTGTTCAACATAGCAGGCGAGGTACTGGCCTCCTTCCCAGCTGTATCCCCAACCCAAAGTCTCACGCTCCAGGACACTGTCTTTCAGGCGGTAGAGGTGGGATCCCTCGCTGAGTCTGAGGGAAAAACCAACCCTGGAGGGTAAACAGATTAAGAAAGAAAGAAAGAAAGAAAGAAAGAAAGAAAGAAAGGAAGAAAGAAAGAAAGAAATACTCGTAACTTAAATACTCTCTTCTTTCCATGTACCCGTTCTCGGGGAACGCAAGTCTACTTTAAAAACGTGTAAGAAAACATGTTCAACTCATTTCTCATACAACGATATTCATCCCTTCAATTGATAGCGAAACTGCCACCGATCAAGTAGCAGCTCAGTTTGGGTCGCGCAGCTGTGAGCTTGAATTCGGGGATAGTGGGTTCGAAGCCCGCTAACAACAGTCCTAAATATAATTTTCTGTCGTGTTCCAATTTCAAACTAGACAAATGCTGAGGTTGTAGGCCTACCTTAGTCGAGGACACGACCGCTTCCTTCCTACTCATATCTCATCGTCGCCGTAAGACCTATCTGTGTCGGTGCGACGTGAAGCAACTTGTAAACTGGAAATTGCCATTTGGGCGGTCCCCCTAAATGCAGATCAATTGAATGACTGATTGAAGAGGTGGAAGGAAAAGAAGAACAGCTACCTTGCGTACCACAGAAATCGATTATCGCTTTGTAATGCAAAGTTGTCTAGAAACAGGAGAATTAAGGTTTGAGCCCAGATGGTTTCTTTAATTTTTGTTTATGAACACAGTTAATTACTTCTCTGTATTTAGGACAGAACGAAAATCGTCAAATAAAGTTGATTCTAGCGAGGGAATTTCCATCTTACAATCAATAAAGAATTCTTTAAAAATTAACGATTTCTCTTCATAAGAATTCAAAGAGAGTACACAGAGAACAATACACCGATAATGAGCATTCTCCTTTACGCTTCAATGAACTTGGTTCGATCATTGAGAAGTCAAAGAACTTTGTAGCAACAAAGTACTGGAAAAATGAATTATAGTTCTTGATCAAGTAATATGCGACTGACCGGGCGAGTTGGCCGTGCGCGTAGAGGCGCGCGGCTGTGAGCTTGCATCCGGGAGATAGTAGGTTTGAATCCCACTATCGGCAGCCCTGAAAATGGTTTTCCGTGGTTTCCCATTTTCACGCCAGGCAAATGCTGGGGCTGTACCTTAATTAAGGCCACGGCCGCTTCCTTCCAATTCCTAGGCCTTTCCTATCCCATCGTCGCCATAAGACCTATCTGTGTCGGTGCGACGTAAAGCCCCTAGAAAAAAAAATATGCGACTGTGCTTTCATCGATTGTCTTCATTGTCTGTGCTAACCGACTCGATCCTGAAGAGACCTGAAGACACCTGAAGAGAAACGACATCCATTCCACTCCAATAATTGAAAGAATTAACTCAGTTAAGGGCATTTCTAAACGTACAATTACTTAAATTTTGAAATAATCCCACAAACTTCAGAGAGAGAAAAAAAAAGCTTCAATGATATTAAAATGCAAGTGACAGGGTTTCAAAACAAACATCATTTTTATTTAAAATCTATCAGTTTCCTGAGGGCTCCGCCCGCACTTATCTTCTTCATTAATATCCCCACGGGTGTACAGGTGACGCAAAATCCATTAACATTTGACGAGGCAGTACTTGACAGAATATCGGTGGTAGAGAGGTAATAACTGACACACAAATGATTGACATGACATGGGGTTTTATTGGCCCCAAAATAGAGTACACAGTATGACCGATAGATGGCGCTGGACAGCAACAAGTCATGTATTATCGGCACACTTTTTCTGGATATATTTACATCCTAGCGCTGAATCGGTCGACCTCGGCAATCTTCGAGATTTGTACTGGCAACCTTTGAAACACAAACTATGAATCGCTTATGCATCGCTGTGCGACATCTGGCGTATACTTTACGTACTAGTACTGTTGTTTATACAGCAAAGCCAAACTATAGAATTCATGCTAGGAATAAGATTCGCATCGAGAAATGTTATATAATGTGTGTGTGTGACACAGTTGTTGGTTTAAGATAACGGTTTAGAAACTTCGTATCGATCGATCACATTCTCGATTCAATTCAGATTTCATTTTCATTCGGTTGGCAGCACAGCGGAATCGGGAGAGCTCCCTCCTTACTCCTCATTCCTGTACACAAATCTATCCAGAAAGAGTGTGCCGATAATACAAATGTCCACACATGCTTGAGATGGGATGGGGTTTTGACACCAATAACGAGTGCACAAACAGACCAACAGATGGCGCTGGACAGTAACACGTCAGTGATGCCGCATGAGACCAGTGTATAGTACAAAAGGAGTCCGACTCGTTGGCTGAATGGTCAGCGTACTGGCCTTCGGTTCAGAGGGTCCCGGGTTCGATTCCCGGCCGGGTCGGGGATTTTAACCTTCATTGGTTAATTCCATTGGCTCGGGGGTTGGGTGTTTGTGCTGTCCCCAACACCCATGCAACTCACACACCACACATAACACTATCCTCCACCACAATAACACGCAGTTACCTTCACATGGCAGATGCCGCTCACCCCCATCGGAGGGTCTGCCTAACAAGGGCTGCACTCGGCTAGAAATAGCCCCACGAAATTATTATTATAGTACAAAAGGAGCTGTAGTAAGACAAAAAAGCTAACTTTCAGACAGAAAATTTCAGGTTGAGGTAAATAAAACCCTGTCAAGCCCTCGCCCTATTTTGGCGGGTGTTCCCCAGGGTGGAGTTCTCTCCCCGATTCTATTCAATTTGTACATGGCCGACATACCCAAGCCAAAGCACGCGAAGGTTTTACATGTATGCAAATGATACGGCAACTTCATCTGTCTCTTAGCAACCACCTAGAGCACGAAATTATATTCAAGACGCCCTCTCCACCCTCGAACCCTGGTTTCGGAAGTGGAGAATCAAAATCAATGTTAATAAAAGTAATGCAACTATCTTTTCCAAACGTACCAGCATCAATCCTCTCCCACTGGTCTTTTTTGGCGAAATGATCCGGTGGAGAAATGCTACTTAATACATAGGTGTTATCCTAGACAGAGGAATTACCTTCAAAGATCATATTAGTTCGATTTCGGCTCAAGTGAATAGACGCTTATCTGAAATTCTCTCTCTCATGAAAGCCGATCAAGGTCTAAATCTAGAAAACAGGCTCATGCTGTACAAGACATCCATCCGACCAATACTAGAGTATTGGGGAATGGCAGTCAAAACTCACCTGGATAAGGTGCAGCGCACCCAAAGAAGACATCCCGGAAATTCTTTTCTGGTCTAAGCAGCAAGCCCACTCCCCTCATCTCGACATTGAGCAATTACGATAGCCTTGGTCTCCGCTATAAGCGTCGCAAGGTCGTCTTAGATTAGTCTCCCCTAAAAAGTGTGCAGGTCACATCCTGACCAGTTCCGATTCCGTTCTAACAGGTCCCCCTACCCAAGATCAATGCAACTTTAGACAATCAAGTTAAGAGATAGCACCCAAGACTTTATTCCGGTCGAAGGGCTAAAATCCTCAACGGAACCGACTCATCCGGATTCCGTCTGAGATTTGGGGCATGGCGTCAGATGCGCCTGCAATTGCAGAATGGCATGTTTGGCCTCCCCACTCCCCCGACCTCAATCGGTGCGATTGTTGGTTGTGGTGTTACCAGAAGTCGCATGTGTACCTCATTATGGATATGCTGTACAGTGCTGTTCACATCATTGTCCCTAGATTACGAATGACGGCCGACACGCTCAGCATGTCTTATAAAGAACATCGTCTTTGATAAACCTCGATTGTTATTTATTATTAAGTTAAGAAATGTGCCACCAACAGCGGCATGCTAATTATTACTTGTGTATCGTATGAAGCGCCATCTGTTGGTCATTTTGTGTACTTTATTTTGATGTCAAATATTACCTCTGTTTGTACAACACCCCCAACGCTCACTGTGTCCCACAAACCCGGCTACATTTTGTTATCTGTACATATTCCCCCCCCCCCATTTCTAATTCTCAATCGCCGCTACTGAGTTAATCTTTCACATATTTTGTTTGGTAAGGGACTGATATTGTTGATGTTCAAGAGTACAAAACGCTTTCATCACTCATCAACAACGATCTGCATTTGGGTCTCTCGTCCAGGTGGAAAATTCCCTCAGTTGTTTACCTAGCCATTCTTAAATTATTTCGAAGATATTTAAAAATGGACAAAAAAAGGGACCATGATTCTGAGAACCAAAATTTGGTAAGAAATTGTAAGATTTTTTGTGTGCTTTATAATACTGACAAAAAATAATTCCAAAACAGTGCTGAGAAACTACATTGTTGGGTGTCAGCTTAAGGTACCGTGCCGAAGTAGAACAAGGCATGCGACGGACCAAGGGGTTGCTATGTCCGTTGGCGATACGCCGGAGTAAACTTCAAGGAGACAGCCCAAGAAAGGCTGAAAGAGCACCATGTCCAGGAGTGGTTGTCCCCAGGCTGAAGAAGAAGTACACCTTTACGAAAAGGAGCCACTTTTTCCTTTTGCGAAAATCAAATGACATGAATATGTCTCCTGAGTATAGCCATCCATCAATGGCTGCTAATTCCAGGCAGCTACGAGCCATAAGACATAGCCTGTACGGTTGCTAGGTAACATATATCCCTCCCTCCTCCCTCCCACCCAGCACGGTCTACAGGGTTGCTAAGTACCATTGACTGGCCATCCATCCATACCTTACATCAGCCTGTACGGTTGCTAGGTAACATTGTCTGGCCATCCATCCATACCTTACATCAGCCTGTACGGTTGCCAGGTAACATTGTCTGGCCATCCATTCATACCTCACATCACAGCCTGCACGGTTGCCAGGTAACATTGTCTGGCCATCCATTCATACCTCACATCACAGCCTGCACGGTTGCTAGGTAACATTGTCTGGCCATCCATCCATACCTTACATCAGCCAACACGGTTGCTAGGTAACATTGTCTGGCCATCCATTCATACCTCACATCACAGCCTGCACGGTTGCTAGGTAACATTGTCTGGGCATCCATCCATACCTTACATCACAGCCTGCACGGTTGCTAGGTAACACTGATCATCCATCCATACCTTACATCACAGTCTGCACGGTTGCTAGGTAACACTGATCATCCATCCATACCTTACATCACAGCCTGCACGGTTGCTAGGTAACATTGTCTGGCCATCCATCCATACCTTACATCAGCCTGCACGGTTGCCAGGTAACATTGTCTGGCCATCCATTCATACCTCACATCACAGCCTGCACGGTTGCTAGGTAACATTGTCTGGCCATCCATCCATACCTTACATCAGCCAACACGGTTGCTAGGTAACATTGTCTGGCCATCCATCCATACCTTACATCAGCCTGCACGGTTGCTAGGTAACATTGTCTGGCCATCCATTCATACCTCACATCACAGCCTGCACGGTTGCTAGGTAACATTGTCTGGCCATCCATCCATACCTTACATCACCGCCTGCATAGGTGCTATGGTTACACTTCCGTCACATATTTTGTTGTTAAGTTCCCTTTTAGTTTTACACACACACACACACACACACACACACACAAACACACACACACACATTATAGATAGATTCAAGGACGGTTCTTGTAATCCAAAAAACGGGCGGGTAAAAGAGAAGAATCTTCATGATTTATCGATGGTGCTGCGAACAGATAGAAGAGCTGTGCTAGTCTCTAGCAGGTTCACGGACAGGTTAGGTTAGGTTATGTGACAGAAATAAATACTGGCTCTGATGCTATAAAAATAATAAATAACAGGTTAACACGTACAAGAACTCTTAAGTCCATTGTCACGCAGAGCCAGGACATAAATCAGAACAAGAATTTGCTCGTCCATCTAAAGAAAATAAAGAGGATGAAATGATGATGAAATCAGCTATTGCAGATGTGACAAGGTTTATCAACGCAAAGAACAAGAATATTGTCTCAGTTCGACGGGTAGATTATTGCGAAGAAGGCTGCTACAGGATTAATGCCTTGGCCTGATGCCTCTTAAATCTTAACAGGGACACTTGTCGCCAACAATAGCCTAATACCCGGATATAACGTATTCATACTGTACGTCATTCCACCTGGTCGCCATTATTGTTAAGGCGTTATGTCACCGTAGTTATCCGGTTCGAGTCCTACTGGTGGTAAATGTTTCACCTTCACATTGTTGGACGACAGGTGGTCGTATACGATTGCGTGTCGAAAGCATGGATGCACAAAATTTTACAGCACTACCCATTATTCAAATGCAGCGAGGGCACATGACGCTGTTACCCGCGATTCGTTCACCGGAAGGGGACGTTAAGCCTTGAGCAATCCTCTGTTTTGTTCGCCAGGAGTAGGCTACGTGCCAACACAGTGTTTCAGCCACATTTATCGCCATCATGCCACACCCGGACGCGCATGGGCGCAAAAGATAATGTGTCCCCTTTGACACTCCCGACATTAACATTATGAGCCCGAATGAGACGAGATAGCGTCCCTATCCTGTACCGGCGGCTTCTAGGACATTCCGTACCACTTAGAAAGAGTGGGAAGTTAAAAACGATAACCTAATTAATGTACACTCAACTCTCGATTTACCGCGATCGGATTAACCGCGTTGCGGCTTAACCGCGATATCAAAAACACTAAAAATGTAAGGCACATGACCATGACTGAATACTTTCAGAAACAGTAAAGGTAGGTAGTCTGAATATTTTTCTTTGCCTTATTAGTTTCAACGAAATGTGCTCTTTATTTTTCAATTTATTAATTCTGCTAAGTGCCATGTATTGGGCAAGCTAATAAAAACAACACAGTAGTATCATTTGTTATCATTTTAACTATACTTCAAGTACGCCTGTTTCATTTTTAACTTTTTGCGGGTTAACCGCGGAAGCCTTAACCCTATATTATCCTGGTTAATCCAGAGTTGAGTGTATTTATTTGTATACCCACTGTCCGCAAGTGGCGCAGAAGCCTCCGCACGGTGTGACCACTACTGACGTTAACCCTCCATCTGGTGCAACTGATCTGATTGGCACACGTGTTAATTCTTATCTCGTATTCGTTATTCGCGAGGACGTAGCTACTTCCACCTTTCAGAAGTTTCCTGTTTCCGCGTGACCTTCAAGCCCATATCGGCCAGTTCATCAGAATCTTTTGTTTGACTTAGTACGGTTTTGCTTTTAACAGTTTTGTTGCTTTGTAGGCACAATATAATGACTAAAGCCCAGATTTGTATGTATTAATAGGTTAGAATGCAAACTTACTGAAGCTAGTAGCAAGCATAGTCTACCTTCACAACGATTGTACTATGGGGTTTGCATAGACATTAGGCGTACGGCCCATCAGAACCCCTACAATTTATGTTACTCTTGCTACATTATGGAAGAGTGGGTGTCAGACACTTCCTACTAACCAAATTAATTTGCAATCTAACCTATTACTGCATAAAAATCCAGACTTTAATAATGACACATTAGCTTGTACGGCGAGATGCGACAGGGATTTTTTTGGAGTTCTTTCCAAGAAAGCTTTTCCTCTGTTAAAACGGTTCGTCTCATGCGTGATTTCTTGTTAAGAATGGACCCGGAGGTGGGGAACTTCTTTACGTACTGAACTTCTATGAGGAGGGAGAATGCCAGGAAATTTGCTAATGAATCGAAAGCGGCACTCTATAATAATAATAATAATAATAATGCTTCGCATAGCACAACACAATGAATACTGTACGCGCACTTTTTAGTGATAGATTTTTGTACTTTGTGAGGAGTAAGAAGGAAGCACTGCCGGTTCCGGTAAATACTGCCAACTGAATGGAAATGAAATCTGAATTGAATCGATAATATGATAGATCGATATGAATTTTCTAAACCTTTATTATCTTAACGCCAACAACTGTGTCACACACACAATATATAACATTTATCGATGCGAATCTTGTTCCTAGCATGAATTCTATAGTTTGGCTTTGCTGTGTAAACAACAACAGTACGAGTACTTAAAGTGTACGCCAGATGTCGCACAGCGATGATAAGCGATTCTTAGTTTGTGTTTCAAAGGTTGCCAATACGAATCTCGAAGATAACCGAAGTCGATCGATTCAGCACTAGGGTGTAAATCTATCGCTAACAAGTGCGCAAATAGTACACGCTGTTCTACTGTATACATCACTCGTTAAACACAGGATTACTTTAGTATTCCTACAGAAACTAGGCTATTTTAAAGCGAACACATTGAACACGCTACCAATACCACAGATGTTAAACTAAACTATTGCTGTGAAGCAATGGTTATCGCTACCGTACTGCATAACATCATCTTAGCCGGTCGTGAAGCAATATATCTCTCGGCAAATGAGTCACCCGGCTGCGCTGTCGCCTTCCGTGCGTGTTCCCCGGTGCGAGCTAAAGAAAAAAAAGACCCTGTAGTAATATTATCCATCCTTATGCTCGTCAGGCACATTGCCCCCGAACACAGTGTATATTTCTATTGTACTGGTTTGTTTCAGGATTTATACTTCAAAAAGTCGACTTTCTTGTAAACATAAGTGGTAAGTATAGTTTAAAGGGAAATTATTGAAATAAAATAGAAATTTTCACCATAAGCAAATGTAAATTATTTTTGTTTCTGATTTCTAAAGTGTGTGTGTCAGTCTTATTAAGCCCGCTGGCGTGGAAATGGAATTTCAATTTGACATCATGTGGTACGGATTGTCCTGGCGTAAATATTTGGGGATTATGAGAAAAACGGTGGCAGGTAGATAACGACCTAGGTGGTACGAAATATCATCAAAAATCAAGTGGTACGGAATGTCCGTGGTACAAAATGTCCGGACACCGTGCCGGTATGATTTAGACTCTCAGAAAAAAATTACTTTTCTGTCAGTGTTTACAATATTAATAAACATTTTCATGTTCTTACTATAGAAAAAGTGGACTATAACATGGAATCAATTCAAAAGTGCTTACCTTAAGCTACTCAGGCTAAAATGTTAGTACATTTTGATATCCTTGTTCACGCACTGGAATTTCTGTTGAACTCAGGAAAGTTCGATAGTTTTCAGTCATTGAACAACAGAATTACACATTCATTATTCCCAGTACCTAGCTTTGGTATGGTTAACACTCGAAACATTCTCCTGTGCAAAGACCTACGTTACAATTACGGTAATATACAGTTGTCATTTTCTCACAGCACGGCCGGTCTTGTGTTTGGACTAGTAGCGTGTCCTTCCTTCTTCGCGTGGACCTACTAGCCTTCTCGCGGTTGATGCTCATAGTTCTTCAATAATTTCCGCCCCAACGCTACTCACCAAATCATCCGCTAAAAGTTCAAAAAAATTTCGAACACGTTAACGCAACAACTAATTCGAATGTCAATTCCAAATTTCGCGGCAGTAGGATAGTCGTAAAATTTAAATAAATAAATAAATAAATAAATAAATAAATAAATAAATAAATAAATAAATAAATAAACAAATAAACAAATAAACAAATAAATAAATAAATAAATAAATAAATAAACAAATAAATAAATAAATAAATAAATACCTCTTATGGTCAAACAGAAAATACCTCGTTATAATCTAGTCTCTTATTAATGTATATGCTCACTTAGTTTTGGCTCACAATTCGCACACTATTTGAACCAGCAAACATGTTCGCTACTTTTGTAACATTATCCAAGAAAATCCACACGCTCTGCAGTACTAAAACCGTTGCGTATTCAGGTACTACTACTACTACTACTACTAATACTACTACTATGTTTTCGTTCCTCCCTGAAGGGGGAGGCGGGCCTCTTAGACGGTGACGCCGTCTCTCAGGCCGGGAGATTTGTTACAGTGAAGGAGATGCTCGGAGAAGGTGAGGGGGTTGGCGGCCGTGGTCTATACTAGGAACTGTCCCGGCATTCGCCTTACCGTATGAGAATGGAAAACCACGGAAAACCATTCTCAGGACAGCCGACCGTTGGGGCTAGCCGTGAGGTCATGCCGTATCTCGTCTCCCTAATGCAGAGCTGTTGGACCGCGAACCAGTCGTGGCCACTTAAAGGCCGAGATCTACTCTACATCTACCCACCCTTCAAGTTCTGATGAACGTAGTTTATTGTTCTACTCTGTACGTAAGGGTGTTTGTTGTTTCAGTGTTGCAGTTTTCAGGACCTTATGTGAGTGGCCTGCATATTTAGACATGGCATTCTTATTGACGGCTTTGTCATCTTTCTAGCTGGTACGTTATGTATGGATTTTAGAGGAGGTTATTACCGTCTTACTGAAGACACTGAGAAATGTATTGTGAAATAAGATAAAGATCAACCAAATGATCGCCAGAGGAAGCATGTTCTGTATCATAATGATGCTATCACAGAAATTACGACACGGTCAAGGAAAACCATTTGAAGAAATCTCTACCATTGTTATAGAATCTCAAACGACGAACACAGTGCAAAGATTGGAAAACTAGTGCGTAAGCCTGTCTTAGACAGCCGAAATTATTACCGGTACCTTGAAAGTAATTTAAAAATTACCAAGCAAGTAGCTCCGCAGTTTGAATCATGTACCTGTTAGCTTGCATTCAGGAGATAAAGGGTTCGATTCCCACTGTCGGCAATCTTCAAGATGGTCTCCCTTGGTTTCCCCATTTTCACACCAGGCAAATGCTGAGAATGTACATCAATTAAGGCCACGGCCGCTTCCTTCCTACTCCTAGCCTTCTCTAATACCATACGACCTATCTGTGTCGGTGCGACTTAAAGCAAATTGAACAAATAAAATTAAAAATAAACAAGTTAATGTATCTTATGATTACAATTTGAAAAGAGTCAACCTCGTAAGAGTGCTACTGCACCAAAATATTTCGTTGTATTTCCATGGTAGAGAAATGATTGTGTTTCTTTTTCGCAATGAAATGCCTCTCATTGAGCAGATCTACGTAGTTGGCCGTGTTCAGATCTTAACATAATACTATTGGCTTTACGAACCACTAACTACTTTTATGGTTTTCGGAGACGAGGTGCCGGAATATAGCAGCGCAGGAGTTCTTTTACATGCCAGTCAACCTATCGACACGAGGGTGACGTATTTGAACCTTCAAATATCATCGGACTGAGCCAGGACCAAACATCTTTATTTCTCTGTCCCGCAGTTTAACCTGAGGGAAAGGTCCGAAACCTTAAATATATAACTAACTTCTCTAAAGTGTATATCTCCTATCAGCCATTACCTTACTGAAGAACTGCTGCCTGATGAAAGAGGCGCCTCCCGCCCCCTGCCTGACACACACACACTAAGTTAGACGACGATCAAATGGCCAGGAGACGAGAAAATCTGCAGTTTATAAACCCTCGGGGAAAGTTCGAGACCTTTAACGAATAAAACAGCCACACCCTCACACTTTTATTGGTGAATAAAAAGGTTACACTCAAAATTGAAGAAGAAATACGGGATTGGTTGAAAATTAATTCCAGAAATTCTTGATTGGCTAAATTCAAAACTGGCGGGAAGAAAAGATAAATATTGCCAACCTAAAGATGAATGAACAAAATTTAGTAAGGAAAAAACTTATGAATACAAAATTTCTTCAAAAAAGTTCTTTCACTTCGCACCAGGGTGCATGATCATAGCTTTTTTTGCGGTGACATCTATGAGAGAATGGAAAACAAAACAAGTTGAAATTCACACAGTACTGGAAACTTCACAATTACAACATTTTAGTGGTGCCATCTTCAGAGAAAATTTATAAGTTGGACCAGCTTCAATTTCACTGTTTCTCCTGTAGAGGAGTTCTTTAAGGCGCAAGATTTAAATGTGCGGCGTAGAGGTGAAAAACCTGTCCCGCCTCCGCATTGTCCAGCACAAATCTCACATGGAGTGGCCGGGATTTGAACCACGGTATCCAGCGGTGAGAGGCCGACGCGCTGCCGTCTGAGCCACGGAGGCTCCCTATAATCTTTACTATGTTTCCTACTGTGAAATGAAACGAGAAGCCGAGGCATGATGATGATGATGATGATGATGATGATGATGATGATGATGATGATGATGACTTGGAACCTCTAGTGAGACGAAGCTGAATAAAATTCCATGATCTTGAACCTGGCAGTAATATTACTGGCCCAAAACTCTCCTACCGAGACACTTTCCAGTGTTAGCTGACATTCAATATCGAACCTCCAGTCTGTAAAACAAGCGACGCTACAATGTGCGTCTTCCAAAGACAAGTTTTAAATAAGAGAGAAAAAGGAAGCTGGTAGAGATCTACTTGATTCTCACTTAAGAGCCTGGCCTGAATAATGCAGTGCATGTGACGGGACGTGCAGCCCATACGGCATTACAAAATAGCTTCAGCAGATGGCAATTATTCTTTCTTAGTATGACAGATGCTCTTGTCTCAAGCCGGCTTTTAGCTTAAATCACTGCTTAATTAACTGTAAGATTTCACCCATTCGACAAAATTATCACTGACGAATGGGCTGTCTAACGAAGTTGGTTAGACAAGGCCGCAGTGCTTCTTGCAAACGGAACATTGTGCAGAGACACTCAGTACATTTTTTTTAAGCGTAGACTTATGTTCTTCAACAACGGCTGCATGGATAACAAAAATGTTAAGACACTTATAGAGTAGTAGAGTATTTGATTTAGATTATGTTTAATGCCTCACTTGACGGATACAAGAGGAGGATACATGCTGGAACAAAATCTACAGTTCTATACCTCATTCCATGTTAAAGCACTATTGCTCTTACGGATTTACAAGGAGTGGACACACCCCCTCTTAGAGACCCGTAATTCCTCGTGATTAAGGAATATTATAATGTAATCTGGTCCGCCTCTGTGGTGTAGTGGTTAGCCTGATTAGCTGCCATCCCCGGAGGTCCGGGTTCGATTCCCGGCTCTGCCACGAACATTTGAAAAGTGGTACGAGGGCTGGAACGGGGTCCACTCAGCCTCGGGAGGTCAACTGAGTAGAGGTGGGCTCGATTCCCACCTCAGCCATCCTCGAAGTGGTTTTTCGTGGTTTCCCACTTCTCCTCCAGGCGAATGCCGGGATGGTACATAACTGAAGGCCACGGCCGCTTCCTTCCTCTTCCTTGTCTATCCCTTCCAATCTGCCGATCCCTCCACAACGCCCTTGTTCAGCATAGCAGGTGAGCCCGCCTGGGCGAGGTACTGGTCATTCTCCCCAGTTGTATCCCCCGACCAAGAGTCTGAAGCTCCAGGACACTGCCCTTGAGGCGGTAGAGGTGGGATCCCTCGCTGAGTCAGAGGGAAAAGCCGAAACTGGAGAGGGTAAACAGATGATGATAATGTAATCTGTATTGTATTATGAATGAAAAGGATGAAGCATTTTTGTATCCATGAGTTATTAAAATAACTACTTAGCATTCTCTGTTTCATAAATACACTTGCAGGGAGGGAGGACAATGGCGGGAACAGCCATCGCTTTGTTGCCTTTCTTCTGAGTTGCTCTGACACATGCAACCCGTTACGCTGTGAATCGCCAGCAGATTATCACTGTTCGAGAGAAGTCATCTATTTATGTGTGCATGTGTCAATATTCTCGTACTGTACTGCAGTTGTATATGGAGATTTTGATGCTGCGGTGTGTAGGGATACCTTACGGCATGACTTATTCTGAGAAAGAAATTCACTTTGATATTTATTTGTGATTTATTTTGTTGTTTAGCCGTTTCTTAAGCGAATTTTAATTTTACAATTTTCACCACCATTCTCACAAGCGTATTTAATTCATTTTATCATTCTTTTCGTGGAGCATTAAGACGGTACAGTAGTACCCGTACTTCCTGGGTTAATGTATTAAATGACCGGGCGAGTTGGCCGTGCGGTTATGGGCGCGCAGCTGTGAGCTTGCATCCGGGAGATAGTGGGTTCGAATCCCACTGTCGGCAGCCCTGAAGATGGTTTTCCGTGGATTCCCATTTTCACACCAGGCAAATACTGGGGCTGTACCTTAATTAAGGCCATGCTCGCTTCCTTCCCACTCCTAGCCCTTCCTTCTCCCATCGTCGGCATACGACCTATCTGCGTCGGTGCGACGTAAATCCACTATCAACAAAAATATTAAATGCAATTAACCGCATCCCCACCCTGGAGTCTGGAAACCTAAATAAGCATCCTCCCTCTACGGTCCATGTACCCTATGTTTCTTAAAAATAATTTGCAGAATGTCCGACTCGTTGGCTGAACTGTCAGCGTACTGGCCTTCGGTTCAGAGGGTCCCGGGTTCGATTCCCGGCCGGGTCGGGATTTTAACCTTAATTGGTTAATTCCAATGGCACGGGGGCTGGGTGTATGTGTTGTATTCATCATCATTTCATCCTCATCACGACGCGCAGGTCGCCTACGGGAGTCAAATAGAAAGACCTGCACCTGGCGAGCCGAACCCGTCCTGGGATATCCCGGCACTAAAAGCCATACGACATTTCATTTCATTTCATTTGCAGAATGGTTTCTTTCACATGTCATCTTGAAACAAAATATTGAGTTCCATTAATTTATGTTCCACCATTTTCTCACATTGATGTGAAAAACCAAAAGAGCCCCCTCTAAAACTCCCGTCCCCTTGAGTTCCAAAAATAATGTTCAGCTGAGTTCCTCCTTTTCTCTTGAAATGAAATGCTGAGTTTTATCAATATAAGTAGCTGCCTCTGTGGATCAGTGGTAGAGTGTTGGCCTCCGGATCCCAAGATAGCGAGTTCAAACCCGGCAGGGGTAGTCGGATTTTAGGGCGGAAAAAAGTCCATTCGATACTCCGTGTCGTACGATGTCGGCATGTAAAAGATCTCTGGTGACACGTTTGGTGTTTACCCGAAGAAATTAATTAAATCTCAGACGCCCAAGAGAGATCTAGTGGGCCTAGAGTAAAACGGAACGTCGAAATTGACGAGCAGACAGCCAGATGGCGCCAAATTCAAATGTCTGCACACGGTAGCAGAGACCATATGATTATTATTATTATTATTATTATTATTATTATTATTATTATTATTATTATTATTATTATTATTATTATTAATATAAGTGCCGCAATTTTCCCATGGTGCTGTTGAACAGACCAGTTCGATATGGCAACTTTGTTGTCATTAGAGCAAAACTGTTTTCTTAACATGGAATGACCTATAGCCCTTCAGTTAAGAAACTCAGTGTTGAAAACATCCCAAGTATATGACGTACGAATTTTAGGTAAATAAAATGAAATATGACAATATATTCCTTATTTACTCCCAAAAATTACGATACTTTCCTTAATCTTCGTTATCTGGTCGATTACACGAACAGTTTGACTTTTTCTACCACTACGAGCGCTAATGTGAGTCAATGCATTGTTTCACTTAAGCATCACTACGAGCGCTAATGTGAGTCAATGCATTGTTTCACTTAAGCACCACTACGAGCGCTAATGTGAGTCAAGGCATTGTTTCACTTGAGCACCACTACGAGCGCTAATGTGAGTCGATGCATTGTTTCACTTAAGCACCACTACGAGCGCTAATGTGAGTCAACGCAGAGTTTCACTTAAGCACCACTACGAGCGCTAATGTGAGTCAACGCAGAGTTTCACTTAAGCACCACTACGAGCGCTAATGTGAGTCAATGCAGAGTTTCACTTAAGCATCACTACGAGCGCTAATGTGAGTCAATGCATTGTTTCATTTGAGCACCACTACGAGCGCTAATGTGAGTCAATGCATTGTTTCACTTAAGCACCACTACGAGCGCTAATGTGAGTCAACGCAGAGTTTCACTTAAGCATCACTACGAGCGCTAATGTGAGTCAATGCAGAGTTTCACTTAAGCATCACTACGAGCGCTAATGTGAGTCAACGCAGCGTTTCACTTAAGCACCACTACGAGCGCTAATGTGAGTCAACGCAGAGTTTCACTTAAGCACCACTACGAGCGCTAATGTGAGTCAACGCAGCGTTTCACTTAAGCACCACTACGAGCGCTAATGTGAGTCAATGCATTGTTTCACTTAAGCATCACTACGAGCGCTAATATGAGTCAATGCAGAGTTTCACTTAAGCACCACTACGAGCGTTACTGTGAGTCAATGCATTGTTTCATTAAGCATCACTACGAGCGCTAATGTGAGTCAATGCAGAGTTTCACTTGAGCACCACTACGAGCGCTAATGTGAGTCAACGCAGCGTTTCACTTAAGCACCACTACGAGCGCTAATGTGAGTCAACGCAGAGTTTCACTTAAGCACCACCACGAGCGCTAATGTGAGTCAACGCAGCGTTTCACTTAAGCCCTTGTAACTACATTCGCAGCGGACATTTTTCAAAAAATAAAAAAATCCTGAGGGTACTGAACCTAGCAACACATTACAGAAATAATTATGTAAATAAGTTAATTTGGCTAGGATTTGAATAAAAAAGAAAAAAAAGTAAAGATTTTAGGCAGTTTTTCAGGAACTTCATTTAGGCCGGAAGTGATTTTCGAAATTTGGTTTTTTAGTTTGATAGAGCTATCGAAGACTCACAATTTGAAACCTTACGTGGCCCTTTAGCCCTTCAACTTTCGGTACAATTGAGGAAATTGGTTAATTTATATTTTTCGTTGCATGGTGACCCCTACCTTGTCTGATACGAAATATTTTCAATATTAAAAATAATGAAAATCTAAAATGAAGTTTTAATGAAATAGCGCTTCAAAGTAAGGCAACATTTGTGCTAAATATGTGACGTCATACGCATACTCTGTTACAAGATGGCGCTGTGTTGACTCGCGTGCTCAGTTGAGGTTAGCTCTCGTTGTGAATACATCGCGGTCAGTTGTACAGAATGACAAATGTAATAACAGAAAAGAAAGATGATGATGCTTGTTGTTTAAAGGGGCCTAACAACGAGGTCATCGGCCCCTAATGGTACGAAATGAAATGACAAAAAATTCAAAATCATAAACTGACCAAAAGAAGAAAAAATCGTCATGAAGAAGGAACCGATGGACATGTAGCAGAAAAACAACAAAAAACGAGTAAACAGAAAAAAATAGTGGATTAAACTAAAAAAAAAGGATCATACATAATTTATTACTGACCAAGGAACCACTCCTAAAGCAAAATCCTCAATCGAGGATGCTTGATGTCGAATGGGGTGCAAAATCCACTTCTAAGGCCCCTCAGAATGGTACATGCCGCGAGTAAAGTACAACCATGCTATTTGTCATGTTGGGGTACTAATCAAAAGTAGCGAGGACTAACAGTGTTCCACACAAGATGGTACTGCTCACAAGTATTGTACTTCGTACAGACCTATGGTATTTCTCACACAATGGCGCCACTCATAGCCAACGCAAACCGATGAGTTTCCTCACCTAGGTGTACTAGGCACGGGTGCCGGTCCCAAGGGCCCCGTGGTCTTCCTCATATAGTGGTACAACTCACAGACAACGCCCAGACCCGCGGTGTTGCTCCCATGGGTACTGGAAACCCACAGGCGAACCACTCTCTGCTGCTATTAATCACAAACCTATTGTGTACCAAATATAGTAGTAGTACTACTCGTAAGTAAAGGCGACCCATGGTGTTCCCCGCGTGATGGTACTAATCAATAGTAGTTTCATGGTTCTAATACCAGCATGCCTTGGTCGCCCCTTTTAGTCGCCTCTTACGACAGGCAGGGGATAACGCGGGTGTATTCTGCATGAGCGTCCCCCACCCACAGGCGGTTGTGTCTTTGGTCCGCGAGAGGTATTTTATTTCCCTCAAGTCCGCCCGCAAGCCGGTTAGGACCCCCCTATCCGCCACCTCGGACACGCCACGTATGAGTATCACCTCTCCCCCTGCTACGCCTGCGTAGCAGGTTCGTGGAGAAAAGAAAGAGTTGAACCTATACTAGACTTAACTAAAGTTGGCGTCTGACAGGTAAGGTTGGAGGGAGGAGCACTGCACGTGCCATTTCACGATGTTGCCACATTCCAGCATTCCTTTCTACATGCTCTTACCCCTCGCTTCCGGCTCACTTGTTCCCTCCTTCATTCACCGCTGTGATATGTTGTAGACTACCTGGGCCAGGCGGTGTCGTCCCATTTGCGATCACTCTTATACAAACAATCAGGTTCTTATCAGTGACAGTGACAGGTTTGGCAACTCCCAGCAAGACGAGCTGCCCTGAAATTTTATCTCCATGGCAACCGCAGTCGCCCCACCCTCGTTTCCATGGCAACCACACAGCCACTCCCTTTATCCCGCCTCGGCAGGCAGTAAACGGACCTCCCTCTACGAAATGTCACAAGCCATCTCTTATTATTAGCAGTATAGAAAAGTGAATGATGAAGCAATAAGAGATATGAAAGGACAAGATTCTGATAGGCGTTACTATGAAAAATTACAACAGCGAAAACAATTTACAATAAGTAACTACTATGAAGTATATTAAGATGCATCTTCAGCAAGTACGACTTTGTGTTATGCACATCATATTTGTCTAGGAAACTCTCAAAAATCCTGTGGCCGTTGCAGCCCACCGCCATATTGTTTTTACAAGTTTCTTTTCGTCGCTGCGACACATAGGTTATACCGCGTCAATCAGAGAAGAAAGGGAGCGGCCGTGGCTTTAATTAAGGTACATCCCCAGCATTTGCCTGATGTGAAAATGGGCAACCACGGGGAACCATCTTCAGGACTGCAGACACTGGGATTCGGACCCACTAATTCCCGAATGCAAGATCACAGCTGCAGGCCAACTCGCTCGGATCAGTACTCTCACAGAGGCTTGTAGACTGAACACTGAAAGGAGTAACAGTGGTAGTCATACAGCAACTGGCTTCTCATAAGGACAGCCGGGTTCGGATCCCGGCCAGTGCATCTAATAGTTTTGAATTGATCTGTCACGCTGCGGTGGTTGGGAGTCTATGAAACACTGAATGTCCCGTGCCTATAATAATTCCTTTGAAAAGTTACAATATTCTACCTGATCTGCAGAAGAACTGGAGACATCACTGAATGCTATGCAAAGTCTTGTGGAAGGAGAACAAGATGAACATGAACAAAGCCGAAACAAAAATAATGGAATCCAATCGAATGAAGACAGGTGAAGCAGGAAATATTAGATTAGGAAATGAAATTTTAAGGGAAGTAGATGAATATTGTAACTTGCGTAGTAGGATAACTAGCGATGCAAGAAGTAAGGAGGACATAAAACACAGACTAACACAAGAAAGGAAATTTGCTCACTTCGGACATCGATATAGGAATTAGAAATATTTTTTTGAACTCTTACTTCTGGAGCGTGGCAATGTACGGAAGTGAAACATGGATGATAAATAGCTCAGATAGAGAAAAGAAACTTTTGAAATGTGGTGTTACAGAAGAATGCTGAAGGTGAATGGTGGGTCCAATAGGTGAGGTCAATATGGCTAAATTTGACGAGAAGAAGAGACAGAATGATAGGACACATTTTAAAACACCCAGGTCTCGTACAGTTGGCTTTTGAGGGAAGTGTATGGGTTAAGAAGAGTAGGGGTAGACTAAGGCATAAATATGACAAACAGATTAGAGCAGATGTAGGATGTGATAGGTAGAAATGAAAAGGTGTCAACCTCAGTGGTGTAGTGGTTAGTGTGATTATCTGCCACCCCCGCACGCCCGGGTTCGATTCCCGGCCGTGCCACGAAATTTGAAAAGTGCTACGACGGCTGGAACAGTGTCTGCTCAGCCTCTGGAGTGATTAGAGGCGGGTTTGATTCCCATTCAGCCATCCTAGAAGTGGTCTTCCGTCATTCCCCACTTCTCCAGACAAATGCTGGGATGGTACCTAACTAAAGAACACGACCGGTTGCTTCCCTCTTCCTTGTCTATCCTTCCCAATCTTCCCATTCTTCACAAGGCCCCTGTTCAGCATAGAAGGTAAGGCCGCCTGGACGAGGTACTCGTCCTGCTTCCCAGTTGTATCCCCCGACCCAAAGTTTCACGCCCCAGGAGACTGCCATTGAGCCGGTAGAGATGGGATCCCTCGCTGAGTCCGAGGGAAAAACCAACCCTGGAGGGTAAGCAGATTAAGAAAGAAAGAAAGAAAGAAATGAAAAGTTTAGCAGAGGATAGGGTGGCATGGAATGCTGCATCAAACCAGTCTATGGACTGATGACTCAAATACAACTATCCTGTTACGTCGTTTTGTTTCCGAGTTACTAACCACAGGCCGAACCGTGCTCCTCAAAAATTGAAGTGAACCGATCGCATTTTCTCTGAACTTCCACATTTCCAACCAAACAGTCCCTCAACAACTGAGATCGGATCTTTTTTTTTTGCTAGGGGCTTTACGTCGCACCGACACAGATAGGTCTTATGGCGACGATGGGATAGGAAAGGCCTAGGAGTTGGAAGGAAGCGGCCGTGGCCTTAATTAAGGTACAGCCCCAGCATTTGCCTGGTGTGAAAATGGGAAACCACGGAAAACCATCTTCAGGGCTGCCGATAGTGGGATTCGAACCTACTATCTCCCGGATGCAAGCTCACAGCCGCGCGCCTCTACGCGCACGGCCAACTCGCCCGGTGATCGGATCTTTAATAGCACAATTGTACGCCTTAATATGAACAAGGAATTTGGTTACATTAAGGTTCGAATCGAGCAAGAAGTCGCACAACATTCAACACCGTGAAGAAGAAGAAGAAGAAGAAGAAGAAGAAGAAGAAGAAGAAGAAGATTAGGTCAGAGTTCGATCTCCAGCCTCGCCCGCCCTCTCCCCTGCTTAACAGGTAAGTCAACATGAAGAAAAACACCAGTTATGGTATGACTTAGAGAATTGCCTTTCACATTCTAGAGTGAGGTATTTGATGCTTTCAAGGAAAAGCACAGTAGCAGACAAAGCCGGCTTTAGTAAATCAGGATTACGTGACCTACTTTCTGCGCTAGCGCTTGCTAAATTACGACAGAATTAACAACCACTTATCTATCATCTGCTTTAAGTGAAGCGTGACGCAACCAGATCTAGTGGGACGACTGATTTAGGAGGCCGTGATTGAACTTCTCATTAACATAGCGTATCTGTACAGAGGGGCTGTCAAGTATCCCACCGCTTTTACGGTTAAAAGAACAAGGAAACGATATCCAAACTTGTTGATGCTACTGTAGGCTAGTGCTTATGGTTTTTTATGGCTAAAATGAAGGATTTGGAACGCTATGATTAACAGCCCAGCTGCGATTCGTAACATGAATTATCTGCGCGTTCCTAAAAAAAACAGGCTTACAATGCTATATACATATAACAATAACTGACCAAAAAAAATCTTTTTCGTCATTAACGGAAGCCGACAAAACAAATTACGCTGGTTGGTAGATACACAAAGCGATCTTGCAGAAATTAATATTCACCCACCGGCAACTATTGTTGGGAGATCAGAAGAATGCACTTGCCCGCTGAGGCACGGGGCGAAGGGGTTTTCACCAGCAGAGCCAGTGACGCAATGGTTACCATAGCAACTCCACTTCTATCCAGGTGACTTTATATTATCTTCAACTGGCAACTCTTCGCTCTTGTCAGTTGTAATCCAGCAAACTGTAAAGCGTGAGTCGATGTTTTCGTGTAGCAGATACGAGCAGATAAGAGCCAATCTGTCTGGGCATAACAGGAAGTTCGTGCTTGCAGGCCACATTCCTCATTCTTGCATTCTTCTCATCTCTACACAGTACACGAACCACATTCAGATAGAAAATCAATTAAGGTAAATTCACATCAAAGAACCCAACAGCAAGGAACTTTAAACTCAAAAATGCTTGGACACAAAAAAGAAGACATAGTGAAAGGATGAGTAAGTTTTGGGAAGATAAGAAGAACAAGAAGTCCAGTGATAAATAATGGTTCTACGCGCTCCTTAGAGGACAACACGCATTATATATTGTACCAGAAACGCTGGTCCAGTATTGGTGTTGAACTTATTTCTAGAGTCCGGATTTTTCTTCAGTAATAGGTTAGAATGCAAACTTACTGAAGCAAGTAGCAAGTATAGTCTTCCTTCACAACGACCATGCTATGAGGTTTGCATAAACATTAGGGGTACGGTCCGTCAGAACCCCTATAATTTATGTTACTCTTGCTACATTATGGAACAGCGGGTGGTCGACACTTCCTACTAACCAAATTAGTTTGCAATCTAACCTGTTACTGCATAAAAATCCGGGCTTTACTTATTTCTAACTTTTAAATACGCGCCGCACCGCGCGCCAAACGAACAGCCGGCTATAGCAAGCAATGTGGCGAGTGACGTACGAACCAGCTCCAACTCGCCAAGGCTAAGTTACGTCATCCATAGAAGTGTCCATACATTTTACCACAAATAACTCGTAATGGATTAAGATGCGAATATGATAATGACATCACCGTACACACCATTTTAATATCTCCAATACCACCACGTTTCACTAAATCCACCTCGGATTAAGAAAGTTAGCGAGAGGAATGAAACAGCTGCAGTCTCCCAGACTCAGTATAAAAGAGACGCGAGAATTCGACACAACACAGTCTTGTCCCATAGTCGAACCAGGACGGTTGGCTTATGGAAGTTGGTGCTACGATGTAATATTGAGGAATTAAAGTCTACGGTTTTAAACTCTACTAAATTACGGTGAGAATAAATTTGTAACATTTCAATAGTCACTGCGAACTCGAGAAGGGCGATACTTTAAATATCTCAAGGTGATTGAAATATTTGTGCTGAAAGCGAACTTAAAATCTTAAACAGTGCATCAGGACTTTTATTTTCTCAAGTGGAACTTGAATGTTAGGAGAACATTAAATCTTCACGTGTGAATCAATCTGTGATTTCAAGGTACCTTTAAAGGAACCTAAATATAAGTGAACGGAACTAATTTTCACGATCAAATTATTATAAAGCCTTACCAGTATTATTATTCGCGTTTGAACATAAACATGACTAGAGTCCGGATTATTAGGTGCTGATAAGTTAGAATGCAAATTTACTTAAGCCAGTAACAAGTATACCCTACACTGTACAACGGTTATGCTATGAGATTTGCATAGATATTAGGGGTACAACCTATAGAACTCCTTGAATTTATGCTACTCTTCCTACATTGTGGTACAACGGGTTGCATCACACTTCCTACAAACCAAATTACTTTGCATTCTAACCTATTACCACCTAGAAATCCGAGGTATAAACATGACAGTGTGAGTGAACGGGACTAATTTCACTCCTATATTAATAGTCTATAGTGCTACGTTCTTGTCATATTTCTGCATATCAGTGCGTGTGGACGGAACTAAATTCACATGCAAAGCATTTGAGTATTTCTACCGAAGTGAAGTAACTGCCATTTATAGCGTAATAGTGTTGAATCAACTTTTTAAATACATTCAAAGCAATCTTAAAACAGTAATGAAAACCTACAACCTGTTTTCCAGTCATTGACCGGGTCAGGGATGAATGAATGAAATTCTATATAGGCTATTAGTACGATGGGGTCGCCACTCCCAAAATGATTTATTAATGACTGATATATGCTATGAAATGAAAATGGAGAGTGTTGCTGGAATGAAAGATGACAGGGAAAACCTGAGTACCCGGAGAAAAACCTGTCCCGCCTCCGCTTTGTCTAGCACAAATATCACATGGAGTGACCGGGATTTGAACCTCGGTATCCAGCGGTGAGAGGCCGACGCGCTGCCGTCGGAGCCACGGAGGCTCTCTTAAAACAGTAGAACTCTACAAATAGTTGCGTTATCTTCTTCGAACATTAAAAAGCATAAGTGAACTATTTGTTTTGTGTGAACAATCTTACAATCTGTGCGAAGTGTAACTTACTTTAAGAAGAATGCGGGTTCGATTCTGTTGACATTCGGCCGCATGAAAGTTAATTTCTTTATGTTCTCAAGTCAGTGACCAGTTTATTTACCTTAAATAAGCGTTCGTTTCGATTCCATTGACATTCGACACGGCATCTTTGAATTTATCTTTTTATTAATCCTTTCATGGAAAGGATAAAGTTAGCTCAAATATTACACCTCAGACTAATCCTTCAAACATGTCCAGAGCCTTAAATGTGTGAGTGTGTTCACAGTATGTAGAGTTTGAAAGAGTGAATTTTGGCATGGGCTGAACATGTTATTTTTCTCATTTAAAGGATCAAATGGGTATTATTACTGTAGATCTAGAGAAAAATAATAAAGTATCAAAGTATCAAAGAGTGTGTTCACGCTATCCTCTGAGTGAGTGAGTGAGCTCGGCGACCCAGACTCCTAGACCTTCAAGAACTTCTAGAACTTCAAGACCATCTAGAGCTACCCTTGTTGGAGGATACGTGGTCCCATGGTGCGGACGGAAGGAGTAGCAGAGCAACGCGGGACATCGCCAGTCGCAAGACGGAGAAACGTCACGCTAAATACCTCTTCCACTGTACTAAGGTGATATGAACTTGACTGTATAAAACAAACGAACAGTTTTAAAAATTCATTCAAAGCAAAACCTCTCACGCTTTCTACGCACTCCAATTTGATGTTTTTCATGAAGTACGGTCATTTCCTGGTACAATATTTAATAACAACAACAAAATATATTTTCCAAAACACTAAGATATCTCACTATGAAACGGTTCTGAAGCCAGTAGTTATGTATGCAGCCGAAACCCTAAATGCCAATAAAGGATTCCTCGAAGAACTGGAGAAAAAGGAGCGCAGAATAACCAGGTGAATCATGGGATACAACTTCAAGAATGGCATCCACCAAAGAAGATCGAATAAGGAAGTCTATAACATAGAGAAAATTACAGACACGATTCTCAAAAGACGGGCACGATTTTACGGTTACCTCACACGAATGGTCGGAAACAGGCTGAACGAACAGATATATCACCTATTTGATTCAAAACTTAAAGCGACCGATTCCTTGGTTTAGAAACACCAAAGAAGGCCTTTAAGTGCTACAGACAAAACTGGAAGACACCTTTGACAGAGGTCATTTCCAAAAAAGATAGTGAGGTACGCGCTAAACCGAGACGAACAATCGAAAAGAAGGCACGGTGTCCTTTGGACAGAGGAACGCAAGCAGGTCCACTTAGAAAGAATGAGGTAATTCTGGGCTCAAAAGAAAGGAAAGTTCACTATCAAACGTAACGTGAATTAAAGTGGTCCTCGATGGCCCAAAAATAAATAAATAAATAAATAAATAAATAAATAAATAAATAAATAAATAAATAAATAAATAAATAAATGATAAATTGATACATTACAAAACTGTTATTCTAACGGTAAGCTCCATATGCATCAGAACGCTTAACTTTATAACGTTATTTTAACGATGCAGGCATTGAAAAATCAAGAACGTAAAATTCTTAGGAAAATTTCCGGCCCCGCTCAAGAAAATTGAATTTGGATCAATAAGGAAACTGTAGACCTCTGCAGTCACACAAATAAGGTAAGGGTTATTCTGCCCGAAGGCAGGTCCGAACCTCCACAGAGGTGTTCCTGAGCCGGAGTTTACGTGCTGTAGGGTGGCCAGTTCCTTTCCGCTCCTCCATTCCCTTACCCCCCACCAACAGCGCGTGGCAACCCATCCAACTCCTGACCACGCCCAATGTTGCTTAACTTCGGAGATCTCACGAGATCCGGTGTTTCAACACGGCTACGGCCGTTGGCAAAGGCTTCCGCTATCCGTAACCTCGGCACGTGATGGGGTAGAGTGGTTAGCTCTACGCCCGGCCGCCTTTGCACCCAGGAATTAACCTGGTACTCATTTTTGGTGTAGGCTGAGTGAACCTCAGGGCCATGTGCACCTCCGGAAGTGGAAATCTCGTTTCTAAAATTTTACGACTTCCTGACCGGGATTCGAACCCACGTCCTTTCGGGCGTACCGAGCACGCCTTTACCGCCTCGGCCAGGCAGCCCCTTCACACAAATAGTTTCATCATTACTGGATGTAAATTTTCTGAGCACATTTTTAGGATGGATAACAATAGACTTACAAAAAGATCATTCATTTTAATACATTCCCAAAACAGGAGAATACATTGCCCTGAAGAAAGGAGAGGGTACCTGAATGAATTGAACATTGGGGAAGACATCATGAGACCTCAGAAAATGAACACATATCTGTGGTGAAAACTAGCAGCAGGACTGCTAAAAAGTGGTCGGAAGAGGCAACACTGAGTTCATGAAGAGATTCTGGAAGAATAGGAAGGTGAAAGTCATCAAGCCAATGAACAAGTTCCAACGCGATCTGTGAATGTGCATAACGAAACAAGAAGAACGAGAACTATTTAATATAATCAATTCCAAGTAGGACAATTGGTTGGAAGAAAATGAACAGTATTTACAAGAAATAAAGAACGCAGTTGACAGAAGAACGCAGAAAACACAGTGAATTCATGAAGATTTTGGGAGAAGAAGCAAGACCAAGCTAACCAGTTTTAACTCTCCCTACAAATAGGTAAAACAAAAGATATTATTATTATTATTATTATTATTATTATTATTATTATTATTATTATTATTATTATTAATGATTTCATTTCATCTGTCAGTCATTAATCATTGCCCCAGAGGAGTGTGACAGGCTTCGGCAACCGACACAATTCGCATCGTCGCCGCTAGATTGGGGCTTCATTCATGTGATTCTTGACTCGGTCGAATGACTGGAAACAGGCTGGGTTATCAATAATAAGAATAATAACAACGAAGAGGAAGAAGAAGAAGAAGAAAACTCTTCCTGCCTTCTACTAGTAAAAGAGAAACGATCGCACTGCGTATTCATGAACTTGTGTTCTAGCTGTATTTTCGAACTTCACTGGATGGTGCTAGAGGCGGACAGGTTATTAGGAACGTTGCTCTGGGATACGAGATCGTGGCATTTTTATAACCAAAGGAATAAGAACAATAGAAAATTAAACTCCTCAGAGTGTCGTTGGACGTTTTCATTCAACTTTGTCTACTTAACCCTTCTCACGATACGTGCCGTAGAATAAACAGCTATGAGAGTAGATACAGAAATATTTTAGAGTGGTTTGATTGAGAACAAATAATTTAAACCTATTCCAAGTCATGAAATACATTATGCATCTCGTTTGAGCATGCTGGTTTAAAAATAATAACGGAAGAGGTAGAACATATAAAAGGCAGGTCCTAATGTACACCCCTGGGGTAGCGGAGTGTGTTAATATAACTGAGAGCTCGGAGCGAGCGAGAAGGAGATAGAAAGAGCTCGCATTGTGAAAGCTCGGGGATTAATTCAAGCAATGGATTCATAAGAAGGATGAGCAGACGGATGTTAGTAGGTTGTGGCACAGTCCCACGTGTGACATTCAGTGGCAAGGGCAAGGATGTGCGGGTGATGTCCTTTACATAACACAGTGACATAATAGGAACAGATCTACAGTATTATGCTGGTTTATATTGGTATAAAATTCTTACATTTCGCCTAGTTATACTGCACGCGTCATCGAGATCAAATACTGGCAGATACAGTAAATAGATAGGTGGTGACTTGCGAGCGAAGTTTACTGTCACATATCGAGACCGTCGCAATAAACATAATGAAGATGATATCTATTTATCTACTGAACGAGTTTGATTCATGGAATCGGGAGATGGTGGCTTCGAACACCTCTATAGGCAGCCCTGTAGATTGTCTCCTGTGGATTCCCATTTTCACACCAGACTTGTGCTGGCGCCGTAGCTTAATCGAGATCGCGGTGGCTTTCTTGTAGTTCTATTCCATCCATGGTAGTGAAATCTTATCTGATTTAGTACTACGATGAGCAATACAGAAAAAAAGCAAAAGTATTGTAAAACGGGTATAGCCCTACTTTGAATGAAAACTGAAAAGAATTTTACCCCCAATGTACTGAATAGAAATTAACTGGAATTTAGGAGTTCTGGCATAGTACAGTAGATGGAACTTCAATGCATGCCTTCAAAAACTTTCATAGATATTGCCATCATTTTGGATGTTGTATAATATTTTTCAAGTACATGCCTTCAAATACAACAGCATCTAATTCCTCATATTGCAAATCATTCACATCGTCATCTATATTGAGGAAACAATCCTCAATATTATGCCGCGATAAATTTTGGTGAGCTTCCATTTCCACTCACGCGCGCGGTGAAGTGGCGCGATAAGATGAGAAAGGCATGGCCTTGAAAATATGTCAACTGGAGTTTCATATCTTGCTCAGTATCCTTACTAACAGTACGAGGCATAACCCCTCGATGTCCAGACCCGTAGAAAGAGCGCTTAGTGAAATAACATTCGTTTAAATCAGGCCCTGTCAGGATGCATGCTCCGGTGCTAGGTTGACCAGAGTGCAGATCGTCCACTCTTCAATTTTGAGAATAACGCTGTCTCTCTCTTTTCCTACGCCTGTCTCGCTCGCTCCCCAGCGCTCCACATCAGATCCGAATTGAGCCGAGCTTAGCCGAGTCGAACCGATGCACGGTGCACAGAACGTCTGCGCCTCGGTTTGCTCGCGTGAGATTTTGGGTATTTGAGAGGCCCTGGTTTAAATGAGCGACCCCGTGGAAACTACGGGAATGGCGATTTTCGGGAAGAAGGCGGCTCGTAAAATCTATGGGCTTGGTAGCGAGAGTGTCATAATTGTATAAAGGTTCAATTGATTCACCCAGTATATGACATAGAACACGCCTAAGATACGGGAAAGACGATCCCTATAATCGTAATGAAAGTTTATATGCACACTAGAGAAAAAAATAAGCTTAAGTCTAGGTAATATTTCTGTCAATATTTACAAAGTCTAGCAACACAAAAGGCCCTCTCTTTGACCACGAGCGCTGTGAAGTGGAGCTGCGTGACGAAGATCCATCCCTCTCTCCATCATTCCGGCAGAGTCGAGGAAATGTAGAGTTAAGGCGCTATTATCTATAATTCATGAAGAAGAGAGAGAGAGAGAGTGTGTAATTGTGACATGATCACAGGGTGAAGTGCAGCCTTGCGTGAGCTCCAGAAACGTGTAATTGGAGGACAGTGAAGACAGATACAGGAATTTGTAGCTCACAGGGGAACACTGTTCTCTACACATCTATTGGAATAGTTAAAGGATTGAAGGAAAGAATGAAGAAATAAGGGAAATTTAAGAAAAATGGTGGTCAAATTTATCTTTGCGAAAATCAAATAATCATAAATATGGCTTTCAATAAAGGAAACGCAAATGATAACGGATAATGTATTTGTATCTTTTCACAAAGGTAGGTTCAAGTTCAGGATTCAGCGCATCGTAAGGGGTGAAAGTTGTTCAGGTCGTAAGAAACTACCACGAATTAAATAACTAGTGTAATGACACAGACCTCTTTGACAGAAGAGCCTTCTATATGTTTCTCAGTCATGGCCATCCCTCAATACTTCACATCACAGCATGCACAATCACATCAACCATCTGTACTCGAACGTCCCTCTTTGATAATATGTCTCTCAGTCATGGCCATCCATCAATACATCACATCACAGCCTGCAAGATCACATCGACCATGTCTGCTCTTTGATAATATGTCTCTCAGTTGTGGCCATCCATCAATACTTCACATCACAGCCTGCACAATCACATCAACCATCTGTACTCGAACGTCCCTCTTTGATAATATGTCTCTCAGTCATGGCCATCCATCAATACATCACATCACAGCCTGCAAGATCACATCGACCATGTCTGCTCTTTTATAATATGTCTCTCAGTCATGGCCATCCATCAATACTTCACATCACAGCCTGCACGGTTGCTAAGTAACATCGCGGCACACATTTTGTATCGATAATTTCGTAACGCAAATTTTCATATTTTCCACAGACATAATACATACGTCGAAATGTGGATGAAACAAGAATCGAAAGGGAGGTAGAAATGGTGAATATCAACCGGAAGAAAGAAAAATAAATACGGGATGAAAGAACGACATAAATAAAAAGACGGAAGCGTGAATGAGGATTCAAAGGAGATTTATATTTTTATTAAGAACGAACCTGTTCTACATAAACATTGAAAAGGAAAGGGGAATATCTGCAGCCTCGCCTCACTCCTTCCTGGATTGCTGCTTCATTTTTCTTAGCCCTCGATACTTATCACTGCAGACTGATTTTGTACATATTGTAGAAAATTCTCCTTTGTCGGTATCTGATCCAGATCTCATTCAGGATCTCAAGTAGCTCTGTACAATCGAAATTATATAATGCCATGTACTAAAAATTAACCTCTATTGAGAAAGCGTCTTAAACGGGAAGGCGATATAACAGAGCATTTTGTAATGGCTTCCTATGTGAAGCATCTAGGGACTGGGGCAGAAATAACGTTACATCCGGGATAGCGTATAAACGGGAGCATTTTATCGAGGTTTTACTGTACTGTATACCCGGGAAGTATTGTTCAGTGTCAATGTTGTTCTTCAAGGATTCCGAGAACAATGCAAACATATATTTGCATGTTTAATTGGATGGAGGCCGTAGCGGTTCGCGCTCCTCAGGTAGCAGCGATCATTGCTCTAAGAGGAAGCACAACCAGGCATGAATCACAAGTAGTCTCATGGTCAATGGCGGCTGGTGCAGAAAATCAGTTGTGTGCTGTAACCCATCCCCCCTATAAAATGAAATATTGAGAAACATACCGGTATGCGGTTTTCAAGAGGCTCTCCACTGAGTTTTCCACACTGAACGAACACGCAAACAACCCCAACACATGTACACATTCCGCATAAAAAAGAATTTAAAACAATATAATTAAACACACAGTAACACATGCAATGGCAAAATATTCACGAAGTCAAACACTTGGTGTGAGGACGCAAAAAATCTTCCCAATCTTACCAAAATCATTGAAATAAAACCAGTGACGTCGTAAGTCAAAATTACATGTTATGTTTTTATAATGACATTTATAAACTAGACATTGTTATTAAAGAAAATCACAATATCATGTCCTTATTTTGACAACATAAAAAATACAATTTTTATAGTTCATTGATTTACAAAGGTGGCTATGGAATAGGCAAGTTGGGAGTATTCTATCCTCTTTGGTATTAAAAGGCCTGGCGGGGACAGCTCTACAGTATTTTGTTTTCCCGTTTGCTTTGAGCGATCCCCTCTTAAATGCTACCGCTGAGTCAAGAGGGTACCACCTGCCACATCCTCATTCCGGTCGTAAAGCAAGTGTGACTAGTGCTGCCTCTCTGTGGTAGAACGAAGAATCACTGTGAAGTGATGTCTTGGCGGTCTTGGCTGTTGTTTCCACAGCCTATCGGAAAAGTTGGGCACGCATGCGCAAAAGGCAGAGTTCCTGCTGTCTGGCAAAAGCTTCGAAATTCTCGCTGAGCTGTGATCGCACAGCCCAGTACAGCCACCCAGCGTGGAGCACATGACTAGTTACCTGGTTGTGAGGGGAGTTGAATGATTTCCTATTCTTTGGCTGACGTCTTTTTCAATGCAATGTGTTTGATGGCAGATAATATTTTTAAAGCAATTTATTTTGAAAATAGGCAATGTGCCGCTCCTGCTCATGGTTCTGTCATCATTCCTTGGTCGCTTCTTACGACAGGTAGGGGATGCCGTCGGTGTATTCTTCGTATGCATCCCGCACGCACAGGGGTAACACCTTATTTAGGGCATATTCTACGAGGCAGAACGTACGGGCTACTACGTCTCATATTACAAGGAAAGACAGAAGCCAAGCGAGGAACTGGCAGATCACCAAAACGTCAAATATTGGACTTCCATCAACATCGAACTTTTCAATTTTGCTTTCTCCAGGGTGATCGCCAGGGTGAAGAAGAAGAAGAAGATGATGATGATGCTTGTTGTTTAAAGGGGCCTAACATCGATGTCATCGGCCCCTAATGGTACGAAATGAAATGACAACAAAAAGTTCAAAAAATCCACTGACCAAAATAAAAAAATGTCATCAAGAACGAATGGATGGACACGAAACCCGAAAAACAAACAAAATAACCAGTGGATCCGACTCAAAAAAAAGTGAAATAATAGTATTACTGACCAAGGGACCACTTATAAAGCACAATCCTGAATCGAGGATGCTTAATGTCTAATGGGGTCCAAAATCCAGGTCTAAGGACCCTCAGAATGGTACATGTCGCGAGTAAAGTAGAACCACGGTATTTGTCATGTTGGGGTACTAATCAAAAATAGCGAAGATTAACGGTGTTTCACACAAGATGGTACTAATCACAAGTATTGTACTTCGTATAGGTAACGCAGACCTATGGTGTTTCTCAAACAATGGCGCCACTCATAGCCAGCGCAAATCGATGAGGTGTATTAGTCATGGGTGCCGGTATTCCCGTGGTGTTCCTCACATAGTGGTACAACTCACAGGCAACGCCCAGACCCGCGGTGTTGCTCACATGGGTACGACGCACGGGTACTGGAAACCCACAGGAGAACCCCTCTTCTGCTACTAATCACAAACCTATTTCGTACTTAATATAGTGGTACTACTCGCAAGTACAAGCAACCCATGGTGTTCCCCACGTGATGGTACGAATCAAAAGTAGTTTCATGGTTCTAATTCAATCATCCCTTGGTCGTCCGTTTTAGTCGCCTCTCCCGACAGGCAGGGGATACCATGGGTGTATTCTACCCGCAGGGGGTAGTGTGTTTGGTCCGCGAGAAGTATTTTATTTCCCTCAAGTCCGCCGGCAAGCCGGTTAGGACCCCCCTACCCGCCACCTGGGACGCGCCACGTGGGAGTATCACCTCTCCCCCTGCTACGCCAGCGTAGTAGGTTCGTGGTGAAGAAGAAGAAGAAGAGTCCTCATACTGTGCCAGAAAGGCTGTGTCCAGCAAGTTGTCGAAACAATAAAAGTGTGTTGCCAGCTTCCAGCTGACTCACGAGTAGAAACGCTTGAATATAAACAGCAATTGAGAGAATATTCGGAGCAATGATCTGGTGGACTTGTTATATTGTGAGCACAGAACACGTGCCTGAAGACAAGTTGACTACGTGTCATTCTCTTATCATACGAGACAAGAAATGTCAATTTATTAGCGGAGAGAACAATCAAGAGACGCGCACGCACATTTAACAGAGTAATGAGCTGACAAATCACGACGTCTACAGAAGTGTGAACAGCACACTTGCACACAGCCCACTCATTGTAAGTCCGGCTGTGTTCTCGTTGGTTCAACAGGGGTGGAACTACTGTGTCACGACACTATCAGGGACATTGCTCATTTAAGGGAAGACTTCATTGATTTTCTAAATTCTCTATAACTAGGACATTATTTGAGTTACAAACATTAAACTTTGCACAAAATTTAGTCACCGTAGTGCCCTCACACAGGTAGATCATTACGCCTGTAGGTGAGCATAAGGAAGTTGCGAAACATTGGTGTTCAACACGGGTAGATGTAAGGATATGACAGAGTGGCAAAAAAAAAAAAAAAAAAAAAAAAAAAAAGGCAATAGCTGCTCAACCAGTGGCGACGTGTGGATAAAGCGTCTGGGGGTTCACTTCTGTCGAAAATAAGGGGTTCAGATTTATTGTTACTTGATGTCAAATAGTGATATTGCTTGATTAGAAACGCGACTTTTCTTTGAAGGGACACGGCTACAGCTCGAAGAAGTTACCAAAACAATGAAGATGAAAGACAGAGAATATGAGGAGCAATTACTTAAAGTCCGCCTCTGTGGTGTAGTGCTTAGCGTGATTAGCTGCCACCCCCGGAGGTCCGGGTTCGATTCCCGGCTCTGCCACGAAATTTGAAAAGTGGTACGAGGGCTGGAACGGGGTCCACTCAGCCTCGGGAGGTCAACTGAGTAGAGGTGGGTTCGATTCCCACCTCAGCCATCCTGGAAGTGGTTTTCCGTGGTTTCCCACTTCTCCTCCAGGCAAATGCCGGGATGGTACCTAACTTAAGGCCACGACCGCTTCCTTCCCTCTTCCTTGTCTATCCCTTCCAATCTTCCCCATCCCCCGCAAGGCCCCTGTTCAGCATAGCAGGTGATGCCGCCTGGGCGAGGTACTGGTCATTCTCCCCAGTTGTATCCCCCGACCAAGAGTCTGAAGCTCCAGGACACTGCCCTTGAGGCGGTAGAGGTGGTATCCCTCGCTGAGTCCGAGGGAAAAACCGAACCTGGAGGGTAAACAGATGATGATGATGATGAATTACTTTTAGCTGATCCTCATCATCATCATCATCATCATCATCTGTTTACCCTCCAGGTTTGGTTTTTCCCTCGGACTTAGCGAGGGATCCCACCTCTACCGCCTCAAGGGCAGTGTCCTGGAGCTTCAGACTCTTGGTCGGGGGATACAACTGGGGAGTATGACCAGTACTTCGCCCAGGCGGCCTCACCTGCTATGCTGAACAGGGGCCTTGTGAAGGGATGGGAAGATTGGAAGGGATAGGCAAGGAGGAGGGAAGGAAGCGGCCGTGGCCTTAAGTTAGGTACCATCCCGGCATTCGCCTGGAGGAGAAGTGGGAAACCACGGAAAACCACTTCCAGGATGGCTGAGGTGGGAATCGAACCCACCTCTACTCAGTTGACCTCCCGAGGCTGAGTGGACCCCGTTCCAGCCCTCATACCACTTTTCAAATGTCGTGGCAGAGCCAGGAATCGAACCCGGATCTCCGGGGGTGGCAGCTAATCACGCTAACCACTACACCACAGAGGCGGACTAGCTGATCCTCTTTCCTCTGATTTTGGGAACGTTGCTTGCGTACAAATAACTTCTTCAAGAACGTGTTGGGAAGACTACTGTTGTTTACGTATTGACGTGGAATCAAAAGTTGTTGAGCTTTCTTCCTTACCGCCAACGGCCGTAGCCGTGTTGACACACCGGATCCCGTGAGATCTTCGAAGTTAAGCAACATCGGGCGTGGTCAGGAGTTGGATGGGTTGCCACGCGCTGTTGGTGGGGGGTAAGGGAATGGAGGAGCGGAAAGGAACTGGCGACCCTACCGCACGTAAACTCAGGCTCAGGAACACCTCTGGGGAGGTTCGGACCTGCCTTCGGGCAGAATAACCCTTACCTTTCTTCCTTACCCAACAGTTCTTCATTTTCATAGATTGTTGTAATTTATGTTCCTCCGACCAAGTACGTCGTGTTGGTTACTTCTCATCTTCTTCAAATCCCCTTGTGTAAACAGTTCTTCTGGTTACATTTCTATCCTGCATATTTGGAGATCCTAATTCAGTTAGGTCTTTCTCTACCCCCTTGTACCATTTTGATCTCGTACGTTTGTTTTGCAAAAATGTGTGTATTTGATAAGTAAGTCGTCTTATACATTCTTTTCAAATGACTTATAAACTGAATTGGTCGCAGTATCATTGCATCAGTAAGTTTAGACATTTTTAAATATATTTCTGAGTTGGGTTTGGGGGGTAATGTACAGCTGTCAGTCAAATTAGTATACTCACTATGAGAATAAGACATTTTCTGATGTTTAAAAATATATAGTACATACGCACTGGTGAAAGGTTAGACTTTCTCTATTTTATGAATATTTGACATGGTGTACAATACATTTCGTAGACAAAAGCTATCTTTTTTACTACATTAATAGTACTTTTTGAAGTCACCTTTAACGCAATGCAACTTTCTGGATTTCTCCAAGGCTCATTTACTTTTTCTACCAGTATATTCTAGTTGTTAATAATGTCCTCCACCTTAATTTCTTTCTTCTGTGCCATTCAAATGTTTTTTCTATTACTCTTTCAAGTCAAGATACTTTGCTAGTCAGTCCTATGAATTAATATCATGGTTAAAGCCCGGATTTCTATGCAGTAACAGGTTAGATTGCAAACTACTGTAATTTAGTAAAAAGTGTCGGCAACCCGCTCTTCCATGGTGTAGCAAGAGTAACATAAATTATAGGAGTTCTGATGGGCCGTACCCCTAATGTTTATGCAAACCCCATAGCATAATCGTTGTGAAGGTAAACTATACTTGCTGCTCGCTTCTGTAAGTTTGCATACTAACCTATTAATGCATAAAAATCCGGGCCCTAACATGATTCTATGGGATAGATAAAATAGATTTTGCCCTATGTCACGGCACAGCATCAACTATGACAGTATAACCTTTGTTTGAGATAAAAGTTAGGTAGTTAAAACTAACTCGTGTTGATCATTCTCCATTGTTCCTTGAACAACATACAGACGTCTGTAAAAATAAGCTGTACCTACCAGTGAGGATAATAATTTGGCATACCACTGTAATCCATTTGTAATTCTTGACCCTAAGATTTTTCTTTCTTGAATCTGTAATTGTTGCTTTACATTTTTATTATGTAAATTGAGCGTTTCTGAAGCACAAAGAGCTTCAGGTTTCATCACTGTTAAGTAGTGACGAATTTTGCTGTTTCAGCACAAGCATTTCTTATTATAAGCATTATTTGTGTGCTGAAAATCAATTTCAATTTTCTGAATTCTTGAAGCTACTGATTTATATTTCCATTGCCATTTTCAGTTATACATTCACCAAGGTACTTAAATTCCTTTAATGTTTCAATTTTATTTATATCAATACATTCATTTATTCAAAAAACAATTTTCAAAATGTTGAATTTTTTATCCACAGGTTACATCCCCTCTTCTGGCTTACAGGCATAGCGGCCTATAATGAAGATGCAGGTAAGTAATATATCTACTTTATTTGAATTATTAATGGCAAACGCTAAAATAAGTTAAGGATTGAATGAAAACGGAATATTGGCATTTCTTTGATCTTATCCATTGCCTTCCATTTCTTTTGCTTCGAATTTATAACGTCTTTATACGCGTCGAAACTTGTACTATTATGAGTATTAATGTGAGGCCATTATATAGTCCTCTCCGTGTAAGGACGTACCCTAAGGGTGCAACCTTACCCTTTCTCCCCTGTAATATTAAGATATTGATTTATAGTTACTTTTCTTGCTGTTGGGTCTTTTTCAGTGTCGGTAACCATACAGTTTAGGGACCCTACTTGCCGATACGACGTCTTACATTTGCCGTTAATCTGGCACGTTGGCAACGTTCAATCACTGCTCTAGCGTGAAGTGCGTGTTGCCACCGCATCGCCGTTAAAGTCACTAGTGATACATTTGCGAGAATATTTAAAGCATAATTTCTTTTTCTGTGGGACTGTAAATCTATTTGGCTAATACCAGGTAAGTAGGATTGTGGCATGTTCGGATAATGCATTTAATAACATAGTTTGTGTGAAATGATGAAAGTGCTCAAATACGTCAGTCTCATGTCTAGATCTACCGGTACATGAAATAACTCTTGCGGGACGAAATTTTGGCAGTAGAACTTATAACATTATTATTTTCAAATCCGCTGTGAACTTGAAAGCTGACCTAAATTCCGTTCACGGAGCTTGGCACATTAGTATTCCTATATGTTTCCTGATAAGCTTGAAGGTATAACCAGCCTGCAGGCTGAAAATATGCCCAATAATCTCTCTCCTTACTGGTTACCGGTATTGAAGAGAGAAGGAAATATTCGCGCAAAAGAAAGGGAAGTCATTGGATGTCTGGAACTTTCTAAAATCACACTGCAAAGACTTATTAAATAAATTGCCTCGTTTAACACGCCCCTCTTTTCAAGAATACGGTTATAGTACGCCTACTGTATATCAAAATAAAGAAAGATAATTTAAGTGAGAAAGTGTGTCTATTTCCTTAATTCCTCATTGAGGAGATATTCATAATTATCTTGATTTATTTCATCTTATCTTTTATCATTTACTAGGGTAGGGAAACATTCATTATCGGTGTTTACATTGAGGTTAGTTTGTTATGGTTATGTCTGATGATTTTAATATGTAACCAGGCAGGTTGGCAGCAGTGATCAGCCATTACAAAAAAGAGAAAAGAAGAGCATCGGGCGGCGATATTTACTTTCTGGGGTATTTCCTTACGTGGCAATTACTATACATTCATCTGGTCTGAAGATTGGATGGCCCGCTTTCGGAATATTAAACGCGTGTAGCCGAGAGCATCAGGTGTGCGGTGGATTCCAGGAAACTGCCAATGTTACTTCGCTATTAATACCCGCCGATTTATAACATCATATGGATTAATTTTAGACAGGAATTGTTAGTGTTCTTCTTGATTAACTACTTTCCCTCCATCTCTTTGCTCTTTTTTAAAATCTATTTTAAGGCTATGTGATTTACAACTTAGGAGCCTTTTCAAGTTATTATTTGGCAAAAAGGAAGAAAAAAACCCGAATGGGCTGATTTTATATACGTATTATAAATCTCCTGGTCAATTCACTCAACCACTGAAACAGGTAGGTTCTAAGTCCTGTTATCCAAAATGTTCCAAATTTATTTCATCACAAACCATCGCCGTAAAGATTAATTCGCTCTCGAGTGTAATGTACACTGCCAAGTGTATCAAGGTCGCAGAATATGGGTTCTTACTCATGCAAGTGTCTAATGGACTAGTATAACGTGGAAACAATTCTCTAAACCCCATGGATAAATAGTGAAAATATCGAGCTCGATTAATAGGTGTTAATAATAATAATAATAATAATAATAATAATAATAATAATAATAATAATAATAATAATAATAATAATAATAATAACCGGCGAGATGGTCATACGGATAGAGGCGCGTGGCTGTGAGCTTGCATCCGGGAGATGGTGGGTTCGAATCCCACTGTCGGCAGGCCTGAAGATGGTTTTCTGTGCTTTCTCATTTTCACACCATGCAAATGCTGGGGCTGTATCATAATTAAGGCCACGGCCGCTTCCTTCCAACTCCTAGGCCTTTCCTATCCCATCGTCGCCAAAAGACCTATCTGTGTCGGTGCGACGTAAAGCCACTAGAAATAATAATAATAATAATAATAATAATAATAATAATAATAATAATAATAATAATAATAATTTATTAATTATAAAATAAATTATTAATGGATTAATTAATTAAACATTTATTATTATTATTATTATTATTATTATTATTATTATTATTATTCTTATTATTATTATTATTTACGTAGTTATGTACGACAGGTTGTCAGTACGGACTTTATTTGGTATAAATCGTGATCATCACATTTATTATTTGTGTGCTGTATGATCTGTCTAGTGTAACAGAACATGTGAGGTTATGTCACGATACTTGTGTGCTGTATGTTTATTAATAACAGTTTATATAATGTAAGAACACGTAGTTAATAGCATATCATTTATCATTACCTGTAAATGTGATGTATAAATCCAATGTAATGTTGTGTAACGCAGGGCAAGAGTCTGGAACAACGCACCTTTGTCACGTGAGTTTTACAGAATGTTGCTTTCATTTGTATATAGGTTATTGGATACTCGAGAAGATACAAAAAACATGCTGTGTCATACTTTTCTGCAAGCCTGGCCAGGCAAGGTATATGAAGGCCAGTCTTGGGTTGTTTAGTCGAGTTGTTAGTGAGAGTCGTTGGTCGAGTTAAGTATGTGAACTCATGTTGTGGTTTTGCTGTTGAAGTGGTCATGTTGTGTGTTTCGTAGTTGGTTGACATGCTAATGTGGTAGTCGATTGAGTGAATGATGGTGGTTCATTTGATGTGCAACTATTAATGTGTACATGATTTGTAAATAAAACAGTGTAAACAATTGACAGCATTTCGTGTGTACGTCTTGGTGAATACTATATTACGCTCTAATTTGTGCGCGGGAACACGACATCCAACCAATGTCAAGCCGCAATTGATATCGATATATAAGTGACTTACTTGACTTAATTCCTCTAACATAGGCCACATGTTAGAGCTCTCCATCTGATCCTGTTCATTACCAGTACCCAACGGCTGTCACCTCCTCTTCAATGGTCCTGCGCCAGGTCGTCCTCGCTCCGTCTCTCCGCCTTGCTCCTTGACGGTTCCATTCCAGCGCCTGCTTTGGAATATGTTGTGGGCCTCTCCTCAAAGTGTGTCCGATCCATGTCTATTTCCTTTATGACTACCTCAGCTTTCCGCTGCCAAAGTTCTTCATTGGAGACAACTTCTGGCCAGCGTGCTTCCACTACAGTCTTCACGCATTTACTCATGAAGGTTTGGACTCTTTTCGTCATGTCTACAGTCACCTTCCACGTCTCACACCCATAAAATAGAACTGATTTCGCGTTTGAATCAAAGATCATAAGCTTTGTCTTCAATGATATTTCACAGGCCCTCCACACTGGTTGTAGCTGCGGGAAGGCTCCTTTAACCTTCTTGATCCTATTTGCAACATCTTCTGTCGCCCCTCATTCTTGGAAACAATATTTCCCAGGCAACAAAACCTCAGTATCTTCTTTCACGCCCAATACGTTCTTCTTTCTGCTGTTCAGTCTAAGCTCTTTCGTCTTGGCTGTGTTAATTCTTAATCCTGCTCTCTTAGCTTCTGTTTCCAATTCCTTAAGCTTCTCCTTAATATCCTAAAAAATGTGGGTCCGAATGCATATCTCGTCCGCAAAATCCAAATCCTCCAGGAGGTCAGTTAGACCACATTGTTATGCCTCTCCTTTTAAGTTGAGTCACCTTACTCATGACCTCATCTAACGTCAGCAAAAACAACATCCCTGCCTTACTCCAGAATCTATATTGAATGGTTCTGAGAGGTTGCCATCATGTTTGACTTGGCAAGTATATAAGGTAGAGGGCCAAATTCCTTCCCCGCACCAATTTCGTCCCCCTAGGGATTTCCAGTTTGCACGGTTGGTACCTAATGTTTAGCCACGCGCACACGCGAAGACTCATCCCGTTGTCTTGTTGACAGAGTTGTTTTGTGTGAGGCACTGGCCTTCTGAACACAACTTGACAAGTTCGATCCTGGCTCAGTCCGGTGGTATTTGAAGGTGCTCAAATACATCAGCCTCGTGTCGGTAGATTTACTGGCACGTAAAAGAACTCCTGCGGGACTAAATTCCGTCGCCTCGGCGTCTCCGAAACCTTAAAAGTGGTTAGTGGAACGTAAAGCCAATAACATTTTTAAAATATTACAATAAATCATGGATTGTTCGTAATTTCGTCCTCCTTCATTTTATTTGTTATTTATGAAGTTTATTGTCATTTTCAGATGAGAAAGCGCAAGCATTGAGTTAAGGAGGCTATGGAGAGGGACTCCAACTCGCCCTGAGTTACACACATGCAAGTAATGCTGTCAGCTCGGAGGACCGTGTTCAAATCCCTCCACCGGCGAAACCTTTTTTTTAAAATCGCTTTACGTCTCAACGACACAATGGCGACGATGGGTAAGGGAAGGCCTAGGAGTGGCAAGGAAGGGGCCGTGGCCTTAATTAACGTACAGCCCCTGCAATTGCCTGGTGTGAAAATGGCCAACCACGGAAAAACCATCTTCAAGGCTGCCAATAATGGGGTTCGAACCCACTATCTCCCGGATGCGAGCTCACAGCTGCGCGCTCCTAACCCAACGGCCAACTCGCCTGCTAAACGTTTCATCGGCAGGTACTGGCAAGCCGGTCACTGAAATAGTTTTCCGTTGTTTCCCATTTTCACACCAGGCAAATGCTGGGACTGTACTTAATTTTTTTGTATATACGACAAAGCAATATCTGCATTTTTTTTTTAAAAGTTCTAGGCTTAACTTTGCGTGGGTTCATGGTGTAATGAGTTTAAAGCCCGGATTTTTATGCAGTAACAGGTTAGAATGCAAACTAATTTGGTTAGTAGGAAGTGATGACCACCCGCTCTTCCATAATGTAGCAAGAGTAACATAAATTATAGGGGTTCTGATGGGCCGTACCCCTAATGTTTATTCAAACCCCATAGCATAGTCGTTGTCAAGGTAGACTACATTTGCTACTCGCTTCAGTAAGTTTGCATTCTAACCTATTAATGCATAAAAATCCGGGCTCTAGTAATGAACTCTGCTGCATGCTATATGGCAGGCGGAGTTCAAGATTCAGGTACAATGTTTTGATGACAGGACATTTAGCCCCAGCTGGTGCTAACAGTGAACTTTTTCTCACCTATTTATATTCCTATTATAATAATACTGCATACACGCAGGGTGTTTTGAAACAGTACCACGATTGGAAATCCGAATATTTTGAGACAACACGTTAAAACAAAAACTCATTAGCATGCAGTGGAAATTACCGTGTGTTCCTTCTAGATGAAAGTCTCTTGGGAACGCCCTTTCCACAACACGGTTGTAATAAAGGCCATCCACTGTGTCTAGACCGTATCCCAGCTGTGCTCTGATGAATCTGCCCCGACGACCTTCACCTAGAGGCCACCGCATGGCATGGTCAGGCCATTATCCCAGGGTTCACCGCCTCCACAGACCAGTACTTCCCGGCGTGCCAGCTCTATGCATTACTCTACGAGAAAGGAATATGAAATGTCGTTGACCTGTTTGTAATTGCAGCCACCTAGCAGAGATGAGTGGCAGCAAAAGAGAGAAAGCACACCTCAAGTAACAATATTCAGTTTAATGTTTACTGCTGTTAACTTTCAGGGACTTACGACACTCTGGTTTTCTACCGGCTGGACAGTATTCGAGCATTCTAGCGCTAAGCTTTCAATATCTCCCTTTATGACTCCTCATTCCCAGCCCACTGCCATTCTTAGAGTGATCTTTCCTTCCCATTTCCTTCTCGAGTCATCTGCACGCTCCCCCTTATTAATTCGGCAGAAAAGTAGATGTAATAAGTAACACATAATAAATATCAAAGATAAATCACAATAACTGCCTAAAAGAAATCAGTGAAGACCTAAATGAAATTTGCATTAACGAAGAAACCATTCAAGATCGAATAACATTCAGAATCTTAATTCACAAATAAATGTTGTGTTAAAGCTCACCCGACAAAATACAAGATGGACTGAGCAGCGTAAAAAGGAACACAGCGAGGGTGTTTAGGGGTTGCGGTAAGGATGTAAAGGAGAGGGCATAGAAGTCTCTGGTAAGACCCCAACTAGAGTATGGTTCCAGTGGATGGGATCCTCACCAGGATTACCTGACTCGAGAACTGGGAAAAGTCTACAAAAACAACACACACACTTCGATTTGTTCTGGGTGATTTGCGACAAACGAAGGTTAATATGGGAAGACTTGGGAGAACGAGGTCGAACTGCTAGACTACGTGGTAAGTTCCCAGCTGTCAGTGGAGAGATGGCGTGGAACGACAGTAGCAGACGAATAAGTTTGAGTGGTGTTTTTAAAAGTAGGAAACATCACATTTTGAAGATTAGTAGAATTCAAGAGGACAAATTGGGACAAATATTCATGTATAGGATTAAGAGTTGGGGTTTGAAATAATTTACCAAGGGAGATGTTCAATAAATTTCGAAATTCTTAGCCATTATTCAAGAAAAGACTAGGTAAAGAAAAGACAGGGAATCTCCCACCTGGGCGAAGGCTCTTTTTTTTTATAAGTCGCATCGACACAGGTAGGTCTTACGGCGACGATGGGATGGGAAGGAAGCGGCCGTGGCCTTAATTAAGGTACAACCCCAGCATTTGCCTGGTGTGAAAATGGGAAGCCAAGGAAACCATCTTCAGGGCTGCCGACAATGGGGTTCGAACCCACTATCTCCCGATTACTGGACACCGGCCGCACTTAAGCGACTGCAGCTATCAGGCGACTGCTCTAAATACATATCATTAGTGATTGCTTGATTGACTGACGACGTTTTGAAGATATAAGCATACAAGCAGATGCTTGTAACTGTTTGTATGCGTATACAAACAGATATAGCTAGAAGTGATCATAAATACATCTCCTGGTAATGGCCATCCATCAACGGCAGCTAATTTCAAATAATCCAGAGGGCAGCCTGCTCGGTTGTTAAATAACTTTGACCATCCATCCATACCGCCTCTTACCCGGAGGCCCCGGGTTCGATTCCCGGCCAGGTTAGGGACCTGAGGGCTGGCTCGAGGTCCACTCAGCCTACGTGATTAGAATTCAGGAGCTATCTGACGGTGAGATAGCGGCCCCGGTCTAGAAAGCCAAGAATAACGACCGAGAGGATTCGTCATGCTGACCACACGACACCTCGTAATCTGCAGGCCTTCGGGCTGAGCAGCGGTCGCTTGGTAGGCCAAGGCCCTTCAAAGGCTGTAGTGCCATGGGGTTTGGTTTGGTTTGGTATCCATCCATACCTTACATCTCAGCCTGCACGGTTACTGGGTAACATTGTCTGACCATCCATCTGTACCTTACATCACAGCCTGCACGGTTGCTAGGTAACATTGTCTGACCATCCATCCATACCTTACATCACAGCCTGCACGGTTACTAGGTAACATTGTCTGACCATCCATCTGTACCTTACATCACAGCCTGCACGGTTGCTAGGTAACATTGTCTGGCCATCCATCCATACCTTACATCACAGCCTGCACGGTTACTAGGTAACATTGTCTGACCATCCATCTGTACCTTACATCACAGCCTGCACGGTTGCTAGGTAACATTGTCTGGCCATCCATCCATACCTTACATCACAGCCTGCACGGTTGCTAGGTAACATTGTCTGACCATCCATCTGTACCTTACATCACAGCCTGCACGGTTGCTAGGTAACATTGTCTGACCATCCATCCATACCTTACATCACAGCCTGCACGGTTACTAGGTAACATTGTCTGGCCATCCATCCATACCTTACATCACAGCCTGCACGGTTACACTTCCGTCACGCTATGCTCTATGAACACATTTTCCGACGACCCCCAGCCATAAGCCAAAACTCCTAAAGATCTTGAATATTTTAACTACTTCCGTGTTTGCGATATGAAAGACGTGGACTTGTGAAACGTTCTGCCTGTCGTGAAGCATGTCGGGTTGCTGGCCAGAACACAGACTTCGCATTGCTCGATGCCAGCAATCAGTTAATAATTACTCTTAAGCTAACAAGTAGGAGGAAGTACAATTACTCGTCCAATTATAGCTGTTCAGTAATAGCTAGTTTAACACTTGAACTCATAAATTGCACTCGAGAAATAACCTGTTATGTAACGGAGTTGTTCCTCGTACAGGAACATCCGACAGCGTTCCAGTAGGACACATCTGCTTAGGCCACGGAATTCAATAGTTTGGCGTAAGAATTTCGTCCCCTCAACAGGAGGCTTTGGACATGGAGGCTTGTTCACAGCCCCCCACAACAGTTCACTTTAGCTACGCACATCCTCTGTGGATCAGTGGTAAAGTGTCTCCCTCCGGCTCTCAAGGTAGCGGGTGCAATCCCGGCAGAGGTAAACGGATTTTTGAAGGCCGAAAAAATGTCCATTCGACACTCCATGCTGTAGGATGTCGGCATGTAGAGGACCTCTGTTGACACATTTGGGGTTTACTCGAAAAAAATTAAAATTCAGACATAGACGCCCAAGAGAGATTCGCTTTACTCTGCCATCTAGTAGGCTTGGAGTAAAACAGAACGTCGAAATTCACGAGCAGACAGGCAGATGGCGTCCAATTAAAATGCTTGCATACTACGGCCATGCGATTATTATTATTATTATTATTATTATTATTATTATTATTATTAATATTATTATTATTATTATTATTACAGAAGACGGATTAACGACGAACTATACACCCACGTAGAGATGATCACCGATATCATCCGGAAAAGAAGAATTATTATCTTTTATGAGCATGTGACACATATGCACCCAACAAGGCTGATCAACCGTATCATTACCTTCTTTCAGCAGAAGAAAACCAAAAACGCTTGGTTCCTTGAGTAATATAGAGACCTTGAAGAAGTGGGTATCACACGTAACGTCATCTAGGAGCGTGTCCCACTTAAGAAGAAACTTGAAACGTTCCAGGGAGAGACACGGACACAGGAGAGGAAAGAACGACATCGAGAACACATGCGGAACTATTGGGCAGACATCAAAGTCAGAAGCAGCCAGTTGAAATGACCTGGTCCGAAGTTGGCCGACACGACATAAATGTATTATTATTATTATTATTATTATTATTATTATTATTATTATTATTATTATTATTGTTATTATTATTATTTCTGCCCGTGTGGTGTACTGGTTAGTGTGATTAGCTGACACCCCCTAAGGCCCGGCTTCGATTCCCGGCTCTGCCACGAAATTAGAAGAGTAGTGCGATGGCTGGAACGAGGTCCACTCAGCCTCGGTGATCAGTTGAGTAGTGAGCGATTAGATTCCCACCTCAGCCATTCTCGAAGTGGTTTTCCGTGGTTTCCCACTTCTCCTCCAGGCAAATGCCGGGATGGTACCTAACTCAAGGCCACGCCCTCTTGCTTCCTTGTCTATCCCTTCCACTTCCTACCCCCAACAAGACCACTGTTCGGCGAGGTCATTTTCGTTGTTTTATCCCCCCTGAGTCCCAGGGAAAACCAACCCTGGAGGATAAACAGATCAAGAATGAATTAATTAATATTGAAATATTGCATGTATTTTATAAATACTTAAATACTACATGTATCTGAGCTTTAGAATACATGAATATTCATTGCAACTGCCTTAGGTCTCTTCACACATTTCTGAACTAGATTTATGCTCAAAGCACTGGCCTTGTTGAACGGGTTTTAAGGTTGAATTTTTTTCAGAATTCTTTTTCGAGAAGCTTTGATCTGAACTGACTTTTTGTCCTTGTAAATATGCTAAAACATAGTCTCACAGTCGGCATTGCTGTGTGGAAATGATGTGATAAAAAGCATTAGGCCTACGTTAGAGATTCTATCATATTTAAGAACACTACCAACTGATTTCATCTGTCTTGTCAGTATCCACTGCACATCACTTCTCTCCAGCTGCTTAAGGAACGAAGAAAACCTGGGATTTTTTAAAAAAACAATGGGAATACTAAAGCTGTTCTCAAAATCGATGAGTAGAGAGGGAGGTGAAGGACCCAAAATAGGGAGTCACCCCTTTAAATCTGGTGAATTGGCACGCCCGAGGTATTATACAATTTCTAATCAAATTGCGCCGTTCATGGGGAGTGATGGCATATGGCGTTATTAATGGTGATTCGTCCGTCCAGAACTGCCATGAATTTTTCCAGGTAAAATCCTCTATTGCCTGGACTGTATACAGTACTCTACGTCAATACTTTTCATGAATGATATCCCTGATTCGATAAAATCGGAAGTGCGTTTCTTTGTTGATGATTGCGCCATATACCAGGAGATAAAGACAGAGGAGGACAAACTATTGCTTCAGCAGGATTCTGATACGATCGAAAAATAGGCGCGTGAAAATCGAATGAAAATCCACACCGGAAAAAGCAAGAAATTGTGCTTCAGTAGAAAAAAATAGGACAAACCGCAACTTAGTTTTGTTGAAGTTGATAGTTGTAAATACTTAGGTAATACTATTAGAAAAGACTTAAACCCGGTCAGAGCAAGTGGAAAATGTAGTTAACAAAGCTAATTCTTGTGTTGTCCGGCTCTATGGCTAAATGGTTAGCGTGCTGGCCTTTGGTCATAAGGGTCCCGGGTTCGATTCCCGGTAGGGTTGGGATTTCAACCTTAATTGGTTAATATAGCTGGCACGGAGGCTGGGTGTATGTATCGTCTTCATCCTCATTTCATTTTCATCACGACGCGCAGGTCACCAACGGGTGTCAAATCAAAAGACCTGCATCTGGCGAGCCGAACTTGTCCTCGGACACTTCAGGCAGTGAAAGCCATACGCCATTTCATTTCTTTTTCATTCTGGTGCTGAAATTAAAGTTTATAATAAATGTTTGGTAAGACCGTGCTGGGATTCGTACAGAGGAGGTTTAATAAAGTCTGTAGGAAAAGTTCAAAGAAGAGGAATGCGGTTCGTAAACGGGAGTAGGAGGAATACCACTAATTGGGGAAGTCTTGAATCTAGAATTAGAGATCGCCTGTGCGGTCTGTATAACAGCTACTCGGCAAAGGCTGCCTGGAGTAGTATTAGGGATAGGTTGGAACCTCCCTCGTACTTATCGAGAAATTATCACGTGCAAGAAAGTAGCATTCGGATGTGGACAAGTTTTTCTTCGTAAACAGGATCATAAGGGATTGGAATAAATTACCTGCAACAGTCTTTGATAGGTTCCCTTCCGGTATCAAAATGTTTAAGAAGAACACTAGTGCTAGCGTACAGTGAAAAGTAAAAGTTGTAAATGACGGACACCGAACTTGTTATTTTCTGCTGGATTTAGAATGTTAAACTGGTAGTATTTCTTGTAATATATTCTTTCCATGGAAATTGCTTGTTGTTCTCTTGTTGTTGTTGTTTTTGGGTAATTGTGATTTAACTTCACTTCATTATCAGTAGGGCCCGGATGTTTATGCAGTAATAGGTTAGAATGCAAACTTACTGAAGCGAGTAACGCGTAGAGTCTATCTGCACGACGGTAATGTTGTGAGAATTGTATAAACATTAGGGGTTCGGCCCATTAGAACTCCCTACTGTTGATGCAATCCTCACAACATTACCGTCGTGCAGGTAGACTCTGCTTGTTACTCGCTTCAGAAAGTTTGCATTCTAACCTATTACTACATAAACATCCGGGCCCTAAGTATCACAATACTGTAATTGACCATTGCCACCGGGATATTTCCGAATTGTGATGTATTTGTGTAATAATAATAATAATAATAATAATAATAATAATAATAATAATAATAATAATAATAATAATAATAATAATAATAATAATAAAGTCAAGTTCAGAGGAAACATCTCCGACCCTTTTGAGATTAAAACAGGAGTAAGACAGGATGGAATATCACCCACAGTGTTTAATTGTGTATTCGAAAAAATAATCCGAGAATAGAGGAAAACACTCCCTGAAACAGGTCGAAGAGTAAGAAACTGGAAACTCAAAATCAATACCCGAGTGGATTGTATCGTTTTCGCGGATGATGTAGCTATACTAGCAGATTCGATTGAAACAGCAATAGACCAGATAAATACCCCTCATCCATAGCCTCCAAGACTGGACTTCGGTTGTCTTATGAAAAAACACTGATCATGACAAATGACAAATCTGCGCGAGAATAACTTCTTCCCTTCAACAGGGTTCGTAAAATAAGAGAATTTAAATATTTGGGGGAATGGATCAGTGAAGACATCAAGACCAATAAAGCATTTGAAGAAAGGATTAGGAAACTGGATATTGCATACAATAAATACAGAAAAGTTTACCAGAAGAATCTATATCCATCAATGCGAAATTAAGACACTTTGACGCTGTAATCAGACCTGAGGTCCTCTATGCAGCTGAAACCCTAAATATCACAGGAGCAAAACTCATACAGAAACTAGAAGTCAGAGAAAGAACTGTCTTGAGAAAGATCTTAGCCCAATGCTCATAAGTGGAGAAATGCCCTAACGGTGATCTATACGTAAAAGCAAGAACCCCTAATTGACACCGTCATCAATAGACAACTTGACAGAATGAACGAGTCAAGACTGATCAAAGTTATCCTGCAAGAAAACATCACTGTGGCACAAGCAAGTTAAAAAAAGATCTTCAAACGTTCAAAATCTCTGAATCCCATATCCAGAACAGACAAACCTTCCGTAAAATGTTAAAGGAAGACCCACATATTAAATATAAGAAAGGGCAGAGACCAAAGAGATGAGAAGCAGCTTAACAGCTACAAAGCCAGAAAATGAAGGAGATATGGGCTAGGAAGAAGGCTCTTAAGAAAGGGAAACCAATCCCTTGTTAGGTGAAAACCATTTTGATTAACCTTCGGTAGCACTTGCTCCTTGAACTACAATATCAGGCCTCCCAGAGGCACTTTTACAACACTTGAAAAAGAGCTAAAGTGCTCTCAGTTTTCCAAGCCTACTCAAGGCAACATAGCAAGACACTCTAATAATCTCTGGCCTTACAAGGCACTATTTACAAATAGAAATCTTATTAAACAGAGGTATCTAGTACCCAAACTACAGGGCCTTAGTGAAACAGAACAGGTTAAGTAAACGGCCCGAGTACAATTTGAATGGAGTCGAAGATTGAGCTAAAAAAAATTAAAGACCTATAGGGCATTTGGCCGACGAAACAGGGGCTAATCCCAAACTACTGAGGTAGCACGGATGGACATAACTTTAATACATTGCAGAAACAAATATGGCACCTCAAACCAAGATGAAGGGGAGCTCGAGAGGGTACATCACTCTTTATCCCCGATTTACAGTTAAAGTTTTATGAAATTTTTACATTAGCCGAAAGGAGATTTACATTTTAGTTAAAGTTTCGGACCTTTCCCTCGAGTTAAACTGCGGAGCTAGCAAGAAATAAAGATGTTAAGTGGCCATTATCTTGTCGGTGTACTGCTGCCTGATGAAAGAGGCGCCGCCCGCCCCCTGCTTTGACACACACACTAGTTCAGATGGCGATCAATTGGCCAAGAGACGAGAAAATCCGCAGTTTATAAACCCTCGGGGAAAGTTCGAGACCATGCAAGATTAACTAGCCACACCCTCTCAATTTTATTGGTTCATTTGAAAGTTACACTGAAAACCGAAGAAGACCGTGATTGGTAGAAAATTAATTACAGAAATTAGGGATTGTCTGGATTCAAAACTGGCGGAAAGAAAAGGTAAATATTGCCAACCCAAATATAAATTAACATCAATTAGTAAAAGAACTTATGAATACAAAACTTCTTTAAATCAAAAGTTCTTTCACTTCACACCAGGGTGCATGATCATAGCTTTTTGTAGTGACATCTATGGAAGAAAGTCCAAACTTCTTGATGAATGGCAAACAAAACTAGTAGAAATACAGTCAGTTCAGGAAACTTCACAATAACAACATTACATTAGATTTCTGTGGTGACATCTTCTGAGTACATTTGTAAGTTGGTCTAGTTTCAATTTCACTGTTTCACCACTAGAGGAGTTCTTTTAGGCGCTAGATTTAAATGCGCGGCGTTGGTGTGTACCTCCCGGTACAATAATAATAATAATAATAATAATAATAATAATAATAATAATAATAATAATAATAATAATAATAATAATAATAATAATAACCGTACCTGATGTTGAAGCAAGGCTATAACACCAAGTATACGAAACGTACGCTGGAGGTCAAAGTGTTAAGTTATTTATACAGAGCGCAACAAGCGAGTGCAGTGTCCGTAAAAGGATCGAGGATAAATATGTCCAGATGTGCATTAAAGGCTAGACAAAGCTGGCCGTGTTGTGTTTGTCAATACACTAAGACAGGTACTTGCATACTTGAGTTGTGACGTCAGGCCGCAGCTGGTAGTGAACCTTGATCTCTCTGGCTGCGCAGACAACAAACAGCGAATGTGAGATTTACAATCTCCAAGTCAGTTTCGCTCCGCTATTTTCAGCTTACTGCCTGCAAGTAGTTTCATCTGACAGTTACTCGTCTGAGCATTTGTTCCTCCTGAAGTGAATGTTCTTTTAAAGGACAAAGAGTGCGGTTTAATAGAAACAAGAAGCATACACACTTAATAACTTCAGTCCCGAGGAGTAGTGTGACAGCAATGATATAGAACTAGGCGGGAATAGCTGGAGGCGGTAAGGAAAATAAATACCACGTGCATCGACTGTACATACATGAACTGAACCATCAGCTAAGGAAGGAAGGCTCGTTTTGGGCATACGGTCAGGCAAACCGAACCAACATTCCCAAGGCCTGCGGATTACAAGATGTCGTGTGGTCAGCGCAACGAATCCTCTCGGCCGTTATTCTTGGCTTTCTAGACCGGGGCCGTCATCTCACTGTCAGATAGCTCCTCAACTGAAATAGCGTAGGCTGAGTGCACCTCGAACCAGCCCTCAGATCCAGATAAAAATCCCCGACCTGGACGGAAAACGAACCGGGTAGGATGTAGGCACGTTATCCCTACATTGGTCGAATTTTCAGACCGTCAGGAAGTCGTAATATTTAAGAAACGAGATTTTCACTTCCGGAGGTGCATATGGCCCTGAGGTTCACTCAGCCTACACCAAAAATGAGTACCAGGTTAATTCCTGGGGGCTACGGCGGCCGGCGTAGAGCCAACCACTCTATCCCATCACGTGCCGCGGTTAACAATGGTGAAAGCCTTTACCTTCCACTCCTCCAAGGGCCTTCATGGCCTGTACGGAGGTGTCTTTGTCTTTGTAGGGGGCTAACATCTCGCCTACAACGACGCGTGAATCTGGATTTAAATTGTGAGTTAGAGGTTAAGTTCCTACGCTCATGTTCATTGACCTGATGCTTTTTTGATGATTGTTGTTTAAAGAGGCTAACATCTAGGTCATCGGCCCCTAATGGTACGAAATGTAATGACAATTTAAAAGTTCAAAATCAGCCACTGACCAGAATAAAAAATGCAATGAAGAATGAATGGCTGGATATGAATTTAAAACAATCAGTGGATGCGACTCAGAAACGATCATAAACAATAGTATAATTGACCAAGGGACTGCTTTAAAAGCACAATCCTGCAGAATCGAGGATGCTTGTTGTCTACAGGGGTTCAACTTCCAGGTCAATGGCCCCTCATAATGGTACTTACCGCTAGTAAAGTAGAACCAAGGTATTTGTCATGTTGCGGTACTAATCAAGAGTAGCGTAGACTCGCGGTGTCCCACACATTATGGTACTACTCGCAAGTAAAGGTGACCGATGGTGTTCCCCGCGTGATGATTCTAATTCAATCATCCCTTGGTCGCCCCTTTTTTTCGCTTCTTACGACACGCAGGAGGTACCGTGGGTGTATTCTTCGTCTGCGTCCCCCACCCATAGCTTGTTTTTTTATAGATAAAATTTGACTGTTTAGTATTTGCAGACGACATGGCAATAATTACCCAAGACATCCCCGATGCACATAACTACAGTAAGTTGAACTCCTGCATGAACAAGCAGAGAAAATTGGGTTACAAATTTCATTTAAAAAAAAATTGACAGACATCAAAATTATGCCATCACAACTCCAAATTGCTTCCAACCACATCTCTCGAGTGAAAGAATCTAAATATTTAGGTGAATGGATTAAAAGCCTTCATGGCTCAGGCGGCAGCGCGCCGGCCTCTCACCGCTGGGTTCCGTGGTTCAAATTCCGGTCACTCCATGTGAGATTTTTTCTGGACAAAGCGGAGGCGGGACAGGTTTTCCTGTAATCTTTCATTCCAGCAACATTCTGAAATATCCCCTTCATTTCATCTTTCAGTCATTAATCATTGCCGCAGAGGAGTGCGACAGGCTTTGGCAGCCGGCACAATTCCCATCCTCGCCGCTAGATGGGGCTTCATTCATTCCATTCCTGACCCCGTTGAATGACTGGAAACAGGCTGTGGATTATAATTTTGTTCAGGTGAACGGATTACTGAAAATTGTAAGGAAAACAAATCTGCAGAAAATGGAGAGTGCATTTCAGTTAACGGAAATACTGAAAACAAGAAAGTCTCTCCTGGAACTGCAAAATCCGACACTATACTAAGGTAATAAAAACCCGAAGCGCTCTGCGCATCAGAAACTCTCAATCGCCAACAGTAAAAAGAACACTTAGAAGTGAAAGAACGTAAAATGAGAAAGATCATAGGACCGAGAATGAAAGACTGAGTACATTATTTTCCAAAACAAAATTCGGAAATATATAAAAGAATCTCCAAAATTACAGACACAATGCGCGTGGGGCACTTAGAAATAATGGACTCAATCAGACAGACTCACAAAATTTACACATTCTTAAAGAACGAAATCACTGGATCAAATTGGTACAAACAGAACGAATTAGGATCACCAAACCTACTGGACAGAGATGAAGTCAGAAAAATCATGCTCACACGGGGTTTTGAAGATGACAGAAAGACTAACCAACATGTATGGTCCCTGCAACAAAAACACACCCATCCACTACGTATGAAAGGAAAAGCCAACAAATGTTGATTTCGAGTGGCCCTAAGTGACCCATTCGCGACGAAGAAGATAGATAGCGTACAGCCCGTGCATTACACATTCAAATTCTGACGAAGTGCACAAGAGTATTCTTCATTAATAGTGGAATAATGTTCTCTCCTCCATAGTTGGAATTTAGTATCAATTTCTTACGCAACTGTGTTTATGTGGTAACGGAGTGCCTGGTTTCTTCGGAAGGATGTGGGTTGTATTCTCCGTCCGGAAGTCGTAATATTTAGAATCAACACTTCCACTTCTAGCAAGGCACATAACCTCATTCGGCCTACAGGAACGTTTTATCACCACGGCTAGGAGTTGTATAGAATAAAAATTACTAACATTCGGGCTAAAACTTCACCAAATACTTTTTCTTTCTTAATCAGTTTACACTTCAGGGTTGGTTTTTCCCTCGGACTCAGCGAGGGTTCCCACCTCTACCGCTTCAAGGGCAGTGTCCTGTAGCGCGAGACTGAGTCGGGAGGATACAACTGGGGAGGACGACCAATACCTCACCCAGGCGGCCTCACCTGCTATGCTGAACAGGTACCTTGTTGGGGGATGGGAAGATTGGAAGGGATAGACAAGGAAGAGCGTAGGAAGCGGCTGTGGCCTTAAGTTAGGTGGCCTACCATTCCGGCATTTGCCTGGAGGAGAAGTGCGAAACCACGGAAAAAGACTTCGAGGATGGCTGTGGTGGCAAATCCCACCCCCCTCCACTCAAATGAAGTCCCGAGGCTGAGTGAACCCCGTTCCAGTCTTCGTACCACGGTTCAGATTTCGTCGCAGATCCGGGACTCGAACTCGGACCTCCGGGGGTAGCAGCTAATCACACTAACCACTACTCTACAGAGGCGTACAATTGCCCAAGTTCGATGTAAAATATGGGCTAATTTTGTTTTATAAATAAAGTGCAAAAATGAAAAGTACTGTGGTGTAGCGGTAGCGTGCCTGCCTCTTATCCGGAGGCTCCGGGTTTGATTTCCGGCCAGGTCAGGAATTTTTACCCGACCTGAGTGCTGCTTCGAGGTCTACAGACCCTACGTCATTACAATTGAGGACCTATCTGACGATGAGATAGGGGCTCCGGTCTAGGAAGTCAAGAATAACGGCCGAGATGATTCTTCGTGTTGACCACACGACTCTCCAATCTTTCGGTCGTCTTCCACATCTTCTGGCGGTCTGCCATGACTGTCTAGTTGTCATCCTTTTCCTGACCATTTTCTGCCTTCTTCCAGCCGTCCTCCATCTTCTTATCGTCTTCCGACTTCTTACACTTTTCTAATCTGTCTCCTCCTCTCATCCCGCCATATCTCCTGGCCAGAGGGAAGGCTTTACCTTTCAGATGGCCCGCCTCACCCCATTGGGGTGGGGAATTAAAACTAGACGGTCTGATCAACTTCTGTCCACCTTCCGTCTTCACCCTTCTTCTGGTCTTCTTCAATCTTCTTTCGCTTGTGTTTCTTATTTTTCTTGCCGTCTTCCATCTCTTTCTGGCCATTTTCTGCCTTCTTCTGGCCTCTCCTGCTGGCTCTCTGTCATCTCCTTCTGGTCTTCTTTCTTCTCCAATACCACACTACTTAGCTGCGGACGCTTTGTAGGCAATGGCTCTTCGGCGCTGTGGCGCCATGACGTTAGGTTTGGTTTTTTTGTGTGCAAAATATGGTAAAAATTATTTGTTACACCTGAAGATTTATTGCTTAAACACGAAAGCCACAAAGTAAGAATTTAAATTAAAGCGGCAGAACAAGAGTTTAACCTCTTGGATATGAGTCACAGTAGGTTGAGTGACAAGGTCAAAGGCAGCAAGAAAGAAAAGAACGTGCATAGAGCAGACCTTGCTTTCCACATCTCTCAGAAATGTCATAATTCAGCTTCGCAATATTATGCTGGTAAAATAACTTATAAGTTATTTTATGACAAGAAATTATACGAGTTATTTACGAAACTACTACGGGAAGTAGTGAGTGACCCGCAACCTCATTTCCTTAGTGACTCTTGTGTACAGTATTTTATTTTGTACTGTAATAGCTTCTCTGGTTCGTTGAACCCCACTTCACAGTAATGTAAACACGGATAGTCAGAGATCATGAATCAAGGAACACCGAACTTAAACGTAACCCTGTTGATTTGTTTCTACGCCTGATGGCAGCACCGTGGTTCTGTACTCATCTATACAAAAAATTGCGTCTCTACATTCCCAGCTCAAGTAATCTGTCACCATCACAATACTGCCTAATGTATAGATTAATCCAATTTCCAACAGATAAATATCGAATATGCAGGGCCGGATTAAAGGGGGGGCTAAAGGGGCTGCAGCCCCGGGCCCCGCGTGCCAAGGGGCCCCGGCCCTTGACCGAACCTAAAATTGTATAAAAAGGCCTGCTGCTCCACCTCCGTGCACGTATATGAACATTTACGCTCGCAAAATATCGAACACGCACTCTTCCTTCGTTCCTTCCTTCTTATCAGCTGTCCGCGTTAGTATTTCATCACTTGCTAGAATCAATTACCGCCCGGAGACACGAATCCTCGCTACTTACGCACTGTAATTATTGTAAAGGTTATTGTTGACGAAAATTTAAACCTGGTAGCTTGCGAGTATGGGCAGAGGGGGATGAGGTCTAGGAAGTGAGCGAGAGGGGACAGGGGAAGCACGGTGGAATGCGCATGCTATCCTATATCTTTGCATCAGGAAGAGAACTTCCAGTTCATCACCTCTGATTATTGAACCATTCGTAAGTTAAATCTGTAATGTTCTTGTAAAATAGATAGGAAATATCCTAGTGGTGCCAAAAAACGTAAGTTCTGTTTTGTATGTCGATTTGATAGTGATGATGAGACAAATGTAAAATATGTAAAATAATGTAAAATAAAATATGTAAAATATATTAACATGAAAAATAGAGAAAAATTGTAGCCTATTTTAACACTTCCTTATTCATCAATTTAAGTGGAAGTAGTTCTATGACGACTTCAGTATGCTAGTCTTACGTGATGTTACGAAGAAGGGGCTCCACATTTTTAAATAGCCCAGGGCCCCCAAACACCTTAATCCGGCACTGCGAATATGCCATAAAGTTTGTATTACTTTCATTAATCCAGGAGTGGAGAACAATGTTTGCTACTCTAGTAGCTTGTGAACTCTTTACGGTTTCAAATAACAAAATTTATGTTTTATTAAGAAATAATTCCGTGCACACGCCTCTTACAAAAGGAGAGATCAAAAGTTTCCGTTTGAGGGCGTTGCTGTAGAGGACATACAACATAGCGCGACTCCCATGAAGGTATATAAGCACCGACATGTAGGCAAAAGCATAACTGTGGCAGTCTTGTCGTATCGAGGTGCGTGCGTTAAATGTGCCCACGTGAGCTATAGTGACGTTATTGCCGAATGCGTCCAAACAGGACCAATGTGTTATTCTGTTCTTGGCTGCCGACGGACAAACACCGGTGGACATCCATCGGAGAATGGAGACTGTGTATGGGGCAGTATGTCTGTCGAAAGCCACTGTTGTGGAACGGTGCACCAAGTTTCGTGCAGGTCGCGTTTCGGCACAAGACGCCAGTCGATCTGGGAGGCCAACGGACAACAACAAGCGGGCGGTGGATGAAGCCTGTAGTCCTGATCTCTTCTCATGCAATTATCACGTCTTCATTCCGCTCAAAAAGGCCTTGAAGCGTCGACGCATCCTGCCGGATGAGGATGTGCAGCAGGCGGTTACGGACTACTTTACGCAGCAGGTGTCCAGGAGGGACGAGTGCCTCAATGCTTACGGAGATTTTTCCCGATTGGCATCCCGATTCAGGACTGTACGGCCGTCGAACGGAAACTTTTTGATCACCCTTTATAACTTTCTTGGCAACACATTCACAACAAAACAAAAAAAGTCACTGCATGAGTCAAACCTCGATGATTCGCGTCGCGATGTGTCAACATTATTTATAAATAATTTCAAGTAAGTAAATTCACCGTGGTATGAAATAAAACATTATACGCAACAAACACTAATGTGATAAGTAAAGCCAGGATTTTTATGCAGTAACAGGTTAGATTGCAAACTAATTTGGTTAGTAGGAAGTGTCGGCCACCAGCTCTTCCATAATGTAGCAAGAGCAACATAAATTATAGGGGTTCTGATTGGCCGTACCCCTAATGTTTATGCAAACCCCATAGCATAATCGTTGTGAAGGTAGACTATACTTGCTACTCGCTTCAGTAAGTTTGCATTCTAACCTATTAATGCATAAAAATCTGGACTCTAGTGATAAGTATACGTTACAAATTCCGGTGAACATCTCATTCGTAACGTAGCAGATAACTTTCCGAGATAGTTGCGTAAGAATTACTTTATATGATGGTGAATTTGCTGATTTTGAATTAATTATTAATTACTGTCGAGAACACTTATTTTATACATATTGTATCCCATCTGCCGCAATAGTCTAGAACATTATCCTTCCAATTTTGAAGCCAGATATTTTCAAACTACACTGCCTGACAAAAAATGTTAAGCACCCAGGAGTCGTTGAAAGTGAATGAAACTAAATATGCTGAAAGATCATGTGCCTTTCCTGAACGGATTACAATATGGGATGAAAGAGACAAGGCCGTTGGCAGTTACAGGTGTAATGTTGGCGCCAGGTCGGTAGGGTGTCGCACCCCGACTGGCCGCAATGCATGCCCTTATGTGGTTCGGAATGGTGTCAAACAGCCTTTGGATCCTCTCCTGAGGCAAGTTCATCCACATTTGTTGTAACTGTCCCTCCAGATCCAGCACGTTGGTACTGGGGCGGAGTCCCCTTCCAATGTTATCCCCTCCCGAGTTCAATGAGGGAAAGGTCCGCGGATCTTGCTGGCCACAGGAGGACCTCAACATGCCCTCGGTAGCCCATAGACACACGTGCTGTGTTTAGGCGTGCATTATCTTGTTGGGACATTGTCCCAGAGTTCTGTGTCCTATGGGGGCAGGATGTGTGGACGCAGAATGTCTGTAACGTATCGCTGTGCCATCAAAGTGTTCGGAAGCACTATTAGAGGTGATCTGAATATATATCCTATGGCTACCCACAACATGATGCTCTATGCCTTCGACGCCGCCAAACCTGCACACGATGTTCATCGGAGGTTATGGAGAAGCGGGACTCATTACTGACGCCAGTCGTCCTCTGTCTATGCCTCCCGGGCAAGGCACCGCTCCAAATGCAGGCGTTGGTGTTCTGGTGTCAATGGGGCGGTAGGACCCCAATCCGGTGGATTCTAGTCGTCGAAACACTGTGCGGGAACTCACAGAATGTTGTAGAGTCTCCAGTACATGTTCGCAGATGGCGGGTGCCGAAGTTATGGGATCCCGCAATGCTTGGCGCTCTATACGACGGTCCTTCCTCGGGGTAATGTTTCTTGGTCGACCCGAACCTGCACAACGTGAATGGGTGCCCTCATGTACACTGTGAGTCCAACATCGGGCCGCCGTGAAATGTGAATGAGCAACCAGCCTCATGCAGTCCCACAATGCGGCCCCTGTGGATAGGCTGTCTAACGCGTCTGCGAGGCATCGTGGGTGTTTCGTACTGTACGTAGTCCTCTCTGCACTCACAGCAGTGGACTGGAGGGTGCCATAACGAATGCACTCTGGTGGGCGTTCTACACATTACAGATCCTTGTAAATCTAATCATGTACTCGCACATCAATTGTACGCATACATACCGAAATGGGATAATTTTGGACTCCTCCTTCTGTGTGCTTAACTTTTTTGTCAGGCAGTATATATTCAACTATGCTGGATCGTTTAGTAATTCCTGATAAGTCCGGCCCCGCGGTGTAGGGGGCAATGCGTCCGCCTGTCACCCGGTGGCCTCGGGTTCGATTCTTGGCCGAGTCATGGGTTTTTATTTGTAAATGATTAATATCCCTGGCCTGGGGACTGGGTGTTTGTGCCGTCCTTAACGTTCCTTTCCTCACATTCAACACTTTACACTTCCGCTATTTACAAAATACACGCAGGTTCCTCACATATGCTGCAAGTAGGCGGAAAAGATCTTTCTAGTTCGACCCCCCGAACAAATAGCATTTTTTTATCTGATAAAATTACTGAAGGTGTTTCATTACATTCTCGAAACAAGAAGACATTCGTATAAACTGAGGATAGCCGGTTGCCGAAGAGATGATTCTTGGAATCCTGCCACCTGCACGACATGTTCACCCAATTTCAAAGAAGGGAACTTTGTAAAAAACACATCTTCTGCGACAGCCAATTATTTTACGCCTGAATGTACATTTTAAACGAGGTATTTCTTGTAAGGATTACCTGTCTTTTTTTTTTTTTTTTTAAGATTTTACCAAAGTGTTCGTAGATGATATGCATACAGTGTTGTACTTAAGGATTACTGTTATGAATAAAATACATACATGTAAGTTAAGGTATATTGCAAATAAATAAATAAATAAATAAATAAATAAATAAATAAATAAATAAATAAATAAATAAATAAATAAATAAATAAATAAATAAATAAATAAATACAATTTATTAAATGTCTGCTTGGGAAAATCAAGTAATCATAAATGTCTTTCAATAAAATGTGTGGCGCAATGTTGCCTAGCAACCGTGTAGGTTATGATTGAGAGATGGCCATGACAGGAATCCATGGCCTGTGCAGCGTTCGAGGTAGTGTTGCTAGGTTACATCGCCTCACATATGGCAGGCAGTATTAATACAGTATATGTTAACCTTGAGTGTGTTCCCGACTAGTTCAACACATGGCCTTAACTGAGCAGTGGTGTGGTTTAGAGATTGTTTTTACCTTACAGCAAGACTTATGAAAACACAGGAAATCAAACGGAAGTATCTGGGATAAACTATATAAGTAACAGGAACAAATAAAATAGACTTATTCGCCTTACTCCAAAGTTTCGTGTACTCCACTACCCTCAGGAACCACACTTCTCTACTCTTGTTTGCTTGCCTCCATTTCTACTGCTGGACGAACACAGTGGACCAGTCCGCGCACCAACAAAGACATAACCTAACAGCTGTCACTAAGCAGTTCTCCTACCAGAGCGATGGCAGTATCGATACGTAACAACAGTGTTGCCAACTTTCGCGCGGAATGTGTGAAGTGGCGGGTCTTCGGTTTCCACTTCACTGCCTCTTATATTTTCAACAGTATTGGCACTATACCACATGAAGTTCGTTACACAACGTTTCGGATCAACCCCAGCTATAATACATATTTATCTTGAAAGAAAGAAAGGAAGAAATCCACAGTTCTAGCTCTTCGTGCAAGCAAGTCAATGTTGAAAATATCCTAGGGATATGAGCTACGAATTTTAGGAAAATAGCCTGTAAAAAATGAGAACATATTCTTTATTTATTCCTAAAAATTGCAATCCTTTTCTTAATCATCGTTATCCGGTCGATTAAATTAGCAGTTTGCCTTTTTCTACCTTTTCCTTTTTACTATTTGATTTACGTCGCACGGACACAGATAGGTCTTATGGCGACGATGGGATAGGAAAAGTTGCCTGGTGTGAAAATGCTAAACTCCGGAAAAACCATCTTCAGGGATGCCGAGAGTGGGGTTCGAACCTACTATCGCTCGGTTGCAAGCTCACCCCGTACCCGCATGAACAATTCTTCCGGTTTTTTCTACCACTACGAACGCTAACGTGAGTCAATACAGAATTCACTTAAGCCCTTATAACTACATTCGATGTGCACGTTTTTGAAAAATCAAAAGACGCCTGAGAGCATTGAATCAAGGAACACATTACAGGAGGAATTATGTAAAGTTAATTTGGCTACAATTTGAATTTTAAAAAAACAACTAAAGGAACAAATGATTTTGGGTTGTTTTTCCGGAACTACATTTAGCCCGGGAATAATTTTGCAAAATCTTGCTTTTAGTTTGATAGAGCTATCCAAGACTCACAATTTGAAAACTTTCGCGGCCATTTAGCCCTTCAACTTTCGCCACAATTTAGGAAATTGCTTAATTTCACGTTTTTCGTAGTGTGGGTGACCCCTACTTTGTGTGTTAAGAAATGTTTTCAATATTTTTTTTTAAGAAAGAATGAATGAATAAAGGAACAATAATTTGCATGAATATAAGCACTGCAAAACTTCGGTGAGTCCTTACAGTCTGACAACAGGGAGACCAGGATTTTCGCTCTCCACCTGAACTGCTTTCTGGTCAGTCTGTATATGGAAGTTCATCTGGCAACGAGTTTAGTGACAGTACTGCAGGTACCTCCTGTATCATGACAGATAGGGTCTCTTTACGAGTTGATTGAGTGAACAAAGATCAGTGTCTAATGTTTCAAGTGAATTAAAAGTCATAAACATGTGGTGAAGGACCGTGTAAGTTGTCTTCAGGTGGAGTCGGCTTAGCTTTAATACCCGTTGAGACACCTTGTAGCTCATTATGCCACCTTGTATTTTCTCCAGGCATTTCTTTTTCTCTGCCTTAATCTCCCAACATGGAAGGTGATGGTTCCATCATGAAGGTGGTCAGCCTGTTTTGATTTATGGCTCGAATTTCTGTTGACACATTACCAAGAAGGAGATAACTAATGCTGCTATGACGTGCTGGTCCCCCTGTAATTTGTTAGGAATGTACAGCCATTGCTTATCAACTCTTTTTTATTGTTTGCCTTTCTCTAAGAGTACAGTTACTTGGTTCTTTGACTCGTCACAGCACACGCTGGAGTTTCACAGTCCTCAACTTGTAACAGTGTAAACATTTGTAGCCTTATTAACCTCGTATGTGAATAGACCATAGAAAATTATACTTGCAGAATTACTGAATGATTCTTGAGACCGAAGTTCTACAGTCTAGCAAGTATTGTACATGCCCACCCCTTAGCGTTGTGTCCTCATACGAGGTCGGGGATGAGGCGAGATGAAATTATATAGGATGTATTATAATCACTAAATCCCGGATTTTTATGCAGTAACAGGTTAGATTGGAAACTAATTTGGTTAGCAGGAAGTGTCTGCCACCCGCTCTTCCATAATGCAGCAAGACTAACATAAATTATAGGGGTTCTGATGGGCCGTACCCCTAATGTTTATGCAAACCTCATAGCATGGTCGTTGTGAAGGAAGACTATACTTGCTACTCGCTTCAGTAAGTTTGCATTCTAACCTATTACTGCATAAAAATCCGGGCTCTAATAATCACACCGACAAAAATATCAGGAGGAATGTTCTTCGTGTTATGCTAAGAACTATGGTACAGTCGCAATACCAGAGAAAACTCTTCTCTCCGAGAAAATCAGGTTATTGGTTACTTCCCAGTGCGCGATTCAAATTGACGAACTCCCCGTATTTGCTATGCCGGAGCACAACTCGCTGCCGTGCTTCAGGGAAGAGAAGGGGAGGGAGTGGAAGTGGAAGTGGGGTGTATGCTGGAGACAGTGATAATGCTCCACGCGTATGCACCAGTTTCCTCTTTCGACTTGCATAGGATTGTCCTCGTCTCTTACAGGAATACCCACAGTTCGTTCATTTAACAGCCGTAACTGCACATACTGTAATTAAGACACTTGTCAGTCAAGGAATGCACCAGATCGTTTCTCCTCTCATCTGTTGGTCGCAGTAACGTTCTTTATTAATACTATTATTATTTGCGAATGGACCCTGCTGGATCACGCATTACATGTATGATTCGCCTTTCTAACATACCATATTGATTTCATTCCTTCACTGTGTGCTTGTTTTCTTTCCTCTGGCCACTTTATTCCCGATCTTTTAGGGAGTTCATTCTCTGGCTTTACTACCTATCTGTTTATCTTCTGACAGTAAATTTTTCTGCCCAGTATTTGTGAGGTTTCTATCTGGGACTTTTCCAGATCATTTTTAACATCTTGTATCCATGGTACGTGCTTCAGTTTTTCAGTATATGTCAGGATCTTGTGGGTTAGCCTTGAAGACGATAGTTTGTGAGCGTGTCCATAGAATTTCAGTCTTTACCTGATGTCTGCGGCCAGGTTGGACAGTCCTTCCGTAGCTTTCCGTGATTTGAGTCTATACCCTTATTTTTTCTCTGGGCCCAGAATTGTCCTCAAGATCTTCCTTTCCTTCTTCAAGTAACGTTATTTATTATTGAACATGCCGCCCCACAATTGTGTATTCCTTCACTCACAACACTGTAAATGGAGTGCAATACTGAACGAAGGAAACAGTACGCCCAATGGTTTAATTACAGTAGATATTCGATATGCCCCCTCCTCCATCGATGCACAGATCTCAACGATCTAGTAGTGACCTTCGGACTCTGTTCAGGATGTGTGTGTGTGGCGAATGATCTGGAAAGTTGCCTGTATTCTTAGTACCGGACGAGTTGGCCATGCGATCAGGAGCGCGCAGCTGTGAGTTTGCATCCGGGAGATAGTGGGTTCGAACCCCACTATCGGCAGCCCTGAAGATGGTTTTTCGTGTTTGCCCATTTTCACACCAGGAAAATGCTGCGGCTGTACGTTACTTAAGAGCACAGTCGGTTCCTTCCCGCTTCTAGGCCTTTCGTATCCCATCGTCGCCATAAGACCTATCTGTGTCGGTGCGACGTAAAGGAAATTACGTAAATAAGTATTTTTAGTACAAGTTCATCTTCTCTTTCTTCGTGCAGAACAAACTGTACACTGCAAGGAAGCGACTGTGCGAAATGAACGAGAAACTTGCGAATTCGCGCCGACCATTACCTCTGTCTCCCACTTCCCCTGCCTCCTCTGATACACAGCAAGTAGCAGCAGCTGGCTGTCTGGCATAGCAAACACGGCAAGTTCAACCATTCGGTTCGCGCGCCCGGAAGTAATTTCAATTTCTCGAAAAGAAACATTTTCTCCGCCAACCCGTTTGCACCATCGTTGTTAACATAACGCGAAGTGCATCCCTGATTTTGTTGGGGCATTGTTCTGAAACACCTTATATATGTCATACCTTAATATAATTAGGTTTGATTATTCTATTGATACTGTACCGGGCGGTACACCTCCACGCCGCTAATTTAAAATTTGCGCCAGTTGAAACTCCTCTGCTGGAGGAAGTCTGAACTTTATCGACGGTATTAATTTTCAAGTTTCTCAGAAGTTGTCACTACTTGGAAAGTTTGGAGTTTTTGAACTGTGCCACTTTTGATGTATTTTTGTTTTACCGGTAGTAAGAAGTGTGAACTTTCTCTTCTAGAGGACACTACTGAAAAACTACAATGGTGCACCCTAGTGCGATGTGAAAGAACTGTTTTTTGGAGAAATTTTTATTTCAAAAGTTTGTTTCTTGTTAAATTTCTTTCTGTTATTGTTTAAGTTGGCTGTATACCCCTCTCTTTCCCCTTGTTTGTATTTAGCCAATCCCGAATTTCTTTAATTAATTTCTGACCAATCTGATGTACCTTCCCCCCAACTTGAATATGCTGCTTATCCCTAACCAATAAAGTTTTGGTGGGAGGGTGTTCTCATTCCAAAAACGCCTCGAACTTTCCGCGAGAGTATATAAACTGCTGATTTTTGGGTCTCTGCGCCACTTCTGTTCCATCTTTTAGTGTGCAAAGTACATAGCAGGGGGCGGAAAGCGCCTCTTTCTTCGGCAACGGTCAACAACAAGGTAATGGCCGATTAATAACTTCTTTCTTTGCTAGCTCAGCAGTTTAACTCTCGGGGCGGGTCCGAAGTTTTTCCATAATGTAACCTTCCTTAAAATGTAAAGACACTTGGTATCTATTCTATCTTTTAAACTGCATATCGGGATAGAGAGTGCTTTGCCCTCTCGAGCTCCCACTCGTATTGTTTGAGGTGAACTTTTTTTCTCAACCTATTCTTCTTTAACGTAATGTAAATTGTTCCTTTCTAAAGTCACCTCTTTAGTATGGGATTAGCCCTTGCATTAGTGGCCTAGAGCCAAATTAGGTTTTAAAACAAATGCATTAGGAGTGCAGATCGCCTCCTCTCAAAATGTTATTTTAGAGGTCATGTAATTAATCCTTTTCTCACTTAATAGACCTCAGTAGGTTGGGTATTTTACCCCTGTGTCTATGTCCTGAGAGGACAACTTGAAGGTGGAGTTTGGTGTGGCCTTTGAGAGGCTTAAAGTTTGAGAGCGAGTGGCTCTTTCTTGAAAATTGAGTGTTGTATGCCTCGAGGAGGCTTTTCTGTGTAATTTGGAGCAAGTGCTCCTGAGCATGAATTGGGTTTTCTGCCCCTCTGTTAAAACTTATTTTGGAGTAAGGTTGGGCTGATTGCCCAAGAATTGTGAAGTCGGGGCGCGTAGCCCAAATCCGGTAAATATTGTAACTATACTTTTGTTGCCTTGCTACTCTGTACCTGTCATGCTTGTTATTTCTTAATATTGAAAAGAAAATATAACCTTGTTTAATTTTCCATTAACCTTAATTTCGTAGTTTGAGACCCGTTCAAGCCCGCACCTTCTTTCACCTCTACCTACCGCAAAAACACGGTAACAGATACTATTACTGTTATTATTGTTAACATTTATTTCCTTCATCTCATTCTTTTTGTATCACTTAAAAGTACTAGTTATTATTAAGAGTTATGTTTCCCCTCCCAAACATCTCGATCATTTTCATTTTCAACGGTGCTTGTACAATTAATTTTCCAGTAATATGCCAACTGGACAGTTGTTTTCGACGTTGTGACAATTAAAGTGGAAGCCTGATTACATCTGGTAAACAGCAGAGATTCATTCTTTTAATTATATTTACTCTGCAATTCCCTTATCGTCCTAATCTGCCGCATACTCGGTGTGAAAATATAAACATTGTAATTAAAATGAATGCACATGTTAAATAGAAAATATATTCTGGTCCGAAAATAAATAGAACAGGCTTGTTTGCATCCAGTCTAGACAAGGCGACCTGTTTGATGGCAGAGGTCAGGCGAGAGACATACATATTCTAGCTAGAAATATCGCAAACATGAATTTCGATTTGACATTTGCAATGCGACGCATATTTCAAATGAGTTTAGCTTGAAAGGACATAGTTTTCGAGCGGCCTCAAGGAAGTAATAACCAAGCCAGTGAGAAGAGATCGAGCAAACTGATCTGTCTGTGATAAATGATCAAGATTCTTCTTCTTATTCTTATTATTCCTTCCTGCCCGTATGTGTGCCCACAATGGACACTCCCAAGTATGGAGACCGCCACACACAGTAAGCTAAGCTACGTTAAGAAAAATAAAATAAAATAAAATAACCAACAATAGTAGAAGTAAGGACATAAAATGCAGAGTAGCATAAGCAAAGAAGGCCTTTCTTAAGAAAAGAAATTTGCTGACCCCGAACATTGATATAGGAATTAGAAAGATGTAATTGAAGACTTTCGTCTGGAGCGTGGCACTGTAGTATGGAAGTGAAATATGGACGATAACTAGCTCAGAAAGAAAAAGGATAGAAGCTTGTGAAATGTGGTGTTACAGAAGAAAGCTGAAGGTGAGATGGATAGATCGAATCACGAATGAAGATATACTGAATCGAATTGGTGAGAGGAGATCGTTGTGGCTAAATTTGACGAGAAGAATAGATAGAATGACAGGACTCATCTTAAGACACCCAGGACTTATGCAGTTGGTTTGTGAAGGAAGTGTAGGCGGTAAGAACGGTAGGGGTAGACCAACGCATGAATATGACCTGCAGATTAGAACAGATGCATGATTCAGCAGTTACGCAGAAATGAAAATGTTAGCACAGGATAGGGTGGCGTGGACAGCTGTATCAAACCAGTTTATGGACTGATGACTCAAACAACAAGAAGCTACGCGCAAGCTGTGTTACGAATAAAAAGCTAAGCTAAACTACACTAGAGATGGGGGATTAATTGAAAAGGAGCATTCTTTGTTTGCGAATGTCGTGGAAGAGGAAGAAAGGGAAAGAAGGTAAGATTCTTTATACGTGAAATTGGAGGAAGAATAATTCATGGTGAATTCCATCATTTGATTCAAGCATTGCGTGGAAACAATGAAGAATAAAAAAATATTTTAATCTTACTCAAGATCAGCTTAATGAACTTCTCTCTGTTACCGAGCATGATTTAAGAAAAGAATTGTGCCGCCTGCCGAAGCCTGTCGCACTCCTCTGGGGCACTAAATAGTGGCTGACAGATGAAATGAAATAATACTGGAGAGTGTTGCTGGAATGAAAGATGACAAAAACCGTAGTACCCGGAGAAAAACCTGTCCCGCCTCCACTTCGTCCAGCACAAATCTCACATCGAGTGACCGGGAATTGAACCACGGAACCCAGCGGTGAGAGGCCGGCGCGTTGCTGCCTGAGCCACGGAGGCTTCCCAGTAAAAAATGCATGTAGTTGCAAACGGTTGTCTATAAATGTTTGTGTCTCTTCTATCAGTATTTATTCCTTTCGTCTGCCTTCCATGACAATTAACAAACACAGAACCAATTAAACAATATAATAAATAGCTGCTGTATTGAGGCAATTGACGAAAGCCAGACATACGCTAGACTCTGGACAAAAAAAAGTGATAGTACGCATGCGCGAAGCCAGCTACAGCTATTAAAATCGCCTCCTTGGCAATCTGTAAAATTTAGCTTGGTATCGCTTAGGTTAGTGTAGCCTAGCATATCAGTCTGTGTGTGCCATTCCATGTAACTCAGAGGTGCTCAGCCGGGCTGGCCTGACGTAATTGAGGGCAGCTTACGTAGCAAAAGTCACGGTGAAGAGAGAGAGCATTGACGTTCGATTGTGATTAGGGTACATAAGACTATCATGGCAACAACAATAATCTTACCTTTTCAAGATATTCCCTGTTTGAGTTTATCAAATAATTTAAACCACCGGGCGAGTTGGCCGTGCGGTTAAGGGCACGCAGCTGTGAGTTTGCATCCGGGAGATAGTGGGTTCGAGTCCCACTGTCAGCAGCCCTGAAGATGGTTTTCCGTGTTTTCCCATTTTCACACCTGGCAAATGCTGGGGCTGTACCTTAATTAAGGCCACGGCCGCTTCCTTCCCACTCCTTTGCCTTTCCTATCCCACCGTCGCGATCCTGTCAAAATACATAAACTGCAATGAACGTAAATAACTTTTTTACAACGTAAATTGAAAATGATGTGGATATCCACCGTCTTTCATTCATTTTCGTTTCTGCCTCCATCCAGAGTAACTGGGAGCTTCGCCCAACCTTCGCGGCCTGTGACGCAACACAACGTCACTGCGGTTGAATAGCATACGCTGCGCTCATCGCCTGCCAGTCCGTCCACTTACAGTGCTGGGCGCCCGCGGGATGGAATGCCCAGCGTAAGCACCTCTAATTTTTGGGAAGGAGGGGGCGGTGCGTAGCAGAGCGTGGTTTAGCCGAGCTTTGGCCTTCACTCAGGGTCAGCTCTTCTGATCCTTAGGGAGTACACCCTGCGGTTGAGATATTACTCGCATATTCCTGGACACTAATCGCAGGCTGATAGATTATATTAGAAAGCAGTGGTCATCAGTCCTTAAAGCACAGAGTAAGCAGCTACAGTCGGGACATTCCTTTATAGAGGATTTGAATAGTAACCAGGGGCACAATGCTCTATTCTCCTCTGTATCAGCAGCATTCGTTGATTACTTTGTGCTTAGGCTTGTGACTGAATGTGGTGAAGAAATCGCCACATTATCAACTAAATCTAATCGATAAGTACACTCGTGACCGCAAGAATTCCGAGTGAAAAGTAAAACAAGTAACGTTTGGGAGTAGATTTTGGCCAACCCTGAAGACAAGGGCATGTAAGGTAGGCAATGTCAGATGTGTTCGCCTTCCAGAAGGTGTGCCCTGTGACGTTAAGCACTGAGAAATCACTCCCAACACATTTTCTCCGGAAATTTTCTACAGTTGAACATTCTGGCTATACTGGCTTCTCCTAATCAAGGAAAACAATTAATTAACTGTAATTTAATTGTGAAGACAAGTGCACGATGTAATCTCGCCCCAATACGTAACTCCATAGAAAAGGCTTTCCAAACACCCTTGCATCTCTGATGATCATAATAATTATTTAATGCCAGGTTATTTTTACTTTGGTTGTTGTGGATTAAATATATTATTATTGTCATTATTATTATTACCGTGTGGCTATTCCTTTGTTATTATTCATGTATCAGGACAAATGATTGACAATACGATCATGGTCGAGACTGCTAACTTTTCAGTCAGCCTTCCTACAAAAGTAACAGGAGAGTTTGGCCCTCAATGCGTTGACATACGAGGACGTGACTTTCCTCCCTTCATCCTTAACTCTACCGCATATTCCAGGTCGGGAATAGTGGGGGGGGGGGGCAGGCGGGGAAGCAAGTACCTTCCCCTTACTCTACAGGTGTACCCATGTGTTACGCTTCCACATGAATCTGACGAATGCAAGAGAGTGTGTAAGCTGGTACTGGGTGGTTTTGAGGACTGCACTGATTTCCTTGTCTGAAATGAATATTTCTGGCTCGAAATTTAAATAAATACTAGTATACAAGTCTGGTGACCTCGGAGGCCAAGTAATGACGCCTCCACCACTCCATACAACCTGTTTAGTGTGCAATCTTGCTAGAGGATATCATAGGGTATGTCGAGACAAAAATGCAGGGTATGGTTTTCTCTATTCTCTTGGAAAACTAGAATTTAAAATAAGTATCACTCTTACTATCTACCAATAGGTTCTAACAGGTCGGAGCCCCTAATGTTTATGCAACTCTCATACCAGAACTGTTGTCCGAGCAGGAGTATACTTGTCACTCGCTTCAGTAAGTTTGCATTTTAACCTGTAAGTGCCCGAAAATCCGGAAAAATTATCACAAACTAGACATAAATGTAAAAAGTGTATATTTTCGTAATAGTTAAGGTCACACCAACACATCAAAGGTTTTGGTGACTCAAGAATGAGAAGCGTTCCGGCATTAAACTACAGAAAACGGTTCAGGGCTGCCGACAGTGGGGATCGAGTCCACTATCTCTCGGATGCAAGCTGACAGCTTCATTACCCAGAACACCTAGCATACTTCCTCACTCGGTTTTAATATTTTGTTTTCAGTCGTAAGCAACAGAACCACGTTTTGATGTTCGTATTATTTATAGAAATATCTCTAGAGAACAGCAGTGTGGGTGGCTCTAAACGTGAACAATCCTTACATTTACGATCCTCTTCTTACAGAAGCGTAGTCTGACTTATGATTTAATAAAAGCGTATGATGTTTAAGCAGCTCTTCCTACCGAGTTTTGGTCCAGGTAACGGTCAAACTAATGCCCATATAGTTGACAGAATCACCGCTACGGAACCGTACTATCGGTTATGGTGTAATAAAACTCCTGTCGTTCCTATAGCCATTCTTACTGAAACGTGTTCCGTGCTACAGCGCAATTTCACCGTGGTGGACTAAGCAACAATTTCACGAGTTCCACAGTTCGTATTACTACCTTAACACCTGATGTTCATAGAATTAATCTTGCAGAATCGTATACCGGGTTTCAACCTGATAAAACACCCTGGTTTTTATTCAACCTGTCGTAGTGAACCACAGTCCAGTTACGGCCCAGTAAAATCTCCGTCATAGGTAACTCATCCTAGGGACTCTCAATTTTGCGTCTCTTCCTGCAGTATCGCAGTCTGGTTACAGCGTACTAAAACCCCTGCTGTTTATACAACGTCCTACTGAATTGAAGTTTGTGTCACTGCGTAGTAAATTCCCCTGCTCATACAACCCCTTAGGTTTATGCAACACTTCCTACTGAACCCGTCTCGATCACAGCACAGTAAAACCCCTGCCGTTTATGCAACTGTTCCTACAGAATCGCAGTTCGGGTTATGACCAAGTAAAACCCCTTTCGTTTACGGATTTTTTACGGGGACCCGTCATATGTAGACTACGGTACAACACAAAAGTACACCCTGTAGACGTCACAGCTGCAGCAGATGCGGCTGAGTACTGGATCTTTTAAAATATTTCAGAGAAACGTTTTGATAAACTCACATTGGCGATAAAAACCGTTTTGTCCTCTGTCATTTTACATAATAGACATATTGCCTTTTAATTAAATTCTCATTAATACTCATATCACCATCCCACAGTCATGTTAGCTACGCTAATTATTTTAATATGAGCAGACACAATAGAAGCGCACTAATTATATTTTAGTATGATACATTGGTTGACTAAATTTAATAGACACATCAAAAACATTATTACAAAACTACTGTAATAATCTCCCTCTCTGTGTGTCTGTGTGAGTATGAGTGTGTGTGTGTGTGTCAGAGAGGGAGATCTGTTCTCACTCCAAATGGGATTCAATATCCAATACATTAATTTCGATATTAGAGTCTGGTCATAATTTTACAACGCAATTAAGAGACCGTACCATTTACACACGTACAATTTTCTGCAATTGATATAGTGTTGATTGTTACAGATGGAGAAAGTTCTTTCTGTCGAACAGTTAGTATTTTTCCGGATCAGGAACAACCCGATGTTCCAAAAAACCGTTCCAAAATAACAGTCATGGGTTTAGGAAATGGGGGAAATTAGAAAGTATCAACAGACTTCGTGTTCGTATATGCTAATTCCAAAATTGTTCCATCACTACGAGTTTCATGCTTCGTTTTAACTGGATGTTGTTTAGGGTAATTTATCCTAAACAACGTAAGTTGGTACCTGTCCTAAGAACTAGCAGCACCATGAGTAGGATCTCATGAATTCAGAGCGAATAATTTGTTAGCTGATGGCATGATTATTTAAAGAGACTTGCTAGGCGAAGCTGAATCTGCAGACGAAGAAATATGTATTGAGAGACATAAGCCTTTCACTTAATTACCTTTACTCATCTCACGGTATTTATGCATTTAAAATAATTGTTATAATACACTGAGTAGCCAAAAGTCACGGGAAGGGGTGTCCCTTTCGAAAATGGGCCGTGTATGACTCCTGCGGCGTAGCTGAACAGTTTGTAACACACACACACACACACACACACACACACACACACACACACACACACACACACACACACACACACACACACACACACACACACACACACACACACACACACACACACACACACACACACACACCAGTGTCGTGAAGTTGGCAACACGTCGCGAAGAAATACAGTAGGATACGTGTATTTTGCATGAAGTTGTATTGAATGTCCAATGTTATTTGGTAGTTCCGGATACCTTGCCCAATTTTACGGTCAGGTATGAAGGATTTCGCAAATCAAGACAGGCATACATTTTCAGGAAAAGTTTATGCATTTGCTCGTTTACTTGTCGATAATCATCCATAATACATGTTTTAATTATAAAATTTAGTAAACAGCTAAGTAGCATTGGAAATTCATGCAAATACACGTACGTTTTTGTTACATTACCTTTGAACTACAATATGTATGACAGAATATGACCATTGCTGAAAAAAGAAAAGAAAACGATGAGCGAGACTCGATCCAGCGATTACGGAGCTTTAACGTCAAGCACTCCACCGCCGTCGTCTTGTGCTCATGATTGCCACGGACCAGTACACAACCGACGTGAAAACTTCTCGTACGATTTGCTCGAGAACGACCAAGTAGTACGCCTTACTACTTGCATATTATGTTGTCTTAATGGACTATTGTCCGACTCGTTGGCTGAATGGTCAGCGTACTGGCCTTCGGTTCAGAGGGACCCGGGGTTGGCGATTTCAACCTTAAATGGTTAATTCCAGTGGCTCCGGAGCTGGGTGTGTGTGGCGTATTCAACATTAGAACTCATCCTAGGTAGGGCCCTTATCTTCACAGACATGCAGGTCGCCTAATAGGCTGTCTACTAGAAAAAGACCTGCACCAGGCATCTCCGGAGGCCATACGCCATTATTATAACAGACTAATGAAAGTTTACAAAGTTTGATGATAATCCGTGATACGAACGTCGTGGCCTCCCCTTGTAAAACGAATGCCGGGACAGTTCTAGTATAGGCCACGGCCACCAACCCCCTCACCTTCTCTGAAAATCTTTACAATATCACATCTTCCCGACCTGAGAGACAGAGATACCGTCTAGGAGGCCCGCCTCCCCCTTCAGGGGCGGAGTGAAAACTTTTTAGTAATCGAACGCTCCTTACTCTTGTCAGCCATTGCTACACTCCTGAAGGTGCCACTGTTTTAGTCATGACGACAGAGAAGAAATTCGATTCCTGGTAACATGAGGAGATATCCCATTCAAGGCTGTGGGATTATTTGAAGTATATTCTTCTGAGAGCTGAACAACTGTAATTACGGAGCAGATAAAATCGTGTGATGCAGATCTCGAGCTTGGGCTAATGAAAACAATGACGCCCACACGAGTGACATTGGCAGTCGATCTTATCGACCCTATCAATCGATACGAACCCGTGCGCCCGCTCATCAAGTCCCACCTCTTCCTCCGACACATTGTCCTCTCAGCCTGAGAACAATGAGAGAGTATTTAATAGAATCAGTGGTAGAGTGTGGGCCTCTGTATCCCAAGGTAGCGAGTTCGAGTTTGAAGGGCGGAAAAAGTCCATTAGACAGTCCATGTTGTACGATGTCGGCAAATTGTGACATATTTGGTGTTTACCCCACAACATTAATTAAAACTCAGCAAAGACGCCCAAAAGAGATTCGGCTTATTCTGCCATCTAGTGGGCATAGTGTAAAACGGAACGTCGAAACTGACAAGCAAGCAGCCAGATGGCGTCAAATTAAAATGTCCGCATGTGGTACCTGAGGCCATATTATTTATTTATTTATTTATTTATTTATTTATTTATTATTTATCGGTTTACCCCCAATGTTGGTTTTACCCCCGGACTCAGCGAGGGACCCCACCTCTACCCCCTCAAGGGCAGAGTCCTGGAGCGTGAGACATTTGGTCAGGGTAACAACTGGGAAGGAGAACCAGTACCTCGCCCAGACTGTCTCACCTGCTATGCTGAACAGGGACATTATAGAGGGAAGGAAGCTGTTGTGGTCTTAATTTAGGTACCATCCAGGTATTTGTCTGGAGTAGAAGTGGGAAACCACGGAAAACCACTTCGGGGATGGCTGAGGTAGGGATCGAACCCACTTCTATTCAGTTGAACTCCCGAGGCTGAGTGGGTCCCGTTCCAGCCCTCGTACCACTTTTCAAATTTCGTGCCAGAGCCGGGAATCGAACTAGGGCCTCCGCGGATGGCAGCTATTCACGCTAACCACAACACACAGGGGCACATTATTATTATTATTATTATTATTATTATTATTATTATTATTATTATTATTATTATTATTTGCGCATGGACACTGCTGGATCACGCAGTGTTTTTATGATTCGCCTTTCAGGTCTTCTATGTGGTTTTCATTTATTTATTTTTTTCACCGTGGGCTCTCATCGTTTCTTCAGTTCACTTGTTTCTTGGTCTCCTTGGACCTTCATTCTCTGGTTGTACTTCCCATCCGTTTACTTTTTTATGTAACATACTTCTGTCTAATATTTCTGATATATATATCTGGGCTTTCTCCAGGTCCTTTCTGACTTCTTAGATCCATGGTAGACTCTTCAATTTTCTCTGCTGTATGTTGTGTGTAAGCCTTGTTGTTTGGAGTCTGAACGTGTCCATAAAATTTCAGTCTTCGTTTTCTAATATCTGCTGCCAGGTTGGACAGTTTATCTATTTCTTTATGGGATTTCAGTCTGTATCCTTCTTCAGTTTTTTCTGGACCAACATTTTTCCTCGTGATCTTTCTGTCTTTCTTTCTTCCTTCAGAATGTTCTCTAGATCCCCTTTTCTATTCAATACCCGTTTTCCGCTCGCGTATAGAACTTCAGGTTTGATCACGGTACTGTAGTACATGATCTCAGTGTGTGGGCATGAATTTTTTGTTATAAATGTCTCATGTTCTCCAGTACGCTCTCTTGAGTTTCTGTACGCGAACTTTCTGTGCTTCCTTTTCCAACCCTGTTGGATCTAAAATTTTACTAAGTGTGGAACCCGTTTTATCTGTCCGTATTTTGTGTTTAGTTTCTGAATGTTGAATACAGTGATCTCTGGTGCTAATGTTGTGCAAGAGCGACAATGGATGCAGCGATGTAACACCAATGAAAAATTCATCTCAACTACACCAATACACACATTTGTTTTTCACATTGGTTTGCACCAACAGAGATGGTGAAAAAGAAGTGACTTTTACATCGTAGTTACACCAAAAATGAAGTACATTAACCAGGAAATTTCTGCACGAATTTTGTGCCAAGAGCACACCAAAGTGTTTCCTTAAACTTTCATTATTGACAACAACTCTGTTTCACCAAATTTGCTCCAGAAATGCTCGAAAATTACACCAAGGACTTGGGTGCATTTGTGGAATCACCTTGGTGTCATTTTTGTGCAAACTTCATGCAGTTTTCTTCGCATTTATCCCACAAATATAATGGCTCAAAATTGGTGTAATCTTGATATAAAGTTGGTGTACTTTTTGTGTATTTTTCGAAGCAAGCGTTGTGGGTTGTGGTACATATGTGGAGTATCCTTTGTGCCACTTTGTTGCAATATTAGTGCGTATTCTTTGGCATTTCATCCAAAATTACAGGGTTATCACAAATGATTTGAGCAATTGCAAAGCTCTAAAATAACTTCATTATTTGACATATTGTCACAAGGCTTTGCACACACATAGAAAAACTCAAAAAGGTTTTTGACATTCACAAATGTTCGATGTGTGCTCCTTTAGTGATTCTGCAGACATCAAGCGGATAATAAATTTCGTCCCACACTCAGAGCAGCATGTTCCTATGAATGGATTCGAAGGCACGGTTGATGTGATCTCGCACTTCTGGCAGGTTTGTGGGAAGAGTAGGTGTAAACACTGAGTCTTTCACGTAACCCCACCCAAAGAAATGTTATGGGGTTAGGTCAGGAGAGCGTGGAGGCCATGTCATGAATTGCTAATCATCAGCTCCACCACAACCGATCCATCGGTTTGGCAATCTCTTGTTTAAGAATTGACGAACATCACCATGGAAGTGGGGTGGAGCACCATTCTGTTGGAAGATGAAGTCCGCGCTGTCGTCCAGTTGCGGCATTAGTCACTTTTCCAGCATCTCCAGATACACGTGTCCTGTAACGGACTTTTCGCAGAAGAAAAAGAGGCCGTACACTTTAAACCGTGAGACTGCATAATACACATTAACCTTCGATGAGTTGCACGATTGCGTGAGGATATTCTGGCCCCCAGATTCGCACATTGTGTCCGTTTACTGCATGATTAACATAAAGTGTCATTCTCCTCCATACACTGTTGCAACCGTGCCAGAAATTCAAGGTGTGTGACTTTGTCATCGGGAGTCGGGGCTTGCAATTGTAAGCGGTAAGGCTTCCGCTTTAGTCGTTTCCGTAAGATTTTCCAAACGGTCGGCTGTGATATGTTCAGCTCTCTCCGTCGACTTCTGTGGGCTATGCGTGAAACTTGCGCGCACGCGATGAACTGTTTCTTCAGTGACTGCAGACCGACCCGCTGATTTCCCCTTTACAGACGCATCCTGAAGCTTTAAACTACACATACCATCACCGAATAGAGTTAGCAGATGATGGATCTTTGCGGTACTTCGTCCTGCAGTGTCGTTGCACTGTTATGACAAGCTGATGCGAGTGCATTTCAAGGACAACAAATGCTTTCTCGGCTCCTGTCGCCATCTTGTCTCACTGTTGCTGCGCTCTCGTGGCAGAAATCTGAAGTACAACTTCAGCAGACCAAAAATTTGAGTTTTTCTACATGACTGTTGACTTTCGTGACCATATGCCAATTCATGGAGCTCCAGTAAATTTATGAAATCGCTTCAATCATTTGTAATAACCCTGTAAAGTACAAAATTAGTATAAAATTGGTAACAACAACGCTAATCTCATTCTTCTCTGCCGCACAATAACATACGTTCTAGTTTGAATTGTTTTTCACTTCTTAAGCAACAGAAGTTTATATTTTTATTGGCATTTAAATTTACTTAAACATGTTTTTGGTCCTGGGTCCCCAGAGGGCCGGACCACTGGGCATTTGCCCCCACTGCCCCTCCCCACACCCTCGCCGGCCTTGCATACATGCACTTGCGTTGTTATGAGTTATGACTGTGCTGTAACGATGAAGTATCGCTTTTGTTGACATTGACTGTCATTACTAATTAGTGATAGTAGCAGCAGCACTCCACAAGAGACTTTTTTAAGTCATCCTAACCGAAGGAGAACAACCTCGGAAACAGGTCTACAGAAATAGCTTTCACATTTAAATCTCCAACATGAAGGTTTAAACGCGATGAATATTTAATAAAGGACGTGAAAGTTGCCAGAATCCTAATTATAGTTGTTAATGAAGAGAGATTACCATCAGATTACGTTTGAGAGACTTCCTTCTCAGTCACCGTGTAAGAATAATGTAAAGCAGTGGACTTCATTGCCTCCGGAAGTCTGGACAGGTGATACTCGTGTGGTACACCTCAGGGATCAGATCTCCACCCTCTGCAGGTGATATCATACAAAGTAGATCTGTGCCCGATAGTGTGGAATACAAGGTAGGACTATTGCGTTTCTTACTGCTGGTATCGCTCTACTACTCTCACGCACCGACCTCACACGGGAACAGTTTTGAAATTATGGTGATAGGCCTTACTTCCGCTACAGTCTCTAGTTTTCATTGCGGCTCCTTCCTTACGGTTGTATTCAGGACAAGTTCTACAGAAGTCCGGATGTATGGTTATCTGCCTTTTGCTCCCTTAGCCCTGATGCTAGTTTCACATGCAGCTGTGTTTTCTAGGACGTTGCTTTTCATTATCTCCTTTACAAAGAAGTCTGTCTTGTCAGTTGGTAAGGATGAGGCACTCTGTGTACAAAGTGCTCTTCTTCCAGTCTCCTCAGATTCTAGACTTGAGATATATCGAAGTTTTTCTGTCCGGCTAGCTGCTATTGGTGCAGTTTTGACGTAAAACAGGTACAAAGCTGCGCTCGGTGATGGTTTCTGAAGATTTCTGATGGTGATGGTTTTCCCGGTCACTTGCAGAGTTGTTTTCAAGTACTTATAGGTATTAACTAGTAGCAATATATTTATAACCGTCCCCGCGGTATAGAGGTAGCGTGCCTGCCTCTCACCGGAGGCCCCGGATTCGATTTTCGGCCAAACGAAGGATTTTTACCTGGATCGGAGAGCTGGTTCGAGGTCCACTTAGCCTACGTGATTACAATTGAGAAGCTATCTGACGGTGAGATGGCGGCCCCGGTCTAGGAAGTCAAGAATAACGGCCGAGAGGATTCGTGGTGCTGACCACACGACACCTCAATGTGCAGGCCTTCGGGCTGAGCAGCGGTCGCTTGGTAGGCCAAGGCCCTTAGGGGCTGTTGTGCCATGAAGTTGGGGTTAATATATTTATTAAAATAAAATGTACCAAGACGTACAGTAAATACTGGTGTAGAATTACTATGTATGGATATTAGTATAAAGTTGGATATATTTACGAGAGTTTAGATGAAGTGAAATGGCGTATGGCTTTTTCCGCTATTTGTTTTCCGTCGCACCGATACATACAGGTCTTATGGTGGCGATGAGATAGGAAAGGCCTAGGAATGGGAAGGAAGCGGCCGTGACCTTAAGTTACATCCCCAGCATTTGCCTGGTGTGAAAATGGGAAACCACGGAAAACCATCTTCAGGGCTGCTGACAGTGGGGTTGGAACCCACTATCTCCCGAATGCAAGCTCACAGCTGCGCGCCCCTAACCGCACGGTAACTTGCCCGGTCGTATGGCTTTTAGTGTCCGGAGTGTCCGAGGACAGGTTAAGCTCGCCTAATGCAGGTCTTTTTTATTTGACTCCCGTAGGCATTCTGATGTGGCTGAAATGATTATGAAGACGACACAGACGCCCAGTCCCCGTGCCAGTGAATCGAACCCGGGACCCCAGTGACCAAACGCCAGCACGCCAACCCTTTAGCCATGGATCCGGACACTGGTTTAGATTAATAAGAGAAGGAGCAGAAATTGTAGATATAGCTTACAGATATCAAGTGAGGTAATGTGAAGCTATTACTAGAAGGAATTGAAATGGGGGAACTATTGGGACAGATATCTAGAGGAAAGAAAAGTCTGTAGAAAGGTGGCCCAGAGAGTAGCAGATACGGAAATATAAACGCTAAGAGAAGAAAGTAAATATAGGAGAACTCTCGAGGAATTTATGAATATATATGCAGGCATGAAAACAACACGTGATAAATTAATAATAAAAAAGGGGTATCGGGGAACAGTGTTGCCAACTTATATCCTCAAGATCCGCTAAATACTACTAAAAATCCGCTAAAATTCCGCCAAGAAATCCGATCTCAAATAATAATAATAATAATAATAATAATAATAATAATAAAAAGTAAATGTCTGCACTCACCTGATCTGTGAGTTTCACTGAGATTAAGCCCTTGCCAGCGAGCCGGCGAGCTAAAACTTGTAGACGTTTTAGTGCCGGGTACAAACTAGGTGAAGCCCCTACCTCAAGGGCCACACACAGAACAGGCCAAAACATTAAACGGTCTTCCATCATAGCATAAATATAAATGCTACTCTCTCACAGTTTCATTATCTGTCGTCATTCGTCAACGAAGAGATAAGTAACCTTTCCCCACGCATTACAAATTTTTGATACCACGATCTCGTAACATCAAATCAAATAACGTTTTCCTCATGTGACTGCTAGCACCTGACAAGAAATACGGAATAGCTCAGAGGCAGACTGGAGTACAAATGGATAAAACGCTAAATTCCGCTATAATAAATCTAGAATTCCGCCAAAAAATCCGCCGTCCGCTAAATGGTATATTTCTCCGCCAACAGTCTTCTAAATCCGCGAAATTTAGCTGCAAATACGCTAAGTTGGCAACACTGTAGGGGAATGATTTGGTGGATGATGGAAGTTTATAAAAGCAAGACTTTTTAAATGTTTTAAATGTTGAAAACATCTCTTAGCAGGAAAAGTAGGGGTCCTCATACCACGAAACACGTAAAATGAGGATTCTTTAAAATGTGCAGAAAGTTGAAGGGGGAAAGGGTCGGGAAATGTTTCAAACTGTGAGCTCTATCACACAAAGAAACAAATTTCGAAAATCACTTACAAATGCAGTTCCGGAAAAACAGCCTAAAATCACTTGTTTCTTTTTTTATTCAACTCACTAGCCAGATTAACTAATTTACATAATTCTTTCTGTATATGTGTTCTTGATTTTTTGATTTTTTGAAAAATGTCCACACCGAATTTAGTTATAATGGCTTAAGTGAAACAGTGCATTGACTCACATTACCGCTCGTAGTGGTGCTTAAGTGAAGCAGTGCATTGACTCACATTAGCGCTCATAGTGGTTCTTAAGTTAAACAATGCATTGACCCATATTAGCGCTCGTAGTGGTTCTTAAGAGAAACAATGCATTGACTCACATTAGCGCTCGTAGTGGTTCTTAAGTGAAACAGTGCATTGACTCACATTAGCGCTCGTAGTGGTGCTTAAGTTAAACAATGCATTGACTCATATTAGCGCTCGTAGTGGTACATAAGTGAAACTCTGCATTGACTCACATTAGCGCTCGTAGTGGTTCTTAAGTTAAACAATGCATTGACCCATATTAGCGCTCGTAGTGGTTCTTAAGTGAAACTCTGCATTGACTCACATTAGCGCTCGTAGTGGTTCTTAAGTGAAACAATGCATTGACCCACATTAGCGCTCCTAGTGGTTCTTATGTGAAAATTGATTGACTGGCATTAGCGCTCATAGTGGTAGAAAAGGGCAAACCTTTAATCTAATCACGGCCGACTGGATCCCTCGCTGCGGGTAACGAGCTAGCTAGAGCGACGCAACAAGTCGGCCGTGATCTAATCGACTGGATAACTATGATTAAGAAAAGGCTTGTAATTTTTAGGAATAAATAAAGAATGTATTCTCATAGTTCATTATGTTTTATTTACCTAAAATTCGTAGCTCATATCCCTAGGATGTTGTCAACAATGAGTTGAAGGGTAGAACTGTGGATTTTGTAGAATTGGCTTTACGTCGCACCGACGATGGGATAGGAATGAGAAAGAAACGGCCGCAATCTTCATTAAAGAATAGCCCCCACATTTGCCTGGTGGGAAAATGGGAAACCCAGGAAAATCTTCAGGGCTGCCAATAGCGGGGTTTCAACCCACTAGAATGCAAGCTCACAGCTTCGCGCCGCTAACCGCACGGCCAACTCTCACTCTCTCTCTCTCTCTCTGTTAATATGTGCAATCTAGCCCCCCCCACAGTTCATTCTTGCGTACAGCTGAATGAAACGCAAAGAAATGCTGGGTACGTATTTCATAACCATCCTGTACTTGAAGTAACATAATTGGTTAAGCCAGACCACGTATCGCCTGTCTACCTGTAGTTAGCGGTTAGGTGGTTGTAATAATCCTTCGGTTACCTGATCTGGCTCGAGGAGAACTACACTGGGGTACTGAACAGTCGCCACACAACGGAACATAGCCAGACGTTTGTGGTTACGAACTGCGGAGATTTTCTTGTCTCTATTCCATTTTTACTTCCTTCCCCATCACGTGCAGAGCGGAAGTTCTTTGTTAAAATAACTCGGTAAGGAAGTCAATGTTCCAGCAAAAGGAAATACGGCTTAGGTTAGGAATATTGTGGAGCCTCGATACTAGACTCAAACTAATCTCTTACACCTATAATACTGACACCTACCACTAACTACTTTTTGACATTTATCGGAGACGCCGAGGTGCCGGGATTTTGTCCCTCGGGAGTTCTTTGACGTTCCAGTAAATTTACCGACACAAGGCTGACGTATTTGAGCACCTTCAAATAACCACCGGACTGAGCCAAGGTCGAACCTGCCAAGTTGGGGTCAGAAGGCCAGCGCCTCAACTGTCTGAGCCACTCAGCCCAATTATTATTATTATTATTATTATTATTATTATTATTATTATTATTATTATTATTATTAGAGCCCGTATTATTTGCATTATTAGGTTAGAAAGCAAACTTACTGTAGCGAGTAGCAAGTTCGCATAAACATTACGGGTAAAGCCCATCAGAACCCCTATAATTTGTTACTCGTGCTACATTATGGAAGGGCGGGTGGCCGACACTTGCTCCTAACCAAATTAGTTTGCAATCTAACATGTTACTGCATAAAAATTCGGGCTTTGATTATTGTCATCATTATTGTCAGTAGCGAATTCCCCAAGTATTGGAAGACGTTAAGCAAATAACTCAAAGAGTTCTTCTGTGGGTTCTTCTTGTTTTTCCAATAGGCCTTCATTCTTTCCCAGAAGGCTTCTTTACGTTCTTCCGACCGCATTGGTCTGTTTATGGTTGCTCTGCTGTAGTTTCCCTACTTTATGTCTAAAGACGTCTCTTTCTAGAATGTGTGTTGAACTTATGTCTGCGTTTTTGAGGTCCTTTCGAAGTTCGTTAAGCCAGGGTGTTGAGCTCTTAAGCGAGCTTACATAATCTATAATCCATTTTGCCATTCCATTATCCGGTAATCTAGTGAGATGACCGAAGAATTTCATTCATCTTTTTTAATGTCTATTTCGATGTTTGGGAACTTTTCTGTAGTTTGGATTGATTGTAACCTGTAACCGTTTTCGGTGTGTCTTGCTCCTAAGATTCTCTTAATGATCTTCCTCTCTTCTTGCTTTGTTATTATTATTATTATTGTTCCGGGTTTATCCGTGGAACGCAGAGAGGTGAAAGAAGCTGTGGGCTTGAATGGGTATATCTACAATATCAAAGATTAGTTTAAAACTTCAAGATAAAGGTTATATTTCTTTTAATATTACAAACTTAACAAAATTCTTCACTATGTGAAGGAACAAAATGTCAGGTACAAAATAGCAAACAAAAATGGGGAATTTACCAGTTTTGAGCTTCAAGCTCCAATTTACAAGCTTACAACGTCGCAAATGTTGCGTTTAGTTAGATCAGAAGAGATATATCCCAAAACACAGATCAAGAGCCCTTTGCTCCAAAGGTTACAAATACGGCCTTCCAAAGGCTCCACTCAATATTACACAAATCTCAGGAAAGAGCTTGCATGCTTTCCAAATTTAACCAAGGAAGCTGAGCTCCCAAAATCTTATAGCCTACTCAAGGCAACTTTACAAAAAACTTTACAATCTGGCCTCTCTAGGCATTACCTACAATATAGTTAATACAGGGGTATCTAGTACCCATACTACTGGGCCTTCGTGAAAAGAAGAGCAGGTTAAGTTACTGGCCCCAACTCAAAAATGTATGGAGGCGTACACTTGCACTCCTTGAAAACCGAGTTTTAAAACCCCGCTTGTGGCCCGATGATGAAGAGGCTAATCCCACACTGCCGAGGTGACTAAAAGAATAAGTTAGTTGGTAATTTACAGGAGAAAAACTGTTAGAATAATCGTAGTCACCTCAAGATAAATTGAAGGGCGACTCGAGAGGGTAACGTACTCTTTATCCCCGATTTACAGTTTAAGACTTCATGAAGTTTTACATTAGCAAGAAGTAGTTCACATTTCTATGAAACGGATGGTTACATAGTTAGAAATTAGAAACTTTCCCTCGGGTAAGTTTGCGGAGATAGCTACAGAGATATAAAACTGGTGGGCATTACCTGGGCTGATGTTCTGTCTGCCGAAGAATGAGGCGCCCCGCCTCCTGTCTTAACACACACACACACACACTCAGTAATTCGACGATCAATAAGACAAGGTAGCTTGAAAAAGCCGCAGCTTATATACCCGAGGGGAGAGTTCGAGAAGGCTCTGGACTAAATCCGGACACACCCTCTCATTTTATTGGTTAAACAAAAAGCTACAAGAAGCCTATGATTGGCTGAAAAATAATTACAGAACATTTGTGATTGGTCAGACTCAAAAGCTGGCGGGAAGAGAAGGAAGTGTTGCAAACCTTGGAACACCAAAATAAATGAAAACTTCTTTAAATCACTCATTCGTCCACCTTGCACCAGAGTGCATGACCTCAGTTTTATGTAGAGACAACTATGGAGAAAATTTCAAACTTCTTGATGTACACCAATACCAAAACAAATAAATCCAGTCAGTTTAGGAAACTTCGAAATAGCATGTTACTCAGTTATTCAGTAGTGACTTCTTCTGAACAATCTCCTAACTTAATGCATTAGCAGTTTCAAGTTTTGTTCGATAGATAGCGTTCCTTAAGGCGCTTCTTTTAAATGTGCGGGGTTGAGGTGTACCTCCCGGTACAATTACTAAAAATGAGAAACTATCCAATAGGCATTTATAAAGCGTGAAATCTTTGAACATCCTTTATTTTAATGTTTCCCTTGCTTTGCTATTTCTTCTTATCTCTAGCTAGCATATTTGGAGTTCACCTCAATACTCAGGTTTATTTTTCGGTATTGCAACCATAAGCAAAAGTCATAATTCTCTAGACAGAACCTCTCTTATTTTGAAAAGGACTTCAGCGGAGGCTGAAATCTAAACTACGTAATTCCACGGATAACTGAATGCACTGCGTAACTTCTAGTAGTCCTCGCAACAGCAGGATACTCGGAGAACATATCTAGCACATATCCGCGATCATTCCAACCAAGTTGTCAAGTGAAAAAAGTATGGATTAGACTTGTGCAGTTAAGCGTATTTATGTGTGTTTTTAATTTCATATTTCCTTCTTATACACAGGAGAGGCTCAAATGTCTAAAGGAAACTAGTCACTTGACAAAAAGTATAGTAGCGTACAATATTGAGTACGGTAAAAGTAAAGCTTTTCTGGATCCATGTTGATTTGTATTTTTTCTTATCTACGTATAAGGAATCCAATCTTAATATTTAAAAATATATATTTTCTACAGCCTGTATATTAAAGTAGTTTACAACGGGATGAGAAGCCAGGGCAATGTATATCTCTGTTGTAAAAGAAATATTATTTCTCGCCTTATTTATGTAACATCTTATCTTTAGAATACCATAATATGAGTAATTACTACACATACCTTTTACAGATAATGATGTTAATGGTTTACGCCTCCGCAACACGCCCCGAGTCTGTGAACAAAAATCAAAGAAAAACATGACGTCGACAAGTAGACAGGTTTGTATCAAAGAATAAAAAATGAAAGACTGCCCTATGCAATTTTCTTATAACACAAAGTCTCGAGATTGGATTGTACCTACGTTACATATTGGAATAGGATGGAAGTGAACACATTATTCATGCTCTTTCTTTTTGGGAAAAACGTTTGAGGAACAATATATTTATAACCCGAAGAATTTTCCTGTACATAACTGGTTAACAACGCGAATTGGCCGTGCGTAGTTATGACCTAGGATTCTTGAGATGGTATTTCGTGGTTTCCAGTTTTCACCAGGCAAGTGCTGGGGTTGTACCTTAATTAAAGCTACGGCTGCTACCTTCTCAGTCCTAGCGTCGACGAAATCTATCTATCAGTGCGACGTTAAACTATTAGCAATACATACACACAGGATGACCCAAAAGTCCGTATACATTTGACAAGGAAATACTTCACGGAATATTGGAGGTAGAGAGGAAATAATTGGGACACATGATTGGCATGACATGGGGTTGGCATGAGATGGCGCTTCATGCGATACACAAGCAATAATTAGAATAACAGTCGAAGACGATGTTCTTTAGAATACATGCTCAACATGTCGGCCGTCCTTCATTAACAATACTTATAGTCGAGGGACAATGTTGTGAACAGCCCTGTGCAGCATATCCGTAGGTATGGTGAGAAATTGCCGTCGGATGTTGTTTTTAGCATCCGTAGCTGTAGTCTTGCGACTTCAGATAACTCCACAACCAATAATCATACGGATTGAGGTCAGGCGATCAGGGAGGCCAAGCATGACATGCTGCGATTCCAGGTTCATCTGACGCCCTCTCTCACGACAGCTCCTTTTATACCGTACACGGGTCTCATGCGGCATCACCGACGCGTTGCTGTCCAGCGCCACCTATTGGCCTGTTTGTGCACTCGTTGTTGGTGTCAGTAAAACCCCATGCCATGTCAAGTCAATCATATGTGTTAATTATTACCTCTCTACCTCCAATATTCTGTGACGTATTGCCTCGTCAAATGTTAACAGACTTTGGCGTCAGCCCGTGTATTTGATCATCAGCACGCGGTTAGTCTGTAGAAATTCGCTGCTCAGTTTTTAGTCTTTTAATGATACGAGGTGCAATACTAAAGGTCTTCAACAGAGCAAGTTACAAATACAAGATTGTGGAGTTGCTTAATAAATTCACAGAGTCTTGCAGACCGAATATAGGTATTATTATCCACGAATAATAATAATAATTTTACTGATGCCGTACGTAGGAGACGCTTGAAATCCTATGGCCATATTTGTAAAATGGTCAATAATAGATTTACTAAAAAAAATATTAACTATATAATCAGTAAAAAGAAGGTAAAGTTAAACTGGTTGGAAGAAATTTTCAAGATATAAACACGATAGACTGTACCACAAAAATTGCAAAGTCTTTGAATTCTGATTGCAAATCCCACATTCGTGGAAAAAGGCACTGGAAAACAGTGGAAAGAAGAAGGGAAAAAAGATTTTGGAATAATAATAATAATAATAATAATAATAATAATAATAATAATAATAATAATAATAATAATTAATAATTAATAATAATAATAATAATAATAATAATAATAATAATAATAATAATAATAATAATAATAATAATAATAATAATAATAATAATAATAATAATCGAGTGCCTTAAGTACAGTTTGCTGACATCTAGGCTGCTGACTCCTTCTACGAGGAGGAACAATTCAGGTCTGACTGGATCAATAGTAGGGTTTCGAAGCACGATCACTTTGGAGAGAAGCTAGAGAGGAAAGACTCGCTCTGATATCACGCCCAGTATAAGAAGAAAAAACAAGCGTTAATAAGGAGCTGAGGACGATAGGTTCACACTTCCTAATTATCCCGCCTTCGCTGTTATCTAGATGGTGTATTATTAGATGTGGCAGGATCAAGATAAGCTCAACAAGTAGAACAGGTAGTAGCAGCACAATGGCCTGGTTAACACAGAAGCTGTATTTCTCAAGGCAGTAATTACACGTGAGGGGAGAAGGCTGCAGTAATCCCAGCCACTCGGAGAATATCCACTCCTGTCACTTTTAAAACTGACAAAGTTGTTCCTTTATTTCTGAAATTTCTCCCGCTAGAATTTCTAAATTCATAGATCTGTTCTTAGCACCGTACCTGCAGCACATTGTCTATTTGAAAATAAATTACTTTTATATTATTATCTACAAACAAATACAGTGCATTGAAAAAATGTCAGCCAAACAATAGGATATCATCCAACTCTCCTCACAACCAGATAACTAGTCGTGCACTCCACGCCGGGTGCTGTGCAGATCACAGCCCAGAGAGAATTTTTAAGCTTTTTGCCGGAAAGCAGGAACTCTGCCTTTTGCGCATGCGTGGCCAACTTTTCTGATGTGCTGTGGAAACAACAGCCAAGATATCAATTCACAGAGATTCTTCGTTCAATCAAAGAGAGGCAGCACTGATCACACTTGCATTTCGAGCAAAATGAGAACGTGGCAGCTCTTGATTCAGTAGTAGTATTTAAGAAGGGATCGCTCAAACAAACGGGAAACAAAATACTGTACAGGAAGCCAACAGCTATTCCCGCCAGGTCTTTTAATACTCCCAACTTGCCTGTTTCTTAGCCACATTTTTAAACTGATGAACTATAAAAAATTTATTGTACTTTTTATGTTGTCAAAATAAGAACATGATATTGTGATTTTTCTTTAGTTACAAAATGTCTGCTTTATAAATTTCATTATAGCAACATAACATGTAATTTTGCATTACGACGTTACTGGTTTTATTTAAATGATTTGGTAACATTGAGAAGTTCTATTTTTGCGCGTTCACATCAAGTGTTTCTGAGTTCGTGAATGTTTTGTCACTGCAGGTGTTCTTGTTGGTTCAATTAGTTTTGTATGTGGAATGTACTGTATATATGTGTTGGGGTTGTTCGCGTGTTTGTTCAGTATGGAAAACTCCGTGAAGAGCCTTTTGAAAACCACATGTTTTTAAATACTTTTATTTTTGTAGGGGGGCGATGGGTTACAGCACACGACTGATTTTCTGCACCAGTCGCCACTCTTGTAAGTTCACTGTATCAGAATGAAGTCATGTGGGAAGTTCGTAAGCTCGATCGGTTACGAGTTACAGGAAGTATTGCTAATAGCTTGACCTCTGATTTTTTTTAAAAGACAGTTACGCGTTATAACGCAACCTAATTTGTTTAAAGGGAGCGTTGTCTAGCCCGCTCTTCCATACCGGTAATGTAGCAAGGGTTCTCATGGGCCGTACCCCTAATGTTTATGCAACACTCATAACATAATTGTTGTGCATGGTAGAGTATACCTCTTATTCGCTTCACTAATTTTGGATTCTAACCTATTAAATCCGGGCTGTGGTAATAGCCTTGCGTCGCACATCTGACAGAGAGTACCCATCGCCATGTTAGAGTACCAACATTCTAAAACAAAAGGTGCTGCGAATGTTCATTATGCGGCTGAATGCACCACCTAGTTGATTGTCAGAAACGTCTGAACAGGTATTCCGTGGCAACCTCGTTCCACACGCTGGCGAAGTAATGTACTGCAATGTCGGTAACGACATGCCTGGCCCAAAACTTAATTTTAAACACGAAATATCTCCGCCCCCACCCCTCTGTCCAGCTAATAATTCCTGCATCACTTGACTTCATCCGATTGAACTCCATTACTTTTGTTTTGCACTAATTCGTTTTCATCCTCTACCCTGTCTTGAAGGCTTGGTCGAATGGTTAGCGTTGAGGCTGTCAGTTCAGAGAGTCTCAGGTTCGATTCCCGGCCGGATCGGTGATTTTCATCGCGTCTGATTAATTCTTCTGGCTCGAGGACTGGTTGCTCGTGTTTGCCCCAACACTCTCCTCTCCACAATCAGACAACACGCCACGCTACCAACCAACACAGACACTGATTACATTCCTTCACAACGGGTTGGGGTCAGGAAGGGCATCCTACCGTAAAACACAGCCAAATCCACATGTGCAACACAGTTCCCAGCCGCGATCCCACAGGTCTGTGAAGATGAAGAATGTTTTCACACAGACTGTGTCCATACACGAATGATACAAAGATAAACATTTTTTGTTTATGATCCCTTACCTGGAAAGGAACGATTATATGCAGATCTATGAAAATTGGCTGCGAACACAGCCCCTAGAATAATTTAATGGGACTTAGCACCTTTCATAAATGAGGTTTGAATGTCCTTCAGCATCAAAGTATTCCAACTTTGTCCTGAAGCTGCCAGTATTGTGTGCCAAGAAACTCTTATTTGTAACCTTGAAACGTTTAAGGAATAAATAATAAAAATTAAATAATTAAATAATTAAATAATTAAAACATAAATAATTAAAACATTTATAATTTTACACCTTTCCACTGTTAAATATCCAATTTCAACGGTAAAACAAAATTCTGAGCAATGGGGAAGGAAGAGAAAAATAATTTATTTATTTATTTATTTATTTATTTATTTATTTATTTATGTATTTATTTATTTATTTATTTATTTATTTATTTATTTATTTATTTATTTATTTATTTATTTATTTATTTATTTATTTATTTATTTATTTATTTATTTATTTATTTATTTCGATACATTGGAACTCTCCCTTATGGGTGGAGTGCGTTATTTGTACACCTGCATGTTGCAAGTGGCTACTAGGAGTGAAACGACTGAAGAATCTGTACTCGCTCTCTTGTCTTCTAAGCCCCAAAATATATCCATGATTTTATGTTTTTCGTGTCACGAGGAAACTTACGTACATATTTTTTTTTCATTTCAACATTGTTACTCCAAAATTTTAGTTACAGTTAAGCAAGTTTTCGGATTAGTCCCATTGTATGCCATTTTGACGTTCCCTACTTTGAAGGCAAGCGACGTACCCCGTACGTCATTTGTTATGTTCCGTGGAGGACGAGCGACGTACGGCGTACGGCGTTGAGTTCTAGAGCTTATACATCCGCTTCGTCCGACTCGTTGGTTGACGGTCAGCGTACTGGCCTTCGGTTCAGAGGGTCATGGGTTCGATTCCCGGCCGGGTCGGGGATTTTAACCGTAATTGGTTAATTCCAATGGCACGGGGACTGGGTGTATGTGTTGTGATCATCATCATTTCATCCTCATCACGACGCGCAGGTCGTCTACGGGAGTCAAATAGAAAGACCTGCACCAGGCGAGCCGAACCCGTCCTGGGATATCCCGGCACTAAAAGCCATAGGACATTTCATTTTTACACAGCTTCAACGTACTACAAATTTTAGCAGTGTGCTGGAACATATTCTGAAGTGCTTCTAGTTCACTAAAAAATACAAACACATCATCGAAACATGATTCTATTATGATACTAAGTTGGTACTACCGAGGCAGCTTGATAGCCACATGATCTCGCACAATTAATGTATTTTCTTTATTTCCTCAATGAATAAGTGTGTATATTGTGTTTAATAAATGTATCCTGGTGTGTGTGTGTGTGTGACTACGTAACTTTTCATGTTTTTAACATGCATTGTGAACATTTTAAAAAATCAAGTAGAAAAAAAGAGTTTTAATTTATTTATAAAAATCTGTGGTTTTGCTCCACTTTTGAAAAACAAGGAATCCATAGCTCAAATCTTGCAGAATCCAAAATAGGTTTGTGAGTGTAAGTCAGGTTATCAGTTATTATTGTACAAAAATGCTCAGTTCACTGGTTAAGATCTAACTTCACATGTTCTCAGTCTTCAAACCAAACCAAACCCCATGGCACTACAGCCCTTTAAGGGCCTTGGCCTACCAAGCGACCGCTGCTCAGCCCGAAGGCCTGCAGATTACGAGGTGTCGTGTGGTCAGCACGACGAATCCTCTCGGCCGTTATTCTTGGCTTCCTGTACCGGGGCCGCCATCTCACCGTCAGATAGCTCCTCAATTCTAATCACGTAGGCTGAGTGGACCTCGAACCAGCCCTCAGGTCCAGGTAAAAATCCCTGACCTGGCCGGCAATCGAACCCGGACCCTCCGGGTAAGAGGCAGACACGCTACCCCTACACCACGGGGCCGACCCTCTCAGTCTTCAATGTGTTTTAAACACGGAAGCAGTACCTGTTAGCAACGTTGAAATTTAAAGGTATTAATGAATCTTCCAGCATAATAGCATTTTAACAGGCTGTGCTACCGATTAAGTACTCCTCAGCAATAAAACATGTCAATTCTAAAACCTGAACGGCTGACACCCCTTTACTACGACCCTACTCAACTACCAGTATATTACGGGGAACTACCAAATAATTTACACAGGCCCCTTAATTTACAACTCCCTGACACAGTTTCTAAAGCTGACAATAAATTTTACGAGTCAAAACACACAATTCAGAAATAAAACAATAATGGATCTATTTCCTAAACTCGGTCACGCTATTAAAAGAAACTTATTTTTTGTTTGTTTTTTTAACTCATTGAATAAGTAGCATATGTTTCCCCTCGCCTTATTATGACGTAAACGTGTCTTATTTTTCCTAGAGAAAACATAACTTGTTCCAAAGCCACCAATGTGCATTAAATCAAGCGCGCCATGTTTCATTTGTTTTCCCTTTCTTATTTTCCGAGACCTACTGTCGAGATGAAGACCGACCGTGCGTCCAGCAGTGACACAGTACGCAGACAGGTGGCCGGGAGATTCAAGGCAGTCAAAACAAGATCTAGAAAGACGGCGACCAACAAAAATATATAATAAGAACGTTTAAATCTACTATCGTCTTCGTGATGGTCTATTTTTAAGACCGGACCAAAAATACATCCCATCTTACTTCACGTTTTAAAAAAGTAGCGAGAGCGTCCTGATTTTTTTCTTCTCCTTGGTCTTGTTTTTACTTCAAAAATTATTAATAATCTCAGGGAACAAGGTTGGTGCGGAGCCAAATGCCGGCTGTGCGAAGTCGGTCGTACTTATTGTGCGAGGCTCAGGAAGTGCACCCGACACGGTAACAAGCCATAACCATTATCCGACGTCGGAATATTAAGCAAGCCAAACCGCCAGCTTTTTATGACTGAATGCGTACTGAGAAAACAGGGTGAGCTTTAAGTCCGAACCCAACAGGGAATAAAACAGAGCTCGGATTTTTATGCAGCAATAGGTTACAATGCAAGTTGATTGAAGCAAGTGACATGTAGGCTATCCTACACAGCGGTTATGCAAAGAGACTTGCATAAACATCAAGGCTGTGGCCTATCAGAAGCCCTAGAATTTATGTTACTCTCGCTTCATTATGGAAAAGCGGGCTGCACGAGCCCTAGAATTTATGTTACTCTCGCTTCATTATGGAAAAGCGGGCTGGACGAGCCCTAGAATTTATGTTACTCTCGCTTCATTATGGAAAAGCGGGCTGGACGACCCCTAGAATTTATGCTACTCTGGCTACAGTACGGAAGAGCGGGTTGGACGATACAGGTTCGATGATGATGATGATGCTTGTTGTTATAAGGGGCGTAACATCGAAGGAGCTGGCTATGTGGACCGCCAACCTCCACTAGGAGAAGGCGCCTCAAGGAGAAGAACATCGAAGGTCATCGGCCCCCAATGCAGGTTCAGCCTATGAAAACTCCTAGAATTTATTCTACTCTCGATACATTATGGAAGAGCGGATTGGACGATACAGGTTCAGCCTATGAGAATCCCTAGGATTTATGCTGCTCTCGCTACATGATGGAAGAGTGGGGTGGACAATACAGGTTCAGCCTATGAAAACTCCTAGAATTTATGCTACTCTCGCTAGATTTTGGAAGAGCGGGTTAGACGATACAGGTTCAGTCTATGAGAACCCCTAGAATTTGTGCTGCTCTCGCTACATGATGGAAGAGTGGGGTGGACAATACAGGTTCAGTCTATGAGAACCCCTAGAATTTATGCTACTCTCGCTAGATTTTGGAAGAGCTGGTTAGACGATACAGGTTCAGTCTATGAGAACCCCTAGAATTTATGCTGCTCTCGCTACATTATGGAAGAGCGGGTTGCACGACACGTACAGGTTCAGCCTATGAGAACCCCTAGAATGTATGCTACTCTCTCTAAATTATGCGAAAGCTGGTCGACGCTTCCTACTAATCAAATTAGTTTGTATTCCAACTTATGACAGCGAACCAATAACAATTTAGATGCAGACAAGATTTAAATCATTCTGAAAGCACTGTTTATTTAAACACCGCAAGTGGGCCATCGACAATACGATTAAAATAAATTTATGGTAGTGCTGTCTCATGAGAATGCGGAAGTAACAAATACAAGAGGGCATTCAATATTGTCTTGGATCGGAAGCTCTTGGGGGGAAGTGATTAATGTGAATTCTTACAAGTTCTCGTAAAATAAGGTCTAAAATAGAAGGAAACTATCGTCAACTGGGATATAAGCCCTCTAAAGGGGTTCATATCCAGGTTAAATTGTGATAAACACAGGAAGCTGAAATGCGGAGATAAAAAGAAGAGTAAATATTGCCAAAACTGGTATGACGCAGCTAAGTATAACAAAAATGTGAAAAAGCCATCGTTACCAAAATGCACCTGCATCGGAATGAAACATCACGTTGTAAGTTTTACCAAGAAGAAAAGTCCTCTAAGTTTTAATTACTGTTTTGCTAGTGTGATAACATAAATGGGATTGTAAATAAAGGGCACATATCTCTGCACATTTAGGGGTTGCAGTAAGGATGAAAAGGAGAGGGCATTTAAGTCTATGGCAAGACCTCAATTAGAGTATTGATCCAATGTATGACCAGGATTAATTGATACGAAAACTGGAAAAGATCCAAAGAAGCAGCACGATCTGTTCTGGGTGATTTCCGGCAGGGGAGTAGCAAACGTTGCAAACTTTTAGCTGGGAAGACTTGTGAGGAAGGAGACGAGATGAACGAATGAGCAGTATGTTCCGAGCTGTCACTGGAGAGAAATAGCCGAAATAACATGACTGGAGCTTTTAAAGATATGGAAGGTAATATGAAGATAAAGCTGCACTTCAACAGAACAAATTTAGTCAAATATTCATGTATAGAATGAGGAATAAGGAAGTGGAATAATTCAATAAATTCGTGTTCTTTGAAAACATTTCTGTACCTGAGAACTAACCAGCGTAAGTCTCATTTTATTAATTTTTATCAAACTTAGAGCCATATAAGCGCAAGTCCTCTGTTATTTTATTTTTATGGCTATCAAATAATAATTAACCATTGGTTTAACTCTGCCAACAGTGGGTTTCGAACTAGCTATCTCCCGAATGCAAGGTGACGGCTTCGTGACGCAAGTATTATTATTATTATTATTATTATTATTATTATTATTATTATTATTATGTCCGCCTCTGTGGTGTAGAGGTTAGCGTGATTAGCTGCCACCCCCGGAGGCCCGAGTTCGATTCCCGGCTCTGCCACGAAATTTGAAACGTGGTACGAGGGCTGGAACGGGGTCCACTCAGCCTCGGGAGGTCAACTGAGTAGAGGTGGGTTCGATTCCCACCTCAGCCATCCTGGAAGTGGTTTTCCGTGGTTTCCCACTTCTCCTCCAGGCGAATGCCGGGATGGTTCCTAACTTAAGGCCACGGCCGCTTCCTTCCCTCTTCCTTGCCTATCCCTTCCAATCTTCCCATCCCTCCACAAGGCCCCTGTTCAGCATAGCAGGTGAGGCCGCCTGGGTGAGGTACTGGTCATACTCCCCAGTTGTATCCCCCGACCAAGAGTCTGAAGCTCCGGGACACTGCCCTTGAGGCGGTAGAGATGGGATCCCTCGCTAAGTCCGAGGGAAAAAACCGAACCTGGAGGGTAAACAGATTATTATTATTATTATTATTATTATTATTATTATTATTATTATTATTATTATTATTATTATTATTATTATTATTATTATTAAAGTAGAGTGAAACTAGATGCACGTACATTCTGTACTTTTGTGACTTTTGAAGCGACCCGTTCTTTATTCGCTGCTCATGATGCAAGTCAGAAGTCTGCTATAATCATTTCTGTCCTCCGTGACTCAGGTGGCAGCGCGTCGGCCTCTCACCGCTGGATTCCGTGGTTCAAATCCCGCTCACTCCATGTGATATTTGTGCTGGAAAAACCGGAGGTGAGACAGGTTTTTCACGGGGTACTCCGGTTTTCCCTGCCATATTTTTCATTCCAGCAACACTCCCCAATATCATTTCATTTCATCTGTCAGTCATTAATCATTACCCCACGGGAGTGCGACAGGCTTCAGCAGCCGGCACGATTCCCATCCTCGCCACTAGATAGGGGCTTCATTCATTGTCGAATGACTGGAAACAAGCTGTGGATTTTCATTTCAGGAGAGTGGTAAAACGTCTGGGATAAATGTTCATCATTGTTCTTTATATATTTTGAGTAATTTGCTCACTGAACACATTCATCAATATAGTTTACACTTAAAATGGTTAATTATTTTATCGCCATAAAAATAAAATTACAGTGGACTTACGTTTATATGGCTCTAAGTTTCTAAGTGACGTAAGTTGCTTTGGCTGTCAGGTACAGATTTAAGAAAAAAAAGGCTAGTTAAGCAATTGAAAGGGAATCTGCTACTTGAGTGAGAGCCCTAAATGCAGATCATTGATTAATAATTATAATAATTTTGTGTGGCTATTTCTAGCCGAGTGCAGAGCTTGTAACGCAGACCCTCCGATGAGGGTGGGCGGCGTCTGCCATGTGTAGGTCATTGCGTGTTATTGTGCTGAAGGATAGTGTTGTGTGAGTTGCAGGGATGTTGGGGACAGAACGAAAACCCAGTCTACGGGCCACTGAAATTAACCAATGAAGGTTAAAATCCCCGATCCGGGCGGGAATCGAACCAGAGACCCTCTGACCAGTACGCTGACCATTCACCCAACGAGTCGGACATTGATGAGTGAATGAATGAATGAATGAATCAGTATATTAATGCCTTCGAAATTTTCTGATGGAAGCGCACGCTGAAAATTCCAAGAACTTTTAAGAGACCCAATCAGTTCACACTTCATGAACTGCAAATTATATTGTGACTCAATTCGATAGCAGAGCAACGAAATGACATGTTTTGGGCACATTATTAGTTAGGATGGATTCAAAAACTTACCCTGAAAGGGGTGGCTGAAGGCTGGAGAGAGAGTGAAACACTTCCAACAAGATATATCGACCAAATTAAACAATGCTCCGTATGGTACAACATTCCAAGTAGGATTAAGAAAAATAGAGCCAACTTCAGAATACTCCAGACGGTTGATCGACATAGAAAGGAATTCCTGCGGGACAAAATTTCTGGTACTCTGTCGTACCCAAAAAATCGAAAAAAGAATTATATTAGACTAGAAGATTTTAACCCGTAACTGGAGCACATTTTTTCTATCACTTCCGGAACACATACTATGTTTTTTAAGTACGATAATTTTACATTTAAGCCAAATTATTATCATACTGAGTAATCTAGAGGCTTGTCTGGACGTATGATAATTCGCAGTATTGGGAAGGTCATGGTTGGCACAGGAAAATTCATGATAAGGACCCTAGCATGAAAATGCTCAGTTTATTAATGTATTCAAAAATAAATTTCTACATGTACGTTCAATCTGCTTAATAAGTTATTTCCATATCTTCGTATTCTAGAAACATGATTGATGATCTAATACAGGGCCTCTCAGGGTGCATGCACTGTGCACGGTGCAAAAGACGACTTGGCTTGGTTGACCAGAGTGCAGACCCCCCACTCCTCGATTTGGAGCAATAGCGCTGTCTTTCTCTTTCCCCACGCCTGTCTCCCTCTTCCTCATTTGCTCCGTAGCTCTCCACATCCGAGCCGAGTTGAGCCGAGCTTAGCCGAGCAGCCCAGAGACGAAGCGTTGGTCCGAGGCGAACTGAGCGCGACCGACGCAGAGTGCACGGAGCTCTTGCGCCTCGATTTGCACGCGTTAGATTTTGGGCGTTTGAGAGGCCCTGATCTAATAACACAATTATATATTTTGAAAGCGAGACATAGATTTCTGCAATGGTCCATTAGGCTGCAAATTCTGTTATTAATGTAAGAAGGTTAAACGAGAGAAGCTAAATTAACGTTTTACAGTTCAATTTAAATAAGCAAAAAAATTGTCCACAAACAATACTAACAAAGAAAAATTGCAAAATTCAAGAATAATAATATAATACATACACTATAGACCGTTATGCCCTTCAGCGTTCAGTCAGCAAGCCTCTGAATTTATTATACGTCGCCACAATTCTCTATTTTCAACAAGCGCTGTGGCCTCAATTAGTTCTATACTTCTTATCTTTAAATCGTTAGAAATTGAGTCTAACCATCGTTGTCTTGGTGTCCCTCTAGTCGTTTTATCTTTCATAACAGAGTCCATTATTCTCCTAGGAAATCTATCCTCCTTCATTCGCCTCCCATCGCCCCATCATCGAAGCTGGTTTATGCGTACAGCTTCATCCATCGACTTCATTCCTAACTTAACCTTTATTTCCTCATTCCGAGTACCCTCCTGCCATTGTTCCCACCTGTTTTTACCAGCAATCATTTTCGCTACTCTCAGGTTTGTTACTTTTAACTTATGAATAAGATATCGATTCCACCCAGCTTTCGCTCCCGTAAAGCAAACTTGATCTAAGAACAGACCGATGTAAATATAGTTTCGTCCGGGAGCCAATTTCCTTCTTACAGATACTGTTGATCGCAACTGCGAGCTCATAATAGGTAATAATAATAATAATAATAATAATAATAATAATAATAATAATAATAATAATAATATGAAGTAGTCATTGATAATAACTCAATTTGGGGCACTAGTGGAACACATGAGCACACAGGACCCGACCTGGCTTACCGCAGACAAATAAAGAAACTCAGCCAAGCAACAATGCAAGCATCCGATTCAATAGTGAGACGTAGCAGAGTAGTGAGAACTGCTTAACAGGGCAGGCAACTGTTACAGAGTAATTCCCAAACAAATTCCTGCGTGGGTCCTGAGGACCCAAGTGTTCCAGTTACGGGATGAGCCTATTTTGTGTCTCAGTAATATTCAGTGCACTATACTCCACACTGGGTTTTCCCCGTGATTGTTCGGTTGCCAGGCGGTTGTCAATGTAAGAGGACGGCCGTGCAGATTTTATGGAACTGATAAGTTGGCACGGAGGAACAGACGCTTTGTCAACACGGTGCCTCATTAAAACAGTGTCTCAGACAGGACACCCACGACACGGGACAGAGATGTGTTTTAAAAGAGCTCCTTGAATCACTATGGAATAATTATAACATGTACGAGGACCAGGTAAGCAGCAGTCTCAGATGTGTGTCGTATACATGTTCAGTCAGCAAGCCTCTGAATTTATTATACGTCGCCACAATTCTCTATTTTCAACTAGTGCTGTGGCCTCAATTATTTCTATACTTCTTATCTTTAAATCGTTAGAAATTGAGTCTAACCATCGTTGTCTTGGTCTCCCTCTAGTCGTTTTATCTTTCATAACAGAGTCCATTATTCTCCTAGGAAATCTATTCTCCTCCATTCGCCTCCCATGGCCCCATCATCCGAACCGCTATGCCCCACATTCCCATGAAATAACTTAAAACAATGCTATAAACTGAACACGGACTGTTCCCGTAGAAAAATCCCGAATCGACTATGCTTATTGTCTAAAGGGGTCCAAAATCCAAGTCACTGGCCACTCATAATTGTACTAATCGCTGGTAAAGTAGAACAATGGTGTTCCTCACATAGTGGTACTAATCACAGACAACGCCCAGACCTATGGTGTTCCTCACATAGTGGTACTAATCACAGACAACGCCCAGACCTATGGTGTTCCTCACATAGTGGTACTAATCACAGGCAACTCCCAGACATATAATGTTCCTCACATAGTGGTACTAATCACAGGCAACTCCCAGACATATAATGTTCCTCACATAGTGGTACTAATCACAGACAATGCCCAGACCTATAGTGTTCCTCACATAGTGGTAATAATCACAGACAATGCCCAGACCTATAGTGTTCCTCACACAGTGGTACTAATCACAAGCAACTCCCAGACCTGTTGTGTTACTCGCATGATGGTACTATTCACACGTAATCCGATGGTTCAAAATTCAGCATCCCTTGGTCGCCCCTTACGACGGGCAGGGGATACCGTGGGTGTATTCTTCGCCTTAATTGGACCGTTATTTTGACAACTACTCCATTGGATACAACTGATGAACTCTTAGCACATTATGATCTATAACCATGAAAACAAGATCTCTGTTTAAGGATTTCTATGCTCGGACCTGAGGCCCATATACCTGCGCACGGATTTCACGCCACTCTAAAAGAAAAAATAATACAATGTTTGGCTTTGCCAAGAATGCAAGGTATGTTGTTGGAGGGTGTATGATACTGTGACCACTTGAGCTGTATGTCAGCTCACAATACAATACCCTCCTTCCCCAACCCACCGTCTTCAAGTGAATGGACGAGCCATCGGTCCAGTGATTGAGAGAGTCACTTCTCTGGCAGCCTGCCTGACTAGCACTGTACACTCGTGGAACGAACAAAATGGACACTACCGTAATGATTTAATAATGCTTTTTGGCTTTACGTTCCACTAACTACCTTTACGGTTTTCGGACACGACGAGGTACCGGAATTCAGTCCCGTAGGAATTCTGTTAGTGCCAGTAAATCTACCATTTCTTAGCAAAGTAGGACTACCCGTACTACCAAAAACGTAAGTTAAGCAATTTTTTCAGTTGTGCCGCAAGTCGAAGTGGTAAAGGGTACACAAATGTTTTAAATTGTGAGTCCTGAGCCCTGTTTCATAAAACTAACTAATAATATTAGAAATAAAAATAATTATTAGTTAACCAAATTTTGTTTCATAAAGATTTACACATGACTAATAAATTATCTTCACTAATAATATTAGTTCATTAGTCAGCTGATACAAATGAAGGTTAGAATCGGTCTGTTGCATATGCTCTTGGTTTGGGTTTGTTCCTAGCAAGAGGGTAATGCTTGACTACAACCGACTATTAATCCACATGTTCAAAAGGCTCAGTTGATATTTTGGGTGTTGTGACTTCAATACATATGAAAATGGATAAAAGAAGTGAAAATAATGTGAGAGAAGAAAATTTCTTTGCGAAAAGTGATTGAGTTAAAGCGTCAACTATTCGCAGCCTTTTTGCACACTATAACCCTCCTTGTTCCTTTTACTTTTTTATTTCATGTGCTCTTAAAAATCTCTGTTCAGATGGACTAGCAAAATCTTTGTTTACTACCCCTGTTGGTGGGGGCAGTAGAATAACAGCCACAGTATCCCCTGCCTGTCGTAGGAGGCGACTAAAAGGGGTCCCAGGGCTCTCAACTTGGAAGCGTGTGTTGGCGAACATGGGGCACTGAAATGAGTCCTGCCATTGCTTCAACTTACTTCTGCCAGGCACATTTTCATCTACCCTTCTGACCTCCCTTGTTCAACTCTTATTTTTTCCGACTCTGACAGTATTTGGTTGCGAGGCCAAGAGAGTCTCATTTTCACGCCCTTCGTGGCCCTTCTCTTTCTTTAGCCGATACCTTCATTTTTCAAAATGTCGGATCCTTTCCATTTTTTATCTGATTAGCGTTATTATAGATGACGGTTGCCTAGTTGTAGCCCACTTCCTCTTAAAACAATAACCATCACCAGCATCATCTTGGTTTACTGGTGATATAAGCCAAGATTTTAAAAGATACTTGGAGTGTCCGAGCAGAACTGCACTAGAGAAACACAATTATACTGTGTATCACTACCAACCGTGCCGGCCCCGTGGTGTAGGGTAGCGTGCCTGCCTCTTAGTCGCAGGCCCCGGGTTCGGTTCCCGGCCAGGTCAGGGAATTTTACTTTTCTTAGTCATGTTGTCTATGAAACAATTTACTAATATTATTAGGAACATCTACTAATAATTTTGACTCATAAACTAATAACTAATATTATTAACTAATAATTTTATGAAACATAATACTAATATTATTGATTAATATTATTGGTTTCTTACTAATAATATTAGTGGAAGATGTTTTATGAAACAAGGCCCTGGATAGCTCTATCAAACTAAAAAGTTCAAACTTCGAAATTCACTTCCGGCCTCATTGCAGTTCCGGAAACACAGCCCAAAATTCCATTTTTATTTACTAGTTTTCTTTTTTATTCAAATCCTAGCCAAATTAAGGGGGAAGACCCAGCTTAACACGGGGAAAATAGGCCAATATTCATTCGATTGCTATGTACTATATGCTACAAACGTTGTTGACAAATGCTGTATATATTCCAGTATTGGCATGCTTCAGAGCAATTAGAAGCAACTTCAATAAAGTCAAAATTCTACAGTAATTATAATTTTTTTAAATAAAATGTTAAAAAATTCCCGCCTTTTTAAAAGTAACTCCTTCATAACTATCTTACTGTTTCACAGATAATGATTTTTTCAGGGTTTCCTCCCATAGTGCTGTACCTCATTCAGATCAATAGGATTTATATTAGATTTTATATAACATATTTATTTAGATAAATATTAATATTTTCAGGTGCTCGGAATAAAAACTCGACAAAAATATCTTAATCAGTCTATGTTTATGACTGAGGTTCATTTTAAAGTTGGAGGTTTGATGCACACTTTAAAAAAAGGAAAAGTACGAAAATTCTTAATAATAATACTAATAATAATAATAATAATAATAATAATAATAATAATAATGATGTTATTTGCTTTACGTCCCACTAACTACTTTTACGGTCTTCGGAGACGCCGAGGTGCCGGAATTTAGTCCCGCAGGAGTTCTTTTACGTGCCAGTAAATCTACCGACACGAGGCTGTCGTATTTGAGCACCTTCAAATACCACCGGACTGAGCCAGGATCGAACCTGCCAAGTTGGGGTTAGAAGGCCAGCGCCTTAACCGTCTGTGCTACTCAGCCCGGCACGAAAATTCTTATAAACTTGGAATTTATAAGGGAAATAGTGGTATGTTGTTAAAAAGACGGGGAATTTTGAACATTTTATTTTAAATTATTAGAATTTTGACATTATTGAAGTTGCTTCTGGTTGCCAGTAAGCATGCCAATACTGGGATATGTGTAGCAATTGTCAACAACGATTGTATCATATTTAACAATCCAATGAATATTAAACCTTTTTTCCCCTTTGTTAAGCTGGGTCTTCCCCTTAACTTATTTACATAATTCTTTCTTTAATTGTGTTCCTTGGTTCAATACCCTCAGGTATAAGGGCTTAAGCGAAACATTGTATCGACTCACATTAGCGTTCGTAGTGGTAGAAAAAGGCGAGCTACTGATCTAATCGACCACATAACGTTAAGAAAAGGATTGCAATTTTTAGGAATACATGTAGAATATATTGTCATACTTTATTATAGTTAAGCTAAAATTCGTAGCTCATATCCCTGGGATATTTTCAACATTGAATTGCTTACCTGAAGGGCTAGAACTGTGGATTTTTGAGCACGTTCAAATACCATCGGACTGAGCCAGGATCGAACCTGCCAAATTGTGGTCAGAAGTCCAGCGCCTGAATCAGCTGATATACTCAGTCCGGGACTATCTGTTTACTGTAGGATGGCCCTTTTAGTAGCCTACATATACCACCTTCTGTTTCTCCTCCTCCTCCTCGAAGTACCATATCCTCAGTGAACTGTGATGGTCAGTCTAGTCCAGGCCTCCCAATCAACCGCTGCTGTAAATAAGCCAGCTTATGTGGCGAGTGTTTCACTAGTCAGATGGTTTACATTAACTACGCACATACTTGTGTTGTTCTTGACTAATCAGGTCCTAAAAAAAGTAAAAAAAAAAAAAGAGAGGCATCCTTCGTCAAGCTCAGTTCGTATATTTTCTTGAAATAGGTCGAAGTTAGTGCGACTAAGAATGCAAAGGGCCTTGGACCTTGGGCATGCTCAATATTCCGCGGTCCATCCACATTAACTTTCTTGTCACCTTGTGTTCGCGTTATGGTCAACAGCGCCACGGCGACTGACTACCTTCCCCTAATGTTTAAATTCATGAGGAAACAGATCCATCAGGAGGGGAAAAAATGATCTCGCGCACAAAGTTCTTACAGACCATTACGAAAATATTCGGTCGATAATCGGCTAAAACTTGCAAGATTAACTTAATGTTTTTCGTTTGGCCTCCCTTCGCTTGGTACAAATATTAAAAGACGCCAGAGAGTCTGATTGCTGTCGCAGAGTCATTTAACGTTACGTCAGCCAGAGATATAGAATTGTCACATGTAATACCCTTAAATGCCATTTACCGCAGTGGGATGTGAAGGAAAAAGACTAACCGACAGACACCTCTGGGGTACGGAATCAGAAGGGGCGTGGGGGTGGGTTTAATCCTCTTAACATTTGAATTTCTGTTTATCTAACAGAAACGTACAACAATGTACTACCAAAACAGCCCTGAAGAGCCTTGGCCTACCAAGCGACCGCTGCTCAGTCGGAAGGCCTGCAGATTACGAGGTGTCGCGTGGTCAGCACGACGAATCCCCTCGGCCGTTACTCTTGGTTTTCTAGACCGGAACCGCTATCTCACCGTCAGTTAGCTCCTCAATTCTAATCACGTAGGCTGAGTGGACCTCGAACCAGCCCTCAAGTCCAGGTAAAAATCCCTGACCTGGCAGGGAATCGAACCCGGAGTCTCCAGGTAAAAGGCAGGCACGCTACCCCATACACCACGGGGCCGGCAACAATGTACTACTGTCGACCAAAATACTACGTGCACTCAAGATTGGGGGTTGTTTATGAAAATAAACAGTAGATCTAAAGAAAATCCAGTATCAACAAAAATTTTAATTTACAGTTTAATATTTTTTATCGCAGGTGGGATACAACAAGTGCCCATTTTTAAGCGTATGTCAACAATGCGGGGGACTTTAAAGAATTGTTTCTCAAATACCTGTTCTCTGATCGATTCGAAATTGTAAGACATATATATATTGGAATGGATTATGTATTGTTTATAAAATTCAGAATTTTATTGTTTCCAAGGTAACTTTTCAGCTCGGGGTAATTGGATGTTGCGTTTCTGAACACGTTGTGATCTTAATATACACGACTAGCGGCAGTACGCATCGCTGACGGGGCAATTGTCGAACTCCCCAGCTACTTTCCACCAATATTCAGACAGGCTGTTTTTTTTCGGAGGTTGAAGTAATCCCATCTATCGGAGATTAGTGGCAGCAGAAGAGACAAATCGCATCACAACAACAGCCAATATAAAATTTTTGTTGATCAGTTTTATGAGCTTGCGATATTGTAGGCCTTCACATTTCGTTTTCTTCCGACTCTGGAATATTGGAGCATCTAATGTAAAGGAAGCCCTTCCTTCTTTCGTATCTTCTTCTTGTCTAATTCTTCAAGCTATCGTCCCTTTACAATTTTTCTCATTTTTATAATCACCTTCACATTTTTCCTTGTCGATACGGACCGATAACCACCTGGATTTATACCTTAAGACAATCATGACAAAAACCATCGCCAGTCAACATAATTAAACACCAACAATACTTGACGTTGATATGGACTATGTAACACAAATTAAATTCATTATTTTACTATCATAATCGGTACCATAAAAATGTATAAAACACAAATGATTGGAACTTTCATTATCCATAACTTTTATTACGGTAATAATAATAATAATAATAATAATAATAATAATAATAATAATAATAATAATAATAATAATAATAATAATAATAATAATAATAATCGTATGGCCTCAGCTACCGTGTGCAGACATTTCAATTTGACGCCATCTGGCTGTCTGCTCGTCAATTTCGACGTTCCGTTTTACTCTAGGCCCCCACTAGGTGGCAGACCGAGTAAACCGAAACTCTCCTGGGCGTCTATGGCTGAGATTTAATTAATTTTGTCGGGTAAACACCAAATGTGTCACCAGAGATCTTTTACATGCCGACATCGTACGACATGGAGTGTCGAATGGACTTTTTTCCGCCCTTCAAAAATCCGACTACCTCTGCCGGGTTTGAACCTGCTATCTTGGGATCCGGAGGCCGACACTCTACCGCTGATCCACAGAGGCAGCTTTTTATTACGGTATGTAATACTTTTTGATAGGCATAACACAGGTATTTTAAAAATTCAATTTTAGGCACCTTCCCCTAAACTACCATTTCACTCAACATAAACAAAATTATTTATATGCATCGTTCCCCGACTTTACATAGCGATTTTTATTACATTCTCTTCAGCCATTTTCTCGTGATGACCGTAGACAGACAGACAGACAGACAGACAGACAGACAGACAGACAGACAGACAGACAGACAGACAGACAGACATGACGTAACATTAAAAAGGTGCATTTTCTTGTTACTGTGAATACGACCGATACGGAAATTTCATTCTTTTCAAATTCTGAGCAATGTACAAACACAACTCTTATTTTACGTAGGTAGAGTCATAATTCATGCCAACTATATTTTTTCTCGCGAACAGGAGACAACAACACGGAAAATGTAAGATATGCATTTGAAAACGTACGATATGTACTTGCATATGATGCCACTAGATGGTGTTATGTAAACAACAGTGTGGGTCTAAGCATGCCCCCAAGTTCAATGTGTGAGTGAAAGCATCAAAAAATGGAAGTCAACAAGCAGGAGCAACTATCGTATATTAAAATAGCAGTTCTCCGCGGCAAAAATGCACGCCAATGCCATGCAGAGCTGCGGGAAGCATTAGGTGGACAACGGTTTGCTAACAAAGAGGACATCGTAACAGCATTTCGGAGAGAGGTGTCACACGTTAGCGATACACATGCAGCGAATGGTATTTAGCGCTTGCCCCACCGCTGGCAACGCACAGTAGAAACCTTGGATGATTATTTCGAAGGTCTGTAACCAGTGGAGACCAGTCCTTTGTACGTAGTTTTGTGTATTTGCTGAATATACCATAACAAAACAATGTTTACCAATGGCCTGTGTTCTGTCACTTTCCTACGAGAATCTCCTGAAGTCAGAATTTAGGCTTCAGGCACTATGCGTAAGTACATGTCTTATAGTTCCAAATGCTTATCTTAGATTTTAGGCGTTGTCTCCTTTTCGCGAGAAAAAAAAGTTGCCATGACTTATGACTCGATCCTCGTATATATAGAGATTTTAGAATTCAATTTCACCGTCTTAATGGAAGGGATGAGCCTGTTTATCATTAGTTAATTCATTGTATCCTGTTATTATAATATGTACTTCTGTTTTCATCTGCAGTTTAGTTTTATACTTAAAATGTATCACAACCACTGCAGAAAAACCGCAGTCACAAAGGTAAGGCGTAGTGAACGGAATCAAAGCATCGAGTGTGGAAACATTTAGGCCTACATTCATTCCTGATGGGTATTATGAGATTATGGAAAGATGGCAGACTTAACAATATCCAGTAGAAGCTCTTTTAAGTAGGCGTAGTGGTCATTTCACAATTTCGGGAACAACTGCACTAGGTAGAACAGATAGGTGTTGCAGGTTTACCTACTGCAGTGAAATTTGCTTGAATAAACCTTGTGTAAACTTTGACTCTCGGAGTTTAGACAAAAACTTCAGGAAGGTAATGCTTGCAGTGTAGGTTAAAATACAAGATAATTTGTATTGTATGAATTGTCGTAACGTAACTTCCAGCGGTTTTGATAGGCCGGGCCCCTAATGTTTATGCAAATCTCACAACAAAACTGTTGTTCGGCTAGCCTATACTGTTAATCACTTGAGTAAGGTTGCATTCTAACCTATTGATGCGTAAATATCGGGACTCTAGATATAATTATGTAGCGATTATTGTTTGAGATCGTTTGTCACAATGATGAAGTATTATTATTTCCGAAAACGTAGAACCTGGAAAGCCACTGTATGCATTTTTTAATATTAATTAGTGCCATAGTCTCAACTTGCATAAAAATGATGATTCGGTCCAATTCTGCCCAATTATTGTTTTGAAACAGAGATTCACAAACTTATTTTGTTCACTTGGGCGAGGATGTTGAAAAAATTTTCAATTTATTTTTAACTGAGGGCTTCTTTATACACACTAATTCGTAGACTATCACTTTTTAAGTTCGGTAAGTCTAGCCACCGTAGTTCAGGCGGCAGCGCGTCGGTCCATCACCCTGGGTTCCGAGGTTCAAATCCCGGTTACTCCATGTGAGATTTGTGCTGGACAAAGTGGAGGCCGGACAGGTCTTTCTCCGAGTACTCCGGTTTTCCCCTGTCATCTTTCATTCCAGCAACACTCTCAAATATCATTTCATTTTATCTGTAAGTCATTAATCATTGCCGCAGAGGAGTGCGACAGGCCCCGGCAGCCGGCACAATTCCCATCTTCGCCGCAAGATGTGGGCTTCATTCATTCCATCCCTGACCCGGCAACTGAATGGAAAACGGATTTTAGGTTTTCATTAAAGTCTTACCAACATATTTTGCTAATATCATTAACAGTTTAGGCAGCGTAAGGCGAAAAAGTGTTCGCTTGGCGTTTTCTTAGAGTTGTTGCACACAGTCTGTAAGTGGTCAGCTTTACATCGTCACAATTCAACGTGTAATATAGGAAAACCTTCCTTGGGAGATGCTCTAGGCACAGTAGCGGCTCGACGTGGCGACCACCCACTACGATACAAACATTGTACCTGCGTATCATGTTCCGCTACACTCCCTCACAAACACCTGGTAGTCCCACGCAAGCAGACCATCCTGTGTCTCTACCGAAGTCTCGTAAATCGGACTCTTCTTGTAAGTTCCCGTAACTGGACACAGAACTATTGTCACAACAATTCACGCACTCCACTCCGCCGTACGTGGGTTCATATTCAAAATGTTTCCCTACTCTAGAAGTCCTCAAACTGTGTAATAGGAATTTAGATACTCTATATAACTCATTCTGTGGAACGAAAAATATTAAACGTTCCGCGCGTACATTTTCTTAATTACACGGAAAGGCATAGAATCGTGGGTATATTTTCGTGCTTAGAATACGAGAGAACTAGTACAGATTCTTTGACTGTTTCCCACTTAGTAGCCTCTTACGGCATACTCTCCACCCACAGGGGAGATTAGAATTCCAATATATCGAAAGAAAAATGAATGTATTCACGAAACAACGGTAAGGCTCTGTACTGAGGAGTAGAACGATGTTCACTTGATACGAGATGTTCTCAAGCTCTTAGTTACAGGAAGGAAGCACACAGTGTGAAGGGCGCTACTGACCTAGTGTACATAGACGAACACTGGTAGCAGAACGTGGTTCACTTGATACAAGCTCTTAGTTACAGGAAGAAAGCGCACAGTGAGAAGATGGCGCTACTGACCTAGTGTACATAGACTAACACTGGTAGCAGAACGTGGTTTACTTGATACAAGCTCTCAGTTACAGGAAGAAAGCGCACAGTGAGAAGATGGCGCTAGTGACCTAGTGTACATAGACGAACAGTGGTTGTCATGGTTACAGTAGCGTCGGGAAAATAATAACAATAATAATAATAATTCATAATTTTGGTACCACATCCTCATGGGATGTCATCTGGTTCTTGTTTCAGCAACTCGGAAAAGAGTGAGTATTGAGCCCATGCATTCTCGTAGATTCCGTAGGCAAGGTATTCTTCTTCCCCTGAAAGAATCTATCTTTTCGAATGATGTGGCTAAATTACTCAAGTTTCCTCCTTTTGATCTAGTGCATGACGTTCAGCTCTTTGTTCAGGTGTTGAGTACTTCAGTGTTACGTATCCTGTCAACCCATGATGTTCTGAGCAGGCGTCGCGTCGGTAACACCACATCTCAAAGAATCGAAGTTTTTTGCCGTTGTTCTCTGTTAGGGTCGTAAAGTAACACAGAAACTACATAACACCTAAGGAAACTGAGAGGGAGATTCCCTTTTACAGAGAAGTTTAGCTCAGTCCTTGCCTGTTGATACTCAAAGCGGTGGACTTGCTCCAATGATGTGCCAGCTACTGTCAAGTTAACACGCTTATGAATAGGGCTCGGAAGTTGAGGAAAAATAGTTTCTTTCTCGAGTGTCCGAAGACCTAACATAACATACCTGTAGGCCAGAAATTTGTGGATTCTATTTGAACTTTATTTGCCTTTTTTCGGCTTTTTAAAACATTATTGCTCCTTTTTTAGCCTTTTTAAATCTCAACGGGTTTTTCTGCAACTTCACCTCCTCTCGACTACATTTTTACTGCCCATTCTCAGTTTGAGTCATCAGTAGTTGATCCATCACCTCTAAAACATAAAAATGAAATAATATGAAACTAGTGCTTGGAAAAAATAGGGTATCAAATTATGTACAAGGTAAGAAGAAAATTTTGATGTGCGTGATTTCGAAGAGGAAGAAAGCGCACAGTGAGAAGACGGCGCTACTGACCGAGTGTACATAGACGAACACTGGTAGCAGAACGTGGTTCACTTGATACAAGCTCTTAGTTACAGGAAGAAAGCGCACAGTGAGAAGATGGCGCTACTGACCGAGTGTACATAGACAACACTGGTAGCAGAACGTGGTTCACTTGATACAAGCTCTTAGTTACAGGAAGAAAGCGCACAGTGAGAAGATGGCGCTACTGACCGAGTGTACATAGACAACACTGGTAGCAGAACGTGTTTTACTTGATACAAGCTCTTAATTACAGGAAGAAAGCGCACAGTGAGAAGATGGTGCAGTTTCTCCATGTTTTGCAACGTGTTGTCTAAAAACCGACGATGCTCTACACCTAAGAACCCGGAGATAATTATTGTTATGTATTGGAAACCCAACTAAGGTCAGGTTTCCTAATTCCAATTTCCCTAACTCTGTGGTTAAGCGAAATTTCATTCTACTTACACTAATTTCAATTTTTTTGTCTCCAGGATGTCGAGGGCGGGTTCGCTCGATTCATTCTAGGTGGAAAAAAATAATTCGTTCTAAATTCTTCAAGTACTATTTTTAACGATTCCTTTCTTTAAATGAAGTTCATCTAAAAATATATTATATCTGAAAGAAGAAGCATTTCACTCATAATTTTGCACTGTATGTCGCATACCACCAGATTTCTGCATTTTTAAATATTGTATTCCTTCATTAATAACATGTAATTAAAACTAAATTATGAATGAATTTGAATCGCATTTTAAGGCCTTTTTTTTGCCAGATTTTAGGTATTTTTAGGCAATTTGTAGGTCTTAAAATGCTGAGCCTTACTTATGACTATTTTCAGTGAGAGTTCCAGTCCAAAACAATATCGATGTTAAGTCATCTGGCCAGTGGACTTGGTGCTTCTACCGGATCTTAAGAACAGTTCATTTCCTTGCCTATGTCCATCCCATTATTCCGATCGTTTTCTTTCTCCATTAATTCAGAGGGGAAATGGCTCGAGAGAGAGTGCGTGAGTCCTTGTTGTCATGATAGTCCGGGATAAGTGGAGGCGGAAATTGGATTGGATTGGAGAAGAATACGCTTTACCAGACCGATAATTCTCCCCCCTAAGCCACAAGTGCGGTTGTTGAGAGCTACTGCCACTGTACAGTCTCGTACACACGCAAGAGTGCTCCATCTTCAACAACAAACAACGATACATCCCCTCACAAAAAGTGATCGCCTGTCAGCGCTAAGTCCTACAGTACAGGTAAGACCGGAAGTAAGGGTTCTTAATCAGGGAGATTTCTTGACTAATGAGCATACTAATATTTATCACCACTTTCCTAATAATATGGGGAAACACCATGCTTCCGGAACTACAGTATTTGAGAAATGACAACCTTCAAGTAATTAACGTAGTTTATTTATTCTTGTCCGGCCCCTAGGATAAATGTTACGCGTAGCGGATTTCGGTTCCCGGTCGAATCGAATATTGTAACCTTAAATGGTTAATTCGCTCGGCTTGGGGAATCGATGTTTGTTCTATCCCGGACACTCCTGCAACTTATACAATACACACAACATTATCCCCAACTACCAACCAACAAAAAACTGCGTACTAATAAATTTTCTCTGCTACACGGAAGAGCACAGAACCTGCTGTGAGAAGCCACCGTGAAAGGTGAGACCTGCCAGTCAAGGTTATGGAGAATCGCCTGTTCCAGGTAAAGACAGCCAGCCAAATATTCGCTGTGAGGACAGGAGAGTTTTGTTAAACAGCTAGTATTTAGTGAAGCGTTTTGGTTTATTGTCGAGTATAACTGGATACTTAACTGTAGAAAGGTGCAGTGTGCCAAATTCATGAACAGCAGTTATTACATAAAACTGTCTGTAATGCAGCATTTCCATTATTTATTCCTCGAACATTTCAAAGTTACAAATGGGAGTTTCTTTTCATACATTATTGGCAGTTTAATGACAAAGTTGGAATATTTTCGTGCTGAAGGAAATTCAAGACATTTATCAAAGGTGCTAAGTTCCATCAAATTATTCTAGCTGCTGTGTTCTTAGCCAATCTTCACAGATCTGCATATAATATTCTTTATGCTCATTCCTTTCCAGGTAAGGTATCATAGCCTTTAAATCTTTCTTTTCATCTGTAACTGAGTTTGCTAAGGAACTAGATTCGAAGATAGCAGATTGAAAGTTTCTTGCATGTTTTCATTTTTTTGAGGACCTTACGGACGCTTTCTATGTCGGTGTAACATTCTTTAACTGTTACACTTTCTACATCTGATGTATCGTATGTGATGCTGACAGTTTTTGAAATGTTCAGGTGTTTTGTAGACATTATCTCGTCTGCTACAGCTTGAATGTTAAAAAATGAACTATTCACGGAAATTACGTTGAAAGATTTCATAAAAAATCTTTGCTCCCTTGATCATTTTTTATAGGTTGCTGGCTACTTTCTTCTCACTATCAAAGCAAACTCAGAGTCACATAGAATATAAAATATTCTATGTGACTCTGAGTATAAATTTTATACACATACCTTATAATTTGAAGAGCAATTATTCACAAAATAGGACAGAATAAAAGTCTAGGCATACAGTTATCACGTCAGGAAAGATAAACAATAACAAATGAACGCCACATTTCACGATTCTTAAGAAATCATCAAGTAACTTAGTATTATTGCCATCTAGCGGTAGCATTTAACCGTTTGGAATTCTGAACAGACATATCCCCATTCGCATGTAATACTCCTCGGTATCGGGCACCTTTCAAACCATTCATCACATTTTTCAAGAATTTGGCACTTTGTACCTTTCCACAGCCAACGGCAGCAGCCGTGTTGAAACACCGGATCCCGTGAGATCTCCGAAGTTAAGCAACATTGGGCGTGGTCAGGAGTTGGATGGGTTGCCACGCGCTGTTGGTGGGGGGTAAGGGAATGGAGGAACGGAAAGGAACTGGCCACCCTACCGCACGTAAACTCCGGCTCTGGAACACCTCTGCGGAGGTTCGGACCTGACTTCGGGCAGAATAACACTTACCTTACCTTTCCACAGTTAGGTATCCAATTGTGTGTGTACTAATTAATAAAACGATCACTGGATTTATTTATAACGATAACAGTCGGTATTAAGTTAAACAGAAGTAAACATTTAAAACTAATGGCCAAACTGAGAATTTAAAATCTAAATTATCTTACATGTCCGCGTCTGTGGTGTAGTGGTTAGCGTGATTAGCTGCCACCCCCGGAGGCCCGGGTTCGATTCCCGGCTCTGCCACGAAATTTGAAAAGTGGTACGAGGGCTGGAACGGGGTCCACTCAGCCTCGGGAGGTCAACTGAGTAGAGGTGGGTTCGATTCCCACCTCAGCCATCCCGGAAGTGGTTTTCCGTGGTTTCCCCACTTCTCCTCCAGGCGAATGCCGGGATGGTATCTAACTTAAGGCCACGGCCGCTTCCTTCCCTTTTCCTTGCCTATCCCTTCCAATCTTCCCATCCCTCCACAAGGCCCCTGTTCAGCATAGCAGGTGAGGCCGCCTGGGCGAAGTACTGGTCATACTCCCCAGTTGTATCCCCCGACCAAGAGTCTGAAGCTCCAGGACACTGCCCTTGAGGCGGTAGAGGTGGGATCCCTCGCTAAGTCCGAGGGAAAAACCGAACCTGGAGGGTAAACAGATGATGATGATGATGATGATGATGAATTATGTTATATTCTGACGCGTCACACCTGGATACATATTCCATTTTTTCCTTCCGTAACACAAACTCATTACCTCGACCGTCAACTGTCTGTCATGGGCTGGTGACGTAATAGCCGTGATTCCCCTCTCCATCCTCGCATCGCTGCTCCGAGTACATTTATTGTCGTCGATCGATGTCGCGCTTAAAAAGAACATATTTATGACGCCCGCCTTCCAACAGCGACACGCCGTTCAAGTAGTAATAATCATTCGACAGGTCCGCCAACACGAATCGCAGAATGTCCCGTTTTGAGTAAAACAACGTTCCACAAGTCACAATTAACTATTTTATTACGTTGGATGAAAAGAGGTTTACAACTAGAGATTTGTTAGGTTGCTCTTATTTCCCTAGGCAATTGTATTCATTCCCACACCGATGTGTTTGCCAAAATACACAGAATAGCTTGTTTGAAAATAATTAAATTAGAATTTTCAGGCTATTATAGCTTAGAATGCAAACTAATTTGGTTATTAGAAAGTGTCCTCTAGCGCCTGTTCTTGCATAATGTAGCGAGAGTAACATAACTTCTAGGAGTTCTAATATACCGGGTTCCTAATGTTTATGCAAATCTCATAGCATAACCGTTGTGCAAGCTAGCGAAGCAACCAAACAAAAATGGGTGATTCGTAAGTCACTGCACAAACCTTTTGTGTATAATCTAGAGGCAAAGATAAGACAGAGGTGTTATCTAAAACATTTCCTGAATTGGCTTCATTTGAGAATTTTGCAACACAAAACACTGTACATTCGTCCCCGAGTTTATTAATTTAAGGACCAGAAACGCAGGTAAGTTACTTAGGTAGTGTACTTTTTTCGGTGAATGCATTCTACCCAGAATGAAATTCTACCCAGTTCAATTCAAAAAGAGCAAAATTAATTCTTCCCAGAGTTGAACTAAACAAAGGGATCACACTTTCAACACCAACTACGTACCTTACAGTAAAGTACATTCTATTTATACCAAACCATGTTCAAGGTGACGTTAGTGAAAGTGCAGACAGAAGTGCGCCTGACGTCTTAATAACTCTTGGAATGTCTTAAGACAGCAAAGAAAGCCCTCTCTTGTCGGAATCACCTGTGTGTATTGGCCTTTACAAACATCTACTCTTCTGCAATCGCTAGTTAACTAAACAAGCTGTTACTAATTGAACATAATGAGGAGGTAAAACTCAACAGGGAAATGTACAAGATGCTAACTGATGTTGCATGTATTCTGGTCATGCAAGAATTTTCCCCCAGACGCCATAAGATTGAGTTTTAATACGTACATACATACATACATACATTATCATTATAGACTGTTATGCCTTTCAGCGTTCAGTCTGCAAGCCTCTGAGAATTTACTAAACGTCGCCACAATCCTCGATTTGCAACTAGTGTTGTGGCCTCATTTAGTTCTATACCTCTTATCTTTAAATCGTTAGAAACAGAGTCTAACCATCGTCGTCTTGGTTCTCCCTCTACTTCTCTTACCCTCCATAACAGAGTCCATTATTCTCCTAGGTAACCTATCCTCCTCCATTCGCCTCACATGACCCCACCACCGAAGCCGATTTATGCGTACAGCTTCATCCATCGAGTTCATTCCTAACTTAGCCTTTATCTCCTCATTCCGAGTTCCCTCCTGCCATTGTTCCCACCTGTTTGTACCAGCAATCATTCTTGCTACTTTAATGTCTGTTACTTCTAACTTATGAATAAGATATCCTGAGTCCACCCAGCTTTCGCTCCCATAAAGCAAAGTTGGTCTGAAAACAGACCGATGTAAAGATAGTTTTGTCTGGGAGCTGACTTCCTTCTTACAGAATACTGCTGATCGCAACTGCGAGCTCACTGCATTAGCTTTACTACACCTTGATTCAATCTCACTTACTATATTACCATCCTGGGAGAACACACAACCTAAATACTTGAAATTATCGACCTGTTCTAGCTTTGTATCACCAATCTGACATTCAATTCTGTTGGATTTCTTACCTACTGACATCAATTTTAATTTGGAGTTTTTTTCAATTTCCTTTACATCGCATCGGCACAGATAGGTCTTATAACGACGATGGGACAGGAAACAGATAGGAGTTGGAAGGAAGCAGCTGTGGCCTTAGTTAAGGTACAGCCTAGTGTGACGATGGGAAACCACGGAAACCCATCTTCAGGACTGTCGAACCCACTATCTCCTGAATACTGGCCGCATTTAAGTGACTGCAGCTATAGAGCTCGGTCAGTTTGGATTCAGAAGAAATGTCTGAACACGTGAAGCGATCCTGACTTTACGTCTGATCTTAGAGAACTTATGAATAAAAGTTGCAGGTCTTATACGACATTCGCATGCAATCAAAACAGGTGTTTTAGTATTTCTTCACAAACCATATTGTAGATCGCAGTTTTACTTTGATGTCTATGGATCTGCGTAATCTTGAGAAAGCTACCTACAATTGCCCGAAACAAATCATTATGAACAGCGTCATATACCCTCACTCCTTATGAACACTGGGGAGGTTTGGAATTTAATCCAGGCTTTTGGCACGATATGTAGAGATTAGAAATTCTATAACACCACCTCCCGCACCCTGCCCGCCAACATTCTGATGCTAGAAATATTTTCAGCTATCGAGACTCGAACCGGCTAACGACGGTGTCAGACCACTGAAGCGTTACCAACCATGGCCACCAGATGGGCTGTTCTGACGTAAATGCGGGCAGCTTACGTAGCAAGTATACGTCACAATAAACACACTTGGCAGGGAAGTGGAGCAGTGACGTTCGATTGTGGCTACGAAGCTCCCATCCACTACTCGGCGAACCAGGAACCAAGTCGTATAGCGCTGTCCCTGACGGTCGCTTTCCATGCTGTCTGTTCCTGCGCTGGCAGTGTTGTTATGAAATGGTTATTACGAGGTGCATTCGTTGGCCCCTGTGCGTGTGCTGCTACCAAACGATAGAACAAGACACTAGTTACAAGTAACAATCTTCAAAAGTGAAATGTGAACCATACCTGGACGTACAAAAAAGTTAAAGTGTAAAACAACACAGCACGACCCTCGTATATCTGTGGAAGGAAACTGAAGCCATGATATAAGCAGTTCCACATCATGCTGTGTATCTATGTCATCATGGCGAATATGCAACAACGACCAGTGTTGCCAACTTATATTTTCAAGATCCGCTAAATAATACAAAAAATCCGCTAAAATTCCACCAAGAAATCCGATCTCAAATAACAAGCAATAATAATAAAAGTAAATGTCTGCACTCACCTGATCTGTGAGTTTCACTGAGATTAACCCCCCTCCGTGCGAGCTGGCGACCTAAAACTTGTAGGCGTTTTACTGCCGGGTGCAAACTACTGTAGGTGAATCCCCTAACCTCAAGGGCCACACACAGAACAGCCCACTTTATTAAACGGTCTTCCTTCATAGCATTAATATAAATGCCTCTCTCTCACAGTTTCATTATCTGTCGTCATTCGTCAACTAGGAGATAAGTACCCTTTCCCCACGCATTACAAAATTTATGATACCATGATCTCATAACATCAAATCCAAATAACATGTTTTCCTCATGTGAATGCTAGCTCCTGACAAGAAATACGGAACAGCTCGGAGACAGACTGGAGTACAATTTTTTTTTTAAACTTAAAATGGATAAAACACTAAATTCCGCCAAAAAATCCGCTGTCCGCTAAATGATATATTTCTCCGCCGACAGTCTACTAATTCCGCCAAATTTAGCAGAAAATCCGCTAAGTTGGCAACACTGACATCGACTTCGCTGGTAGAAAAGTTTTTTTTTTTCAAAAGTACAAAAGTTGTGGCCGTGAGAGGTTCGTTTTGTTTTTATTTATTTTAAAGAAAACCATCTGTAACTCGTACCATTTTCAACTGTTGAAATGTCCTCGTTTTCTCAATATCGCTGTGAATGACGGAGTTGCGTATTTTACTGTATGTATATACGTAAGTTAGTCTACTAAACCCTCAAAACTCTGCGGCCGTTTGAAGAGTGACCACCTTCTTCTTCTTCTTTTACTACTTCTAGTCGCTATCCGTTCCAGATGTCTGCAATCATCTTGGCTCTTTCTTCTATGTTGTGAGCTGTCTCTGAGGTTTTTTATAGCCAGGAGATTCGTCTCCTGCCAACATCACTCTTTCCAGGTATCTTTCCTTGCAGGATTTCTTGCAGTAGATGGTACCTTCTTCTGTTTCAAGGTATTGTAGCTTTCCCCTTTTTTACAGTAGTCAGTACTTGTGACATGATCTGTCCATGACACTCTTAGAATCCTTCGGTATAGCCAAATCTCAAAGGCCTCTAAATATTTTACTGAGAGACTTCGTTAAAGTCCATGTTTCAACACCGTAATAGAGAACAAAAAATACATAGCAGCGAATACATAGCAGAAAATATATGACAGCCTACCGCCAATTACTCTATAACTGCATGTCCCCCCACACTTGTAAATTCCAATCGCCGCTACTGAGTAAGAACAGCAGTTTTTGTTGCCCCTCTATAATGAACTTGTGGACGACTAACCACTGCGTTAAGATCTCCCTTTCTCGCCGGCGTTACCACCCAGTCCCCGGAGCAGGTTGATGGTATGGTAATGGTATCTAATTTATTGATGTCCTGGGAGCGTTCTATGAAGACATTTGTTAGCTCTAGACAGGTGTCAGGCGAACAGAGTTTGGGGTAGACAGGAAACATGTTGTTCGACAACTTTTCTTCCTGTGATTCAGAGACACACGTATTAATCAAACTATAACTGGCGACAGGCTCCAGTTACTTCTCAAATTGATACTTCTAATTGCTGTTTGTTAACGAGCAATAATGCTTAATGTCACGACTTATTATACGAGTAATGATCATAGTATATCCTTTAAAATATTGACGTCTTACTTTCATTTGACTTTGTGCCAACAGCTAGGTAAGTGCGCTTGGATATTCATATATACATAAATTACATCACATATGTATGAATTATAGTCTGTTGCGCATTTCAGTATTCATTATCAAAGGCCCGATTTTCATGCCGTAACAGGTTAGATTGCAAACTAAATTTCGTTAATAGGAAGAGTCGGCCACCCGCTCTTCCACAATGTAGCAAGAGTAACATAAATTACAGGAGTTCTGATGGGCCGTCCCCCTAATGTTTATGCAAACCCCATAGCATAATCGTTGTGAAGGTAGACTATACTTGCTGTTCGCTTCAGAAACTTTGCATTCTAACCTATTAATACATAAAAATCCGGGCTCTATTCATTATGTAAGCTTATATTAATTCCGTGCCTGCACGATCTGTTTGCAACTACCACTCATTCTACACGTTTTATTATTATTATTATTATTATTATTATTGTTATTAAGAACATTCGTGGCTCAGGCGGCACGCGCTAGTGTCTCACCGCAGCGTTCCGTGGTTCAAATCCCGGTCACTCAATGTGAGAGTTGTGTTGAACAAATCGGAGGCGGGACAGGTTTTTCTCCATATACTCCGGTTTTTCCTGTAATCTTTCATTTCAGCAACAATCCAGTATCATCTCATTTCATTTCATCTGTTAGTAATTAATAATTACCCCAGGGGAGTCCGAAGCCTTGAAGCAATCTGAGACACATTCTCAACAATGACGCAGACATTCAGAGGCGTCTGCATACCAAGCCGACCAATCAATGGATTGAACTACGATTCCTTCAAGGAAGTATCAAGAAATATAAATAAATAAATTAATAATTACCCCAGAGGAGTGCGACAGGCTTCGGCAACTGGCACAATTCCTATCCTCCCCACTACATGGGGCTTCATTCATTCCATTCTTGGCCCGGTCGAATGACTGTAAACAGGCTGTGGATTTTCATTTATATATCCCTTAGTTCGTAAGACTAATCTATAGAGTCTGTATTTATCTAACAAATCGTATCACGTTATTTCTGTTTATTTATAGCCTGAAGATGACTGAATAAAACTTGAACTGGAGACCCTAAATTAGAGTAATTCGTGGTACAAACTACATCTAAAACCAATCATTATTGTATTTATATACTTTAATTAGAGCTCGAAACGTTAGGCAGTACTCGGTTAGTGTGCAAAATAACTTGGTTAGCAGGAAGTGTAGTGCAGCCTGCTCTTCGGCAATGCAGGGAGAGTAACATACATTCTAGGGGTTCTAATAGGCCGGGTCCCTAATGTTTACCGTACAGAACTGTTGTCAGCCTAGAGTATACTTATTAGTCGCTTCAGACATATGGCTAAGCATCCGTGTTTATATTCTCTGTAGAGATTTGTTACAGGTACAATTAGAATTATAAAGTTTTTGAAAACCGTGAAAAGAAGTCATATTATCCTGAAGGTTTTGAAGCCACTATTTTCCTCTACACCGGAGCGGCGAGTTGCCGAAGAATGTCGCTTGTATGGTGGTCTATGACGGATACCTGTTTCCCCAGAGACCACACACGAGCCCTCACATAGAACCTGTTGCTGTCTTTAGACATGGCCATATCCTCCTCCTTCAGGCCAGCATATAACATGGGTTCGATCCCCACCTGCTCGGCCCGGACAAGGTAATTTCCACGCCACAGCTTCCTTCGCCTACATCAATAGGGAATTAGCATTTTATTGACTGCCCGAGGTATAGCCATGGCCTTCGGTGTAAATGAGACACGCTGCTAAAGTAAACGTCTAAAGTGTCGGCGAGTTCAGACAGTTCTGAATTAGAAACAACGGTGCACTGTGCCTCTATTGTACAATGCGAAAACGAAGCACAAAACATAGGATCAACATAATACGTATTCTTATTCTCATTATTCTTCCAAACGCGTGTTATGTCCGTGCTAGGAACTCAAAACTGGAAGGATTCATGGCCTGCTGTGATCGATTTGTATGCAGTAATAGGTTAGAATGTAGACTAATATTTGGTTATTAGGAAGTATCGACTAGGCCGCTCTTCCGTAATGCAGTGAGAGTAACATAACATCTAGGAGTACTGATAGAAGTACCCCTAAGGTTTATGCAAAACTCAAAGCATAACCGTGGTGCAGGCTAACATATACTTCTTATCCGCTTCAGTAAGTTTGCATTTTAATCTATTAATTCCTAAAAATCCGAACTCTGACCCCGGACTCACGACCACAACCCTCATCACTACCTCGACTGCCTGAGCTAAAACAGGTGGATGAGAGCTTCTTCAACGTGAAGATGTATATTTTCCGTCCACCATTCGGCAGGTACTTGCCCTGAAACCCCCGTAACAAAATGTGACGCTATTTTGAAACGCCGATATCACCATATCTATTATTAAGAAAGAAGAAATCGTAAGCTACAATTTGACACACACCAAGAAATTGTGACATCACCCGTCAAAATAACATGGACACCAAATATGACTATTACGGGGAAGGAAATCTTTCAAACTTCGGAACAGTCAGTCCGATTTCAAAAAACGAAGTGTCTTTTCGAAGCCTATGCCCTACAAAATGACTTCAAATAATTTCAGTCCGTGAAGCCGTTACTGACGGACGTTTCCTTGAAACAATATAATTTCCGATAAAGTTTTATAATGATAAACGTTAAAGCAGAACAAAGCAAGCGGGAACAACATTGATAAGAGCAGATAATGCCGAACAAAATGAGACAAAATACAACTCTGTAGTATGAAACTAGCGCGCGCAGCATCAAAACAAGTAGAGAGCATTTGCTAAAAACATTCATAAAAAAAGGACCTGTTGAGAGAGGGAAGAATATAGACCGAAGACCGCTGTGGAGTTGGAGGCAGAAGGAATTCGTGGCTAAATGGCACATGAAGAAGAACAAGAATAAGCAGAAGAACGTTTAGTCTGTAGACTGGACACAAGACTAGCGTTTTGGACTTCACGCCATCTGATTGCCTTTCAATACCCTTTTTTTTATATCGGATTATCCACGCTATCTTTTCCTTTTTTCTTGGTATCAAATTAATGCAAGAACTCTTAACTTTTTGCAGTGGTAATCACCGATCATTATACATGTAAATCTGTGCATTACAGAAATAGAATTACCATGCTAGCAGCCGATTACTGAATTCTTGGTGCAATTTATTTTCATACGTTACAATTACGCAAGTTAATGAACGATAATAACTTGCTATGGATATAAAGTAAAATATCCTAACTATAATGTGAGTGCTGTCTATCAAGACAAAACAGTTTCACCGACCTCCTGTAACTCGACAGATCTAGGGAAGAACGTTTATAAATCCAGGACCCCCCAAAATATGGACCTTTGTCGAGGGAATCATTGTAAAAGAATGTGGCGTAGAATTACGTCTGTGCGATAAAATGTCCCCAGCGATTAGTATTTATTCCTCTAAGAGATTCTTTGGGGCTGAATTAGAGGAAGGGCTATTTTACAGCCAAATATTTAATTATGATAATAATAGTGTGTGCCCTCTGAAGAGGTCTGGTGCGAGTCTTTCGAGGAGTTATGTCTGCATACCGATTATTTATCAATAATGCTTTCCTACATGTGTAGGGGACAAATATAACTTAATATTTATTCTTCATGTACTCCAACAAGAAAATTCGCGAAGAGTAAGGTCAGGAGAATCCGATGGCCAACGCTATATTTATCCAAAATTTCTTGTAAGAAACAGTACAGCATTAAATTGAATCACAAAGCACTAAATTGTGAATTACCGTTTCTTTAATATAACCCATCTTTTTTTTCATATTATTAGTTTTACTTCCTGCCGTTACATTTACGATTTTCTGAGATGCCGAAGTACCAAAATTTTGTCCATCAGGAATTCTTCTTACGTGCTGGTAAATATGCCTACTGAGGGTTCGTGTATTTGAGCACTTTCAAATATCTCCAGACTGGGCTGGGATGGAACCGGTTAACTTGTGCTCCAAAAGCCAGGGCTTAAACCGTATCAGTCACCTAACCCACCCATTCGGATATGCCGCCATGTGTGGTATATTCCTGTGTAGGTGTAATGGTTGCCCAAAACGGAGACTTAGCACCAGCGTAGTTTTTCGAAGAAAGAATATTGCGTCGGCGGATTGCGACTTGCATCAAAAAGAAATCTGGTTTTGTCGGAAAGTCTTGCGATTAATTCGTCCAGAATTGCGCGACGTGTATAATATAGTTCATGGTCACAAGTGGTGTCAGAGGAGCCGATATTTACCGTCGTATGAAGGATGTGGATGGGAATGAGTCAGTATCACGCCATGGAGTGTTTATATGGTGTTGGGGATTTCACCATGGACCCATAAGAATTTTCTAATACCTGGTGAGAGTCGGGAAGAAAATATTCCAGGGACGCCGGTTCGTAAACAGTGACGAGTCCAAGAAGGCGTGGAAGTATGGTTTCTCTGTCAACCACGGACGCTGTTCGCTGGGGTATTCGTAATCAAGTGGACCACTAAGATACTGCTTGAACAAGGCGACTGTATTTAGGCAGATCACTATGGTCGTAATAATGAAAGATGTGTTCTGACAGTTCGTAAAGGGAGGCCCATTTACTTCGTGCCTGGGTGGGAGAAGGGAGTACTGTGTAGTGATGAGAAGAATGCAAGTATGAGGAATGTGGCCTGCAAGCACGAACTTCCTGTTCTGCCCAGACAGATCGGCTCTTATCTGCTACACGAAAACATTGACTCAAACTTTGCAGTTTGCTGGATTACAACTGACAAGAGCGAAGAGCTGCCAGTAGAAGACAATATAATGTCGCCTGAGTAGTAGCGGAGTTGCTATGGTAACCATTGCGTCACTGGCTGTGCTGGTGAAAATCCCTTCACCCCCTGCCTCACCGAGGATGTGCATTCTTTTGATCTCCCAACAATAGGGAGCACGGTTGCCATGGAGATAAGCCTGGTGGCCAGCTCGTGTTGTTTGAAGTTGCCAAACCTCTCAAGTCTGAGTACAACAAAACACAGCGGCGGTCTGAACAAACTAGTGATCCGGAAGGGAAGAAATGCAGGAATGGGACAACACCCTGTAATGCTCCTCTCTCCAGCACTATCTGTCAAAACCCTTCTTTTAATATTACGGGTGTACAGTTCGTGTGTTTAGGCACTTGTAGGTTATAACCCAAACTTACTGAAGCGAGTAACAAGTATACTGTAGCACGCACAACTGTTCTGCTATGAGATTTGCATACACATTAGGGTCTGTCCTATTAGAAATATTGATCTGAAAGCTCCTTGTACATTTGGAAGAGAAAAAAGATCGTTCCCGAGTGGTTTATGGAGGTACATACCGATATGGAGAGAATGGGAATGAGTCAGGAAGACTTTCAAACACGGAACCACTTCCGACAATTAGTTTCAGACTTCAGAGGCTTCCGAGGAGAAGCAGAACGAGTTTCGAAAGTGGTTTTTCACAGGGAAAAGCCAACGAATGAAGCTGTATTGGCACAGGATCAAAGCCAGTGGAGGGAGAAGATTATTCAGTATAACGTACTTGTTACTCCGTGGTGTGCAGTGCCCAAAATCGAACAGAAGGACCCCTAAAGTTATACTACTCTCGCTTCATTACGGAAGAGCGGACTAGCTGACACTTCCTGATAACCAAATTAGTTTGTATTCTAACCTGTTACCGAAAAAAAATTACGCCTCTACCCATGTATTACTTTTTAATCCCTGCAGATTCAATTATTCCAAACAAAAGACCCTTATACGAGGGGGACCATATATAAACGGGATTTTATTTTTATTTAAATTCATTTGCTGAAAAACACAAGGCAATTACAATTTATTTTTCCACATAGTTTACTGCTTTGGAAATGCATTTGTCCCAGCGTATGGGCAGCTTTTAGATGCCCTCATCGTGTCATCAGCCAGTTGCGCACCCTCGTCATCTTCAAGTCGTAGCCCTCCTGGAGTTTCTTTAACCGGTCCGAAGAAACGGAAATCTCAGGGCGATAACTCCGGGCTGTCAGGAGAATGATCAAGTGTAGTCCAGTGCATTTCCTGTACCTTGGAGACGGAGCTGCAGTATGGGGCCGCGCATTGTCGTGGAGGAGGATGACTTGTCGAATCGGTCGGTGTCCTCTTTAGCGGCGATATGCAACCCTCGCCTTATTCAACAGCTAGCAGTAGTAAGCAGCACTGATTGATTTTTTGCATGAACGACCTACAATCAACAAAATGCCTCGCCGATCGAAAAAAAAAACACCAGTTGCAAGGTCCTTGCCACCTGACAGTCGTGTCCTGACTTTCACTGGTGCTGCCTTCCATTTCCTCTGCCACTCCTTATACACCCGTGTCCTTGACAATGTTTGATCACCGAACTGTGCAGTCAATCTCTGGCAAATTTCCGTCGCTTTAACTCCTTCACGAGCAAGAAATGTTATAATTATCGTTGCGCAGAGGAGCGGTGCACCTGTTGCTCCGACATCGTGAGCGTTACTGGGAAATATCTAACAGCACGCTCTCTCCACTCCTAATGGTCCCGCCTAAGCATAGCAGAAGCGTGGGGGCAGTCCTACCAACTGTTGATGTTCAGGAACAAAAATCCCGTTTATATTTCATCGACCTTCGTAGAAACTAATAAAAGTCTACGTTTCATCGTCATCATCATCATTATCACAGTCAGGTTTTCAAACGCCACCTCTCCATGCTTTTCTGTCTTCTTTGGTGTCATCTGTCATATTGTACCTTCTCCTTCCTTTCATTAACAAACAGTTTCGTCTCAATAAGTGTCCCATCCAGTTCTTCTTCCTTTTTCTTATAACTTACAATCTTCTCTTCATACCATCGCTTCCAAATCTTTCCATCTAGCTTATTCTCTCCATTGTCCTCCACACCAGCATCTTATATGCTTCCACTCTTTTATCATCTTCTCAATGTCCACGTCTCTGCCCCATATAATGCACACTCCAAACAAAACACTTACGAAATATTTTTCTTAAACCTTTATCTAATTTGCCGCATAACAATCTAATCTTCCTATTGAACCTTTCCTTTGCTACATCAGGATCCAGGTTTCATTTGGATAAGCCTTATTTTATTTCTTCTTCTACTTTTAGTTCTGACTGCGTTGATTCGTATCAGCTTCGTTTCTCCTGGTATTTCTCCTTGTGCAATGTTGTTTTCATTCTCACCCTTTGCAACTTTCTTCACTCTTCTGCCATGATGATTTTGTTCCGGTCCTAGTTCTGTCCTGAAAACTTGTGCAAGCCTGAACTATGTATTTAAAAATTACTCCGTCGTTTATCTCTGGTTTCTGCATTCTCATGTCTTCTATATCCCTTTGCACCTCTTTGATCCAGCGTAAATTGGTTCCCTTGTTCACACCAAAAAAACCTAACTATTCTGTGCAGTGTTAAAGTCCCCCATGTGTCCGAACAGCACGATACATATTTTCCGTATTATTATTTTTGTTATTATTATTATTATTATTATTATTACTGATGAGACCGACGAATCAACATATCAAAAGCACACAACAAAGTTTATTGCCATTGGCGCACAAATACAAGTTGATGCAAGTCGAATGTAGGACCAGACACGAGCAGACAACACATCAATCACTAGGTGATTTAAAATATTTATTCCACATGAATGAACACAACACATATGTACAAAGAAAACTGTAGAGATAAACCATGATGCGTCCTCTGCTGCCGGTCGCCATGTTCTGTCTGATCAAGATAATAAAAGACGCGGCAGTGCGTTGCCAACTGTGAAAATAAGATAATGAAATGCGGCAGGTGAATTGCCAACACAAAAGCCGCAAGAATTATTATTAACAAATGCATCGCAATTGGGAAATATCCCGGTAGTATTGATCATTTACAGTTGTGTAACAAAGTAAAAACAACAACAGCAACAAACAAGAGTAGAACAAAATTCTATGTAAAGAAAATATTGCAAGAGTTACTACTAGTTTAACATTCTAAATCCAGCATCATCCACGTACAGATTCACACACAACTTAAGTATTTCCAGCTCTTAACACCACAGCTTACAATACTATAGGTTGAGCTTACTACTAGTTTAGCATTACAACACCGTCATAAAAATTCACACGTACCTTAGGTATTTTAAAGTTCTACACTATTACTTACATCAGATCGAGCGGTCCAATAACTATTATCTTAGCATTGTAAATACAGCACATTCATATACAAATTTACACATACCTTAAATAATTCAGATGCCTTAATACTATAATTTACAATGGGTTCATGCCCGAGACTTTCTCTGTCCTGGTATACAGTTCTTGCTTCACTCGTCTTCTAAACTGACCATCCTCTGTTCTTCGCGGTCCCAAAATCTTTCTGAGAATCTTACGTTCCACCATTTAGAAATGACTCTATAATGTTATGCCTGTTGGTCACGGTAAAATTTTCTGTCAAATTTAGTGTACAATAATTTAATTTTATAAAATTTCTGTTGCTCACGGTCAAATTCAAGTTTTATAAAACCTTTGATAAAACTTTTCATAAAATAGGACATGTTCATCGAAGCTGACATCACGGTGATGCTGGCGCTACGTCGTGAGAAGATTGTGAAGCTCGATTGTAAACAAACACTTCTTTCTAAAATGCCAGGATCCGGGTGGACTAAGGAAGCTGTTAGTGTTTTACTGGACGAATACCAGAAATATCCTTGTTTGTACGAAGTTAAAACGCCACTTTGCCACATCAGAAATGCAAGAAGAGAGGCAAAAAAGACAATCGGCGAATTCCTATATGAATACTGGTCTTCTAACCTCAACTAATTTTCGACCAAGGACCTTCTTCTCTTCTTTTGATCCAATCCCGGGTCCAGCATTTCCTGGCATTTCTTTTCTTCCTTTTTACCACTGTACAACGTATAATTGCAGCTAAAGCAGCAAGTTTTGCTTTGTTTGTTGGAGCCATACTCTCAAACACATTGTAAGTTGAACAGCTGATGCTTGGTTTAAAAGTTTATCGATAGATGGCAGCACATACATATCTTAGTTCAGAAATAAGTTCATAGATGGCCATCCTGATGTTTCCACGGACGTTATAAAATAATTTTACCGTGAGCAACACAACTTGTTTTCACCAAATTTTTTATAAAATTAATTGTACAACAAATTTTACGAAACATTTTACCGTGAGCAATAGGCATTACTTTCCTTTTTATTTCGTCAGTATTATGTGATTTAAATGTTTAGCCATGAACAGCGGAACGTAATGTGAGATGTTCAGACCTAAAGGTTAAATAACCTAAATTCTACCCTCGGGGTAAATTGATTTTTAAAGGTATTTTGTTGATTATTTGCGCTCTAATTTGAATATAAATTGTTAAGTAAACTTATAAATTTAAAATCACCTTTGATTTCGCTTCTTCAGCATTGCCAATACCTTTCACCGCCTGGATATGGTTCCCAGCCGTTTCCCAACTATCCTTTTTAGCCGTCATGTTGGTTAACCTGTTTATTATTTTCTCTGCTTAATGTGCGTATGGTTTCAATTTCATAAATATTATCATGTCTCTTTGCGTTAATTGGTGATGGTGTGTAACAAGGTGGTTGCACAATGGTAGCAAATATCATCATCATTATTATTACTATTATTATTACTTGTAGACGTTTATATACCGGAACGGTTACAGTTTGTTTACTCCCATTGCTTCTTTTTCTGTCAGCCCAGAATATTTATTTATTTATTTATTTATTTATTTATTTATTTATTTATTTATTTATTTATTTATTTTTCTTTGCGTTTAGGCCATCTGTGGACCACGGTGCTTGTGTTATAGCTGTGTTTTTGTCGTCGTCTGCCCCTTTTAGCGTACTGGATTGTGTCCTTAGTGGCCTCTTGAGCCTTCCTGTTGGCCCAGTATTCCTTCATTTTCTCGCTGAATTCTTTCCTGCGCTCCTCTGACCAATTCCCGGCTCCTTTGTGGCTAGCTGATGTAAGGGATGTTAGGAAAGGTTTAGTTTTGACCATTAAACGGTATGGATTTCTGTCAGTAATGGCGGCTTGATTAATATTAAGCTCTGCAAGATCTTTGTCCACTTGTTTGGTTCAGGGGAATCCAGTAGCTTTGCCTTTGTTAGCAACCTTGAAGATCTTATGGGATAATCTATTAGGATCCATTCTGTATAGTTGTCCATAGAAAGTCAGACGTTTTCTCCTGATGGCATCTATGAGGTTTTCTTGATGCTGGTAGAGCTCATTGTTGGCTTTGTACCATCGCCTTCCATCTGGTAGGATCCTTGGCCCTATTATTCTTATCAGGAATTTCCGTTCTTGCACTTCCAGGGCTCGCAGTGGGTGTTTTTTAGTTAGGGATAGGCATTCTGCTGCGTAGATTTATTTATTTATTTATTTATTTATTTATTTATTTATTTATTTATTTATTTATTTATTTATTTATTTATTTATTTATTTATTTATTAGACGATTTAATTCACTTATTATTCATCGTCTGTATTTTTTAAACATCCCATTGCTGAAAGAAAATTAAAAAAAGGTTGCTCTTCTAAAGAAACTGGTTTCGCCAGTTTGGAATCTTAAGTAATGTAAAAATATCTGTCAACCATTAACAGTAGCCGCGATGATGACTGTAATAAGAAATAAAGGAAAGATGAAGAAACAACGGTCTTGTGAAGACACAATGGCTGAGAGTGAAAAGGAGGAGGATGGGAGGGAGAAAAAGGGGAAAATAAAAATGAAGTCTTCTTATGCGAAGTGGCCACCAAGAAGCTGGACTGGACCGAACCGCCAAAGGCTTGTAAAAAGAGAAGACGTAGGATCGAGCGCTTCTATAGAATGTTGACAAGGAGCAAGACATAATGAAGCGTATACCGTTCTCACCTCGACTAGGAGAAAACCCTCCCTAATAGACTTCCCATTACGAGATCCAAGAGAATCTATAATGAGAGGAATATATTGGAGCAATAAGTTTATGATCATTCTGTCGTAGTTTACAATAAATGAGGAGGGTGATCAAAAGGTGCTATTTCCACCTTAAGAAAGTTGTGGAAAAACGCAAGAAAACTTATAAGGGGCAGTCATATGAAAACCAAAACCCCGCTACAACGTGACCACGGAATGGCTTTATTCAAAAGTAATTACTAAAAGCGTTGATACATTTATCTCATTGGGAAACGAGACGATCAATTCAACTTTTGCAGAAAGAGGCAGGCGGCTGTTGGATCCACAACCACACCCACTCTTGCACTTCCTCGTCCGAATTAAACCGACGTCCGCGTATGTCTTTCTTCAGGTCGCCAAAAAAGTGAAAATCACAAGGTGCAAGATCAGGGCTGTATGGAGGATTTTGAAGTGTTTCCCAGCCAAATCGCTGAAGCGTAGCCTTTGTCAGATTGGAAGTATGGAGCATTATCATGCACCAGGATGACTCCGTCCGACAGCATTCCAGGGCGTTTTGACTTTATGGCGGGTCTCAATTTCTGCAAAGTGCCTTCATAGCGTTGCGTCACTAAAAACCGAACCACACTTCCCTGCTCTTCATTGCTTGCCTCCATTCCTACAGCTGAACGAACAGACTAGACCAGTCTGTGCACTAACAAAGACATAACCCAACAACTGCGTGCACCTGTGAGTTGTCACTATGCAGTTCTACCACAGCGATAGCACTATGGATACGCAACAACAGTGTTGCCATCCTTCGCGCGATATGTGTTTTATGGCGGGTGTTCTGTTTTGATTTTAGTGCCCCTTATATAATAAAAAGCACATGAGAAGAACCAGTCATCAGGTATGGTACTACCTTTAAGGAATTTCGTCTTTCTGGTCCGGATTGCACATGGCACTCGAAAGTATTCTACTACCGCAATACATGTGGACGAAATACTAACAAAAATTAAGTGAAAATAGACACGTCTGAAATGCAGATATCCGCAGGACTCGAAAGAGGGCAGCAGAAAATCTGCCTATTTTTCGTCTACATACAATGTGTATCCAGTCGCTAAGAAAGACGATATTTTCTCAATAAAATGTAAAGAACTTTGGACAACAATACGTTCAAGCGCCTAATTGTTGCAACCCGGAGTAGCCACCATGCAGCTCGATTGTTGCCAATCAGTCACTTGGCTGAGGTGCGTATTTGGTTGATGGTGTTAAAGCAGGGCAGTGTACATCCAAGTTCACACAGGACAGTTGGAAAATGAATCGGTACTCTGAAGCAGCCAGTGTTTAGGCTATTGTCCACAGCTATTAGGGAAACTCGACTCATACAGTTTTCCGCCTCAGAATCATAAATGTCTTCTAACGTAGACTTACGTTCCTCAACAACGCGTATATTGAGAGAAAAATGTTAAGACGCTTTTAGTATTCGGATAAAACGGGTGTATCGCCAAGAATATTTAAGTTACAGTTATGTTTAATGTTACCTGTTGCAAGAAAACTAATTGAAAATCTAAATTGAAGTTTTCATGAAATAGCGCTCCAAATTAAGGCAAATTTGTGTTGAATATGTGACGTCACACGCATACTCTGTTATAAGATGGCGCTGGGTTGACTGGCGCAGTCAGTTGGAGGTTAGCAGTCGTTGTGAATACATCGTGGTCAGTTGTATGGAATAACAAATTTAATAATGGAAAAGAAAGATTTCATTAGGATTTAGCATAAACGTGTAAAAGTTGAAACGAGAAAATTGAATAATGGTGGAATAAAAGAGATGAAACGAAAAATGCGTAATAGGCATTACTTTGAGAAATTGAAAGAGCGAAAACAATTTGATAAGTAAGTGTACGAAGTGAGCACAGATTCTCAGTTGCTGCCCTCCTAGTAGCCTCTTACGACATGCAGAGGTACAGATAATGCATGGATACTTAACTCTATCCGGAAGTGAGACAGTGTGTTCCGATGACTTCAAAGGAAAATGAGTATCCACAAAATAGTTGTAAGGATCATGGACTGTGAGAAAATGAACGACATTCTAGACCTTTTAAATATATTCTTCTTCATCTTCTTCTTTCGTTTTGGCAGACTATGGAGTACTTTAGTTCGAATTCAGCTCTATCTATTTTTGGCCTTTAGGGCCCTTTCACACGATCCGCTGCTTTTCACGCCACGCCACGCCACTCCACTCCACTAGAGGTGTACAGAAAGGCCGGTAGCGTTCACACGATCCACTGCTTGCCACTCCACTCCACTCCACTCTACTCCACTAGAGGTGTACAGAAAGGCCGGTAGCGTTCACACGATCCACTGCTTGCCACGCCACGCCACGCCACGCCACGCCACTAGAGGTGTACAGAAAGGCCGGTAGCGTTCACACGATCCACTGCTTTCCACGCCACTCCACTCCACTCCACTCCACTCCACTAGAGGTGTACAGAAAGGCCGGTAGCGGTCACACGAGACACTTCGTGTGGCGCAACCTCCGTCCACTCTCGTTAACAGCAGGCTGCTGTTAACCGGCCTGAAGTGTCTTCCACTCTGGGCGACCTGAAGCTCCCTAAAGCGGATAAGTTAGTTCATACGGTCAACATCGTGTGTGCACAAGTTGCAAGTTTCAGTTTCACAATGTCGGTTCCGTTTACAGATGCTGAAAAGTTGATCATAGAAATACAAAATCGTCCTTGTCTGTGGGATTTAATCCTCGTCCAGTTCTCCTTCATCCTTTCACTCTGCAGTCTGCTGCTTTCTTCTGCCCGTGGCGCTTGGGTACGGGAACTAACTTTTTCATGAAGCATCTTGGTGGCCTTGACCCTCGTCTTGTAAACATCCGCGTTGCTCATTTCTGTTCCCTGTATTCCCATTTCTTCCAGGTCCTTCCTCACCTCCTGATATCAGCGCTCAGTAGTTTTCTGCATCACAAAATATCTTATTATCTAATTGTTCAGTCTTCCCGGGTTCATTCTGTAGATATGTCCGAAGAACATGGCTCGCCTCTTCTGGATGGTGTCTGAGGTCTTTTCCATCTTGAAATATAATTCTTGGTTTAACCAATCCGGTTTTTATCAGGTTCAAGCTTTCAGCTGCAAATAAAGCCTCCTGGCGGATGACTGTCTGGTAGCGTCCGAGTTTGCATTGATCGAGATTTTCTTCTTGTTGTAAGTGTTCATATGCCAAGTTCATCTTGTTGATTCTCGATAACAGTGTGCCTCTTTCAGAAAGGTTATTGCCGATTCACTCTCCCAGACAATTGGATTTCTCCACTTTCTGAATCCTTTCTCTGTCTCAACTGTCATCCGTCTGGGTGCTGTTATTGGACTTTTATGTTTTCTTATGTATAAATGGTATGAGTAACTGGAACCACAGATAGGGCTATTCCTGGAGGATGTTATAAATAAGTGTTATAAATAACACTAATAAGGAAAAGAGAAGAAGTACCCACGGAATTCTATGGAACTGGGGCCATGATCGATCGTACATGGACAGCAGCAAATTTTGAGACGAGGCACGTGTTTACAAGACTTGCAGTACGTGGATTCCACCATGTCATTTGCGAAAACACAACATACCACGAACCGTCAAACTCATGCAAGTATACATTATGTGGACAGTTATGTGAACGATATCACTTAGAATTCTGCAACAAGAGGACTAGATCAATCAGAGACTATGCGACCAATGGTGCAAGTGTTAAATTGTTATAACACCTTTCTCTAATGTATGGCTATTTTGCTGCAATAAATGTTTTATTTATAAATAAGTGCAAGTTTGTGAGAGACTACAGAGGAACCTCGAAAATGTTATGATGGTAAACGAGATGGGAAGTCAGGTTATAAGTTTCACAAAGAGGAAAAGTCACCCCAGTTTTAATTATTGTGCTGATGGCGTAATACAACCTGTGACAAAGTTCGGTGAGTAGTCTTGTACTATCAACATAGATGAACAATGCACGACAGTGACCTTACTGTCCTTCGAAATAGTCCCCTCCACTGCTGAGATCGGCGATACACGTCATGGAAACTTTGCAAGAAGAGTTCCTTTCGGGATGGTGTTCAAAAGCCTCGTCACGTTTCGCTGGATGTCAGGAATATCGTGAAACCTCTCTCCTTTCAAAGCGAATTTGAGTCGTGTTCTCCTCTTGTGCCACATCACTTGACTGACGATCAGAAGCAGGCATGTTTAGAGGCTTCACAGAATTTTGTCGAAACGGCGGATGCGACACCAAATTTCTCGAACTGTATCGTCACTGACGATGAAACCTGGTGTCTCAGGTACGACCCTGAAACGAAACGGCAAAGCATGGAATGGCATTCTCCGGGATCCCCTCGTTGGAAGAAAGTCAAAGCCGAAAAGTCACGCATCAAAACGATACTCATCACCGTTTTCAATAGTCAAGGCATTATCCACAAGGAGTTTCTACCCGTGGGAACGACGTTGAATGCTGCACGATACATTGACATTTTGACCTATTTCATGAAACGTCTACACAGGGTACGACCCCAGTACGCACAACACGGTTCATGGTTTTTTTGTCCATGACAATGCTCGCCCACACACAGCCAATACCGTCAAACAGTTTATGGCAAAAAAGGGGGTGGTGCAAGTTGAACATCTCCCATACTCGCCAGATCACAATCTTCCAGACTTCTTCCTATTCCCACGACTCAAACTCTCTTTGAAAGGAAAGAGATTTGACGATATTCCTGACATCCAACGAAACGTGACGTGGCTTTTAAACATGATCCCAAATGAAGCCATCGTGAAAAGTTTCCAGGACATGTATCGCCGATCTCAGCAGTGCATAGTTATGGGAGGGGACTATTTCGAAGGACAGTAAGGTCACTGTCATGCATTGATCGTCTATGTTGATAGTAGACGACTATTCACCGAACTTTATTGTCCACAGGTTGTAGTACCTCATGGGGAACACTAAGTACCCAGGTGTTAATATAAGGAATGATCTTCTTTGGGGTAAACATATTATCAAGGTTGTCAAGAAAGGGTACAGATCTCGTCACATCGGTATAAAAGAACTTAGGGGTTGTAGTAAGGATGTTTATGGGAGGTCGTGCAAGTCTCTTGTATGACTCCAACTAAAGGACTTGAACCATGCTCTCATGCTCTCATAACGATGTGAAGAGATCTGTACCCTTTCTTAACAACCAAACAGCATGATTTGTTCTGGGTGATTTCAGACACAGGAGTAGTGTTACGAAAATTATGTGAACTCTGGGCTGGGAAGACTTGCGAGTAAGGAGAAGAGTTGCTCGACTAAGAGGTATGTTTCAAGCTGTCACTGCAGAGATAGAGGGGAATGACGAGTAAGTGACGGGAGCTTTTAAAATTAGGAAAGATCATATTATGAAAATAAACTTTGAATTCGAGAGGACAAAGTAGGGCAAATATTCATTTATAGGACGTGGAGAAAGGGATTTGAATAAATTATCTGGCTTGGTTCTAAAAGGGCCAATGTCAAAAAACCTGTTTTCGAGGTATGAGCATTTGGTGTTTTGGTTATTTCGCAACTCTTTCTCAACAACTAACTTTAAATAGGTGACACTTTATTTGCGAAAATAAACTTAATAAATACTGATTTTTTTCTGTCGTATCCGTTGAAAATTCCCAGATCCTTAATCAATGTCGGTAATCTTGCATTATCAATAAGGGCTTATTTAACTGTTCATTTAACACTTATCAGAGACACTGGCCAGGATAAAATTCATTTGAGTCTGTTACTATATAAGTTTCGTCAGAATCAATCAATCTACTGATCTGCATTTAGGGCAGTCGCCCAGGTGGCAGACTCCCTATCTGCTGCCTCTGTGGATCCGTAGTAGAGTATCGGCCTCCGGATCCCAAGATAACGGGTTCGAACCCGGCAGAGGTAGTCGGATTTTTGAAGGGCGGAAAAAAGTCCATTCGACACTCCATGTCGTATGGTGTCGGCATGTAAAAGATCTCTGGTGATACATTTCGTATTTACCCGACAAAATTAATTCAATCTCAGCCATAGACGCCCAAGAGAGATACGGTTTACTCTAGGTCCGCTAGATGGCAGACAGAGTAAACCGGAACGTCGAAATTGACGATCAGACAGCCAGATGGCGTCAAATCGAAATGTCTGCGAAACGGCAGCTGAGGCCATACGATTATTATTATTATTATTATTATTATTATTATTATTATTATTATTATTATTATTATTATTATATCCTTTTCTTGAATGATTTCAAAGAAATTCGAAATTTATTAAATATCTACCTTGGTATGTTATTCAAATCCCTAACTCCCCTTCCTACAAACGAATATTCGCCCCAAATTGCCCTCTTGAATTCCAACTATCTTGATACTGTGATCTTTCCTACTTTTAAAGACACCGAGTTCGATAGTTCAGTCCCTTAAGTGCGGCCAGTGTCCAGTATTTGGGAGATACTAGGTTCGAACCCCACTGTCGGCAGCCCTGAAGATGGTTTTCCGTGGTTTCTCATTTTCATACCAGGCAAATGCTGGGGCTGTACCTTAATTAAGACCGCGGACGCTTCCTTCCCAATCCTAGTCCTTTCCTATCCCATCGTCGCCGAAAGACCTACCTGTGTCGGTGCCACGTAAAGCAATTGTAAAAATAAAAAAAGAAAGAAGGGAAGGGAAGGGAAGGGAAGTGGTAAGTGGGATTTAGATATAATGAGCGACACACCACACATCCTGAACAGTCCAAAGGTCACTACTACTTTTAAAGACACCAGTCAAACGTATTCGACAACTAATGTCATTCCAACCCATCTCTCCACTGACAGCTTGGAACATACCACTTAGTCCAGCAGGTTGTCTCCTTTCTCCCAACTCCTCCCAGCCCAAACTTTGCAACATTTGTGTAACGGTACTCTTTTGTCGGAAATCTCCCAGAACAAATCGAGCTGCTTTTCTTGGGATTTTTTCCTACTTCTTCAATCAAGTCATCCTGGTGATGGTCCCATACACTGGAACCATACTCTAGTTGAGATCTTACCAGAGCCTTATATGCCCTCTCCTTTACATCCTTACTACAACCCCTAAACACCCTCATAACCATGTGCAGAGATCTGTACCCTTTATTTACAATCCCATTTATGTGATTACCCCAATGAAGATATTTCCTTAGATTATTAATATTAAAAATGGCCTTGGCCCTTTTAGAACCGAGCCATTGAATTATCAAGGATACATTTCCAAATTCTTTGAAAAAGTTTAGTGAAAAGCTACGGTGAACGATGATGCAGATCACTGAGGATTGATTGCAACGTGAAACTACCTCACTCCTCATTTTCCTAGTATGCCTCTTAAGTGACACCTAGGTAATCTATGACAGCTGCTCTCGGAACTGTTGATGATAGTAGTTTATAATCGCTACACGTTGTCTTCGTCAAAGTAATAACTTTGTACGATTGAAACTTATCTCGTCGCTAATAAAGTTCGTTGTGAAAGAAAGGAAATTAATTTGGACCTCCTTTTGTCTTGTCGTCCCGGCATCTGACCAGCAGGTACGACAGGGTAGGGCTGCTTGCTTCGTGACGACGGAATTCCGCCGCGTGCTGAGCGAGGCACGTCACCACAGCAACACACTTTATACCTGCCATAAAACTTTTGTATAGGCGTACATAAAGATGGCTTTTGGCAGAGTGAGATTTTACATCAAGTCATACATAAATGCCATTCTCCTTCTCCTCCTCCACCCACCTTTTAACGACTAGGAAATTAATTTCGTTCTATATTTTTTTAATGCCTCAGTACAAGTGAGAATAAGAATCACGAGTTGTTAAAACATATTTAATGTTTCATTTGCCGCACCCTCATGCATCATTCTGTCATTTTTATTAGGAGAGTAAGAGAGTTAAAGTTACCTTATCTTCCTTTCTCCGTCGCATTTCCTATTCCTTGGTGAGATCAAAACTTCGATCTATCACCCATATAGATTTGACCCAGCTTTACGACTGACGCCAACCCTTGGCCATCTAAGCACCACGGAAATTAACCCTGTGTGCGTTCATCTTGAGCCTTCTTTTCTTTACTTCCAATAGTTCTTCATCCTTTCCCTTTTGCTGTTTTCTCCTCTCCTATGTCCAGATGTTATTATCTTTTCCCTTCTCCTGAAACGCCTTCAATTTTATCTATCTTCTGAAAGTTGTTCTGCCCTAGTATGTCATCTGTTATTGCAAACTCAGTCGTTTTGTTCTTTGAGTCATCGGTCCATGCAACCCTATCCTGTGCCGACCTTTTTATTTCTATGTAACTACTGCAACCTACATCTGCTTTTTATATTCATACCTTGATCCACCCGTTCTTACCGCCTACACTTTACTCAGAATCCAGCTAAACAAGTCCTGGGTGTCTTAAAATGTGCCCTGTCATTCTATCTCTTCTTTTCGTCAAATTTAGCCAAATCTATCTCTTCTGCCCTATTCGATTCCGTATCTCTTCGTTCGTAATTCGACCAATCCATCTCACTTTCAGCATTCTTCAGCTTCTATTCTCGTGCTTTCTGAGCTAGTTATTGTCCATGTTTCACTTCCATACAATGTCACGGTCCAGACGAAAGTCTTCAAAACATCTTTCTAATTCTTTTATTAATGTTCGAAGAGAGCAAATTTCTTTTAAAAAAGGCCTTCCTTCCTTTGTGCTTGTCTGCATTTTATGTCATGCTTACTTCTGTCATCATTAGCTATTTTAGTACCCAAGTAACAATATTCATCAACTGCCTTTAAGAGTTTCATGCGTGTCAGTAAGTGATCGACGTAAAATATTAACAATAATGGTGAGAGATTAGAGCCTTGCGTAACCCCTAAAAACTGAAGTCTAAGTTATACAATTGCTTCTTTGTACATGAATTAAATGGATACCGTGTAAATGAACCTCTGACTGTGGGATAGCGGTCCCGGTCTAGAAAGCCAAAGATAAAGGCGGAGAGGAATAACCGTGCTGGTTACACGATACCTCGTTATATGCAGGCCTTCGGGCTGAGCAGCGGTCGCTCGGTAGGCCAAGGCCCTACGGTGCTGTCACACCATGGAGTTTGGTTTTGATACAGAGGTCCCAGTGGCAAATGATTGAAAAAATGTCCATATTCTATAAAGCTAAAAGTAGTAACTACTTGATTCCTTTATGCTAAAATGGAAATGCTGAATTTAACATCGCGAAAATTTTCTAGGAGTAGTATCATTTGTCAACGGTTCATAGACCCCGAGTCTGCTTCCCCTTTTCGCTGCACTGAATGCTAAACGTTTGGACTCCAGATTCCATAAAGATATCTCTCAAAAACTATTCGTGGTTTCCCATTTTCACACCAGGCAAATGCAGGGACTGTACCTTAATTAAGGTCACGGCCGCTTCCTTCCTATTCCCAGGCATTTCCTATCCCGTCGTCGTCATAAGACCCATCTGTGTCGGTGCGACGTGAAGCAAATAGCATCATCAAAACTATTCGTTATATATGAAGTAACATGTCCTGACTGACTGACTGACTGACTGACTGACTGATTCACCATCGCCGAGCCAAAACTACTGGACATAAGGAAGTGGCATTTAGGGGATTAATTTATATTAGAGTGTAGGTGCTCTCTAAGGGAGGGGGGGGGGAGATTTTCGGATATTTCATCGCTACGGTGGTTAAAATAGGGGATGAATTAAGTGAGTATATCTGTAACTAAAAAATTAGGCTTACAGTCGTTTAACTTCTTTAAAACTTCTTTGGAACTTTAAAAACAAAACGCGTATTTCTTTTTGTTTTCGTAAAATTCACTTAAGGGGGGGGGACACGAAGTGAAAAAGTGACTGAATTATTTTTATGTTGATACTTATATCTCAAACTTGAGATGTTACGGACATAAAAATTGATATTTGGAATCTTCTTTGTAATTAAAGAAAGATTTTTGTTTCGTTTTGTTTTGTTTTCGGAAATTCCAGTTATGCGGGATGAACACATGTGGAAAAAGAGGTGCAGTTTTGAAATTAGAATATCGACAGTATTTTTCAAAAACGTACCATGTTACAGACGTGAAAACTGGTACCTGGAATCTCTTTTAAAAATAAAGAAACACGTAGTTTCTGGTTTTCGTAAATAAACACTTAAGATGGGGGGGGGGGGTTGAAAAGGAGTGAAAAAGGGGCAACCCTTTCCTGAATGTTTGCTTCAAGTCCACGCCAGCGAAGTCGCGTCTTACAGCTAGTATGTAAATAAATTAATATTTATCGATATGAGTTTCGACTTATTACTGATCATTTCAGTTCGACACAGTTTTTCCGTTCTACAGGTAGCAATGTTTTACAGTCACATTCCAAAACAGATGTTTCCGTTAGCACTGCAGTAACATTAATGAAAGTGAATGAAGTTAAACTTGAAATAAATCTCTTAGGCCCGGTTTCATCAACACATGTTAACATTAACAAATGTTAAACTGCGTATTAAAGTTAACATCAGCCATTTCCAATGTTAAATGGCTAACATTAGCATTTAGCAACCTTTTCCAAAATGGCTGCTGTGAATCTTGCTTTCGAGGCGGAATTGCTCTATTTAGATCTTTTACAAAACAGTCCTGATCGAAGAAGAGTTCAGCGACGTAATGACTTTGAAAATTTGACGGATCCGAAATTTGTTCATAGATACAGGTTATCGAAAACAGTCGTTGCTAAGGTTGTTGACGAAATTCAAGTGAGGTTAGAATATCCTACGAAGAGAAACTTACCTCTTTCTCCAATGTTGCAGGTACTGATAATATTACGAGTTTTTGCTACTGGTTATTTTCACATAATGGCCGGAGACAATGCTGGAAGTTCTAAAGCCACTGTTAATAGAGTTGTTTGTCGTGTGTCTGCAGCCATAGCATCCATGAGAAGGAGGTATATAACATTCCCTTCAGTAGAAGAGCGTCAGTAAATTATCCGCGACTTCTATGAAATAAGCCGTTTTCCTGGTGTTTGTTCTACGTGCAATAGATTGCACACATGTAAGAATCCAATCACCTGGAGGCAATTGGGCCGAAATATATCGTAATCGAAAGGGATATTTCTCTGTTAATGTTAATGTTCAGGTGATTAGTGAGCCTAACCTCCAAATCAGGGATATACTTGCTAGGTAGTCTGCTTCTGCACAAGACAATACAATATTTAATAACTCCCATATCGGAGCACAGTTTGAAGTGGGACAATTAACGAAGTGATTTTGTTAGGTGACAGCGGATACCCACTAAAAAAAAAGTATCTGTTTACCCCATTGAAAACCTCGCGGACTTTTCCCGCGCCTCGTCCTTTTCTTTTATCGTCAAGCCATCTGTGCGCTTGCACTCAATAACTTATATATATATTTACTAACTAATTCAATTAACAACTCTTCTTCGAAGGAGGAAAAATTAGAACTACGATTCAGTTTCACTTCACGCGCCATATTTTACAGCTGTGCTCAAATAAAAGCGCATCGGAGCGCGCTGTAAAACAGCATGTTCGTACCACTGCCTCCTTGATTCGCACCAGTTCGCAATATTGGGAGAGTTAACAGTCGATTAGTTAACATTTCAGAAGAAAAGTTTGATGAAACGCAAGAAACCTAACAAGATGTTAAATTTCTAACTCCGCATTAACTAACTACTTGTTAGTATATATATTTAACATGTGTTAAACTCCTGAGTAGAACTGGTGTACGTCATCGCTGCGCCAGGATCATTGACTAGACAAAGTTGCCACACCCTGTGTGTAGAATTTCGATTTACATCATGTCCACTCTGTAAATACGGAATAATGTTAGCAGCGGCCTCATTTCATTCAAGCAGCCCAGGCCTGTGTTTGTTTGTGTGTGTTGGGAGATAGAAAAGAAACAATTGCCTCCCGTGTGACGTCACGCAGCCCCACGCCCCGACGTCACTCTTGTCCTTTCCTGCACATGTCATTGTTAAACTCCTGCCCGGTCATTAATCCGCTCTGGTGCAATTGTACGGACTGACAATCAATTCACAATGACACGGAAAATGGAAGACTGGATTGTATAAAACATTAATAAAATTAGAAACTGAGGTTTGGATTTTTAGTACAGTCTGAGTCTACAAAATTAGAAGAATACATGCATACACTGTTGATAAATTTGACCTTACTAGGTGTGTTATTTAATCTTGTATAATCGCATTAAACAATTTTTTTTAATAGGATGCTGGAAGGATCCGTCTTACCAATACAGTTTATAATAATTAGGAAAAGGATTTTAGGGTGGGAAGTATGGTCAGGAAAGGAGAAATGGAATGTTCTGAAAATACATACAAAAAGGTGTTGATGAACTCATTTTATTAAGGTTTAAACAAGTTACACGAACTTTATCATATTTTCTGGGTTCTGATAACTAATGTACGATGCTAAATGGTTTATGTTGTCACCTATTCAATACATATACATTTTACATTTAGGAATTTATTATTAATTCCACTTGAGACATGTTTCGCCGTTCATTGACGGCATCATCAGTCAAATTACCTCCTCAAGGCCTTGCGGAATTAATAATAAATTCCTAATAATAATAATAATAAATTCCTAAATGTAAAATTTATATGTATTGAAAAGGTGACAAAATAAACCATTTAGCATCCTACATTCAGTATCTTCAATATGGACAACAATGATTTTTATCACTTCTGATAACTAATCAAGATGTATTGTATTACACATAATATTTCAAAGTTTTGACGGTTTGAGCTTACTAGATCCTTATACAGCGAGAAACTCCTATCGACATCTACAGAAAACTAAATGGACCGTATCTTGTCAGCACTCGTAAAGGGAGTTCAATCGAAGTCGCAAAGGTTTGCTTTACGTCGCACCGACACAGATAGGTCTTATGACGACAATGGGACAAGGAAGGGCTAGGAGTGGCAAGGAAGCGGCCGTGGCCTTAATCAAGGTACAGCCCCAGCATTTGCCTGGTGTGAAAATGGGAAACCGTGGAAAACCATTTTCAGGGCTGCCGATAGTGGGGTTCGAACCTACTATCTCCCGAATACTGGATACTGGCCGCACTTAAGCGACTGCAGCTATCGACCTCGGTACTTTATTTCGAATTTGTCTTTAGCAAATCTATTAGAGTTGTCCCTAACTTTTTCCACTCTTCCACATCTCCTCCTTAACCTTCGACAGGATTAAGTGTTGTGAAAAACACTAACATGGCCAACAAGAGAGTACACAGTAGATAGGTGGAACCCATTACTAACTGAACTTAGTTTAAACTGTTGCAACATCATTGCTTAAATTTAAATTTGATTTCATAGCTGCAGATTGGTCATTCTTGCAAAGGTTCATTGTTGTTCTTGAGATATGGATTACTGGTGGTTTCCATAAATTATATTTTAATATTTATTTATTAACTAGTGTTGAGTTCTGATCAAACAAAATGTTAAAAATCTATTCAAGAAAGGGAAAAATGCCTAATCTTTAAAAACGCAGATAAATATGGGTGAAAAGGGGCTGACACATGAAATAGAAGGGAAAAGGTGGCAAAATATAGTAACTTTGCAAAAAGGTGCAACGAACTGTTTATTTCTTTTCATTTCATAGGGTGACTTACGTCTATGAAAATTGCCGTAATTTTTAAAAGCTTATGCACCTTTAAATAATTTCGCCAATAAATAATCTTATTTATTCGTTATTAAAAACATCGCGTTTGTTTCGAAAAAACAGACATTCTCCTCTTCAGAGATAATACTAACCTTGTCACATGTCAAAGTCTTAACATAAAAACAGAGCTTGTATGTAATTTTACATCAGTGATTCACTTGTTAGGGTACATCAGATTATTTATTTATTTATTTATTTATTTATTTATTTATTTATTTATTTATTTATTTATTTATTTATTTATTTATTTATTTATTGCACACTACAGGACTTAGTGCCCCAATTACAGTGGCAACTACGTCAGATAAGTTAAGCTACAATTAATATGTTGAAACTTATATCTAAACTATATTCTACAATTTTATCTAATCTCCTATAATATTGATATAAAATATTAAACTATTTTTTTAAACAAAAGAAACTTAAGTTAATATGATTGAACAACACACGACAAAGTAAAATGACAAAATAAATGAAGCAATACGCGTACAAACAATATTATAGGGCTTCACCTTACAATTTCTCCTATTTTTAGGACTTCATACAATTGCGCGATGAAGTTCAGTCACAAACTCACGCAATGGCAGACTGAAGTCAAGGCCATTATTTTTCTGAATGGCACTGTTGAAGATACTAAAGATGCTGTTTACCGGCGAGTTATCATGGGCACACGTCCTGGTTTTTTCATTTAAAAATGTTATGTTATTTCTGGAATTGAAGTGAGGTATATGGAAATTTAGGAGCGACAGTAATTCAGGATTATCAATAGCATAGTTTAAAACTTTAAAAAGAAATGTTACTGCATCCTTCCGTCTGCGAATTTCTAAACTCTCCACTTCGAAATTTAAAAGGATATCGCTATAGGGTACCATACGGGGATAGCAGCCAGCTTTTTTACATTGTAAGTATTTTAAAAATCCTTTTTGTAATGTTTCAATCTGATAGACATATGACTGACACCTAGGGCTCCAAACGATGCTGGCATATTCTACTTTTGGTCTTACTATGGTATTGAACAGATTAATGCAAATTTGTGTGTTTTTGAAGGGTTTTATATTCCTGATAATGAATCCTAGGATCTTGTACGATTCAGCTACCACTTTCAGTACATGCGAATTGAATGTAAGCTCGCGGTCGAATAAAACCCCGATGTCTTTCATCTCGCAAACCGATCGTAAATCACTGTCACCTAGCTTGTAAGTATAGTGGACGGGAGTTTTCCTTCTGCTGAACGACATCGATACACATTTTTCTGCATTCAAGTACAGTTTATTTTCAGTCGCCCACTCCAATACACTTTTAAAGTCTAGCTGAAGCTGTTTACAGTCGTTCATGTTTTCAACGGTTTTGAACACTTTGAAATCGTCGGCGTATAGCAGACAGCTGGAACATTTCACTTGCTCAGGCAAGTCATTGATGAATGCGAGAAAAACTAAAGGGCCTAAATTTGACCCCTGAATTATTCCTGAATTTACAGGATATTCCCGAGAAGAATGTCTCTGGAAAGAAACGAACTGCTTCCTCTCACCCAGATAGGAACTGAAAAAATGCAACAGTTGTTTCGAGAAACCGAACAGGTTTAACTTACTTAGCAGAGCATCGTGATTAATTTTATCGAATGTTTTTGCGGAATCTGTAAATACTACGTCCATTTGTCCAACCGTGTCAAGTTCTCTGGACACTCGCTGAGCGAAGTTAACCAAGTTTGTGACTGTGGAACGTCGTGAAAGGAAACGATGTTGTTTGTCTGAGATAAGAGGTCTAAAATATGTTGTTAATCATCAAATATTATCGTCTTTTCTTTTTTCTTAGATTATCGTATATCCTAGTTCATATAATAGGAATCAGTCCCTCAAGATAACTTCCCGTTGACTAAATAACCACTGGCATTGTATTGTCTGATCATCGGAGCTTTTATGGCATCTATTAATCCGAAAAAAAAACCGATTAAGTTTATATTTATTGAGACGTTTATCCTCCTGTAGACTAACAGTTATACATTCTATGGCCATAAGACAAAGAAATCGTAAACTCCTATTCACAAATCCTACAGATCATTAAAACTGGCTTTTATTATTTTCCTTTCAAATCTGGATTTCTGATATTAATTCTCATTCTCGTCTCGAATTTCCCTTGAAATGGCTTTCATTGCTTAACTTTCCATTATAACGAACAATAGAGGACATTATATTTCGGCGATACTACACAGTATTGTTAAGAACATCGTCCATCGACACTCAAGAAGCAATCACCTAGTTAAGAAGTTATTACAGATTTCACGGCCACAAAAAGCCCTCGATTTCTTTCTGGACAGCTAAAAGTTAAGTTCTTGAAGATCAGTAGTTAACTGGTACATGAAAAGCTGCTTCTTGGAAGTCAAGTTTATCAGCACACGTGTTTTCAACATCCAGTTCTCTTGTGTTCCTACTGTTTTACAACCAGCACCAACAAGACTAAAGAATGTTACAAGCAGTCATTTTTATTTCGCCATTCCAGACTGTAGAAAGCATCTGACGTCGGAAAGAGAAGTGTTTAAGGTATTAAATCATTCTGACAATAGAATCGAGGAAGCGGAAAAAATTACCATCTTGCTTCTCTTATGCTGAACTGAAAATAAAATAAAGTTTCTTAAGCATAGTAGTAGCTGTCTGCTCCCAAGCCTCCTGCACTAAAACATCGTGGCGTATTAGAAACGCTAGCAATTGTGCCGCCTTCTCCGTCCAGCACAGTAGCTGTCTGCTCCAAAGCCCCCTGCACTAAAACATCCTGGCGTATTAGTAACACTGAGTTGTCCCGCCTCCTTTCACATCTCATGGTCTGGCAATCTGCTAACTATGCTCTTCAAATCTTCACACAACATATGCAATGCCTCAGTCATACGTTTGTATACGGTAAGGTGGTACATCTTCGATCAAAATTTAATTAACCGTGTACTCACACTTCTATTATCAACATTCTTTTATACTAACAATGAAGTAGCTACCTTAAACAATGAAACACATCATATATACATTGTACAAAACACTGGAGCCTGTATGATCGCAATTGTACTGCTGGTGGTGCAATTCCGATGATACAAAGTCCAATTTGTACCACACACATCTTCTATACACAAAATATCTCTTTCCTTTTCCCCTTGACACATATTTCATGATAACACGTACTGCGGTCCTGGCATTGAATGCATGGTCATATCTGCCAACTTTGTGGAATGAAAATTCGGAAAACATTTCCACGCCAGCAAAAAATAAACGAGGCACAGTAAAACCAAGCTGGTTTAATATTACAAATTACAGAAGCTTAGTACCTCACTAATATACGGCTGAATCTTCAGGATATAGCATACAAACAATGCGCACACATGCACTATACAAACAGGACATGGCGAGTTACATAACACTAAAACAGTGCGTTATTGAAAAATAGAGAAACGACTATCGAACGATTGCTCCTTCGACGTAACAACTGGACGAAAGGAAAGAGTGTGATTACCGAATATGTTTAAATGCAATCACCATCCATCGAACACCTGATAAATACTATTTTGCCGCAATTTCAAAATGCAAGTTTCGATTGAAATCGTAAAATATTATGGTTCGTTCGTAAAGTCGTAAAATACAACGCTTCCCGTAAACTTTACTGATAAATCGTTAAAGTTGGCAGGTATGCATGCTCCTTTTATCACGTACTGTAATTCTCACAGTTATACTCCAGACAAACTGCACACTGGTTGCATTCCGAATGCTCTCGTTGGGGGATGTATCACCTTGCAGATTTGTTGTGCTTGACATGCAGGTTATGTTTTGATTTATGTTTGCGCTGTATTCATTCTTGAAGAGAGATTTTCTGAACTTAACAATCTGAAAATGATAATGATCTTTTCAGGTGACTGTAAGATTTGTTCATAGAGTCATCGGTGATACAGCGCTTATACAAGTTCCATAATGATTGAATAGTCTAGTGTCGAATTAGCACTGAATTTCAGTTATTCATTACATTCGGCGACAGGATGATTCATTTTGGGTTGACTGTTTGAAGGATTCTCAGGAATTTTAGGCAAGGGTATTGTTTCCTCCATAACCAAATGACTGAAGGTCAATAAAGATTCATAACTGATCATTTCATATAAAACATTCTGACCTATGCGGCATCGACAGTTCAAACGACTATGATCGAAATTTTACCATTCCATCCGATCAAAAACGTAACGTTTGTTCTTGGAGAATGGATTCATAAACTAGTTACAGAGAAATACAAGAGATGCTTGAAGTATTATACGGGAGTAGAGATATGGCATTATTATAAATAGCACTTTATATTTCAAGTAAAGAGTCTAGAGCTTAGCTAGGACAGCTTCAAACTTATAAGAACGTGAAACACAATGAAGCATCACATTTTTTTTTTGTTGATCTCAAGTAATTGGGAGTCCCGAGACACACTTTGGCCTCTGTACTCATCTGTAGCTGCGACGTGAAGACATCAGGGAGTGGTCGCTAGCGGGGAAAAAATCGATCTGTCTATGGCGGAGCGAATCCGCCATGTCAGAAGTGAAAACCCCTCATCACTGAGCTATTAAAAATCTAATAAGCTAGTGCTAGTGGGCAAGGCTGGGAGACATTGGTGTTCATTTGCAATAGCAATAGAAGAGGGCAAGATGTTGTAACAGGAAGGCTTAGCAAGGCGAGAGTCCTAGGTGGGCTGTTTTAGGGGACCAGGATTTGTCGGGAGGGCATGGCTGGGACTTGCAATGAGGGCTGGTGAGAGATTAGATTTAGAAGAAGTAGGAGTAGGGCAGAAGTGTCTTGGCTGGCTTGGGGAAGAGTAGGTGAGAAAGGCTGGGGAGTGAAGTGATTGAAATATGGTGGTGGAGCTCTTTGTTGGTTCAGATGCCTGGCGTGCCTCTAGTGGGACCTGACGGCCCTCTTGATGTAAGGGCACCCAGGAAACGACGCAGCATGCTGTCCCTCGCAGTTTGCACACTTTGCCCGTTCGCGTTCACCTTGCAAATGTAAAAGTGGCATTTTCTTGCGCTCGGCGCGACCCAATCGGAGGTTGTGCTTTCAGATAGTCAATCAGATGTCGGATTGCAAGGTGCGAACCAATTGGAGGCCGCACACTTACATATAAATACAGCTGCTTCCCAAACAACATTCGCAGTCGCCAGCGGGATACAGGAGAGCGTATCTACACGACGCCACAGAAGATGACTACCGCAGCAGTAGTCGAAACGTCTGGAAGAAGCGAGAGGAGTGGACCAAGGCATAATAGCCCGGAAGATTTTTATTATATTGACACCGGCCGTGAAAGCCTTCATACGTTAATGAGATTTTTCACATTCACAAAGAAGCTGCTTCACACGCCACATGTAAGTGGTAATACTAACATTGAAGAATTATATATAGGGTGTTTTCTAAGTTTGATCGAAATTGTACTACTCGACCCTACTATTTGTTTTCTCTGGTAACGTAGACTTACGTTCCTTGACAAAAGGTACATGGAGGCTACCTGTTGAAAAAAAGAAAGCAGAAAATCTGAAACAAAGTTTTCATGAAATAGTGCTAAATGTGTGACGTCACACGCATACTCTGTTACAAGATGGCGCTGTGTTGACTCAAGAGCTGTCGTTGTGAATACATCGTGCTCAGTTGTATAGAATAACAAATTTAATAATTGAAACAGAAAGTTTGATTAGTATTCGGCAAAATTCCACAATTTTAGCCTTTCAGGTAAGCAACTCAATGTTGAAAACAATATATACGAATATTAAATAAATAAAATATAATAAAGTATGATAGTATATTATTTATTCCTAATAATTAAAATCCTTTTCTAAATCATCGTTATCCGGTCGATTAGATTGCCAGATTGCCTTTTTCTACCACTACGAGCGTGAATGAATGCTTTGTTTTACTTAAGCGCCACTAAGAGCGCTAATGTGAGTCAATGCACTGTTTCACTTAAGCACCACTACGAGCGCTAATGTGAGTCAATGCACTGTTTCACTTAAGCACCACTACGAGCGCAAATGTGAGTCAATGCAGAGTTTCACTTAAGCACCACTACGAGCGCAAATGTGAGTCAATGCATTGTTTCACTTAAGCACCACTACGAGCGCTAATGTGAGTCAATGCATTGTTTCACTTAAGCACCACTACGAGCGCTAATCTGAGTCAATGCACTGTTTCACTTAAGCACCACTACGAGCGCAAATGTGAGTCAATGCACTGTTTCACTTAAGCACCACTACGAGCGCTAATGTGAGTCAATGCACTGTTTCACTTAAGCACCACTACGAGCGCTAATGTGAGTCAATGCATTGTTTCACTTAAGCACCACTACGAGCGCTAATGTGAGTCAATGCATTGTTTCACTTAAGCACCACTACGAGCACTAATGTGAGTCAATGCATTGTTTCACTTAAGCACCACTACGAGCGCTAATGTGGGTCAATGCATTGTTTCACTTAAGCACCAATACGAGTGCTAATGTGAGTCAATGTAGAGTTTCACTTAAGCACCACTACGACGCTAAAGTGAGTCAATGCATTGTTTCACTTAAGCACCACTACGAGCGCTAATGTGAGTCAATGCATTGTTTCACTTAAGCACCACTACGAGCGCTAATGTGAGTCAATGCATTGTTTCACTTAAGCACCACTACGAGCGCTAATGTGAGTCAATGCATTGTTTCACTTAAGCCCTTATAACTACATTCGGTGTGGACATTTTTCAAAAAAATCAAAAAAGGAAGAAATTCACAAAGTATTATTATAAGTAAGTTAATTTGGTTAGGATTTGAATCAAAAAGAAAACCAGTGATTTAGGGCTGTTTTTCATGAACTGCATTTAGGCCGCAAGTGATTTTTGAAGTTTGTCTCTTTAGTTTCATAGAGCTATCCAAGACTCATAGTAGCCTCCATGGCTCAGGCGATAGCGCGTCGGCCACTCACCGCTGGGTTCCGTGGGTCAAATCCCAGTCACTGCATGTGAGATTTATGCTGGACAAAGCGGAGGCGAGGCAGATTTTTCTCCGGGTACTCCGGTTTTCCCTGTCTTCTTTCACTCCAGCAACACTCTCCACTATCATTTCATTTCACTTGTCAGTTATTAATCATTGCCCCAGAGGAGTGCGACAGACTTCGGCAGCCGGCACAATTCCTATCCTCGCCGCAAGATGGGGCTTCATTCTGACCCGGTCACTGACTGGAAAACAGGTTGTAGGTTTTCATCCAAGAAACCTTTCCGGGCCTGTTGGCCCTTCAACTTTCGGCACAATTGAGAAAATTGCCTAATTTTACGTTTTCCGTAGTCTGGGGGTCCTTACTTTGATAAGAAATGTATTAAACATTAAAATTCCTGTGACGTCACGCGTCAAAACAAGATGGCCGCCAATTTCGGTGGTACCGAGCTCAAGGGCAATCGTTTTAACATCGGAAGCGTCAATCCGATTTCTAAGAAAACAAATAGCCTACACAGGGTGGTAGGATACAACGTCAACCGCGGTTATAGGCCAATCAGCGTCAGAGGATAGGTCATGAAACATCCACAGTCTGTTTCTAGTCAGGAACGGAATAGTGAAGTCCCCATCTAACGGCGAGGATGGAATTGTGCCTATTGCACTCCTCTGGGATAATTATTAATGAATGATATTGGAGAGTGTTGATGGAATGAAAGATGGCAGGGAAAACCAGAATACCCGGAGAGAAATCTGTCCCGTCTCCGCTTTGTCCAGCACAAATCTCACATGCAGTGACTGGGATTTGAGCCATCCAGACTCAGGATCGATCAAACTGATAAATAATTTGAAAATATTAATTCTTCATCTCTGATTGTTGTAATTTTATCGGCTGCTGAAGTTAGCCAATCAGATCGCTTCGCAAGGGAATTCAAATGGGCTCAACGCGGCGGCGTTGCCAAATCTCCACGAGGCTTAAGATGCAGAAGTAGTGGGATTTTCGAAGGGCGGAAAAAATTCATTCGATACTCCGTTTTGTACGATCTCCGCATGGAAAAGATCTCTGGTGTTCACCCGTCAAAATTCATTAAAACTCAGTGACAGACGCCCAAGAGAGATTCGATTCACTCTGCCATCTAGTGGGCCTAGAGCCAAACGGAACGTCGAAATTGACTAGCAGACAACCATACGATTATTATTAATATTATTTTCTTTCTTAATCAGTGTACACTTTGGTTTCGGGGGATACAACTGTGAATGAGGACCACTACCTCGCCCAGGCGGCCTCACCTGCTATGCTGAACAGGGGCATTGGTGGGGGATGGGAAGATTGGAAGGGATAAACAAGGAAAAGGGAAAGAAGTGGCCGTGGCCTTAAGTTCAAACATTCGCGTGGAGGAGAAGTGCGGAAACCACGGAAAACCACTTCGAGGAAGGCTGAGGGGGGAATCGACCCCACTCCCCCCAAACTCAGTTGACCTCCCGAGGCTGAGCGGACCCCGTTCCAGTCCACGCACCACCTTTCTAATTTCGTGGCGGAACAGGGAATCGAACGAAGGCCTCCGGGGGGTGGCAGCCGGCTAATCACACTAACCACTAAACCACAGAGCCGGAAGTGAAAACAATACTCTAAACATGTCTCTTGTGTCTTTTCTTGTAACTTCGAAATTCAAGAGGATAAACTGCGACCATTATTCGTTTATAGGTAGGGGAATTAGGGTTCGGAATAATTTACAATAAATTTCCAAATTCTCAGCAATTATTCCAGAAAATAAGAGGTAAAGAACAGATATTCCGCCTCTATGGTGGATTTCCGTGGTTTCCCCACTTCTCCTCCAGGCAAATACCGGGATGGTACCCAACTTAAGGCCACGGCCGCTTCCTCCTCTCTTCCTTCCGATCTTCCCATCCCCACACAAGGCCCCTGTTCAGCATTGCAGGTGAGGCCGCTTGGGCGAGGTACTGGTGCTCCTTGCCAGTTGTATCCCTCCGAGCCAAAGTCTCACGCTCCAGGACACTGCCCTTGAGGTGGTAGAGGTGGGATCCCTCGCTGTGTCCGAGGGGAAGAGGGGAAGACCAGCCCTGGAGGGTAAACAGATTACGAAAGAAAGAAAGAAAGAAAGAAAGAAAGAAAAAAGAACATATAGAATTATGAAACCTGGGCGACTGCCCTAAATGCATATCAGTGGTGAATGATCCCAAATTAACTATAATTCGAAACTTCGTACTTGGAAAGGTAATATAGACTGTTTTGATAATATGGGCATGCCGATAGTTTCATTAAGTAATGAAATATCGAAATTTGAGTATATCTGACCGTCCCTGGATGTGGAAAGTGTGGCGGGCTGGAATCGAACCACGGCTCCTCTCTCATTCGTGGTAGCACATCATAAATCTAAGCACGCACAGCCATTAAGGAAGGTTCTTACATGGAGCCACCGGGTGTGGCCCTCCAATAATATAGTTTCTAGAACCACAACGCCCACACTGCTGTGGATACGAATAGCATGCAGCTCGAGACTTGACATGTGATATTTTTGTAATAAGAAAGTCATTGAATTACAAAGATGTAACACCAGCTGAGAGAGAAAGATCTTTATCCTCAAGTCACGCACCTTTGATAGCACGTGATCGGACAGTTCGTTCGGCTCGAGGAATACCAAACTCAGTTCTCAGACAAGGACTGTTTGCTGAATGCTCAGCTAAGCAAGGCATAAAAATAACCCAGGAAAATATATGGCCAGACAGCATGAAAAAACAACCTAATAATTTGCTAAATTCCAAAATGTATATATTTAAAATCGAGCTCATGGTAGAGGGAGAGGAAAATGATGTTGGTGAAATTACGCTTGAGGAAGTGAAAACGATGGTAAATAAACTCCATTGTAACAAAGCAGCAGGAATAGATGAAATTACACCTGAAATTGTTTAGTATATTGGGAAGGCAGGAATTAGAGTAATGAGATTAGCAAGGAGTGTTGGTAAGGTACCTTCAGATAGGTGCAATTACTGCTTTTGCCCAATCTATAAGCAAGGGAACAGGAAGGATTGCAACAACTATAAATGTATCTCATTGATTAGTGTACCAGGCAAAGTTTTCACTAGCATCTTGGAAGGGATGGTGCGATCAGTGTTTGAGAGGAAGATGGATGAAAACCAATGTGGTTTCAGACCACAGAGGGGCTGTCAGGATCAGATGTTCAGTATGCGCCAGGTAAAAGAAAAATGCTACGAGAAGAATAGACAGTTATGTTTATATTCCGCAGATCTATATAGTGAAAACATGTGACACGGTACCGAGGGAAAAGATGTTCGCAATACGGGATTAAGGGTAGATTATAAAAAATCAATCAAAGGCATGTTGACAATCGGGCTGCAGTGAGAACTGATGGCAGAATGACTTCTTGATTCAGGGTTCATACAGGGGTTAGATAAAGCTGTAATTTTTCACCTTTGTTGTTCGAAGTTTACATGGATCATCTACTGGAAGGTATAAAGTGACACGGAGGGATTCAGTTAGGTAGTCTGGCCTATGCTGACGACTTGGTCTTAATGGCAGACTGTGCCGAAAGCCTGCAATCCAACATCTTGGAACTTGAAAATAGGTGCAATGAGTTATGGTATGGAAATTAGCCTTTCGGAGAATAAATTGATGTCAGTAGGTAAGAAAGCCAAGAGAACTGAATATCAGATTGGTGATGCAAAGCTGGAACATGCAGAAAATTTCAAGTATTTAGGTTGAGTATTCTCCTATGATGGTAATATAGAAAGTGAGATTGAATTAAGGTGTAGTAAAGCTAATGCAATGAGTTCGCAGTTGCGATCAACAGTGTTCTGTAAGAAGGAACTCAGCATCCGGACGAAGCTCTCTTTACATTGCAACTTTGCTTTACGGGAATGAAAGCTGGGTGGACTCCGAAGTAACAGACATGAAAGTAGCTAGAATGATTGCTGGTACAAACAGGTGGGATCAATGGCAGGAGGGCCTCTGAATGAGGAGATAAAGTCTAAGTTGTCCGGCTCCATGGATAAGTTGCTAGTGTGCTGGCCTTTGGTCACAGGGGTCCCGGGTTCGATTCCCGGCAGAGTCGGGAATTTTAACCATACTTGGTTAATTTAGCTGGCAGAGGGACTGGGTGAATGTGTCGTCTTCATCATCATTTCATCCTGATCACAACGCGCTGGTCGCCTACGGGAGTCAAATCGAAATACCTGCATCTGGCGAGCCAAACGTGTCCTGGAACACTGTCCGGCACTAAAAGTCATACGCCATTATTATTATTATTATTATTATTATTATTATTATTAAGGCTAAGTTAGGAATGAACTCTATGGATGAAGCTGTACGCATAAACCGGCTTCGGTGGTGGGGTCATGTGAGGCGAATGGAGGAGGTTAGTTTACCCAGGAGAATAATGGACTCTTGTTATGGAGAGTAGGAGAAGTAAAGGGAGGCCAAGACGACGATGGTTAGACTCAGTTTCTAACGATTTAAAAATAAGAGGTGTAGAACCAAATGAGGCCACAGTCCTAGTTGCAAACAGAGGATTGTGGCGACGTTTAGTAAATTCACACAGGGCTGCAGACTGATCGCTGAAAGGCATAACGTTCTATAACCATGATTTATGTACATGTATAAAAAAAGACTTGTCTGTACACTGCTCAGGATTTAGAAAGAATGGTATTTTTTGTATCGGTCATCTCCGCAGTAACAAGGAAATTGAGTGGCTGTCTGTATGTTCGCGCATCACGAGAAAGAAGCAGAAGAGAATTTAATGAAAATCTGTATCTAAGGTCGGGGAATGAGCCACTACAATCTAGGCTATAAGTAATTTTATTCACGCTGAGTGAAATGGTAGTTTAGGGGAAGACAAAAAATTTTATTCTAAAATATCTCTGTTATTAATGGTTCTATCGATAATTAGAACATAAATAAAGTTGTATAATATCAAATTTTTGATCATTTATGTCTTATACATTTTTACAGGTATATTCATTAATTTCGATTTTTGTTGCCGAGTCCATATCAACGCCGAGCATTGCTAATATGGAAATCTTAATCATGTTAACTGGCGATGGTTTGTGTTATGATTGTCTAAGGTATGAAACCACGTGGTCATCTCTCCATATCGACAAGGAAAATTGCGATGATAATGAAAAGTAAAAAAGAAAAGAGTAAGCGAACGATCGGCTGACGAATAAGACAAGAGGGAGTCCTCAAAGAAGGAAGAGTTCTCTTTAAATTAGATGCTCTAATATGACATAGTCGGAAGAAAACTACAATATAGTAAGATCATAAAACTGATCAACAATGACATTACACCGACCATTGTTCTGATGATACTTCCCTCTTCTGCTGCCACTCATCTCCTATAGGTAGGAATACTGCTGTGTTCCAAGTAAAACAGCCTTCTGAATATTGGCGGAAAGTAGCCATTTGGTTTTTCCATCAACAGCTGGTACTACACATAGTTTATATATAGCAAACTTTGCTCATTTCACAGTATTAGTGCTTTGTTGAATAATTTCAGCAAAAATGTTGTAAGAGCGTCCCTTCTGTATGAAATATATTGATTTAATGCTGTAATCACTGTCTTGTACAAGTTCATTTTACCAGGTAAAGCCATCATCATCATCATCATCATCATCATCATCATCATCATCCTTCGTATTACTCATTACTGAGTGTCGTGACCCCATTGTTTTGTCTCTAGAGACTTACATGCTGCACAAAGTGTCGTCATCCCACTCGATCTTCAGTTTTTCTTAGGACGTTCTGAAGAGGAAGGCCAGTTATCTTCGTAGCACCAGATAATGTAGTGCTCTAAAACTGAGGATAATATACAGTGTTCAAGAAACTCCGGTAATTTCGCGGTACATCTCCGCAAATTTCACACTAGTACTCAAAGTTTTCCGGAACTAATTTGTTATGTTATCTAATTTAATGCAATGTATGCAAGCAACTTGTTACATTAAATACATTTTCATATCAAGAAAATATTTGATTGATTATCGATTAATTATTAATTAACTGATTAGGATATCTTTGTTCCAAAATGTATCAAAGAAATGAACTGCAAATCAGAACTAAGTTGCATGAAACATACAATTTTGTCCCCTGAAAGTTGAAAAAAATGAATTAACGAACTAATTAACTGATATATTAATTAGTTCATCTGAATCGGTCTCTGAGCGTAAGTGGCTTATGAACTCAACATGTCCTTGACATGTCTGAAGAAGCCAACACTCCCACTTCAGCCACTCGTAAATCCGTATCAGTGTGACCCTCTCCATATCTGCCTCTTGTGGAATAAAAAATTCCGGCAACTCGGCGTCTTCAACTACAACAACTCTTCATAACTTCATGTTTCTTTGGCGCCAGTATTCCTTCATTCTCTTTCCTTTCAGCCGTCCAATGGTGTTTCTTCTTCGTCGATGTTTCTGGCTTTAGGAACCCTCAAATGTGTGTATCTTGTTTCTGAAGGTGGTTCTGTTGTGGATGTACTGATCCATGATATTTACTTTCTTGCAGATCCTCCTTCGTGTTAACGAACCATTTGCCATCAGAGTTTCCTTTTCTATTGGGATTATTTATTTATTTATTTATTTATTTATTTATTTATTCATTCATTCATTCATTTATTTATTTATTTATTGGATTTCTAATCCCAATTACGGTGCCAAATGTTTACATGTGCTATTTTAATGTTTCCATCAGTCTAACCACCTAATATCTAATCTGTTCTAGTATTATATTTACAACGAGAAATGAACAGTATTTAACATCTAATTTAATCTTTACAAGAAAGAGTAAAATTAAAAACTAGTAGGGCCCCGCGGTGTAGGGGGCAACGCGTCCGCCTGTCACCCGATGGCCCCGGGTTTGATTCCCGGCCGGGTCAGGGGTATTGTAATTGCAATGATAAATATCCCTGGCCTAGGCCTTGGTGTTTGTTTGTGACGTCTTTAATCTTCCTTTCCTCACACACGACATTCCAATTACACGCATGTTCATACAATATGGTGCCAGTAGGGGCAAAAGATCCACCTGGGTCGACGCCCCGAACAAACAGCATTTTAAAAAAATCGTAATTTCATATCTAAACTATTATTTTTTTCTAGTTCTAACACTTATAATTACATTTATGGAATGGGTTTTAATGTAAAATGTTTTAATACTTGTTGTGGTTCAAATCAGCATTACAAATTAGAGAGTTTTCACAGAGATGGAAAATTGTTGTAAAAACAGGTCTAGAGGTACACAGAAGTCTAAAGATTTATTTATTTATTTATTTATTTGCTAGTTGCTTTACGTCGCACCGACACAGATAGGTCTTATGGCGACGATGGGACAGGAAAGGGCTAGGGGTGAGAAGGAAGCGGCCGTCGCCTTAATTAAGGTACAGCTCCAGCATTTGCCTGGTGTGAAAATGGGAAACCACGGAAAACCATCTTCAGGGCTGCCGACAGTGGGGTTCGAACCTACTATCTCCCGAATACTGGATACTGGCCGCACTTAAGCGACTGCAGCTATGGAGCTCGGTATTTATTTTTCTAAACTGCACTGTTGTAGACATTGCATAGCCTGTGGAGTGGGGAATTTTTGTAAGCGGTTGTTCTAACCTTTTTATTATTAAAAGTTACGTTTGTCCCCGCATTAAAGAGGAAGCTCAAGAGGCATAAAAAGTCAGGGTTATCAATAATAGGATTTACAGTTTCGTACAGAAACTTCATGTCATCCTTTTGCCTCCTCAGTTCCAAGCTTTCTATTTCAAAACTTAGAAGTTCGTTGGATTCTATGTGTGGATAATTACCGTTTTTTTAAGTGTTTTAAATATCTCTTTTGGATTTTTTCGATCTGTGCAATATATTCTGTTCGCTGGATTTCATACAACGCTTGCGAATTCTACTTTGGGCCTGTAGACGTGTATACAGGTTTTTAGGAGTTTAAAGGGTTTGACATTTCTCATCATAAATCCTAATGTCCTGTCTGACTCAGCAACTACCTTCTTGAATTTTTAAGCAAGTCTTGTCGGGCATTCTTGTAATTTTGTGATCCTCTCCTTATTTGGTTTCCAATTCAAGCCTGATGGCTTAATTATTTCTCCCTAGCACTTGAAATTATTCACTTTGTTCGACTCATTGGCTGGATGGTCAGCACTGAGGCCTTCGGTTCAGAGGGCTATGGGTTCGATCCCCGGCCGGGTTGGGGATTTTTTTTGCTAGTTGCTTTACGTCGCACCGACACAGATAGGTCTTATGGCGACGATGGGACAGGGAAGGACTAGGAGTGGGAAGGAAGCGGCCGTGGCCTTAATTAAGGTACAGCCCCAGCATTTGCCTGGTGTGAAAATGGGAAACCACGGAAAACCATGTTCAGGGCTGCCGATAGTGGGGTTCGAACCTACTATCTCCCGAATACTGGATACTGGCCGCACTTAAGCGACTGCAGCTATCGAGCTCGGTCGGGGATTTTAATCGCTTCTGATTAATTCTTCTGACCCGGGGACTGGGTGTTTCTGTTTGTTCCAACACTTTCCTCTTCATATTCAAACAACACACTACACTACCAACCACCATTACGGAAACACGGAACAGTGATTACATCCCTCCATATAGGGTTGGCGTCAGAAAGGGCATCCGGCCGTAAAACAGGGTCAACTCCACATGTTCGACACAGTTCGCACTCGCGACCCCACATATGTTGGAAAAGTGGAGGAAGAAGAAGACTTGAAATTATTCACTTTATTAATTTTGTGGAATTTAGTCTTTAGAGGTTTCCCATCTAGATAACGAGCGGATCCTTCCATGTACTGATTTTTTTCATAGGATAATTGGTGTCCAGTCTTAGCTGCTATTATTATTATTATTATTATTATTATTATTAATATTACTCACGGTAAGGTTTTCTTCAGAGCACGACCACCTGCAAACAAAGAAAAATAAATTATTTATTTATTTATTTATTTTGTAAATAAATTAAATATTCTAAACAGCATCTAGTTGGATTACTCAATATCACATTAAAGTATCTAGACACTTTCCACCACACCACCTCGAAATTGGAAAATAAATCCTCTAAAAATATCAGTAAATTAACAGGAACACTGCAAAAACTTATAGCGGTGTCATCCCGCGTAAAAAGCATGAGGAGGAGAGATGTTTGCCGTTATTTTCCTCATTTAACAAGAAAGTATTCTGCTGCACGACTGGGCCAATGTTAATGTACCTTCTCCAACTTGGAAAAAATGTTTTCTTGGATACATTATCAGCAAAGTAACAGCACTGACAAGATACGTATAGGGTGGGATAAAAGTTTCTTTCGCCAAACACATTCACAGTCCTCATCCGGTCGATTGGGAGAAGTCTGTGGGAGAATTTGCATTTCATACTTTTAGGTGTGATTTTTGGGATTCTCTACAATCTCTAGTCATTTCTTTAAACAGTGATTTTAAAACACAACCAATGTCATATAAAATGGTACCTATCGAAATTAAAGTATAAGATTTCCACCTATTCAATACTACATATTATTATTATTATTATTATTATTATTATTATTATATCTTCTCGTCTCAAATAATCCGTTCGGGCCTCCGTTTTAGTGGTTTCTCTTCGAATAATTTTAGACTGTCGACTCTTCTTTTTCTGAACCCTTCTATTGTGGGTCATCTCTAGTGTAATTAAAACTTCTTGTACATCCCTCTTGGCCTCTTCTAGCCACTTGGATGTCCGCAGAATTTCACCCTTCGTGTCCTCATTTCTCCTCTTTTTTCCAAGTGCCATCAGTAGTCTTCTGCAGATACAGAATTTCCCTCAGAATCTACACATTATAATGTTTCGGCTCACTTGAGCCATCGTCAGTAGTGGACAGATAAAAATAGGTATAATTTATTGAATAAAATATCCTATGACAATATGATTTGATGCACTTATTTAAACTCATCAACTCTTCTGATGCGGTTGACGTCAGGAAGGGCATCCGGTCATAAAAAACCGCCACGACAGATTCATCTCACCTCATACCCGACCCGTAGAGAAACGGGACAAGTGTTGGACAAACAAATACTTAAAATATGTCTAGGGCTCTTGTGAGATAACCTAATGTAAAACATGTGTTATAGACAGTACAGATATAATATGTCGAAATGACATCGGCCAACAATTTTTATGAGATTTTAATGTCACTTGAACCTATTTTATCTATAACACATGTTTTACAATAAGTTATCCCACAAGATAGATAATGGGCATAACTTAAGTGAACCAAATCATATTGTCATAGGATTTATTTATTTATTTATTTATTTATTTATTTATTTATTTATTTATTTATTTATTTATTTATTTATTTATTTATTTATTTATTTATACCTTCAACAGAGCTTTAGTCTAATTGCAGAAGGCGTATATTGCATTGTATTAAATTATTGCAAATGTAACGATATTTTATTCAATAATTTATATCAATTTTTATGTCTTTCCAGTGTTTATCATGGTTCAATTGACCTGAATCATTTACACTTTTAAAATATAATGTTAATTAAATAATGAGTAGATTATAATGTGTAGTATTTAATACGTGGAATTTTTTTTTTTTTTTTTTTTTTGCTACAGGCTTTACGTCGCACCGACACAGATAGGTCTTATGGCGACGATGGGATAGGAAAGGCCTAGGAGTTGGAAGGAAGCGGCCGTGGCCTTAATTAAGGTACAGCCCCAGCATTTGCCTGGTGTGAAAACGGGAAACCACGGAAAACCATTTTCAGGGCTGCCGATAGTGGGATTCGAACCTACTATCTCCCGGATGCAAGCTCACAGTCGCGCGCCTCTACGCGCACGGCCAACTCGCCCGGTCGTGGAAATCTTATAATTAAATTTAAATACTACACTCAATACAGAAGTTGAAATGTGAATTTCATTTCTAGCTTTATAAAATGTAATCAGTCCAGTGATATTGAAATTTGGAGTCTCCGTAACTGGTTTGGACAGCCCTACTTTGCAGCGACCTTGCCGTCAATGAACAAACGTTTACTAGCGGTCAAAGACCTACAGTTGAAGGACGTCTGCGGCGGGCGGTAAGGTTAGCACAAGGGGCGGAGACTGGGGGGGTTCAGCACGTAGAAACTCCTTTATACCTACCTGCAGGAAGTTGCCATAGTCAGACCAGTGAGGGAGCACGCACACTATTAGCAAAAGATTATACCAGGTAAGTTCTGTCAACTGTAAATATATTCTAGAATAATTTAAGAACAAAAAATCAACGCGTTATCTCTTACCGTCCTCGTCAAATACAGGAATAAAAAATGGGCAAGGACTGGGAAGAAAGCGACCAAGGCTCTAATTTTTCCCAGCCCACTTTTGTTCAGAGATGAGGTAAATATTTCATGAAAAGTAAATGAAATTACGAAATTAATGCAAATTACTAAACTTCCTGAATATTGTACTAGAAATATTAAGTATTCAAACTCTTTATAGCCATTAAATCGTGAAGTTACCAGCGTATCGCTCCAATGTGGTAGCGGACACGTCAGCTTCCAGGGCGCCGTTGAGACAACTACAAGCTTTATTTGAAGGGCAATACAATGAGAGTGCACCAGGGTAGATATTTACAATTCATTAGATTCGTACTTTTCGATGTTAAAGAAATGACACCACGCAGCAACTCTTGAACATGTTCAACACATCTCAATGAAGAAAGAACGAAAGATCGTAAAGCAACAGAAACTATCCAACCTGGCAGCAGATATGTTCGAAGACTCCCAACAGCAAGGATTACACACAACATACATCAGAGAAAACAGGAGTGTACCATGGATCCCAGAAGTGAAAAAGGACCTGGAGAAAGCCCAGATAGATGTATCAAAAATATTAGACAGAAATCAGTTCCGTTACAAAGTAAATAGATGGGTAAAACAGTCACCAAGGACACCAGTAACCAAGTGAACTGAAGAAGGGAAGAGAGCCCACGGAGAAAAACTGAAAGCCAGAAAGGCGAATCATAAAAGCGCTGCGTGATCCAACAGGGTCCATAATGTATAATTACTATCAAAGTGTGAGACAGGTATATTAAATCCTTCAATTGAAATGTAGGCGGTCTCACACTCTAGAATTACCAAGGCTGCATCTTACAGCGAGGCCACGGGTTTGATTCCTAACCAAGTCACGAGGACTGGTTCGAGTTCCACTCAACCTACGTGATTACAATTGAGGAGCTATCTGACTGTGAGATGGCGGCCCAGCTCTAAGAAAACAATAATAACGACAGACACGATTCGTCACGCTGACTAGACATTACCTCGTAAACTGCAGGTCTTTGGGCTTAGCTTAGCAGCGGTCGTTTGGTAGGCCAAGCCTCCTTACACCTCTAAAGGGAGGGCGAACGGAAATAGAAATTGTTCTATGGATAAGTGATGATATTGCGTACAGAATAATTTATGAAAGCAGAGGAAATTATTGACTAAAGGAGAAAATAGAAGATTCGAAAACAGACAGGACGAACTCTAAATCTAAGTAATACAGAGAGAGAAATTAAAGATCAAGAAAATTCAAGAAAAAATCGTACTTTAGTTACTTTATGTAACTGCCATAAAATTGACTTTACATACCATCAACTCTTATGGTTTTCGTGCGCCAGAATTCCGTCCCGCAGGGATTCTTTTACACATTAATGAATTTACCAACACGGATTGCAAATTTGAGCACCTTCAAATACCCTGAGATTGATCCGAGATCGATCCCAGCTCTCTGCCATCTGAGCTACTGAGACAACCGAACTTCAGTAACACTGGACGAGAAATGATACGAATCAACTCAAGATGCCATCGACTATGAGACTGAATACCCGGCAAATAAGTCTCCTACACTCAACTGAGAAAAATTACATGAGCCAAAGTAGATTTGGTCTGCAAGATAATCCGAGTACATGACTGGAATTACATTTACGATGTTCTACTGGTTTTTACGTCACTCCAAATCAGACGGGCCCTACGGCGAGGATGGGATGGGCAGCGGTAGGACCGGGAAGGAAGTGACATTGATCTTAATAAAAAGTACATTCCAAGGATTTTCCTGATGTGAAAAATAGAAAACTATCTTCAGCTCTGCCGGACACTGGGGTTCAAACCCACCATCTCCCGAATGCAAGCTCAAAGCTACGTGTTCCGAACTGTGAAGCCAATTCGCTCATTGAATAACGTTTGGAAATTTGTTTTGTTTAAGCCGAAATACAACTCAGTATCCTTTACAATGCAGTTATTCTGTCTTTAGACTTGACACTACGAGCAGACTACTCTTCTCAAAGAAGAAACACGTGATTCCACTCCGCTTTAAGAAAACGTGACTGTAGGAATGAGTAATAAGACGAGGGAATAAGATATAAAGTTACACTTGTACTAGTACTAATGATATTTCGCCTGCCATTGGCAGGCACCCCAGGGATCAGAACTTGGACCGCTCTTCTTTACAAACTGCCGCCAACCGCCTTGTACCACACACGCGCGCGCTCGCGCAGCTATGAATGGAAAGAAAAAGAACAAGAGCTCACGGAGGTATGTGTAAGACGCAGGTAGAATACTTGAGAACCGAGGGGCGGGGCGCAGCAAGGAGGGAACAGGTAGGAATATATATCGCAAGGTCGTACATTGTTAATAACGTGGAAATAAAGCAGGTACAAGAACACTTCACTGGCAAATATGACTGACGCAGAGCGGCAAATTTCTTGGTTTTGAACATTCCTTCTCGTCTAGTCAAGGACCTTGACTTGTAATTGCTTCTTAATTATATTTAAATAGCCGCCAATCAGGTGCAGAGATAGACGCTGCAATATTATGAATACGAAGCATAGCAAACAATACTTGCATTATGTAATTTTTCCATCACAAACTGCACGGTCTGAGACTGGGAAAGGTCAGTTATAATAACAAATTTGTTTTAGCCCAGGGCAGAAGAGTCAGTGCACTGTAAAAGCTACTGTATATCTCGCTAGAAATGGATTAGAGCAACCATTCCCAAAACCCGTCAGGGACCGCGACGATAATCCAGGGGGTCCGTAGTAACAATCTAAGTTGTAAGAATTTAAACAGCGAAATTTTAATGTACACACAAAATTCATAAACCATTATTCTAAATTTAGGAGCAATGTCCTCACTGTTGTGTAACTTACATAGAGTAGGTCCTAAATGTAACTCTTAACCTAGCCGACAAGTTAGTACAAGTTAGCAACGGAAGAAAGAAGAAATACTGCAAAGCAGTGTAAGTGATGTATCCACACTCAGACCAGACTTTCCACCTCTGGTAGAGAAAATCTCGTGGATCAGAAATCCCTTCTTTGAAACTGAACATGAACTGGCTTCCCTAGAGTAATATCATCTAGCCGAAGTATCTTTGCAGAGAGAAAGTGAAATATAAATTGAAGCATGATTGTATTTAGCTCCAGGAAGTTCCATGGACGTATCTCTGATCGATTTGCGTCCATGGCATGCCCTATACTCTAATTTCTAGAAAGGAAATACTGCGTTTAATGGCAACGTACCTGTGTGACTGTACCTCTTCTACTTTCACACAAATAAAAACGAAGTACAGAGACAGAGCTAATGTAGAGGCTCATCTTCGGTTAGAGTGACTTCGCTGGTTTTCGTACCATGCATCCAACAACCGCAACAAGTGAATTTTTCCAAGTAAGTTTCCAGATCCGGACTGTTGTAATTATTAGCCATGAATCACATTGTTTTATAATTTCTGTGCTTTCATGAAGCATCTTTGTAAATGAAGTTAAATAAAACCAACCAAAACAAACCCCATGGCACTACAGCCCTTGAAGGGCTTTCGCCTACCAAGCGACCGCAGCTCAGCTCGAAGGCCTGCAGATTGCGAGGTGTCGTGTGTGGTCAGCACGACGAACCCTCTCGGCCGTTATTCTGAGCTTTCTAGACCGGGGCCGCCATCTCACCGTCAGATGGCTCCTCAATTCTTATCACGTAGGCTGAGTGGATCTCGAACCAGCCCTCAGGTCCGGGAATCAAACCCGGGACCTCCGGGTAAGAGGCAGGCACGCTACCCTTACACCACGGGGCCGGCTTAAATATTGAATAATGTCAATTATGGTACCATTACAAAATTCTGATTCTGTTTACTGAATACAGTTATTATGTTCTGCGGGTAATGAGTCCTTGACCGTGCATGCGATATGATCAGGGGACCTCAGACAAAAAGTTTGGGAAACACTGAATTAGAGGGTAACAGTATTTTGTTACAGAATATTGCTCGATTTACTTTTTAACACAATATGTCCGATACAAAAGATTGCCAATAAACTCGCCTATTATCATGGATTTGATTTTGGGCTGGCGTTCTATCTGGAACTAGAGTGTCATCAACTTAGCGCAGACAATTTTGCGTGGAATCGGGCGAGCTGACTGTGTGTTTAGAGGCGCTCGGCTGTTTTCTTGTATCTGGGAGATAGTGGGTACGAAACCCCCACTGTCGGCAGCCCTGAATATGGTTTTCCGTGGTTTCCTATTTTCACACCAGGCAAAAGCTGGGAATGTACCTTAATCAAGGGCACGACCGCTTCCTTCCCACTCCTAGGTCTTTCCTATCCCATCGTCGGCTCACACCTACCTGTGTTGGCGCGGCCAAAAGTGGAATCGTAACAATTTTGCGTGGATATAAAACAGACACTGTGGTAACTAGACAACCAGTGTTCGTCGTCTTTCTGCTCACGTTATTATCAGATCACCGCCTTCTATACACAGCAGGTACAGGTTTTAAACGAGTTTTCACTGTCTTTGGCTGCCGCTTCGTCTAGCTCACAGCAAAGCCCCTTACGTCAGCGAAGGCAGCAGAATTTTTCTCGTAATACGTATTTTACGAATATGTATTGCCATAAACGGGTGTTCTAAGTAAGCCACCATTTTGTTGGACGTAGATCTTGATAGGTGCGAATGTTGTGCGCTGGATCAGCTGCCATATTGATGCTACACATTTCTTTGGATTTATCGGAGCTCTTGATCTCCCTTGTGGGCGCAGTGAAATGATGCATTAATTGTACCGCCTGCATGTCGTAAGAGGGGAATAACAAAGAATCTGTAGCGTCTACTCGTTCTCCCTCCTTCTAAGCCCAAAAGCACTGGAGCAAAAGAGACAGGAAGGAGAAATGTTTAAGCTAAACGTAGTCCATAGATGGCCCAAACGGATTTTATTATTAGTATTATTGTGATGTCGGAATTTAATCTGAGGTTGGGAATACAACGCTGGAACAGGTAAATTATTTCAAGTATTTAGGATGTGTGTCCTCCCAGGATGGTAGTGTAGTGAGATTGAATCAAGGTGTAGTAAAGGAATTGCAGTGAGCTGGCAGTTACGTATTTACATCCAGTGTTGCCAGGTCTCCCGAAATTTCAGATCTCCTGATTTTTTTTTTTTTTTTGCAACACACCAGAAAATCGGAAAAAAACAAAAATCTCCCGAAATTTCTTCAAATCAAAATTTAAGGAAAATGAATAACAATAATTTATTATAATATGTAATAATATAATTATATTTGTGCCGAAAACTCATTTCTCGTTTCACTGCGTGACGTGTTATCGATAATATCACTCGCTAGGTACGTTCCCCCATTCATTTTAGGCTTGAATTACGTAATGTCTCCCCTTTCACTGAATTCAAAACTCGCGCTTGACTGCGTCATTCGAAGGGAAATTTCCGACCTGCATATAGAATTTAAAAAATCTCTATCCTGCTACGACTTCAAAATGTCACGCAAGTTCTATGCCTGATGAATAACTGTATCTACAGGAAGAGTGGGGAGAAAGTGAAGAATAGAGTGAGCATTGAGTTCGGGTGAGCGAAATTGTATATTTTTCTCATAATAACTTCACATGACTATTGCATTCTTCAATTCAGTTATATAACATTTCAGGGTTCCAGAAACTTCTGAAATATTAATTAAAACTCCCGAAATTTTTTACTTACAATCTACCGATTTTTCATTTGTAGACCTGGCAAGACTGTTTACACCAGTCTGTTTTCAGACCAATTTGCTTTGCGGGATTCAGTTTGAAAATTTGAATCGCCCGCCCGAAAGTAACAAAGTATCCCCTTTTCACCCCCCCCCCCCCAAAAAAATAAAATTCTCCGCCAATCAGATTGCACCATCTTTCTCAACAGGAAGAGAATCCATGAATTTATTTTTGTCGGAAAAGTTCTGATACACCCTGTATTCCCATCAGACGCAGGGAAGAGAATCCCCGTTTCAAAGACCTGCCGCCTTTTTATCACCGGCGACCTTTTACGAGATTGAGGTTATGTCTGACACCAGACAACTGTCTCACCTACCGTAAAACCAGGGATGTCATTGTTTCAGTGATTTTATTATTCAAAAGAAAGACATAACGCTGTCTCATAATAAGAAACAGATTCACGTTTATGATTTCGTTTGACAATCCTAACAATTTTCAAATTATGAACCTGTCATATGCCCCTTATGTTTCGTTTTTCACAGTTTGCCTTTTAGGCGGACACATTCACATTTATTAGAGATATATTCTCTCACAAATGAGGCCATGAATCATATTTTTATAACTCTCAGAGAAGAAGAAAAAGACCTACCGCCATGAGCAAAACCTTTCTCAAGAAATCACGAGTTAAAGACTGTTATAGCCAAAAGAGGAATAAATAAAACAGGACGAGGAAACGCATTATGGCTCCTATTTATGTGGAATGTCGGCAATCCAAGCCTCCTGTTATGTTCGGTGTTGGCGAAACCCGCTCTGCTTCAAAGAGCCGAGATATTTAAAGATTCTTGGCTTTTTATTTATTCCTGGTTTTTTTACGATACTTTTGTTTTCTTTTCCTCTTCTGAATGTCTCGAGACATGCGAAGGAGCTGCAGAGTGTGTGTCGTGACCGGACAGCTTGCACTGGTACATACCGTAAAAATGCTAATGGAGAATACGTAGGATAGCGACGCTTGTTCTGTAACACTTCATGTTACATAGACTTAGCATATTTGAGTCCGCATTGAACGGTTGAGAAAATAAGCGATTGAACATGCACTGATATACATAAAAAAATTATAAGACTCAGCCAATCGTGTTCGAGAAATAACTCAAGAAAAATGACATGAAAAAGTATTTATTTTCGGTCCGATAGCGCTGACACAGCCGTCACAAAATATGGCTGTATATTGTACCACTAAAAACTTCGTACATATTAATAATATTAACATTATACGAGTGCAAAGAAGAACTCGCTAACTATAATATGACACTAAAAACAACATACTGGGACGTAAGATATCAAAACAAGATTACACCTAAATTCAGACTCTTGGCCGGGCTGAGTGGTTCAGACGGTTAAGGCGCTGGCCTTCTGACCCCAACTTGGCAGGTTCGATCCTGCCTCAGTCCGGTGGTATTTGAAGGTGCTCAAATACGTCAGCCTCGTGTCGGTAGATTTACTGGCAAGTAAAAGAACTCCTGCGGGACTAACTAAATTCCAGCACCTCGGCGTCTCCGAAAACCGTAAAAGAATAGTTAGTGGGACGTAAAACAAATAACATTATTATTATTATTATTATTATTATTATTATTATTATTATTATTATTATTATTATTATTATTATTATTATTATTATTACATTCAGACTCCATTCTGACGGAAACACGCACGAGAACAATCACAACTTCAGAACCGCCAGTCCAGTTTCGAAAAACAAAGTATCATTTGAAAGCTTATAGAACACCTTAAAAAACGGTTTAAAATCATTTCATTTGCAGAATCCGTTAGCAACAGGCGTCTCTTTGCAAAAAAAATGTATTTTGTGCAATTTCGACAATTTTTATATCGTCCAACTTCAAACCTCAACAAAGCAAGAGAAAATGTCCGGTTAGTTCATCACTGATACAATACTAAATTTCCAGCACAATGGAACCAAAACAGAGTGCGCAGATTTTTTTATTTCTATAATTTGCTTTACACCGCACCGACACAGATAGGTTTTATGGCGACGATGGGATAGGAAAGGGCTAGGAGTAGGAAGGAAGCGACCGTGTCCTTAATTAGAGTACAGCCCCTTTGGCTGTTGTGGAAACAGAAAAACACGGAAAACCTTTTTTTGCTACTTGCTTTACGTCGCACCGATACAGATAGGTCTTATGGCGACGGTGGGGCAGAAAAGGCTAGGAGTGGGAAGGGAGCGGCCCCCCAGCATTTGCCTGGTGTGAAAATGGGAAACCACGGAAAACCATATTTAGTACTGCCGACAGTGAGATTCGAATCCACTCTCTCCCGGATGATAGCTCACAGCTGCGCGCCCTAACCGCACGGACAACTACCTCGGTAGAGGAAAAGTTCAATAATAATAATAATAATAATAATAATAATAATAATAATAATAATACAGTAGTAATTGTACCGGGAGGTACACCTCAACGCCGCGCATTCAAAATAAGCGCCCTTATAAACTCCCCTGTCGATGAAAAGGTGAAACTGATAATACCTGAACTTGGAACTTTAATCGGAAAATGTCACCACTGAAGAATTAAGGAATAGTGTTATTGTCAAGTTTCCTAAACTGATTGAATTTCTCCTTGTTTTGTTTGCCATTCATCAAGAAGTTTGTACATTCTTCCACAGACGACACTACCAAAAACTCTGATCATGCACTCTGGTGCAAGTTGAAAGAACTTGTAACTGAAAGAAGCTTCATATTCCTAGGTTTTCCATAACTGAATGTATGTTCATTTATTTTTGGGTTGGCAACACTTCTTTTTCTTTCCTCCAGTTTTGAATCTGGCCAATGAAAACTTTCTGTAATTAATTTGCAACCTATCACAGGCTTGTTGTTCGATTTTGAATGTAACTTTTGAGCCTAACCAATAAAATTGAGCGGGTGAGTACAGATTAACCCAGAATCCTCTCGAACCTTCCATGAGGGTATATAAACTGTGGATTTTCACGTTTCCTTGTCAAATGATCGTCGTCTTTCTGAGTGTGTGTTACGGCAGGAGGCGGGGCGCTCTTTCTTCGACCAGCAGAACATCTATAAGGTAATGGCCACATAAATTCTATCTTTCTAGCTATGTCCGCCAATTAATCCGAGGGGAAGGTCCGAATCTTTAACCATGTAACAAACCTTTCTAAAATGTTAATCTTCTTTCGCTTAATGTAAAATTTCCTGAAGTCTTTAACTGTAAATCGGGGATAGAGAGTGAGTTACCCTCTCGAGCTCCCCTCCATCTTGGTTTGAGGTGACTACGTTTTGAAAACAGTTTTCTGTTGTAATGTATTAAAGTAATTTCCATGCGAACCGCCTCAGTAGTTTGGGACTAGCCCCAGTTTCATCGGCCGAGAGCCCTGTAGGTTGTAATTTTTCATTATCTGGGAGCGCAGTGTAGGCCCTGGACGTTGGGTACTAAACCTATTCCCATTTGTAATTCGTGCCTTGGGAGGCCAGAGAATACGTATTTTGATTGTAATGTTGCCCTGAATGGGCTGTAAGGAATCGAGAGCGGGAAGCTCTTTTCAAAGTTTTGTAATTGTGAAGGGCGCTTCTGGGAGGCTTGACATTGTAATTTAGGGAACAAGTGCTCTTGAATTAGGGGATTTCTGCCCTTACTTAAATAATACCATTTTTAAATTGTAAATCTGTAATTAAGGGCTTGAGGCCCCAAAGCTGTAAACGTCATTAATCTTGGATTTTTCCAAGTCTTGCTTCAAGATTGGCATTGTACCTGATTTTTTTATTCTTATTTCACCTAGTGGAAATCTGTTAAGTTTGTTTTTTATATTGAAAGAAATATAACCTTTGTTAAAGTTTTGATTCAATTCTTGATGATGTAGTTAGACCCATTCAAGCCCGCACCTTCTTTCACCTCTCTGCGTTCCACACATAACCCGGAATATTAATAATAATAATAATAATAATAATAATAATAATAATAATAATAATAATGGGAGGTTTTTACGTCCCACTAACTACTTTTAGTGCTAGGAATGTCCGAGGACATGTTCGGCTCGCCAGGTGCAAGTCTTTTGATTTGACTGCCGTAGGCGACCTGCGCGTCGTGATGAAGACGACACATTCACCCAGCCCCCATGCCAGCGAAATTAACCAATGGTTGTTGAAATTCCCGACCCAGCCGGGGATCGAGCCCGGATCCCTATGACCAAATGGCAGCACCTTCAAATACCGCCGAACTGAACCAGGACCGAACCCTGATCCCTGTGACCAAATGCCAGCACCTTCAAATACCTTCGGACTGTACCAGGACCGAACCCGGATCCCTGTGACCAAATGCCAGCACCTTCAAATACAGCCGAACTGAATCAGGACCGAACCCGAATCGCTGTGACCAAATAGCAGCACCTTCAAATACCGCCGAACTGAACCAAGACCGAACCCGGATCCATGTGACCAAATGGCAGCATCTTCAAATACCGCCGGACTGAACAAGGATCGAACCTGCCAATTTGGGTTGAGAAGGCCATCGCCTCAACCGTGTGAGCCACTTGCCCGACTCTTAAATATATATACAGGGTGAAACGTAATTCGCGCACTCGGGCGTCGCAGCGCGACTCCTCACATGCCAGCAATAAAAAAATGTCTCTTACAAAATTTCGTCTTGCGAGTATATCCGGTAGAAAACGGACGTTAAACAGTAGCAATCTGGCAACACTGTAAACATGTGTAGGGTAACTACCGCTGTCAGCACAGTTGGTGCAGTGGGTCGAGTTTTTGGCATTCAGGAGGTCGATGGTTCGATCCTGGGTTGAGGCGCATCTTTTATTTGCTAATTTCCATCTGACATTACCTACTGTGATACAGTAAGACGCCGTTTCTGAGGTCACATGTATCCTACATTTACATTATCATCATCATCATCTGTTTACCCTCCAGGGTCGGCTTTTCCCTCGGACACAGCGAGGGATCCCATCTCTACCGCCTCAAGGGCAGTGTCTTGGAGCTTCAGACTGTTGGTCGGGGATACAACTGGGGAGAATGACCAGTACCTCGCCCAGGCGGCCTCAGCTGCTATGCTGAATAGGGGCCTTGTGGAGTGATGGGAAGGTTGGAAGGGATAGGCAAGGAAGAGGGAAGGAAGCGGCCGTGGCCTTATGTTAGGTACCATCCCGGCATTCGCCTGGAGAAGTGGGAAACCACGGAAAACCACTTCCAGGATGGCTGAGGTGGGAATCGAACCCACCTCTACTCAGTTGACCTCCCGAGGCTGAGTGGACCCCGTTCCAGCCCTCATACCACTTTTCAAATTTCGTGGCAGAGCCGGGAATCGAACCCGGGCCTCCGGGGGTGGCAGCTAATCACGCTAACCACTACACCACAGAGGCGGACTCCTAATAATAATAATAATAATAATAATAATAATAATAATAATAATAATAATAATAATACATTGAGTTAATACTAAACAGCATGCGGTTACCAGACGCAACACGCAATGTTGAAAGGCAGAATTATTGGGACCATGGTGATAACACATACAAATTGTAACCGAGTTTGGACATTATTCGCAGAGCACGTTGCTAGGCCTACTGGTAACGTAAGGCCCTAACGAAATGTAATGGACCTGAACGAGGCAAGAATAATAGTTGGTACTAATCTATGGGACCATTGGAGGAGGGTACAAAGAAAACATGTTTCACATCTAGTAGATGAAGTGGTGCGAATAAATTCACGCCCACGACGTGGAAAGGGCGCCTTTCAAAGCTGACCAATGAAAACGATTGTTCGTCCATTTCTAGGATCGTAGTATGTAAGTGCAAATGGTTTCTAGAGGACCCACTGCAATCGCTGTTGGCGATTATGATGCCAGATACCATACCACCTGGACTACATTTACGAAATAAAAAACATTCGCCTCAACCCAGAAGCGACCCCTCGACCTCCTGCATTCTAACCCAAAACTCTATCCACTGCACCAATTGGACAACACGATTAAAATCTGCTGACAGAGGTAGTTACCCTACATGTGGTTACAGTGTTGCTAGATTGCCACTCTTTAACGTCCTTTTTCCGCCTGATATATTCGCAGGACGAACTTTTGTGACAGACTTTTTTTTATTGCTGGCATGTGAGGAGTCGCGGTGAGACGCCCGAGTGCGCGAATTTCGCTTTACCCTGTATATTCTCATACTTTATTAGATTTTATTTAACTAAGATTAGTAGCTCATATGTAGCCTCCGTGGCTCAGACGGCAGCGCGTCGGCCTCTCACCGCTGGATGCCGTGGTTCAAATCCCGGTCACTCCATGTGAGATTTGTGCTGGACAAAGCGGAGGCGGGACAGGTTTTTCTCCGGGTACTACGGTTTTCCCTGTCATCTTTCATTCCAGCAACACTCTCCATTCTCATTTCGTAGCATCTATCAGTCGTTAATATACATCACTCTGGGAGTGGCGACCCCATCGTAAAAATAGCCTATATATAATTCATTCATTACATCCCAGACCCGGTCTTTTACTGGAAAACAGGTTGTATGTATTTTCTTCAGTAGCTCATATCCCTAGGGTGTTTTCAACATTGAGTTGCTTCCTTGAAGTGCTACAACTGTGGGTTTTTCACCCATTTATTTTTCCCATTTTTTTGTTTCTGCAGTCGTTTAGTAGGTGTGCCACTTCCTGCCAACGAATTGTCTGTTAGGACATTCTTTAACCAACAATAATATGCTGTGAAGTTTGCAAGGTTTATTTCCATTCTTCAAACTTAAGACCACTGCCTGTGATCCAGCGCGGAACGTAGTACAATACAATAGAAAATGTGTATACAAAAAAAGCACTTTCTCCCAGCATTCTTGTGTATCGTTGTAATATTTGTCGAGTCCACGTGCGGCGGCTATGTTGGTACTCGGCACACATAGGGTAGAGAATGTCACGCGTGTTGATCCAACACATTGTTCCCCTGTCTGTTGTTTAGCAAGGGGATCACATACAAATAGAGTGGACAAGAAATCTCCAGTACAATAACACACGTGTGATTTATGATCTACGTGGCCGGACACAGTCATGAATACACCTTTAATAATGAGATACATAGATAGATAACATCATTTTTTGTAGCGAAGGTAGGGCTCTAGGCGCTGTTTCACAACCCCATGGCACAAGAGCTCCCAAGGGCCATGGCCTATCAAGCGACCGCTGCTAAGCCAAAAGGCCTGCAGATTTCGAGGCACGGCGAATTCTCTCAGCCGATATTCTTTAATTTCTAGTCCGCGGCGCTATCTCACCATCCCTCGGTTCCAGGTAAAAATCCCTGACCTGACCGAGAATCGAACCAGGGGCCTCCGGGTAACAGGCACGCTACTCCTACACCGCGTAGCGGGCGTCTTACACTTAACCACTGTATTAAAATTATAGTCCGCCTCTGTGGTGTAGTGGTTAGCATGATTAGCTGCTACCCCCGGAGACCCGGGTTCGATTCCCGGCTCTGCCACGAAATTTGAAAAGTGGTACGAGGGCTGGAACGGGGTCCACTCAGCCTCGGGAGGTCAACTGAATAGCGGTGGGTTCGATTCTCCCCTCAGCCATCCTGGAAGTGGATTTCCGTGGTTTCCCACTTCTCCTCCAGGCGAATGCCGGGATGGTACCTAACTTAAGGCCACGGCCGCTTCCTTCCCTCTCCCTTGCCTATTCCTTCCAATCTTCCCATCCCTCCACAAGGCCCCTGTTCAGCATAGCAGGTGAGGCCGCCTGGGCGAGTTACTGGTCATACTCCCCAGTTGTATCCCCCGACCAAGAGTCTGGAGCTCCAGGACACTGCCCTTGAGGCGGTAGAGGTGGGATCCCTCGCTAAGTCCGAGGGAAAAACCGAACCTGGAGGGTAAACAGATGATGATGATGATGATGATGATGATGATGATGATGATGATGATGATGATGATTAAAATTATACATTTATATCTATAAAATTCTTATTATTGTTGTTGTTGTTCGAGTCATCAGTCCATAGACTGGTTTAATGCAGCTCCCCATGCCACGCTATCCATTTCGTTTCCACAAAATTACTATATCTTACATTTGCACTAATTTGCTTCCCATATTCATACTTTCGTCCACCACTACATTTCTTACCACCTACACTTTCCTCAAAAAACAAATTGAACGAATCCTGGGTGCCCTAAGATGAGTCCTATCATTCTCTCTCCTCTTCTGGACAAATTTCGCCAAATCAATCTCCTCTCACCAATAATTCGACTCAGTATCTCTTCATTCGTGATTCAATCTACCTATCTCATCTTCAGCATTCTTCTGTAACACCACATTTCAAAAGCTTCTATTTTCATTTCTGAGTTAGTTATCTTCCACGTTTCACTTCCACACTTTTTGAATATTAACCTAACCCGTGGTTTTCGTGTAGGACACGACAAATATTTAGCCTATGTCGAGTTCAGTTTACTTTTTGTCAGTCTGTCCCTGACAGCGTAAAGGGAAAATTAATTGGCGGATTACCATGAACATTTCTTATTAGAGCGTGTAGGGATCACTGTAAGTACCTAGGTGTTAATATAAGGAAATATTTTCATTGGGGTAACACATACAGTAAATGGGATTGTAAATAAAGGGTACAGATCTCTGCACATGGTTACGAGGGTGTTTATGGGTTGTAGTAAGGATGTAAAGGAGAGGGCATATAAGTCTCTGGTAAGACCCCAACTAGAGTAAGGTTCCAGTGTATGGGACCCTCACCAGGATTACTTGATTCAAGAACTGAAAAAAAGAAAAGAAAAGTAGCTCGATTTGTTCTGGGTGATTTCCGATAAAAGAGTAGCGTTACAAAGTTGCAAAGTTTGGGCTGGGAAGACTTGAGAGAAAGGAGACGAGCTGCTCGACTAAGCGGTATGTTCCGAGCTGTCAGAGGAAAGATGGCGTGGAACGACATTAGTAGACGAATACGTTTGAGTGGTGTCTTTGAAAGTAGGAAAGATTACAGAGTGAAGATAAAGTTGGAATTCAAGAGGACAAATTGGGACAAATATTAGTTGATAGGACGGGGAGTTCGGGATTGGAATAACTTGCCAAGAGAGATGTTCAATAAATTTCCAATTTATTTGAAATCATTTAAGAAAAGACTTGGAAAACAACAGATAGGGAATTTGCCACCTGGACGACAGCCTGATTGATTGATTGATTGATTGATTGATTGATTGATTGATTGATTGATTGATTGATTGATACCTGTAAGTAGTAGAAAAAATCAGCAGAAGCGGAGCTTCAGTGGAGGCCTAAAACACACTCTCCTGGTACGCTTGCTTACTCATGACTAAGGCAGTTGTAAATTAGAATGCAATCTTACTGAAGCGAGTAAGAAGTATACACTACCTGTACAACGATTATGCTATGAAATTTGCATAAACATTAGGAGTACGGTCTTTGAGAACTCGTAAAATTTATGTTACCCTTGTTACATTATAGAAGAGCGGGTTGACCGATATTCTGCATTATAATTTATACTACCTGAAAATACGAGGTCTACTGATGTTTATTTATGTTGTTCAAAAACATTTCGGTATTTTCCTTTTCTTTCGATACAGTGAAAAATAAGGGAAATGCCTGTAACGGTCGTGTGAAAATTTAGTCTACAAGTCGTTAGGTAACTCGATGAAGATCACGCCAGCATCGTTTTAAAGGTTTTGTGCAACTGTTAGTTTTTTGCGTATGACCCTGATACGTGTTTTTTTTAATAGCGGAAGGACGAGCAGCAATAATGCACAAGAAAGATAAAACGAAAAGAGCCAGAGAGAGGGAAGAAGAGAGAACGTCGCGACAAGGCAGTGATGAGGAAAGGCTGTCAACCTATCTGCCTCAGAATCTTGGAAACTGCATCAGAGGTGGGCAAAAATATAATCAAACACATGTTAGGTGACTGTCCCGTGAACAACCGGTACAGTTGCTATAGTAGAGGTGAGCTGGGCTGAGTGCCTCAGACGGTTGATGCACCGGCCTTCTGACCCCTGGCTCAAGGTGCTCAAATACGTCAGCCTCGAGTCGGTAGATTTACTGGCACTCGTGCGTTACAAAATTACGGCACCTCGGCGTTTCCCAAAACCGTCAAAAATAGGTAGTGGTACGTAAAAGCTCTATTTCCCGTACAACTTTCCTTTCTTGCTTTCCTAGGTCTTTAATTAATGATCTACAATCCATGATTAAGGTTCTTTCTAAAAAATGTGTGTGTGTGTATTTTTTTGCTTCTTCCCTTGTGCTGTTTCTTTCCAAATCTTTCTTGACTTCACAAGGGCGCCCATAGGAAAGTTTGTAGGTGGGGGCGTGGTGGGGGGGCTAGACCTGGGGGTATGTAGTATTTTGAATATTTTGGAAGATGAATGCCGACTTGTATTCCACGGTAGAATACCATCACTGTATCCCCTACCATTTCTACGTAATACCGATTTTAAATCATTTTCTTGAAAGAAAAACACCTGAGTATATTAGATCTTTTCCTCTCCCTGAAAGCTAGGAGGGGGGGGGGGCATCCCCACCTAGGCCCCGGGCATGGGCGCCCATGTGACTTCATGAATCCAGGTTGTTGAGAGACTTCTTGTTCCAAAGATATTTGAAGATCTGTTCGGTTAACCTGTTGTCATCCATTCCGTATAAATGTCAAAAAAGTATCGATCGCCTCTTCCACACTGTATCTGTTATATTTTCTATGTTCCGGTATATTTCATAATTACTTCTTGATTTTCAGAGTTCTGTAGTTCTTAGCGGGCCGAGTATTTTCCGTATAATTTTTCCCAGTATTCTAATTTATTCCGCTTGTAAATTCAGTTCTAAACATTCACTCCCGCATAGGAATTCCGTTTTGGCTACTGTGTTATGTTGTATTTTGAGAATTTTAGATAAACACATTTTTTTGTAAATTTTTCTAGTTACACCGTATGCTCTTTCCAACTTTTGTATCCTTTCTTCTACAGCGGACTTTTCCAACCATTTCTTGGAATTTTCTCCCAAATATATATATATATATATATATATTTACCTTCCTTATTCGACCAATTTCTGTTATTAGAAATTCTGGAGCATTTTTATATTTGTCATAAATTTGTTTTTTCTACAGAAATTCTTTGCTATTTCTTCCAAGAGATTGACTTTATTGCTGCATTTACTTATTTAGCTGATGATTTTGCCTTCTTCTCTTCGTCCTTTCACTGAAATTCTTGTTACGTTCTTCTGTCCACGTTTTATTAGTTCTAGCTTTTGGCTCCGCGAAACAATAATTATTAATCAGTGTTCTGAAAGCAGATCGGTTCTTCACAGTTTCCTGGTTGATGTTGATTTCCTGAAGATCTGATTCTATTTCATTTAGCCGGTTGTTCATGACTTTCAGAGTGATGGCAAGATTTAGAATTATTTTGGTCAGTCTATCGTTCATTCTGAGAATGTGACAATAGAACTGTAACCTCCTTTTCCTGATAGTGTGTCAGATTTTTTCAGTATGGCAGTAAATTTCATGAGATTTCCTTTCCATCCATACCCACTCTGTGCAGACTGGGCCGAAAATTGTCCGTAAAATTTTTCTTTCTTGCTTTTAAATATCTTTTATGAGCGATTATTATTATTATTATTATTATTATTATTATTATTATTATTATTATTATTATTATTAATTACAGAGGAGGTTGCAAAAGAGATCCCTAAGCTCTAATTTTGTCGTAAAGATTAGATCCATCTCGCCAACGCAGAAAGTAACCTCTGTTGGTACTGGAATTCACTCAAACTTCAGTTCTTATCAGAGCAAAGTGTCACGCGATTGAAGAGGGCAATTTTCTTTCGCCAGCCTGTACATTACAAAGCACGCATACAGAGATCGTAAAAACTTTTACCCAGACTCCATAAAGATAATGCATTCCCTCCCTAGCTCGTGCGGGAGAAGACCGCTCCTCATGCAAAGCCATTTGCACACCCTCGCAACAGTCTGCAAAAATATGCATCACTTGCTAAGTAATAAAATTGTCATTTCGTGATTAGATTTGACTTCAATAAATTTAGTCCACTATAGAATATAGTACTTTACGAACTATATTGCTCATTTAAGTACAAATTTACTTTCTGTCAAATACCACATCGTATGTTATATTGATCATAATCAACTTCTTCACTAATGTCTGCAATTTTGATGTGCAATTCAGACTCAGAAATAGCAATCAGTCGTTTGATACAAAACTTTCATTAAATGATTGAGGGTTTGGCGTTTGGTCAAAATTAATTTCCTGCGAAACTCCGAACAACAAACTATGTAAAGTAAAATCAGATAATGGTCGTGTATTATTATTATTATTATTATTATTATTATTATTATTATTATTATTATTATTATTATTATTATTATTATTATTATTATTATTATTATTATTATTATATGGGGTTCATGGTGTGGGTTACTGTGGTCACGTCCTAGTTCGTGAACCATGGGCAACAGCTGAGTGGCCTAGTAAGTGGTCCTGAGAGTCGAGATACCAGTTGCTATGGAATGGGAGTGGGCATCTCGGACATATTTCTGAGTCATGGCCCTCCTTGTGCTCAGGCGGCTAGGAGTATACAATCCACCGGTGGTCCCTAACTCGTTAAGAGGAGGGATCCTCACGTGGACTATGTGTAAGTAGGGTAGCATCCTCCTTCATGAATTCACCGAGCTCGGAACATTTCAAGCAAAGCACACTGGCCTATGCTGACGACTTAGTTTTAATGGCAAATTGTGCTGAAAGCTTGCAGTGTAATATCTTGGACTTGAAAATATGTGCAATGAATATGGTATGAAAATTAATCTTTCGAAGACTAAATTGATGACGCTAGGAAAAAAAATTCAATAGAATTGAATGTCAGATTGGTGATACAAAGCTGGAACAGGTAGATAATTTTAAGTATTTTGGTTGTGTGTTCCCCCAGAATGGTAATATAGTAAGTGAGATTGAATCAAAGTGCAGTAAAGCTAATGCAGTGAGCTCGCAGTTGCGATCAGCAGTATTCTGTAAGAAGGAAGTCAGCTCCCGGACGAAACTATCTTTACATCGGTGTGTTTTCAGACCAACTTTGCTTTACGGGGGGCAAAATCTGGGTGGAATCAGGATATCTTATTCATAAGTTAGAAGTAACAGACATGAAAGTAGCGAGAATGATGGCTGGCACAAGCAGGTGGGAACAATGGCAGGAGGGTAGTCGAAATGAGATAAAGGCTAAGTTAGGAATTAACTCGATGGATGAAGCTGTAAGCATAAACCGGTTTCGGCGGTGGGTCGTGTGAGGCGAATGGAGGAGGATAGGTTACCTAGGGGAATAATGCACTCTGTTATGCAGGGTAAGAGAATTAGAGGGAGACCAAGACGTTGATGGTTAGACTCAGTTTTAAAAGATTTACAGGTAAGAGGTATAGAACTAAATGAGGCCAAAGCACTAGTTGCAAACAGAGGATTGTGGCGACGTTTAGTAAATTCACAAAGGCTTGCAGACTGAACACTGAAAGGCATGACTGTCTACAATGATAATGTCTTATTATTATACGTAGAAAATTTCCAAAATCTACGTTCCGGAATTATTCGTTCACTCTCTTGAATGCAGGCGGCCGAATTTGTACAGAATTTCGAGGTCAAGGTGCTAATCCGTCCTCGACCGACTCTAGGGTATCGTTTCCAGGTAGATACAGTTATTTTGAAAGTATGAATGGTCCTTTAGGAAAACAGAACGCACAAATGTCGAGGATCTGGAAGTCTCATCCCTCAAGTAATCATCTTTATAGAAAGAGCGTGGCGTGCTCTAAGATGAAAGAGCTGTAAATGAGGGAAAGAATGGAAGGGCGGCTACAGGGGAGAAAGCAGACAATGGCACTTTGAGGGTGGGTGGGACGGCTTGTCAGCTCCGAAGTCACACTTTCGTCACAGAACGAGCTATTAACGGGACCGAAAACATTGTACTGTGGGAGGTTCAGTGACCACAAGTCGTGAAGTGAAATATCTCAATAGCGGACACCTTCGGGATTTATAAAATGTCAGATGTTACGAAAATTTATAATATGTTTGGGGAAACACTGAACAGCTGCAGCCACCTTATGGCATCGGGGCAAAAGAATTTGATGATGATGATGGTCATTGTTGTTTAAGGACCGCCCCTCCCTCCTTGGTGTACGAGCAGCGTACCTGCCTCTTACCCGAAGGACCCGAATTCGATTCCTGAGCAGGTCAGGAACTTTTATCTGGATCTTAGGGATGGTTCGAGGTCCACTCAGCCTGGGTGATTACAACTGAGGTGCTATCTGACGATGAGATAGCGGCCCCGGTCTAGAACGCCCAGAAAAACGACTGAGAGGATTCGTCGTGCTGATCACACGGCACCTCGAGTCTGCAGGCCTTTGGGCTGAGCAGCGGTCGCTTGGTAGACCAAGGCCCTTCGAGGCTAATGCACCATGGGGTTTGGTTTTTGGTTTTGTTGTTTAAAAGGACCTAGCATCTAGGTCATCGGCCCCTAATGGTACGAGGTGAAACTAAATGCAACAACAATAATTATTGAAATTTTAAAATGTATCCACCGAGTAAAATTTAAAATAAATGATTACGAATTTAAAATCATCGATAGATCTAATTCGCAATGCCTTATTTTCTTATAAAATGATACAAAAATAGAGTGAAAAGGATAAGACATTGCCTGTGGAGTAATATCATAAATATCATTCAAATCAAAATTAAAATTCACATGTATGTTTAGTCATCAGCCCAAAGGCTGGTTGGATCCTCAACAGTTCCACCATGAGCTGTCATAGATGGCCTACGCATCACTGAAGAGGCGTACTAGGGAAATGATGAGTGAAGTAGTTTCCCGTTGCTTTCCTCAAAATACACAAAGATAGTCAATAGAATAAAACGTAGTTATCAAAATAGAAACGAAGAGAAAATATTTTATTCACGATAAAACAGGCCATATCCCTCGTCAGACGGATGACGAGATCTGCTGACTGCTCGTTACTCGGAAGTTGCTAAAGCAATTCTGGATAAATGAATGAAGAATTATTTAAAAGGTTATTATTTAAAGACTGAAATTAGACATATAAACAAGATGTGAAATGGACTGCTGTGAAAAGGCTTATCTTCCATTTATGCATTACGTTTTTTTGCTTTAGCATTCCTGCCTGAACTTTTACGGTTAGATTTGTATTTTTTCTCATTTAAAAACATTCTATCATCACATTAAGACATTATTGTCAATAAAAATATCGGCACATTCCTTACACACATGATGCAATGAATTAACATTTAAAAGCTGGGCAATTTTCCTCTTAACATGAAGCTTACTAATGGAAAGAAAATCTATAAAATCCCGGCTTTAATCTGAGAAGAGGGATAAAAGAAAGAAAAGTATGAAAATGTTGTCGATAGTGATGCTTTGAGGAGTATTTACGTACAATTAGAGTAAGAATGTAACATACCCTTGGCTGTATAGTCGAGAATTTCTGAAGTCGCTGGCCTGGAAATGATCTGAACAGATCTTATAATTCTTACATAAGTGTAACGTCCCTTCTTTCTTGTACACATTATCCAAATCACTTCTGTGATATTTCAAAACCCACAGATCACACCTACAACACATCGGTATTGAAGGTTAACTGCTGCACTATATAATAAAATATGTGTATTATATTTTAAGCCAGTTAAAATATGGGTCGAGCAGGTCAGAAGATTATGAAGTACTATAGAAATCTCTTTGTCACTGGAAGAATATATATGCAAACACAACATTACTTACATTTTCTTGTCACGAGAGAAGCGAAAGAACGACCGCGCATTTTTCTCTACTGCATAGTTACTGCAGCCAAACACAGGACATACCTTTCCCCTCATGTTGAGAGGAGATATCAAGGAATGACACACGCTACTATTTAATTATGTCAACTCACTGAAAACGCATAAATAACAGCAAAACTTCACACATAAATACACGTGCTCTTATGACAGAATCAGTAGTTCTCAGGTCTATCCGCTAGAGAGAGCTCTAATAGCTGTCCCTCGATATCTCGCTGAGTGTCGCGTATTGTTTCTACTGTATTTGACTGTGTAGCCCAGCTCATTGCGTTCCATTCAAAACACCTTTCAGTGTCACTGTGCACTTCAAGTTCCTTCCCGTTATGTACTCCGTTTCAGAATATTAGAAACTGTACTAAATAAACATATTTCATCAAGTTATTATACAAACTGAGCAGCGTCCATCTGGAACTTAAACTGTAATGAGTAGGCTATAGTAATGAAGATGAGAAGAGAAATGCATACTATGAAGTAATGGCGCAGTTTTTCAGCGACTTTAAAGAAAGAAGATCCCAGGACAGAAACGAGCATTGTAACTAAAATATTACAAATATAAGCAACATCACTTATTAAATGTTCACTATAATTGAGATTTTGCTGTCCGACTCGTTTAGCTGTATGCTCAGCAAAGCGTCGTTCGGTCCAGAGGATCCTGGGTTATATTCCCGAACGAGGCATCTTTTTCTTACAATTTGCTTTACCTCTTATCTTTATACTTTAAATCATTAGAAACCTAGTCTAACCGTCGTCGTCTTTGTCTCCCTCTATTTCTCTTACCCTCCATAACAGAGTTCATTATTCTCCTAAGTAACCTATCCTCCTCCATTCGCCTCACATGACCCCACCAACGAATACCGTTTATGCATACAGCTTCATCCATCGAGTTCTTTCCTAACGAAGCCTTTATCTCCTCATTCTGAGTACCCTTTTGCCATTGTTCCCACCTGTTTGTACCAGCAATCATTCTCGCTACTTTCATGTCTGTTGCTTCTATTATTATTATTATTATTATTATTATTATTATTATTATTTATTTATTTATTTTCCATAGATAGTAGATACAATTCAGGGATGGCGAATGGAGAAAGGGCATAGCCCCACATACACGAATATGCTCCATCTCCACTTAAAATTACAATATTAAAAAATTACAATCCCTATCTACATAGACATGTATTTACATAATATTCACAAGACCTGTTCAACATTCAAGTAATTCGACACACACACACACACACACACACACTTGATTCCCCTCATATAATTCAGCCAGGCCGGCTCAGTCATACCCACATACAGTCTCACTCTCCGTCAATCCCACGCAAACTGAACATTCACACAGTAGAAAATTATTTTATGTACAGAAGGTTTCGTTATATATGCATTCTTCTTGTTTCTTTACAAAAAATGTCTGCAGGTAGTTCTTTTATCTGTGGTAGAGCGGTGGCCTGCCACTCCATCACTATTAATTGCAAAAACGACATGTGAAAGATGGTGCAAAGAGTGCTTCTTGAAAACAAAATCAGTACACTCACATATTTTACGAGAATTGAGTGTAGAACACACAGATGACTGGAGATGAATGCAACAGTGTACCGAAATTACTTTCACTTGTTTCTCTTTTAATTCAAAAGACCGGGCGAGGTGGCCGTGCGGTTAGGGGCGCGCAACTGTGAGCTTGAATCCGGGAGATAGTGTGTTCGAACCCCGCTGTCGGCAGCCCTGAAGATGGTTTTTCGTGGTGTCGATTTTCGCACCAGGCTGTACCTTAATTAAGGCCACGGTCGCTTCCTTCCCACTGCTAGCCCTTTCCTATTCCATTGTCACCAAAAGACCTGAAGACTTCAAATTCCAAAGCGGTGAACCCCCGCCACTGGTCGACAGGATTTAGGAGCATTACTTCAACAAAACTGGTCTGCCCTTTTTCATTCACATGAGTACGCGGCCACCAGGAATGATATGTCTTCTCGTGGACACGCGCTGGATACTCAATGGATCAAATGACAAATAGCACCGCTCATTCTGCAGATAGATTCCTTGAATTCCCTACACGCACAAGCCACGTTAATAGAGTCGCTACGCGATACCAAGAATCAATTGATATGATGGCAGTGTTTCAGGAAGAGAGGAGATCGCGAGCAGGCAAATGGGCTCGCTAACTATGTACGCAACTCAATTCCAGACCGGGAAGGAAGGGTTGTTATATGATTTCAGTTAGGACACAGTGAAATTCCCAGAACTCGTCCATTATCTCCGGGCCGTCAATGAAACAAAACTGTTTGGGTCATGCAGTCATGACTTTGTCTCGGAAGATAGCGGGTTCGGACCAGGGAGAAAAACCCACAATCAGACAAGCAAATCAATTTTGAAAACATCCTACGAATTTTAGGTAAATAAAATATAAGAAAGTGAGAATAGGAGATGAGTTGATTGAAGAAATTGAATTAGGAAGAGGTGTAAGACAGGGCTGCTCTTTATCAGCGACACTGTTCAACATCTATCTCGAAGAAATAATCAATGAAAGTTTTTTAATGGAGGGGCCGATGACCTAGATGTTAGGCCCCTTTAAACAACAAGCATCATCATTATCATCAGTTTTAATGGAAATAGTGGAGTTTGTGTTGGAGGTAGGAGAGTAGAATGTATAAGATTTGCAGATGATATGGTTGTGATGGGAGAAAGCGAACGTGAAATGATACAAATGTTAGATAAACTCAACATGAAACTAGAAGAATACGGAATGAGAATTAATAAGAAGACCAAAAGTATGATAATTGGAGGAAAAGGTAGAAGTTGTCATATTAGTATAGGAGGAGAAGAAATAGAGCAAGTCAGTAACTTCAAGTATTTGGGAAGTATGATCAGAGATGATATGTATTGCACAACAGAAATTAAGAAAAGAATTGCCATAGCAAAAGAAGGCTTTAGGAAAAAATTATAATTATTTTGTGGACCACTAAACAAAGATTTGAGGAAAAGACTTGCTAAGTGTTACATTTGGAGCATAGCGCTGTGTGGCGCAGAGACTTGGACATTGAGACACTATAGATGTGGGTATAGAGGAGAATAGAACGAGTAAAATGGGAAGACCGGGTGAGAAATGAGGAGGTATTACAAAGAGTTGGAGAAGAACGGAGTATGTTACAAACCATTAGAAGGAGAAAAATGAACTGGATCGGACATTGTTTGAGGAGGGACTGTTTACTGAAAGAAGGAATAGAAGGAATGGTGAAAGGAAAACGAGGAAGAGGAAGGAAAAAATATCAAATGTTGGACAATATCCAAGGAAATAAATATTCGGACATGAAAAACTTGGCGCAGGACAGGCAAGAGTGGAAGAGGTTCATCCCATGACAAGATCTGCCATAAGGCAGAACACCTAGATAGATAGATATTACAATCCTTTTCTTAATCATCGTTGTGTTTGAGTCATCAGTCCATAGACTGGTTTGATGCAGCTCTCCATGCCACCCTATCCTGTGCTAACCTTTTCATTTCTACGTAACTATTTCATCCTACATCTGCTCTATTCTGCTTGTCATATTCATATCTTGGTCTACCCCTACCGTTCTTACCCCCTACACTTCCTTCAAAAACCAACTGAACAAGTCCTGGGTGTCCCTTCTTCTCGTCAAATTTATCCAAATCGATCTCCTCTCACAAATTCGATTCAGTATCTCTTCATTCGTGATTCTATCTATCCATCTCACCTTCAGCATTCTTCTGTAACACCACATTTCAAAAGCTTCTATTCTCTTTCTTTCTGAGCTAGTTATCATCCATGTTTCACTTCCATACAATGCCACGCTCCACACGAAAGTCTTCAAAACCATTTTTCTAATTCCGATATCAATGTTTGAAGTGAGCAAATTTCTTTTCTTAAGAAAGCTCTTCCTTGCTTGTGCTAGTCTGCATTTTATGTCCTCCTTACTTCTGCCATCGTTAGTTATTTTACTACGCAAGTAACAATATTCATCTACTTCCTTTAAGACATCATTTCCTAATTTAATATTTCCTGCATCACATGCCTTCGTTCGACTGCACTCCATTACTTTTGTTTTGGACTTATTTATTTTCATCTTGTACTCCTTACCCAAGACTTCATCCATACAATTCAGCAACTTCTCGAGATCTTCTGCAATCATCGTTATCCGGTCGATAAGATTAGCATTTTTCTCTTCTTCGGATTAATTTTCCAATGCAACCAAATACTCTGGGGTATAAAAGAACGTCACGGTACCGGAAAACGACAAGTACTGTTTTCATGTAATCTGCAGCGTCATAATGTGCTCTCGTTTGCTGTTGGCCTTTTATATCTACGCTGACGTACAGACATCTGTTGATATTTTCTTACTACCGTACGTCATGGTTCGGCAACTATAATGCTGTTTCTATAGACTAATCTCTTGTTCGCCATCCATTTCGGTAGTTATACAAGCTTTGCGAGTCTGCCACACACTGGCTTCTCTACAGAAAGAAATCGCAACGCATTATTAACAGCAAACCTTTCTTACAACAGTTTCGTTCTGTTACTTTGGACAATGTCAAGTTATGGAACAGAACAATCACGTATTAAAGGGAGCCTTAATTTTTGTGGACATGTTGAGTTTTGGAACTAGCCGAATCATGATGATGGTGAAGATATGATCTATTTTTCAAAACAAATTGAAGTAGAGCGTGGGGGCCAACATAATTTTCTCTTGTCAGTATCTCAAAAGGTACAATGTTTCTGAACCTTTCTTGACGTAACCACGTTGTTGAAGGAACGTTATTATCAGTACATCAATCTATCCTCACTCATTCTCGGCCGTGTACTTATGTTTTCCGTGCTTCTCCAAGCCCACATGACATCATTTATGTAAAGCTAAATTGATGGTAAACCCTAAAAAGGTAAGGCTCATCATTTAAGTGGATTAGAAATTCGCTTGGGACGACAAAGCGCTGAAGACCTAAACGACTTTCAACAAGTTGTCAAAATGAAGTCATTTCTAATCCTGTCATGTAAGAGACTCTTCGATCCACCTGGCTATCACATTCAGCCTACGCATCCGTCCGTCTTTACAGATAGAAAAAAGAACGAGGGAAGGGATTTCCTTTCAGACTAGCAGGTAGGTAAGGTCAACCACTCTCAGCTGCTTATCCATCCTATTATGGCCGCATCTTCAGGCTATTTTAGGAGATGTCACCAGCTAAAATAGAACAGGGTTAGACGACGTGCTTCTGAACACAGCCAATCAGTCTGCAAGTAATCACATCCAAGCACTGTGTCGGAATTTTTTCAATGCTCCTGCTGAAGACAACGAAATCTGTACATAAGACAAATTTTAACCAGCGGGAAACATACGAGAAGGTCCAATTTCCCGTTCTTTGAGTTTCCTGAAGGCACCTTAATTTCTAATTTTGCCGTATAAACAGGGCCAGGATTTTGATGAGCTACAAATGTTGAAAAAATTATATAAGCATGACGGCAAAAATCGAGTAAAATGATCCGAAAACTTTAAAAATCATAAGCTTTAAATGAAATTTTACAATCAATTTACTAACTAACAAGGGGACATTCCCTACTCATCACTACCGATTTCGCTCAAATTTATAGAACATGAGGGGCTTGGCTAGAAAAGAAAGTACCCAAAGTGGGAACTCCAGCAGGCCAAGCGTATAGAAAATAAAAATAAAAATAAAACTGTTGACGCGGCTCTCGCACCGTATTAACCACTTACTTTAGTGCGCACGCCGGGCAGTTGTTGGCGTAGCGGTAAGAGTTCGGACTGGTAATTCGATGGTCGTGGGTTTACGTAACCGTGAGGAGACTTTTTTGTCAACTTTTATATTATTCATTTTCCAATTAAGCAAAGGGGTGAATAATTTTATTTATTTATTTATTTATTTATACGCATTAGGCATAGAAAAGGTAAAAAATTGGGATTTAATTGTCAAATTGCGCCAAGAATCTATTGTTTGTGTACAGGCGCCAGGAGCAACCTTCACTTGTCAGGTGAAAAAGAAGTATTTCTGTTTGAACACGTCGGGAAAGTTCGCAACTCCAAATTTTCTACAATTTTATTTATTTATTTATTTATTTATTCCTGACTTACATTTGTGGCGAAGTTAGGACTCACGGCCCTCTCTTACACTTAACCACTATAAACAAAATTTTAAAATGTAAACATAAAAGGACATAGAAATTCTAAAAAGAAATAATACTGCGGACAGATAATTCTAAGACTAAGTTAGGCCTACATATCAGTACAGCAATTAATGTGACAATACTAATAATAATAACAAATAAATAATAATAATAATAATAATAATAATAACAATAATAATAATAAATGAAGAAAACCCATTCACACAACATACACACAATGACTCACACAACTCAGTTTTATGTTCCCAGGAAAAACTTTCTGCAGGCAGATTTGAATTTATGAGAGGAAGTAAGGTGCCGAATGTCCATTGGGAGTGGGCTCGTTAAAAAAATGACGACCTATATGCGTTTTGCATACAAATAAATAAAATAAGTTTAAAAAATAAATTAATAATATAAAAAATTGAAAACAATATTCTCCACACGCGGAGTCGAACCCACGACCATCTTATTACTAGTCCAAGCTCTTACCGCTACGCCAACTATTGCTTGACGTGCGCGCTAACGTAAGTGGCTTATACGGTGCGAGAGCCGCGTCAACATTTTTATTTTTATTTTCTATACGCTTGGCCATCTGGAGTTCCCACTTTGGGTACTTTCTTTTCTAGCCAAGCCCTGCATGTTCTATAAATTGGCGCGAAATCGGTGGTGACGAGTAGGGAATGTCCCCTTGTAAGATGGTATAGCCTATATTTATGTTATAGACGTTATAATAAGCTTCTGCCATGTCAAGAAAACAACGTGAAACTACTCACGTTTAGAAGAGAAATTTTCTCCGCATTTTCAGAAGAAAATCTCGGCTGTTCGCGAGGGAACTTCTCCAATTGGAATGTGTACATTTCCAAGTAAGGGGGTGAACAAAGTTTCTTTAGTGCTCAGAGTGACACAGCATTGTGAAGTTTCTTAAGTCTCCGTATTCACCCTCACTTAAAGTTGCGATAATATCCAATACCACACGCGTAAATGCTTCAAAATCCTCAAGCATATAAGAAAAAATTACCCTAATAAATTCCATAAAATAAGCAAATAATGACGTTTAATTTTAGAAAATGACCTAAAAAATAATTTTAAAAAATGTTCTCTCAATTGACCTAAAATTAAAACTCATACAAACACTTCTATTACCTATCTTCGACTTCAGAGACAGTATACCGATTGACCTTACCTGTGTACAGAACTCTTGAATTCGATAAGATACGCCTTCCAGCTCCGACATGATGCGCATGTAACACCTTACTACTAAACGTTGGGGTGGTTACGTTTAAACGACCCTAGAAAAACCCATCAAATGACCCTCGTTTATCAGTTGCTTTCCACAAACAGCCCCACCTATCTATCGTCCAATTTACTCGTTCCGGATCACTACTTGAAATAGCACCGCATCAAACAAATATCTACAGCCATTCATTCTTGGTCTCTACTTCGAAGTTATGGAATACGATCCCGAAAGATATTAAAAAGGCTTGCTCGTCTAGGATATTTAAAAAAGCCTACCGTAAATTCCTCCACAGTACATACAGATGACTCGAATTAATGTCAGAGTGAATGACGTGTGAATGAAACTATAAACTAGTACTAAAATCAAGTGTCTTAGGCTATCCCATTTACGTTTTTACTCTGCTCATTTGAGACTAGAAATAGATAACACAGTGACATCGTTTCTACTATACTCAGAGTGTAACCTAGTAATATTCAGTTATATAATTTTCTTTTTGCCAAGTTTTCCTTTACGGTAACTTAGTAGATACATTTTTACGGTCTTAATTTGATATATTTCTGTTATTGTCCACTCTGTACTTATTCCGTAATATTTCATCAATAGTAATCTAAGTTAATTGTATTATTCTTATTCATCATCTGACTTACTCATCTTATCTCATAAACTATAAGTGATTACCATGATATCTTAAAAGTAATGCTGGAAGTCAAAAAATTATATGTGGAGTAATTGTAAGAGAGGGCCAACAGCCGTAGCTTCGCCAATAAATAAATAAATAAATAAATAAATAAATAAATAAATAAATAAATAAATAAATAAATAAATAAATAAATAAATAAATAAATAAATAAATAAATAAATAAATAAATAAATAAATAATATGGCAAAAAGTGACAAAATGGCCTAATAAATGAGCATTTCTACAATGTGGGAACTATGACCGGGATTTCTGTACCAGTTAGCAATGTCTGTTGCGAACCAGTTAAAAGGTGACATGTCATCAAAACCTTAACCTTGCTGGTATTTCGGAATAGCGGTGATCATCTTTTTGGCATGGTATCCATATCAAGAAAGCTTAGGAGTGTTAATGCTGTCAACATACAGGCAGTATTAATGTACCGATCAAGAGGAGGCACGGTTTGTTTCCCGTAGCTATCAGCTTGCATTCGGGAGATGGTGGCTTTGAACCCGACTGTCGGCAGCCCTGAAGATCATTTTGCGTGACTTTCCATTTTCACACCAGACAAATGCTGGAACTGTACCTTAATTAAGGCCGCGGCTGCTTCCTTCCCATTTCTAAGACATTGCTATTCCATCGCCATCAGACCTATGTGGATACGACGTAAAGCACGTTGTGAAAGTAAGTATTGTTACGAATAAAACTCCGTCCGTTTCATTAATTTAATTTATTTCAGGATAACCCAATAAATGCACACACAATTCTAACCAGTTATGAATGGCCACACTTACTAATTACAAGTCTCCCTTCCTTATGGCACAGTAGGCGGACCAGCCCGTTGCTCTACCTGCGGACGCTTAATCCTTACTTTCACTTCTCCAAGTCCAGTCGCCTCATACAGACTGCTGGATCTGAACACAGGGCTAAGGGCTACACACCACATGATGACTTCATTGGTTCTAGTCCACAGACAGTCCAGTAATTCACAGAGTCGCATGCAGTGAACAACTAAACACTATTCAACAGCAGAACGATACTCACAACAGCGAACATTAACAGGTCCATTTACCATTACACTCACGATAGCGGCTTCCCTCGCTGATTCACACCAAACCTCGGTCCACAAAAATACACAAACACGCACAGAACAGTTTTCCGTTCGGTCCTCTCCAGTCCACCCACTCACTGGTCTCTCAGACACTGCAACAGTTCCTCGTTCAGACCTCGCGACAGCCAACACCTCTGTTACCCTTAGGCCAGCCACCGAACTCCAACACACTGGGTCACACACTAACTACAGCTCCAGCACGGAGCCCAACTCTGGCTAGCGTCCCTGTTTATAGTTCGCGTGATTTGAGCCAGAATTTTCGCGAGGTGGCTAGAGGCACAATGTTTCCGTTGAATCTCCATGAAACTCACAGGTAAGCGGACCGACAAGAACACTAGCCCCTTACTGGAAGTACCGATAGGGGCTACCACGGGGCTGGCACGTAACAATCGCAATGAAGAAAACATTAATAAACGTCAATGAAGAAACACGCAAAGATACAGAAAATAAGGAATATTAAAATCAATGTTGCCAGATCCAGAAAACTTCCAACGCACGAGGGGAAAATTGACGTGGTTATGGAATGGTGGACAAAAACTTACCACCAAGTAGGGGAAGGAGATTATTCATTTATTGTGGTTATTATTAACGCATGGAGTTAGATGACTTCATAAAGACCGGGCGAGTTGGCCGTGCGGTCAGGGGCGCACGGCTGAGAGCTTGCATCCGGGAGATGGTGGGTTCGAATCCCACTGTCGGCAGCCCTGAAGATGGTTTTCCGTGGTTTCTCATTTTCACACCAGGAAAATGCTGGGACTGTACCCTAATTAAGGCCACAGCCGCTTCCTTCAAACTCCTAGGCCTTTCCTATCCCATCGTCGCCATAAGACCTATCTGTGTCGGTGCGACGTAAAGCCACTAGCAAAAAACAATGATTTCATAAAGCACGATATTAAAGATAACCCAACTAAGAAAATGTTACAAAATTATTAATGTACTAATATACAATATGTCCCATAAATACTTATTGGATGTATCTTTAATTATTAGACTTAGTATTTGAGATACTTCCTTGACTGACCAATTCATGACATCTAGCATACCTCCACATGCACATCCTTATTACTAGCATTTCCTCTGTTTCCACTTTATAGAAAGTACTTTTTCCACATTCCTCTTGAAACATTGCATAGTTTTGCTGTTTTCCCCTCGTGTGTTGCATTCTCTCATTAATAACAAGTGTGCAAAGCTAAGGTTCCTTTTCAATTTTATCTATATACTTCCCATCTACATTTCTCTCTGATCTCTCTCGTTTCTTTACAGTAGGTGTGCCACCACCATATTTTTAATATGTAACATTATCTATTTTCCCTATTTAATTTACATTTCAGTTTTTATTGCCATATCTTATGTTACAAAATTCTGCAAGTATTCTCTTACTTTGTCATTGTTTGTCTTTCAGTGTTTGCACGTCTTTCTTACACAATCTCGGATCATCCTTTGATAACTGTTTCTTATGCCCGCTATGGTCTAATATCACTGAGCCGGAAGAAAACATCAATGCCCAAAACCACTAAAACTGATGAGCAATAACGTAACAGTGACAAACTGTGTTTAAGTCGAGATAGATTTGTCTCTTCGGGTGTCAATTTCTCTTTGATGGCGTTACTGCTGCAATTGAACAAAACAACGACGTCATATACGTACTGATATGGACGTTACTGAGACTCCGTGCCTCAGGAGGCAGCGCGCAGGCCTCTCACCTCTGGGTTCCGAGGTTGAAATCCCGAAGTGAGATTTGTGCTGGAAGAAATGGAGGCGGGGCAGTTTTTCTCCGAATACAGCGGTTTTCCCCTTCCATCTTTCATTCCAGCAACACTCTCCAATATCAGTTCATTTCATCCGTCAGTCATCAATCATTGCCCCAGAAGAATGCGACAGCTTCGACAGCCGGCACAATTCCTAACCCCACCGCTAGATTCGGTCTTCATTCAATTCCTGACCCGGTCGAATGACTGGGAACAGGCTGTGGACTTTCATAGAGATTACCATATCATCAGATATGTAGTAATACTTACCGCCAACATCCAGTACACACCACATTCTTAGACAAGCATAGGTTAGAATGCAAACTAATTTTGTCAGTAGGAAGTGTCGCCCAGCCCACTGTTTCATAATGAAGCACGGGTTTCTGATAGGACGTACCCCTAATGCTTATGCAAATCTCATAGCACGACCGTTGTGCAAGGAAGTATTAGCTTCAGTAAGTTTGCAGTCTATCCTATCACTGTGTAGAAATTCGAGCTCTATTACGTGTGCAAGTGGTGTTCATTCACTAGGCTAGACCTAAGGTCAGTAAACAAAAAAATTAAAAATACTATTTGTAGAAACAAATATGCCTAATGAAAAATATATATAAATCAAATGGCAAATTATGGAGGGTACTTTATGACACAAAATGGTTTTCAAACTCGAAGAAACATGTTAATAACATTCAAATTCCAAGTTTGTATTTATATTGCGGGATTAAACAAAATCGCTGAAGTTAAATTAAAATGGCGCTGCAAAATATGACGCAAGATTTACTAATACAAGCAAACAAAAAGTGGACGTGCGAGCTAAATCCCATCTCTTGTGCATGAAAAAAGAAAACACAAAAAAGATAGACATAAAGGTAGCGACTGTGAGTGCTTATTTGACAGTGGCAGAGGGCGGGATTATAGAATTATAGAATGGTGCAGAGGGGAAACACACAGAGAATACAAGCACGGCAAATCACATGAATATTCATATTAAATGAATTCAATTGGCGGAGATCCCCCTCTGTGTCACTGCTGATCGAGGAACAAAAAAGAATATAAATATATGAACATCTATATTTCTAATGTATTGTTCCATTCAGTAAATGAAAGGCAAAAAATGTACGTATTAAAAAAACCTTGTCGTATTCATTAGCTTTTGATATGTTTATATCGGACTTCATCTCTCGTCAAATTGAAAATGTTTCTCTAATGCCGTAATTTATCTGTAACGCCGTCTATTGCGCATACCTCTGAACATTTCAAATGTCGAGGTCGGATGAATCGGATGAAAATGCAAACAAGAACTGATATTGCAGAACGAAGGAAAACGCAATACCTAGATCATGTTATGAGAGTCAAAAGGTATCGGTTATTACCACAGTTCGGATTTTAGACACTTATACGTTAGAACACAAACTTACCCTGTACAACGGTTATGCTATGAGATTTGCACAGATATTAGGGGGTTGGCCTATAGTAGGCCTACTCCTAGAATTTATGTTACCCTTGATGCATTATGGAAGAGCGGGTTGTCCACTTCCTACTTCCAAGGCAAAAGAACTCTTAAATTTGATCTAGTTTTGATTCTCAAGTCTTCCTGTATACAATTTTATTTGCTTGCCGTAATTTTTAGTCCTTTCTATGCGTTAATTTTGAGCTTTAATTTTTCGAAGGATTATCTATAATTTGTTGCATTCGATCTTGCATCCCTCACAATGACGATGCACACCTTACACTGTTTTATCAACCATTTTTGATTTACTTTAATTTTGCTTGTGATCTCCTTCAGAAAAAAACCTTCGTAGCTCACCGCCGGGTTCCGAAGTTCAAATCCCGGTCACTCCATATGAGATTTGTGCTGCGCAAAGAAGAGGCGGGATAGCGTTTTCTTCGCGTATTGTCATCTTTGTGCCCTGTCATCTTTCATTCCCGCAACACACTTCATTATCATTTCATCTTATCTGCCAGTCATTAATCATTGACCCAGAGGAGTCCGACAGGCTTCGGCAGCTGTAGATGGGACTTCATTCATTCCGTTCCTGGCACGGTCGAATGACTGGAAACAGACTAAGGATTTTCTGTCTCCATCAGTGGAATATAAGTTTCTTCAATGTACAGATTAAACAAGGTGGGTGATTAAGGACACAGACGTCTTCGACGTCTTACACCCCGGTCCTTGTATTTTGCTATGTTCTTACTTCCAATTAAACTGAATTTCGGTGCTGTGTGATTTATGCAGAATTAGCGACCTACAGTATATGTGGCCTGTCCTTCCAATCATAGCCAGCGATTTCATTGCTTGAATTAGGACTTCCAATTTAATGTGCTGAAGGTGTTTTCTAATGTAGGCGACACGAATTTTCCCCTTAAGTTCGAGTCTCCTTCCAAGAATGAACCGTAGCGATAAAAAGAGTTGAATAAATGATTGATATAAATTATTAATAATAAGGGAGTAAGATTGTATCCTTGAGTAACCCTTGTAACTGCTTTGCAGAAATAAAATATAGTGCAAGATCATTTCATTTTTTCGTGAGAAATATTGATATTCCGTCTGAAGTAAAGGAATATCCCACCAAGGAATGCTGTCTCTAGCACATAGAAATCTGTCTTCTTGTTCATCCTCTCCAGAGACAAGGAAAGAATGTACCCCTCTCTCTGTTTAAGATATGGGGAAAGGCAGGTGGAGGTCGAACAAAAGCTTCGAATTTTTCAGATTCCTCCTCAGTGTCTACCAGTCAGAAAGAGACAGAGGAGATGCCGCTGTTTCACTTCTAGAAAGAAACTGAGCATGAATACCTCCGGCCCACCCTAGCGAAAACAAACGAGCTTACAGCAGAAAAGGAAGACATCGTCGGTTATGCCTGGACTCTGCTTCCAAAAAATATATATCGACGGAACATTGTATCACTATAAAATCTCTAGACAAGAAACCAATGTTTATAGCCAAATGAAATGAAATTTCTCTAATAATAATGTAATTGGTTTTACGTCCCACTAACTACTCTTTTACGGTTTTCGGAGACGCCGAGGTGCCGGAATTTAGTCCCGCAGGAGTTCTTTTTACGTGCCAGTAAATCTACCGACACGAGGCTGACGTATTGGAGCACCTTCAAATACCACCGGACTGAGCCAGGATCGAACCTGCCAAGTTGGGGTCAGAAGGATAGCGCCTTAACCGTCTGAGCCACTCAGCCCGGCTGAAATTTCTCTGGAATTACATCGATTACGCCAGGAATTTGTCTAAAATTCAATAGCTGAAACAGTTCAGTTCTTTTAAGATGGATATGTTTTAGTGCTGGGGGTCTATCTGGAATTAGACAGTACTGTAACCATGGCAACCAGTGTTCATGTATGTACACGAGGTCAGTAGCGTCATCTTCTCACTATGCGCTTTCTTCCTGTAACTGAGAGCTTGTATCAAGTGAACCACGTTCTGCTACCAGTGTTGTCTGTGTACACTAGGTCAATAGAGTCATCTTCTCACTATGCGCTTTCTTCCTGTAACTGAGAGCTTGTATCAAGTGAACCACGTTCTGCTACCAATGTTGTCTGTGTACACTAGGTCAATGGAGTTATCTTCTCACTGTGCGCTTTCTTCCTCTAAACTAAGAGCTTGTATCAAGTGAACCACGTTCTGCTACCAATGTTGTCTGTGTACACTAGGTCAATAGAGTCATCTTCTCACTGTGCGCTTTCTTCCTGTAAACTAAGAGCTTGTATCAAGTGAACCACGTTCTGCTACCAGTGTTGTCTACGTACACTTGGTCAATAGCGTCATCTTCTCACTGTGCGCTTTCTTCCTGTAAACTAAGAGCTTGTATCAAGTGAACCACGTTCTGCTACCAGTGTTCGTCTATGTACACTAGCTCAGTAGCGCCACCTTCTCACTGTGCGCTTTCTTCCTGTAACTAAGAGCTTGTATCAACTGAACCACGTTCTGCTACCAATGTTGTCTGTGTACACTCGGTCAGTAGCGTCATCTTCTCACTGTGCGCTTTCTTCCTGTAAACTAAGAGCTTGTATCAAGTGAACCACGGTCTGCTCCTCAGTACAGAATTAAAGTGCTAGCACTGGCCGGAAACTCCATGGCTAAATGGTTAGCGGGCTGGCCTTTGGCCACAGGGGTCCCGAGTTCCATTCCCGGCAGGGTCGGGAATTTTAAGCATAATTGGTTAACTTCGCTGGCACGAGGGCTGGGCGTATGTGTCATTTTCATCATCATTTCATCCTTATCACGACGCGCAGGTCGCCTATGGGAGTCAAATCAAAAACCTGCACCTGGCGAGCCGAACTTGTCTTCGGAAACTCCCGGCACTAAAAGCCATACGCCATTTCATTTACTGATTGGAAAACTAACCCAGGACCTTGGAGTAAGAGACAGGCACGCTACCTCTACAACACAGGAATGGTTAACAATCTAATATTTAGGGCTATGTTCGTCTCGAACAGACTAGAATGAAATGGCGTATGGTTTTACTGCCGGGAATGCCCGAGGACATGTTCGGCTCGTCAGGTGCACGTCTTTTGATTTGACGGCCGTAGGCGACCTCCGCGTCGTGATGAGGATGAAATGATGATGAATACGACACGTACACCCAGCCTCCGTGCCAGATGAATTAACCAATGACGGTTAAAATTCCCGACCCCTGTGACCAACGGCCAGCACGATAACCATTTAGCCATGGAGCTGGACGAATGGACTCAAAAACTACTGGATAGATTCCGCTGAAAACTTTCCAATTTCTTGTTATTACTACTGAGAGATTTTAAGAAGTGGTTTGAACGAAATCCGATGCGTAGTTTCCTATTTTTTTATTTTTTTTACGGTGAGTGATTTTATGTAATTAATTTAGTTACAAAGTCGCACCAAGATTTGGATCGGGCTTGGACAGGTTGTCGCTAGACGACAGGGACTTGCTCTGTATCGTAATAGTCCGGTAAGAAACGCCGCCATTATTTTTTTTGCTAGGGGCTTTACGTCGCACCGACACAGATAGGTCTTATGGCGACGATGGGATAGGAAAGGCCTAGGAGTTGGAAGGAAGCGGCCGTGGCCTCAATTATGATACAGCCGATCATTTGCCTGGTGTGAAAATGGGAAACCACGGAAAACCATTTTCAGGACTGCCGATAGTGGGATTCGAACCTACTATCTCCCGGATGCAAGCTCACAGCCGCGCGCCTCTACGCGCACGGCCAACTCGCCCGGTCCGTATTTTATGAAATGCCTTTCCACATCTAAACCACTGAAATAATTTCAACGGAACTTTGTGCACTTAAGATTTACTATCTGGAGACAAATACTATGCAGGTAAAAGAAAAGTCACCTCCATACAGACCATAAAGGCCCTTGGAGGAGTGGAAGGTAAAGGCTTCCACCATTGTTAACCTCGGCACGTGATGGGGTAGAGTGGTTAGCTCTACGCCCGGCCGCCTTTGCCCCGAGGAATTAACCTGGTACTCATTTTTGGTGTAAGCTGAGTGAACCTCAGGACCATATGCACCTCCGGAAGTGGAAATTTCGTTTCTTAAATCTTACGTCTTCCTGACGGGGATTCGAACCCACGTCCTTCCACGCCTTTACCGCCCCTAAATACTATGCAGGTGGCAAATAAAAATAATCGAAAATAGTGTCGAATGCACAGTTTTCGGGGTCGCTGAGATGAACAGTGACACTCTAGATGCTGTTTAAGTCGACGTTCAGCCCCCATCCGCATAGAGGGTGAGAAAAATGTCCAAAAATGACCGAGATTATGGATATGCGTGTGTATGCTCCAGCATAGCTCTCAACGAAACTTGGTACAAATATGATTTAATATCCAGGAAAAAAATTGCGGGGTAAAAACACCCGTAGCAGCGCTAGAGGATGGGGATGAATGTAGAAATAATCGAGAACAACAGATATTAGAGTTGAATCCATAGTTTACGGAGTCGCTAAGATGAACTTTGATTCTCGGGGTGCCGTGTAAGTCAAAGTTCAGCCCCGGTCGGAAAGGGGGTTAGACGGGGTGAAAAATAAAATGTCCAAAATGACCGAAATTATGGATGAATGTGGTCATGTTCCATCACGGCTCTCAATCGATCTTGGTACACACATGACTTACTATCTAGAAAAAATACAGTGAGGGTAAGACACCAGACACCTTACTAGAACACCCTATCAATTGAACCCTGTTCTATTTCTCATTCCAGAACTAAAATCCTCGAACTGGCCGGAAAACTAAAACAGCTGCGCGTCTCTAAGACAAGACACCTTAGGGGAGTGGTTGAATGAATGTAAGCGAAAACGTCCGTTATTACTTTCGAATCCATGGCTTTCGGGGTCACTGAGATGAATTGTGACACTCTGGATGCCGTCTAAACCAAAGTTCATCCTTCATCGGCAAGGGGTTCGAGAAGGGGTGAACAAGGTGTGTCTCCCCTAACGTCTAATAACACATAATATATACGCTCCCAGAGGTCCTAGTTTGAACCGAGAACAGTACCCTGGAAACACTGCGTCCGCCAAAATTTTTCATTAAAAAGATCTTGTTATCTAATACTTAAAGAAAGCGGCTATGTTAGAGAAGACATATGTTTTATCACGCAAAATACGAAGTTACGTCTTTTGACTGGTTGTGTTATTTTAATGACAGCCATTTTTAACCAATAGAAAAATGGTTTCTTAATTCTTGCACTGGTTACTCTAATACTCAGTGAATGTTTAGCAAGTAAACCTTTTACACATTATGTTCTTACAAAATTAAAATTATGCTCTTGGACTTTTATGATAGTGAAACATTGGCTTTTGTCCGCACATGGTTTAATGTTTTTAGATTCAGAGGACTTTTATCAAGAGGAGGTATATTCATAGTTTTAAGACAGTTGGTGCTATTTTTTAAGTTTAGGGCATAGGTTAATGTTTATGGATCCCGTTTTTAATTAGGTCTTGCCAGTTTTGTAAAATTTGTATGTACTTTATGCATTGTTTATTGTAACTTTGTTTATGTATATTTTTCTTATTTTTGGCTGATGATGCACACCAGCATCGAACCCAGTACCGAGTATAATAAAATGTTATAAATGTTCTTATAACATTATATGGTATTGAATAGGTGGACCTCTCTTCTTTCCATTAGATTGAACAAGAATATGTCCAAAATGACCTATATTTGTGTTGAGTCCACAGTTTTTGGCGTCCAATCGGTGACAGTCCAATCGTGTACATCATATCTATGGCGTAAATACAGAGTTATAAATCACTTATTTGTTTGAGAGGATCAGCTCCTTTCGACAATCTGGGCTGCCACAAGGAAATAGTTTAACGAGAAATGATAACCTCAAACTAAAACTAAACACACAAAAATAACCATAAATTTACAAAATCAATCCGTAAATAATCATTCAACGTCACATCAAACTCACAAAGAAATCGAAAAAAAAACCTACTTCAGACAGTTAATACAAATTTTAAAATTAAACATTCAAAGAAAGTGCCCGAGCATAGCCTGGTTCAACAAATAATAATAATAATAATAATAATAATAATAATAATAATAATAATAATAATAATAATAATAATAATAATAATAATAATAATAACATGACATCTTAAATCGAATGTAGTGCCGGTTACAAGTCAACTTTCAAGCGCTTGTATGAAGAACTAAAGCAGAACAGTAGTTGGACGACGGAAAGACGGCCGAGGAAATAATGCAGCAATTCTGGGCTGCAAAATAATAGATTACATAAAAGGTGTAACAGTTATTTTACTGTTATTTTTTTGGACCTAAATAAAATGATTTTTTTTTTTTTTTGCAACTTGCTTTACGTCGCACCGACACAGAAAGGTCTTATGGCGACGATTCCCATTGGAGAGGTAAGGACTAGGAGTGGAAAGTAAGCTGTCATGGCCATAAGGTACAGCCCCAGCATTTGCCTGGTGTAGAAATGGGAAACCACGGAAAACCCATCTTCAGGGCTGTCGACAGTAGTGTTCGAACCCACTATCTCCCGGACACAAGCTACAGCTTCGCGCCCCTAACCGCACGGACAAATCGTCCGGTAAATAAATAAATAAATAAATAATAGTATTATGTTTACGAAGATGATTATGTTTGCTCTTCAAAGAGGCCTAAGTTCTAGGTCATCTTCCCCTATTTACGAGGTCTAGAATACCTTTCATTTTCTCACAATTCACAAGCCTTACCATACTGTTGTGGAGACACTCACTTTTTCCTTCTGATTTCTTGGATATATTTAAGACAGACCCTGGCCTTCTGAGCCCAACTGGGCAGGTTCGATCTTGGCTCAGTCCGGTGATTCTTGAAGGTGCTCAAATACGTCAGCCCCGTATCAGATTTACTGACACTTAAAAGAACTCCTGCGGGACTAAATTACTTAAGATGGCCGCAAAAAGGAAAGAAAAATGCTTAGAAAAATTCACGGTCCAAATGTAAAATATGGAATAAGGAGACTCGAATATAACAAAGACTTGTATCAAAGAACAGAAGACGTGGTTGAATTGATGTGAAAGTTATAGTTCTATGGACACTTGTTGAGGATGGACAGTAACAGACTAACGATCAGAATCTTGGAATTCTTCAGGAACAAGAAGACAGATCTGAAATGGTTTCGATAAGCGAGGCTGGACTTGACAAAGATGCGGGTTACAGAACGTTACATCATGGACAGAATTCGATTTAGACAAATTGTCAAAAAGTTCCGCGCTTTGCAGACCGGGGAAACGCTATTGAGAAAAGGAATATCCTATACGTAACAACAGGAGAAAGAATTCAATGATACTGGTAGTGAAAACTAAAAAGTACCGCAAAGATTGTCAAGTGTGGTCGATAAATTGCCGAAAGTAAGGAAATAATAATAATAATAATTTATTCACACAGGGTGATCCTCAAAAATGTGTACAGAAGTAAGTTCGGTATCACTATACGCAGGGACGAATCAACACCACCTTGGGCCACCAGCGAGAAGAAAAAACATGCGATCTCTCACCGCATTTACTTATTTTTACTACTACTTTATTTAATAATTTATTATTAATATATAAAAAGGCAAAATTAAGACATTATAACACAGTTATAAACAGAGTCCGCCTCTGTGGTGTAATAGTTAGTCTGATTAGCTGCCAACCCCGGAGGCCCCAGTTCGATTCCCGGCTCTGCCACGAAATTTGAAAAGTGGTACAAGGGCTGGAACGGGGTCCACTCAGCCTCGGAAGGTCAACTTAGTAGAGATGGGTTCGATTCCCACCTCAGCCATCCTGGAAGTGGTTTTCCGTGGTTTCCCACTTCTCCTCCAGGCAAATTCCGGGATGGTACCTACTGTAAGTTAAGGCCACGGCCGCTTCCTTCAATATTTCTTGTCTATCCCTTCCAATCTTCCCATCCCCCACCAAGGCCCCTGTTCAGCATAGCAGGTGAGGCCGCCTGGGCGAGGTACTGGTCATCCTCCCCAGTTGTATCCCACAATCCAGAGTCTGAAGCTCCAAGATACTGCCCTTGAGGCGGTAGAGGTCGGATCCCTCGCTGAGTCCTAGGAAAAACTGACCCTGGAGGGTAAACAGATCTCGAATAAAGATGATCGAAAAACAATCAAGAAATATCCTCAGAAAAATCTGAAGACCAACATAAGAAAATGGAATTTGGATGAAAAAGGAATCACATGAAATATGTCAAGTTACACAGACAAACCACAGATACAATGAGGAAACCGCTATTACAATTTTATGGTCACTTAAATAGAATGGAGAATAACAGGCTTGTAAACTTATCAACGGAAAACCATAATAATTGACTAAAAGAAATGAGTAGCCTAAAGCCCGGAATTTTATGCAGTAACAGGTTAGATTGCAAACTAATTTGGTTAGTAGGAAGTGTCGGCCACCCGCTCTTCTATAATGTAGCAAGAGTAACATAAATTATAGGGGTTCTGATGGGCCGTACCCCTAATGTTTATGCAAACCTCATAGCATAATCGTTGTGAAGGTAGACTATACTTGCTAATCGCTTCAGTAATTTTGCATTCTAACCTATTAATGCATAAAAGTCCGGACTCTAGAAGACCTAAATTAAATTGGCGTTAATGAAGAAAATATTCAAGATAGAGTAACATTCAGAACCTTAATTCACAAACACAAATTTTCTGCAAACCCCACTCAATTAAATACAGGATGTATTGAGCAATTTAAAAGGTAACAAAGGAGAGAATAAAGAGATATTGGGAAGAGAATAAGAACCAAAAAAGGTGCTAATGAGTTCAGACGCGCTCCTTATTTGGGCATAACGAATAAAGAAGAATGCAGCAGTAGTAGTAAAAATAAGTAAATGCAGTAAACGATCGCATGTTTCTCTTCTCGCTGGTGGCCCAAGGTGGTGTTGATTCGCCCCTGCGTATAGTGATACCGAAGTTACTTCTGAACACATTTTTGAGGATCACCCTGTATGAATAAATCTTATTTTGAAATGTTGTCAACGTCACCCCGTCTTGAGAATATTTTCCAGTTGTTGACACGGCTCCCTGCATGTTACCGTGAACACGGTACTCCAACGTACAATGGAAGAAAGACAGCTGCCACCCAGGGGAATTCCCTGTTGCGCCAGGCCGTGTATACTGTCTGCCGTACATGACTGTGTGACAGGTTGCCAGGCAGCGCCTGTCCGGGGAATACCAGATGATACACGCGCTGACGAACCTAACGCGGGAAAAACACGAGAATACAATCGATCTGACATCTCCGACGCAGGATACTGAGTCCCTTAAGAAATGCCCTTAGTAGTGCTATCATCTCAAGCTTATTTGCAGCTCATTCTGACGTGTTTAAATTCTTCAAAGCCGAGAGACATCCACATCAGCCTATTTTTCTTCGTTTGGTTATCTTGCTGTAATATCCTGTTTAATCAAAGTAACTGAGTTCATTTTCTTCAGACGCGTAAATAATAAATGTTTCGACATTTCTCAAAATTTTCCACAGATAATGGGGTTAGTTTGATGTAATGTAGTACTGTTTAGTTGGACATGGCTTGAAAGGCTTTGTAGGAAACTGGAATAAGAAGAGTTTAGACATGGGAGGACTGATCTGAAGGATGTCAGATACGATCAGGAGGAGGAGAATACGATTCTTTGGTCTCACAATGGGGATGGATAACAGCAGACTTACAAAACAAATGTTCAACCCCGTTTACAAGAGGAAGAATGGGAATCACTATATCGAAGAAATAAGGAAAGTTTATTTATGGCAACGAAAATTATTAGAGACGGGGCGTTAAGCACTAAATATTGAAAAAATGGGCGCGCAAAAAGTCTGCAAAAATCATTTAAATAAGCAAAAATATTGCCAATCGGCATAAAAGTTACTATACTTTACTGTAGAAGTTTGGTCTGGGCTGACGACTGACGACAATTGTGCTGCCAGTCTGCAGTCTAATATCTTGGAACTTGATAACAGATGCAATGGGCATGGTATAAAAATTAGCTTTAGGTAAGAAATCCAAGATAATTGAATGTCAGATTAGTGGTACAAAGCTGGAACAGGTAGATAATTTCAAGTACTTAGGATGGTAGTAAGCCTATAGTGAGTGAGATTGAATCACGGTGCAGCAGTACTAATGCAGTGAGCTCGCAACTGCGATCAACAGTGTTCTGTAAGAAACTATCTTTACATCAGTCTGTTTTCAAAGCAAATTTGCTTTACGGGAGCGAAAGCTGGATGGACTCAGGATACCTTATTCGTAAGTAGCGAGAATGATTGCTGGTACAAATAGGTGGGAACAATGGCAGAAGAGAACTCGGCTGCGTTAGTAATGAACTCGATTGTTGAAGCTGTAGGCATAAACCGACCTCGGTGGTGGAGTCATGTGAGGCGAATGGAGGAGGATAGGTTACCTAGGAGCATGATGGACTCTTATGGACGGTAAGAGAAGTAGAGGGAGACCAAGACGGCGATGGTTAGACTGTTTCTGAAGATTTAAAGGTAAGAGGCAGAGAAGTAAACGAAGCCACAGAGCTAGTTACAAATAAAGACTGTTTGCGGCAGTAATAAAATTCACAGCGGCTTGCAGACCGAATGCTGAATTGCATAAGAGTCTGTAATGAAGATGTATGTAGACCTGTGTGTCAATACTTTGAGGAATTCCCTGTTGATGGGTATTTCACGGCTTATAGGCTACATGCCACACTTTCTTCTGACAATTCACTGACGTCTCACGTACTTCGCAGAATAGAATTGAGTCGACAGTCTGAAACACATCACCACGGAATTCTTTACCAAATATATGTTTGTTATATGAGGTAAGATTAAATTATATGGGATGATTTTACGGCCAAATGCCCTTTCTGACGCGAGCTGATGAAGGTGAAATGAATGGTAGTGAATAGAATTGGGTGAGGAGGTGGAAGGAATTGGATGTTTCTTATGAATAGGAACTGCCCCGGCGTTTGTCTGTAGGTGAAAATGGGGAAACGAAAGAAAAACTTTCTCGGGACAGCCGTCGACAGGATTCGACCAAATAGCCTCCTGAATTCAGAGCTTGGCCCCATAGCCAAAGCGCGGTCACTCCACTCAAGTACTAACAGAATTGAATAAAACACTATTTATATTTCATTTCAAGCCATTTTAAAAGGTGCGTTACAAGTCTAGAGTCCGGATGTCCAAGTACTGATAGGTTAGAACGCAAACTTACCTAAGCGAGTAACAAGTAGCCTATACACTACCCCGTACAACGGTTATGCTATAAGGTTTGCATAGATGTTAGGGGCACGGCCTATAGATCTCCTAGAATTTATGTTACTCTTACTACATTATAGAAGAACGGGTTGCACAACACTTCCTATTAACTAAATTAGTTTGCATTCTAACCTATCACCACCTAATAATCCGGGGTCTAGATAACCGTATGACCCTTTTTAATTCACAGAATACACACGCACCAACAAGTGAGTTACAAAAGATTTTACGTCTCAAATATGATCGTCAAATCTCTCTTCCTACCGAGTGGATTGATGAATTATTTTCAAAACCAGCGGTGCTTACGGAGTTGAGAATGTTCGGACTTCGGTTTTAGAGTTAAACTTATTTTTCTCTCAGTGTATGACGTGGGTATTACGTCATTATCTAGTGGTTACCCAGTAAACATGGTTGACATGTCCTATATTCCAAGCTGTTTATCTACGGTAATTGAACAAGTACGCAGTAGTTTCACACCTCAACTTCCTCCTCGTATGATAATGAATGCACCTACCAGCATTTAAAATCTCCTGTACGTAAGATGTGAACGAACGAGATGTACAGTTTAGTCTGAAATTTAACTGACAAAAGAGGTCCAGTTAGTATTTTTTTTCTGACAAAAGAGGTCCAGTTAGTATTTTTTTTCAATCCTTACGAAATAAATAACAAAATATAAGTATATTTGGCATCTTTCACAAATTGGTATTTTTATAATACACTAGTGATGATAATGATGATAAAGATGATGATCGTTGTTTAAAAGGACCTAATGGTACGATATGTAACGAAATGTAATATCTAGAGCCCGGATTTTTATGCATTAATAGGTTAGATTACAAATTTCTGAAGCGAGCAGCAAGTATAGTCTACCTTCAAAACGATTATGCTATGGGGATTGCATAAACATTAGGGGTACGGCCCATCAGAACTCCTATAATTTATGTTACTTTTGCTACATTGTGGAAGAGCGGGTGGCCGACTCTTCCTATTAACCAAATTTAGTTTTTAATCTAACCTATTACGGCATGAAAATCCGGGCTTTGGTAATATCTAAAACGAATGGTGATGAGAAAATGATCGTGAAACAAAAACAATCAGTGGACCCAATTCACAATATATTTTTTACTGAGACGATGCTTATTATCTAAAGGGGTCCAAAATTTACACCACCGGCCGCTCACAATGGTACTAATCAAAGGTAACGTACAGTAGACTCGCATAATGGTACTACTCATAGATAATGCAGACCCTCAGTGTATCACACAATATGGTAACGCCCACAGGCAACACAAACCCATGGTGTTCCACACATAATGGTACTAACCACAGGCGTCAGCCAAACCCGTGGTGTTTCTCACATACTGGTACTGCTTCTATAACGTAGACCCATGGTTTTCCTCGCAAGGTTATAACTAGTCGCAAGTAACGTCGACCAATGGTGTTCCGCACGTAATGGTACTAATCACAAGTAATCTCATGGTTATAATAGCATTCCTTGGTCGCCCCTTTTAGTCACCTCTTACGACTGGCAGGGGATATCGTGGGTTGGTCTTTGTCTGCGTTCCCCTCCCACAGGGGTACTGAGGGAGAAGACAAAGAAAAAAGAAGGGATCTGACACTTCGAAAAACGAAGTACGGAACGAAGAAAGGCAAGGGCCACAGGGGGCGTGAAAATGAAAGACTCCCTAGGCCTCGAATGCTCCAATACCGTCGGGGTCGGAAAAGAACAAGAGTTGACCAAGGGAGGTCCAACAGGATAGATGAAAGTGGGAAGTCTGGCACAAATAAATGGAAGCAATGTTAGGACTAGGCTAATAGCCCCGTGGTCGCCAATCCATGCTCCCAAGTTGAGATTCCCTGGGGCCCCTTTTAGTCGCCTCTTACGACAGGCGCGGTATACCGTGGGTGTATTCATCTGCATCACCCACCCACAGGGGGAATACACTAGTGACAAGGGGCTGTTCTAGAAGGGAGTAACAAGTCAGCAAGCAATAATATTTGCTCATCAATCGCTAGACTGGTCTGATGCAGCTGTCCATACTACCCTATCATGTGCTAACTTTTCATTTCTAAGTAACTATATCATCCTACATCTACTCTCCCCAATCTGTGTTTGTCATATTCATACCTTGGTCTACCCGTACATTTCTTACCCCCTACACTTCCCTCAAAAACCATCTGAACAAGTCCTGGAAGTCTTAAGGTGTGTCCTGTTATTCTCTCTCTTGTTCTCGTGAAAATTTAGACAAATCGATCTCCTCTGACCAATTCGATCCAGTATCTCTTCATTCGTGATTCGATCTATCCATCTCACATTATTCAGCATTCTTCTGTAACACCACATTTCAAAAGCTTCTATTCTCTTTCTTTCTGAGCTAGTTATTGTCCCTCTCCAGATGAATGTCTTCAGAAAAATCTTTCTAATTCCTATATCAGTGTTCGAAGTGAGCAAATTTCTTTAAGGAAAGCGTTCCTTGCTTGTGCTAGTCTGCATTTTATGTCCTCCTTACTTCTGCCATCGTTTGTTATTTTACTACCCAAGTAACACTATTCATCTACTTAGTTCCCTACTCATAATATTTCCTGCATCCTCTGACTTCGTTCGACTGCACTCCGTTACTTTTTGTTTGGAGTTATTTTCATCTTGTAATCCGTCCCCAAGATGGTGTCCATACCATTAATTAATTTCTCCAGGTTTTACGAAAACACAGAGAAAAAAATACCATCGGCAAATCTCAGAGTTGTGATTTTCTTTCCAAATTACTCTGATATCATTTACACCCTGCTCTATATGCAGACAAACAGCGCCCTTCCCTCATTCCTTTCTGGGTTGCTGCTTCTTTATCATAGCCCTAAATTCTTATCACTGCAGAATGATTGTTGTACAGATTTTGTTTTCGCTTTCTAATCCCGATCACCTGCAGAATTTCAAGTAGCTTGGTCCAATCAACGTTATCGAATGCCTTTTCTAGATCTACGAAAGCCACGGACGTTGGCTTGTCCTTAATTCGGTCCTCTAAGATCAGACGTAAGGTCAGGGCTGCTGAGAGTGGGGTTCAAAGCCATTACCTCCCGAATGCCAGCTCGCAGCTACGTGGCCCAAACGGCGCAACAACTCACTCGGTATTTTAAAACAAGAAATGTCCAATTCGTTGGCTGAATGGTCAGCGTACCGGCCTTCGGTTCATAGGGCCCCGGGTTCGATTTCTGATCGGGTTGGGGATTTTAAACTTCATTGGTTAATTCCAATGGCCCGCGGGCTGGGTGTTTGTGCTGTTCCCAACATCCCTCCCTGCAACTCTCACACCACATATAACACTAACCTCTAACACAATAACACGCTGTTACCTACACATGGCAGATGCCGCCCACCCTCATCAGTGGATCTGCCTTATAAGGGCTGCACTCGGCTAGAAATAGCCACAAGAAATCATTCCTAAAACAAGAAATTAATTTAACGAATTTTTGAAAATGACAAAACGAGGGAAAGTTTAAATAAAAACATAAAAGTAAAATATGGCAAAATATGACTAAAAATTACTTGATTTACATCTCCATAATCAGGGGGCACGATAAGGATTGATGTAAGTTAACAATGTGTATGATGAACCAGTTGAAAGATGACAACAGAGGTAATTGACCGTGCGGTTGGGGTCGCCCAGCGGTAAGCTCGCATTCTGAAGATAGGGGATACGAATGTCACTGGCGGCAGCTCTGAAGATGCTTTTCCGTGGTTTGCCATTTCCACACCGGGGAAATACTGGGGCTGTACCTTAATTAAGTCCATGTCCGCTTCCTTCCAACTTCTACCCCTTTCCTATCCCATCGCCGCCATAAGACGTAAACCCCCACATGGCGCAACAGCCCCGAATGGCCTTGGCCTACCAAGTGACCACTGCTCAGCCCGAAGGGCCTGCAGAATATGAGGTGACGTGTGGTCAGCACTACGAATCCTCTCGGCCGTTATTCTTGGTTTTATTGACCGGGGCCGCCATCTCACCGTCAGATAGCTCCTAAATTGTAATCACGTAGGCTGAGTGGACCTAGAACCAGCCCTCAGCTCGAGGTAAAAATCCCTGACCTGGCCTGGAATCGAGTCCGGGGCCTCCGGGTAAGAGGCAGGCACTCTATCCCTACACCGCGTAAAACAAGTTGTAAAAAAACATCGAAATCAGGATCCTGGTTATGAAGTCATTACGTCTACGTCCCACCATGTGCCCATAAATTTGCCGCAGGAATCTGACTATCAGAGCACCTTCAATTATCACCGGACTGAACTAGTATCGAATCTGTTCAGAAGGCCAGCGCAATACCGGCTGAGCTACTCAGCCCACGGCGTCCCTGTGGACCATTACTGTTTCTAATCAGCCGGTATTAGAAGCGGGCGCCTTGCAGTGCTGCAGCACGCTGCAATTTGAACACCTGCGCGCTGCATGTCGGTCCCGGTACACAAAAGGAAGATGTGTTTTTCAATTGGAATTCAAGTGTTATTTCAACAAGCGGCACGACCTGTTAGACAATACCTCTCTGTGTGCTCTTCTCATATAGACAGAGCTGAGTGTTTGTCCAGTCCGGCGCACCTCGGTGCTCCAAAACAAGGTTTATGAACCCGCCTTCTTCAGAGGATTGCGCTCGTTTGGATGATGTGTATTGGCGACCAACTGAGCCTGGCATTGTTTCCACTTACCTATGCCAGCCTCACCCTGGACAGATCGATGATCATGATGATGATTGTTGTTTAAAAGGGGGCGTAACATCTGTGCCATCGGTCTGACATGGTACGAGATGAGACAGAGTGAAATAATACACAGTTTAAAAAAAATAAGGGAACATGTTTTGTAACGTCTGGTATGTGAACGTTAATTTGATAGATGGGGTTCCAATGGTCGTACAGCATACCTTGAGACCGCAGCTACTCAGGGTATGTCAAATCAATGTTATATCCATCTGTAGGCGTAGTCATGCATTAAACTGTCGCGTGATCCCTCAAAAGAACGCGAACAGCGGTGCGTCTGTGTGTCGTTGTGAGGTACACAGACTACTGCGGTCATTTGAGCACGTTGTGCGTCAACCAGCACATCCCATGACGCAAGGGCCGTCACTCTGACCAGGAAAGATGGAATTTTCGTCGTGTTGCTGTGGATCTCAATGTCTCTCCGTCAGTTATTCAACGCTTGTGGAATCGCTACAATGAGACAGCAGTTCACAAGGAGGGTTGGACAAGGTCGTGAACGCACGGCAGCCCCGCAGCATGATCGATATCTGACCCTCTGTCCGTTGCGGCGTCGTTCAGCAACTTCCAGAGAACTGCAACAAGACCTCAGGAAGGTCACTGGAGTCACGGTGTCTGACCAGACAGTAAGGAATAGGTTAAGAGAAGTGTCCTTACGACCCAGACGTCCTGTTCGAGTGCCCCGTTTAACGCAGCAACATCGCTCAGCTCGCTTTGTTTGTCCGTACCCACGTCAACTGGCAACTTCGCCAATGGAGATCCGAGTTGTTCACAGATGAATCCAGATTTCCCCTAACAAAGCGTGATGGACATCAACGTGTATGGAGACGCCGTGGTGAGCAGTACATGCCAAATTTTGTCCAGGAAGGCGACCGATTCGGACATGTTTCTGTGATGGTGTTGGGGTGACATCAGTATTGATGGCCGTACGGATCTTGTCGTCCGTGGTAATCTTGCTGTTGTGGCGTACATCTAGCAGATACTGCTACAGCATGTGTTGGTTGCTGCATACCGTGTTGGCCCTGAATTCGTACTCATGCACGACAATGCTAGGTCTCATGTAGCGCGCATCACCAGAACAGTCTTGTGAGAACTGGACATTCAAGAGATGGAATGGCCAGCAGTGAGTCCCGCCTTAATCCCATCGAGCATGTGTGGGATATGTTTGACAGAAGTGTTCGTGGGAGTCCTGTTCCTCCAGAGACTCTCCAAGACCTCGAACAGGCTCTCATTGAAGAATGAGACCTGATACCGCAATGTGACCTCCGTCGACTTATACGGAGCCTGCCACGTTGGTGCCAAGCTGTGATAAATCCTCTTGGAAAACATACACCATAGTGAGTTCTCCAACTGTGAGCCCCTATTTGGATATTTTCCGTTTGTGTTCTGAAAATGAACGCGAATCCAACGATGTTCTTTTGTATACTTCAATGGAAAATAATAATGGTTTAGGTGGTAATATACCTGGGTGTGGGGTATTGTTTTGTAGAGCATGGCATACGTTCAAAAACATGTTCCCCTAATTTTTTGGACTGTGTACATTGAAATTTAAAATTTGTACCCTCACTACGGTTTAAGGACAATGATCAGAAAAACTATTATACACTTAATCGGTGGATCTAATGTCTTATTTCCCTATAAAATATTTTTTTAAATAGACTATTGAACCCGTGATACTCCACAGCATTCGTTATAAATAGGAAGATAACTCGTCTTGATCTGCCTGTCATAGTCAAATTGTTTTGCCTGCCCTTTTCAGTAGTTTTATGAACATTTAATACCAGTACATAATAACCGATTCATTCGTAATGTAGTTTATAACTAAAGCCCGGATTCTTATGCAGTAACAGGATAGATTGCAAACTAATTTGGTTAGTAGGGAGTGTCAGCCACCCGCTCTTCCATAATGTAGCAAGAGTAACATAAATTATAGGGGTCTGATGGGCCGTACCCCTAAGTTTTATGCAAACCCCATAGCATAATCGTTGTGAAGGTACAGTACACTTGCTAGTCGCTTCAATAAGTTTGCATTCTAACCTGTTAATGCATAAAAATCCGGGCTCTATATTATAACACTTCTTTCCATACAATATTCTCTGTGCTTCGACCATTCAGGCGTATCTGGTTCTTAACATTTCCAAACAATTTTGGCCGAGACAGAGCAACCTACAATTGGCCATGAATGAATATTGGTTCCGGTAAGTAGATGCCCACATTTTCAAGAGCTTGTCCCTGCGTTTTATTAATGGTCATACAGAATACTAGTCGACTTGATACCTACGTAAAAAATCAAAATGAATATCCACAGCCTGTTTCCAGTCATACGACCGGGTCAGAAATGGAGTGAAGCCTATCACACTCCTCTGGGGCAATGATTAATGACCGGCAGATAAAATGATATGACATTCGTGACTGTTAATGGAATGATTTTTTTTCTCCTACAACTTGCTTTACGTCGCACCGACACAGATTTTATGGTGACGATGGGACAGGAAGGAGCTAGAAGTGAGAAGGAAGCTGCCGTTGTCTTTATTAAGGTACAACCCCAGAATATCCCTGGTGTGCAAATATAAAACCACGGAAAACCATCTTCAGGGCTGCCGACAGTGGGGTTTGAACCCACTATCTCCCGGATGCAAGCTCACAGCAGCGCGCACACAACCGCATAACAAACTCCCCGGTGGAATGTAAGATGGCAGGGAAAACCGGAGTACCTGGTGAAAAACCCGTCTCACTTCCGCTTTGTCCAGCACAAATCTGACTTGGAGTGACCACGGAACCCAGCTGTGAGAGGCTCTTTTAGCAGCATGTAAGTTATTGGGATCATCAATTGAGTCCATTCAGAAGCTGGGGAAGGTCAGAGAATCAAAGAGTATCCAGCAGAGAATAGTATTCCTCCATCATCAGGGGAAGTGTGTACTCTCTGGTTTAGCAGGTAGTAATCAAACATGGTTCCATGCAACGACATTACTAACAATGAAAATCACATAGATCAGAATATTAATGAAAGTGTTCCTCGCTTAGCAACCTGCTAAGTACAGAATGTATTGTGGGTTAGGGTAAGCCTTCACCTGCAATTATTACTGGAGTAATCATTTAATGATTTTATTTTATTATTACTCAAAGTTGGCTCAACTTAAAGACCTATCAATGTCTCATAATTCACCAGCAGTAATTCCGGAGAGAATGAAACAGAAGTGAAGCAAATGCGTCCAAAGCTGTTTTAGTAAACTCTTAGTACAGTATATAGATTAAAATCTAATACATTCGAATAACTCACTGCCTTTGAAGTTAAATGTTTTTAATTTAGTTTAAAAATTAAAACAATATTAAAAGACAAAAACCAACTAAAACATAATAAAAAATGTAACACAACCGTAGTTCATAGAAGAAAATTTCCGAAATGACTATAGATAAAGGTTCAATTTTAAACAGTTACATAATTTCAAGTATTTAGGATGTGTGTTCTCCCAGGATGGTAGTATAGTAAGCGAGATTGAATCAAGGCGCAGCAATTCTGAAGCTGTAAGCTCGCAGTAGCAATCAACTGTATTCTGTAAGAAAGTTAATTTATAAGTATTAGGATCTTCAGTTTGCCGAAAGTAATTAGAATAATACATTTTTAAAATACCTAGAATAAAAAACATATGGTGACAGTATTATATCCAATTCGAGCACCATGTCGGCCAGTCTACTGAAGTTCAGCTTGAAAAGCACAACATTTACGCACCCATCATCCCGTACTACAAAAATAAATACCAGCTGAATGAAGTAGAGGTTATCGGCCTAATGACTGGTGCTCGTAGTAGAATACCTGCCTTGTTCATAGAATTCTGGAAGAAATTCGACCTGCCTATGAACAGCATTGAAAGAATAGTTATTACCACCACGATACGTGGATCCGTACACATCCTGAAATCTCATGCGTTCGGACTTCGATAATTTAAAATAAACCCATATTACGACTATATCTCTATGCCATAAAACATTCTGTATCCTGATATGCTTTACTTTATCCACTGTGGCAACCCGTAATTGCGGTGAAGTCGTTGATTCCTTCAATAAATATAATTAGTTGAAAAAGAAACAACTTAATTAAAATAGTTATTTCGCTCTTGAAATAACACAATCAGATTCTATGAAATCACATTTATGTTTAACTTCTGTTTAAATCTTAATGACGGGCTGAGTGGCTCAGACGGTTGCAGCGCTGGCCTTCTGACCCCAACTTGGCAGGTTCGATCCTGGTTCAGTCCGGTGGTATTTGAAGGTACTCAAATACGTCAGCCTCGTGTCGGTAGATTTACTGGCACAAAAAAGAACTCCTGCGGGACTAAATTCCAGGCACCTCGGGATCACTGAAAACCGTAAAAGAGTAGATAGTGGGACGTAAAGCCAATAATGCTACTGGCTTTACGTCGCACCGACCCTGATAGGTCTTATGGCGACGATGAGAAAGGAAGGGGCTATGACTGAGAAGGAAGCGGCCGTGGCCTTAATTAAGGTACAGCCCCAGCGTTTGCCCGGTGTGGAAATAAGAAAGCACGGTAAACCATCTTCAGGGCTGCCGACAGTGGGGTTCGAACCCACTATCTCCCGACTGCAGCTATCGAGCTCGGTCCTTCATTCTCTTGCTTGCAGTTTGTTTCATTTCACCACTCTAATGTTGCTCACTGTTTGTGGCTCCTGAACCCCTGAAATGTTTGGGTCTTATTTCCGAATGTGGTTCGTGATGTTAATAAACCATCCTACCGAGCTCGATAGCTGCGGCCAGTATCCAGTATTCGGGACATAGTGGGTTCGAACCCCACTGTCGGCAGCCCTGAAGATGGTTTTCCGTGGTTTCTCATATCCACACCGGGCAAACGTTGGGGCTGTACCTTAATTAAGGCCAAGGCTGCTTCCTTCCCACTCCTAGCCCTTTCCTGCCCCATCGTCGCCATAAGACCTATCTGTGTCGGTGCGACGTAAAACAACTTGTGGAAAAAGAACATCCTTCATATGAGCCGCCTTTTCTATTGGACTTGTTAAATTGGTTGAAAATGTTTTTAGTGATCCTAATGTCACTCATTCTGAAGTGTCGGAGCATTTTGTGAGCAAGGGGATTTTTCTTTCTTTTTTCTCGATTTCCTCGGTGTCTTTTCTGGTTGTTGATCCTAGGCATTCTGAAGCGAATAGCCACTCTTATTTTTTTCGAAACACCATAAAGCGGATAATATGTAATTTACTTTCTGACGTTGAAAAGAGGAAGTTAATGGTTTTATTGTGTTTTAATATCCTATTGCAGGTTTAAGCTATTTAAATCACAGTTTATGGAGGCTCCGCCGTAGCTTCAGAAACAAGATAGTGGAGAAAATAGGATTAGAAGTTCAATGCTCCTGTCAAAAAGGATTCCCAGATGTCAACTTTGTAATCTGACTCTCCTAAGTGGTCGATAAGAAGCCCTGTTCTACTGGATATCGAGAGTAAACGACAGCTCTGAAGTATGGGTGAATTATCCGTGCCAAAGATGGTGCTGTCAGGGGACTACTTACAGCAGGGGTGCACAACGCGTCTACCGGCAAACCATGAGAGGTAGCCCGCAGAGGTCTGTGTTGAATGACTTGTTCTAGGGCACAACTTCTCTAACCTCTAACCCCTTGCACACGTACTGAAGGGAACAAGTGATCAAGTATACTGTAGACTGCACAACGACTCTGCTATGAGTTTTGCATAAACATTAGGAGTACGATCCTTCAGAGTACGATCCTAGAAGTTATGTTACTCTCGCTGGTCCACACTGTCGGCTGTCCTGAGAATAGTTTTCCATGGGTTTCCATTCTCCAGCACTAATGCGAATGCCTGTCTTTGGCTACACTGAAACCCCTGGCAATAAGGAGCCACTAATTTTCCTGATTATTATTTTCCTAGCGTGAAAAATATGCAGGATTGGCTTTCTTGCCTTACGGTACAAGATATCTAATGCCAACCCAGCAATGTAGGTCATTATGCTGACAACATGGCAAAAGCTGCTAAAATACGAGGGTAATCCCAAAAATAAGGTCTCCAATTTTTTTTAAATACAGAACTCTGTTCGTGTGGCTGTTGGTCACAATATTGTGAAGAGTGTTTCTCGCGCTGAGGCACTGAGGCAGCTGTTGAGAATGGAGCTCGCCTTGTATGTTACCGCCAAGTGCGAAGTGCGTGCAGTTATTCGGTTTTTGAACGCAAAAGGTACTGAACCGATTGAAATCCATCGCCAATTGACTGAAGATCGTCGAGACAGTCGTGAAGGTTGAGCAAATCATACGTGAAGATGGGCGGATCACTCTGAAATGATCTCTGCACTTTAGTTCCTGAGGTTTCCCGTAGCGCCGCTCACAGAATTTTAACGGAAAAGTTGAAATACCGGATGGTGTGCGCAAGATGGGTGCCAGATGAAAGATGAAGTTCACAACTTCAGGAACAGCATGGCGGGGAGATCGTATGACATGGGCATACACAAACTGTTACAGCGTCTGCAAAAAAGGCATCGAGCGAAATGAAGCTGTAAAATGATGTAAACCATTGTATGTATTTATCAAAAAATAGGAGACCTTATTTTTGGGATTACCCTCGTAGCTTTAGGAGGGTTGCATGTGTTCGGAAGACGAGTTTTAAAATAAATAGAAAACTGGAGTTAGGCTGTCACTATTCTAAGGGCCGCAGGGTTCTCAGGGTTTAGACTTACTTATTAGAAATAAAAGACCGATATTACTGTATGTGAATAATATATTTTCTTCAATACATCGTGGCCCACTCGGAATGTCGGTAGCAATTCAGTATAGTACAGGTCTGTGATATGATAAATGAAAAATATAATTTAAAAGTGAACGTAAGACTGACCACGATTTATTCAGAACGACAGCACGCGAGTCAACATACCGCCATCTTACAACAGAGTATGCGTGTGACGTCACATATTTAGCACTAATTCTGCCTTACTTTGAAGCGCTATTTCATGAAAACTAAGTTTGATATTTTCTTTTTCTTTTGACAGGTAATCTCCTCTGTTATTTTTGTCAATTTAGAAATTAAATATAATCGTTAGTTCAATAGTCTCTGCGATATAAGTGTTCTACCCAAACACTAAAAGCGTCTTAAAGTGTTTATTTCCATGTACCCGTTTTTGAGGAACGTAAGTCTACGTTTCGTGCCTCCTACACTTTCCTTACCTGTCACACTATACTTGCCGTCATTCCCACCATCCTTCTTTCTCTGTCCTCTTCTCTCCAAACGTGCCAGGAACCGGCGGAGTTAGAGCAAGTATCGTCTGTTAAGAGCGGGTGGGGCCGATATCATTAGATCCAGAGTGTTTAGGCAGTAAGAGGTTAGAATGCAAAGTAATTTGGTTATCAGCCCGCTCTTCCATAATGTAGAGAGATTAACATAACTTCTAAGGATTCTGATGGGCCGTACCCCTGGTATTTATGCAAAACTCGTAACAGACTCGCCGTGCAGTGTGGACTATACTTGTTACTCGTTAGCATTCTAACGTAATACTGACTAAATTTCAAGCTCTAATAATCATTATGATCACTACTATCATCATCATCATCACTCATTTTACTCATTGTTAAGCGTCGCGACCCCATCAAAATACGTTTCTCCGCCCTGAAAGATTTTCAGCTCTTCGTAAGGTCTGCTGAAAAGGCAACCATCTACACACTGTCCTTTCCCCCGTGATCCTCTATGTTCCACCTCCCCTTTCATGACGCATTTCTCAATATTTTCTCCGTTTCCAATAAACTTGTTCTCATTAGTAACTACAGGTTGCTTTGATCTGGTGGAGATTTTTGTTTTCTCGAGAAAACTGGTGTTATTGAAAATATGTTTGTTTGTAACAGTAACATGCATTTTTATACTGTCGGAAAACTGTGTGAGGTTTCCTCCAGGAAACTTAACGTTTTGTGTATTCCATCGAGAAAAGAAAACACTTTGAAATCAATGTTTTGCATCTGAATATTCCGGACGACCGATATTGTAAATGTCAATAATTGTGTGAAGTGTTCAAACCTCAAATTTATTTTCAATACAGATATTTAGTAGGAACACCATCGACTTCCACACTTTTGGCTTACACGAGAGTGTCTTATCTTTATGGTCTGATTTTATGATTTCCTTTCTCGAAACGAGAATTAATAAGCATATAAAAATACCACATTCATTTTATATTGTTAAAAAATTAAATATGTGAATCCCTAACACCAAACATCACGAGTGCTCTCAAAAAAATCCCTAAACTGCAGCCTTAAATATATGAGTAACTATTAAGGAAAATTTGCTCTTTCATGCTATTTAAGTACACTGATGTATGTAAACAGCAAGGCAAGATGGTGAAAGGTCATACAATATTTATAACTAGACCCTGAAAATTTAGGCAATGATAGGTATGAAAGATTGCAGAACATCAGCTGTTATCTTCAGTAAGAAATAACTAAGAATGAATAGTGTTTATCTTAATTCTGGAGAAGCGATAATGCACCCTGAAAGATTCCACAGAGAGGTGCGCCTGCATGTTTTGACACAATTTTCTTATGTCTGATTGTCCAGATGAAATTTTCAAACGATGGTCCGGTTCCAAATATATTTTATTGCGGCATTTATTTTATCTAGATACATCCTGGATGAAACCCTGGGTAAGATGTTAAAAAGGTTATGATAAACGTCAGTAAGATGAATTTTTAAAGTTTTTTAAAAACTAATTTTGTATTTATTTTCATTTTCTTCTTCGAATTTTCCATTGAAAGTTACTCTCGTACGCATGCGCGGAACCTTCGCGGGTATGCAGTTGTCAGCCAACGAAATGTCACACCAAAAATGCACGTGACTCTGTACAACAAAAGAAATCTTCTCATTTATATAAATTCTGATTTTGCACATTTGGGAAATACAGACATCTGTTAAGGAAGTCCGCTACGTCTTGTTAACGACTTTTACGGTTTTTCTAGATATAAATGCGCCGTAAATTTGTCCCACAACAGTTCCTTCACGAGCCAGTAAATCTACCGACTGCCGTATTTGAGCACCCCTACACCAGAGATCAAAAAGGCTAGCCCCCAGCCGTGTGAGCTCCGGTGTCTACCAACATACCCTCCGGGTTTGTGCAGAAATGGAATGTTTTTACGTGACACTCTGCGTGTTTATAATTGAAGCTCTATAGAAACCTTCCAAGCCTGTGAAGCCATAGAGGTTATCGATGTCTTGACGTCTTCGTTCAATCGTGATACCTCAAAGAGGAGATAGCAGAAAACCAAAACTAAGTCCAGGTACAGATCCCGCAGTTTGGGTCGCGGTAGTCCTAATATTAATTCTTTTTTTTTGTGTGTGTGTGTGTGCTAAACTTCCCATTGGTAAAATCAAATGATCATAAATGTCTTTCAATGGCAACACACCTAAATGCAGATCACTGATTAACAATGATAATTAAAGGTTTCGAATTCCCTAATTTAAGCGTCTGAGGTCCCAAGAGGTCCGAAATGTTCCGGAGGAGGAGAGGTAATAATAATAATGTTATTTGTTCTACGTCCCACTAACTACTCTTTTACGGTTTTCGGAGACAGGAGGGGAGGTGGGGATGGGAAAGATCTGGACACTAGTTTTACTTATCCGAAGTATGATAGACATACTACTTCTTCTTCTTCTTTTCCTGCCGCTTTTCCCACACCTGTGGGGTGGCGGGTGCGAACTGCGTCGCACATGTGGATTTGGCCCTGTTTTACGGCCGGATGCCCTTCCTGACGCCAACCCTCTATGGAGGGATGTAAGCACTATTGCGTGTTTCTGTGGTGGTTGGTAGTGTAGTATGTTGTCTGAATATGATGAGGAGAGTGTTGGGACGGACATATACACCCAGTCCCCGAGCCAGAAGAATTAATCAGAAGCGATTAAAATCCCCGACCCGGCCGGGAATCGAACCCGGGACCCTCTGAACCGAAGGCCAGTACGCTGACCATTCAGCCAACGAGTCGGACAAAGTATGATAGACATACGATAGGTATAATTATAATTAATAATTTCGTGTGGCTAATTCTAGCCGGGTGCAGCCCTTGTAAGGCAGCCCCTCGGATGAGGGTGGGCGGCATCAGCCATGTGTAGGTAACTGCGTGTTATTGTGGTGGAGGATAGTGTTGTGTGTGGTGTGTGAGTTCCAGGGATGTTGGTAACAGCACAAACACCCAGCCCCCGAGCCATTGGAATTAACCAATGAAGGTTAAAATCCCCGACCCGACCGGGAATCGAGCCCGGGACCCTCTGAATCGAAGGCCAGTACGCCGACCATTCAGCCAACGAGTCGGACCATACGACAGGTGAACGTTATAATTTGTTAGGCCCTGTTCACACACATACATTTTTTACGTCGCATCTTATGACGACGATGGCATAGGAGAGGTCTAGGAGTGGAAAGGAAGCCACCGTGCTCTCAATTAAGATATAGCCCCAGCATATGGGAAACCACGGAAAACTATCTTCAGGGCTGCCCTCAGTGGGGTTCGAACCCACTATCTCCCGAATGTAAGCTCAGACATGCACGCCCCTAAACGCACCGCCAACTTACTTCGTACATACTTTTTTGGTGTAATATTATTTATTTATTTATTTATTTATTTGTTTATTTATTCACCACAAATCATATAGATGTTGTGGATGGTCTAGTGAAAACGGGCAAGCCCCGTGAACATTATCTGCGTAGACAGGATGTCATTAGACGTAAACATTCAGGCATTTTGCTATTAGACATTACTTCCGAGGACTTATGGACTGTTTCTAAGTACACACACTCACACGAAGATGATATAATTTTAAGTGGTCCCTCACTTCGCGGGGAAGCGTGTTGAACTAAAAGGCCTGGTGAATAGTCGTAATTAGTGGTTAATTTGTAGGTCACGCTAATATAACAACATCCCATGTGTTTGTACACAGTTAGAGAGTGGGAGAGACCCCGTAATTTTCGCGTTCACACGAAAGTACGCGGCTGTGAGTGAAGCATACCTTCGGCTGAGCCAGCCATTGGGGGAGGGAGACCGGTCCAGTTTAATTGGAGATCAGATAAGGCGCGCCTGGCGGGAGAGGAATGTACTAATTTGCAGGTTAGGCGCACCGCACACAGCTCTCTCTCTCCTTGCGTGCTCGAATCTTTTTTTTTTTCTTCAAGGTTGAGCTGGACCTTTGTAGTACTGCATTCAGAAGACATGGAATATACTGCATAATGCATACAGCTGGAGTTTACTACGTGTATTGCATCAACTTTATTATTATTATTATTATTATTATTATTATTATTATTATTATTATTATTATTATTATTATTATTATTATTATTATTATTTTCGGTGAGGCCTGCTAAGGACCACGCGCCAATTTCAATTCAGTTCTTCATACTTTGTTGTTTTCTCTTCCGCTCCTTCCAATATTCTTTCATCCTTTCACTATGCTGTTTCCTTCTGTCCTCGGACCACTTCGCGCCAGGCTTCTTGTTCAATCTTCCTTAGAATCCTTCCATACTTACTACCCACTTTCTAAAAATTTCTCTGTCCATAGTTTCTTCTTCTCTTATATTATATTATTTCTTTCTAAATCTTTCCTTACTTCTTGAATCTAGCTAGTTGTTGCCTTTTTGTTCCAAAGTACTTGAAAATCCATTTTGTTAATCTGGAATCATCCATTCTGTAAATAGGTCCGAAAATAACTTGTATTATTATTATTATTATTATTATTATTATTTGCCTCTGTGGTGTAGTCGTTAGTGTGATTAGCTGCCACCTCCGATGGCCCTCGTTCTATTCCTGGCTCTGCCGCGAAATTTGATAAGTGGTGAGGGGGCTGGACCTGGGTCACTCCGCCTCAGTAGAGGGGGTTCGATTCCCACCGCAGCCATCTTCGAACGGCCGCTTCCTTCCCGCTTCCTTGTCTATCCCGTCTAATCTTCCCATCCCCCTACAAGGTCCTTGTTCAGCATAGCAGATGATACCGCCTAGGCGAGGACTGACTGGTCCTTCTTTCCAGTTGTATCCCCGACCCAAAGTCTCACGCTCCAGGACACTGCCCTTGAGGTGGTAGAGTTGGGATCCCTCGCTGAGTCCGAGGGAAAAGCCAACCCTGGAGGGTAAACGGATTAAGAAAGAAAGAAAGAAAGAAAGAAAGAAAGAAAGAAAGAAAGAAAGAAAAAGAAAGCCTGTCATTTGTAATGTAATTTTTACCCCCGAGGACACTACGTGTTAGAAAATTGCCGGGGTGAGTGGCTCAGACGGTTGAGGCGCTGGCCTTCTGACCTGAACTTGGTAGCTTCGATCCTGACTCAGTCCGGTGTATTTGAAGGTGCTCTAATACGTCATCCTCGTGTCTGTAGATTTACTGGCACATAAAACAACTCCATGCCTTTGCTGGCGGGACCTAGTGTTTACAGTGCACTGTGTCTTCTCTGGTATGGGCTAGAGCAATCTTGTTACTTTCATTGATCTGTCTCAGCTTTATCCTTGGCTTTGACAAAATGAAAGTGACTGAGGTATGAGCGATGCTAGTAATGCCATTCCTTCTGCAGCCAGTCCCTGCTATGAATGGTGTGAAAATATTGCTCATAGGGTCGGTTGGTGCATGCATTTCAGTGGGCTTGGCTGATTGATATGTAATGGCAACTTCTGGCTCGGTGAGGAAAGCAACGGGAAACTACCTCACTCCTCATTTCCCTAGTACGCCTCTTCAGTGATGCCTAGGCCATCTATGACAGCTGATGGGCGGAGCTGTTGAGGATCCAACCAGCCTTCGGGATGAGGACTAAACATACATACAAAACAACTCCTGCGGGACTAAATTCAGATACATCGGCGTCTCCGAAAACCGTAAAAGTAGTTAGTGAGACGTGAAGCTACTATTATTATTATTATTATTATTATTATTATTATTATTATTTAATAAAATTGTTTCTTGTTTAAAGGGGACCAACATGTGGGTCATTGGCCCTGTAATACAATTGTGATTCTACTTTTCCCCGGCTTGAAATGTATAAATGAAATTGAAAATCCACAGCATGTTTCAAGTATTCGACCGGGTCAGGAATGGAATGAATGAAGCGCCTCATCTAGCGGCGAGGATAGAAATTGTGCCGGCTGCCGAAGCTTGACGCACTACTATGGGGAAATGATTAATAACTGACAGATCAAATGAAATATTATTGGAGAGTTTTCCTGGAATGAACGATGACAGGGAAAACCGGAGTACCCGGAGGAAAACCTATTCCACTTCCGCTTTGTCCTGCAAAAAATTTGACATGGGGAGACTGGGATTTGAACCAGGGAATCCAGGGGTTAGAGGCCGGCGCGCTGCCGCCTGAGCCACGAAGACTAACAGAACAAATTTATACTGATGAAAAATTGGGATAATGAACAGAAAACATACGAAAATGTATGTAATAATGTTCATGTCATTCATATTCTACCATTTACAATAAAATTGTATTTACTGAAATACATTTCGTCTTAGTCTCCCTTTTCCATTATTACTTTTCTTTTTGACATACCTCTTATGGCGGGGGGCCATCCGAACATTTGCGTAATGTGGCGCAAGAAAACGTGTGATAGTAGCGTAACCATAGCAACCGTGCAGGCTGTGATGTAAGGTAGGTTACCTAGCAACCGTGCAGGCTGTGATGTAAGGTAGGTTACCTAGCAACCGTGCAGGCTGTGATGTAAGGTATGTTACCTAGCATCCCTACAGGCTGTGATGTAAGGTAGGTTACCTAGCAACCGTGCAGGCTGTGATGTAAGGTAGGTTACCTAGCAACCGTGCGGCAGTGATGTGAAGTACTGATGGATGGTCATGACAGAGACATACTATAAAGACACTTTAATTAAACAGGCCTCATCTCATCATACTCTACCAAACTCCTTATTTCATTTGTGGTAGTTTCATAGGCCCTGACTCAGTTTCCACCTTTTAATGCACTGAATCCTACACTTGTCTACCAAATTACAAACAGGTGTCTCTCGAAACCATTAACAGTTAACAATTTGAATTTCATTTATTGAAAGACATATCTGTGTTCATTTGATTTCTCCAAAGCAAAGTAGACACTATTTATTTATTTTTAAAATTTGATTATACAAGTCCAAGTTTCAGAGGCGCAAGTGGCTAAACTCAAAACAAAACCTTTTTACAAATCGTTTTGTAGTTTTGAGTGACGCATTTCTTGATGTTAACAGCTTTCTCTTCTCGAAAAAATGCTTTGTTGACTTGCACTATTCTGCACTTTACATCAACTGTACTTCTTCCATCCGATGGTATAGACCTCCTCATTGCTAGTTGAACAGTAACCGTTCTCCGTCTAGATTACTTGCGCTCTCTCTTTTCGGTCCCCCGAGCACTTTATGAAGTTCATTTTCTTCCTGTTTACCTTCATGTTGAAGTTACTGTTCAGTATGTGGTTCATAAGGTGTAGTGCGTCTCGCAGCTCCTCTTCGTCATTTCCCAGTAAAGCAATGTCATCTTCAAGACCATGATACCACTCCCGCTGCTTTCTGAGAATTATTTCAACGCATGCTCTACGTACAACCTGAACAATAGTGGAGCCAGTCCTGATCCCTGGGGAACGCCTTCAAGTCCTTCCGAGCGATTATGAACCATTATACGAAAAACTTAACATTTTACATCAATAAAAGTGAAGGATGCACGTGCAGCACTTTCACTCTGTCACAGCATTTTCCATCAGCATCTCATCTAACGTTGCCTGTTCTTCCACGTGTCCGGACAAGTCTTCACCAAAGTACAGTATTGTAGTAACGAACTTCTAGTCGCTCATTAAACATTCCCAACCATAAGCCCTTTCCTGAAGAATGCAAGAAGAAAGAAAGGTTTAGTAGGACCGGACCGCCTTATGTGTGTCCCCCTCTACCTCACCGGGAAAACAAGATAGCATCAAGGTGCGTACACAAGCCAAATTATCGCTTGTTACGGAGAGCGCTCGCATTCAAAAGAAACCAACCTCTCACTCTCACTCCGCCTTGTGGTGCATCCAACCAAGTAAGGCAGATATTACGCCTCTATTCAACATATCATTAGGTTGAAACCACGGCACAAGGGGACGTGTGACGGGGACAGAGCAGTTCATGTAGTATCCTCCCTTCGGAAAGAAGATGTAGTCACTCTCCTCCCCAGGAACTATCATAAATACAGCATACATCTTCATTACAGACTGTTAGCGTGAATAATGTTAGAATGCAAACGTATTTAACCAAGGTGCAATTGCCTTCTACCCGCACAACAGTTCTAAAGTGAGATTTGCCTAACTATTAGCGATCTGAACTATCAAAACCCCTCAAATGCTCCCTAACTTTAGAGAGGCTAGATGGTACTTGCTCCTTGTTCAGATACGTTTGTATTTTAAGTTATTAATGCCTAAAACTCCTTTGCATAGGACAATAGAGAAGAAGCCTAAGAGGATTTACTGTCACGTTAGGAAAACCAAGTCGGAACAGGTAGACCATTTCAAGTATTTAGAATGCGAATTCTCCCAGGATGGTAGTATAGTAAGTGAGGTGCAGTAAAGCTAATGCCATTAGCTAGGAGTTGCTATCAACAGTAAGAAATAAGACAGCTCTGAGACGAAATTAGGCTATTCTTTCATCGGTCTATTTTCAGTCCGTCTTGGCTGTACAGGAGTGAAAGATGCGTATGTTGAGTAAGCAGCCCGAAGGCTGTTTATTTTACAACTTGCTTTCACCGCCACAGATAGGTCTTATGGCGATGGTGGGAGGATAGGAAAGGCCCAGGAATGGGAAGAAATCGGCCGTGGCCTCACGGTACAGCCCCAGCATTTGCCTGGTGTGAAAATGGGAAACCACGGAAAACCATCTTCAGGGCTGCCGGCAGTGGGACTCGAACCCACTATATCATGGATGCAAGCTCACAGCTGCGCGCCCCTAACCACACGGCCAACTCGCCCGGTGAAGGTTGGTTTAATCCTTAATACCTCCTGTCGTAGATGGCCTATACATCACTGAAGAGGTGTGCAAGGGAGTGACGTAGTTTCCCGCTGCGTTCTTCAGAGAGCCACAAGTTGCTATTACATATCGGTCTCCATTGCAAGAAGGGTGATGGTGGTGATTATTATTTTAAGGGGAAGTACAATCAGGCAACTATCCTCCATTAAAATGAGTCAGAGGTGGGGAGGGAGGCGATCGACACTTCGAAAAATGAAGGTATCGGCCGAACAAAGACAAGGGCGCGAAAATGAACGACTTCGTAGGATTCGCAAACAAAATACCGTCGGGATTGGAAAAGAAGAAGAGTTGACCAAGGGAGGTCGGACGGGACAGATGAAAATGAGGAGCCTGGCACAAGGAATCATTAAAGCAGCAAGAATGGTTGGTCTTATAAATAGCAGGAAATCACAATGAATATACAGAGGCTACGTTTGGAATGAACTTCATAGCTTTAATGGCTATGGCCTCCGGAGAAGCCTGGTGAAGATCTTTCGACCTACAAGTCTGTGAGGATGAAATTAATATTGAAGCTGCCACAAACACAGCGTCCCCAAGACAGGGGGGTTCAAATTATCGGGCTGGCCGGGAATCGAACTCGAGGCATCTTGAACCAAGAGCAAACATGCTTAAGCAGTTAGCCACGAAGGATGAGATCTTACCTAGGATTAAATGTAATGTTGGAGACGGCACAAACATACAGCTCCCAAGAAAGTGCAGGGTCAAATTTCTGGAACTGGAAACCGGACCAGTGGCGCCTTGGACCATTTAGAGCACTTAATCACGATGACAGAGATGAAACAGTGTTTAAGAACTGGCATCAGTGTTAGGTTAATGGAGAACAACAGACTCCACCATTAAGCGCAGGAAACAGAAGGAACGCAGGACAATGGCGGCTACTCAGTTGTTATTGATTTAAAGATAAATAGTGTGAATGCAACGAGGCGACGAAGCTGCAGGCGATTAGTTCACACACAGAGGCTTACAGACTTTACGTACTTAAAGGTGTAACAGGACGTACCACTGTTGGGTAGCGTCGTCCGCATAGCCGCCTTTCTCATTGGGATGCTAAACTATTCCACGTGCAGGTGCTAAGCGGACAAATAAATTAAAACATCATTAGTTGTTAACTACTTTAAACGTTTGTTAACCTGCAGCATTTCGTCCAAGGCCAGAGAGATGACTTTCCAGAACTCAGCTTGCAAGGGTAATTTGATCTACTAACTCACCACCTTACAACAACAACAATAATAATAAACAATGATATTTCATTTAACGATTTCAAAGAACCTCGAAATTTATCGCACATTTCCGTTGATAATTTTTTTCCGAAACCTTATTCTTCGTCCTATAAATAAATATTTGCCCTAAACTGTCCTCTTAAATTCCAGCTTTAACTTCATATTATAATCTTTCCTACTTTTAAAAGTTCGGCTTAAGCTTATTCGTCTACAAATGTCATTCTACGCCAACTCTCCTCCAATAGCTCGGAATATACCGTTTAGTTGAACATCTCTTCTCCTTACTCCCAGGTCTTCCCAGCACAAATTTGCAAAGTTTTCGTAACGCTACTCATTTTTCAGAAATCACCCAGAACCTTTTTAGATATTTTCCAGTTCTCGCATTAAGTAGTCTTCACGAGAGTCCCATAATGGTGAACCATACTGTAACTGAAGCCTTACCCGAGACTTGTACATCCTCTACTTTGGATCCTTACTGCAACCCACAAATACTCTCATAACTATGCGAAGAAATGTCTAATCGTTCTTAACAGCCTCGTTAATATGATTACCCAATTCCTTATATTAACACCTAGCTACTTATAATGTTCCCCACGAGGTACTATCACCATACAACACAGTAATTAAAACAGAAGTATTTTCCTCTTTATGAAACAACTTGACTTTCATCCCACTTACCATCACGTCACTGTCCGCTGTCCATCTCACAACACTGTCTAGGTCCCCCCGCAATCGCTCACAATCCTACAAATGATTTTCTACTATATACAGTACAACATCTTCCGTGATTTCAGTCCTTCACCCATATCTCTTATACAAATATAAAAAACAAAGGTCCAATAATGGCGCCCTGAGGGACCCCATTCTTAACCATTACAAGATAAGATAATGCTTCACCTACTCGTTCTCTGAATTCTATCTTCTAGAAATTTAGCCAACGATTCTTATCTAGTCCAATAACCCTCATTTTCAACAGGAAGCTCCCCTTGGATAGGACAATAGCGATACAGTCCATTTGGCATCCCGAATCTAAAATATCTGCTATATCTTACTGGAATCCTACAATGTGAGTATTTCCTCAACCCGAATTGCCTTCTAGCAAACCAGTTGGTAATTTCACAAACATAATGCGAACTTAGAAACACACAATAATAATAATAATAATAATAATAATGAAATGGCGTATGACTTTTAGTGCCGGGAGTGTCCGAGGACAAGTTCGGCTCGCCAGGTGCAGGTCTTTGGATGCGACTCCCGTAGGTGACCTGCGCGTCGTGATGGGGATGAAATGATGAAGACGACACATGCACGCAGCCCCCGTGCTAGCGAAATTAACCAATTAAGGTTAAAATTCCCGACCCTGCCGGGAATCGAATCCGGGACCTCTGTGACCAAAGGCCATCACGCTAACCATTTAGCCATGGGGCCGGACATAATAATAATAATAATAATAATAATAATAATAATAATAATAATAATAATAATAATAATAATAATAATAATAATAATAATTGTACCGGGCGGTACACCTCCACGCCGCTAATTTAAAATTTGCGCCAGTTGAAACTCCTCTGCTGGAGGAAGTCTGAACTTTATATACGCTATTAATTCGCTACCTTCTCAAAGGATGTCACCACGTGGAAAATTTTGAGTTTTTGAACTGTGTCATTTTTGATGTGTTTTTGTTTTGCTTGAAGTAAGAAGTGTGAACTTTCTCTTCTAGAGGACACTACTGAAGATCAACAATAGTGCACCCTAGTGCGAAGTCAAAGAACTATTTTGTTGGAGAAATTTTTATTTCAAATGTTTGTCTTTGCTAAATTTTTTTCAGTTATTGGTTAAGTTGGCTGTATACCCCTCTCTTTCCCCTTGTTTTGCATTTAACCAATCCCGAATTTCTGTTATTAATTTCTGACCAATCGTAGGTATCTTCCCCCAACTTGAATATGTTGCTGTATCCTACCCAATAAAAAGTTTGTGGGAGGGTGTTTTCATTCCCCTGACACCTAGAACCTTCCGCGAGAGGATATAAACTGCTGATTTTAGGGTCTCCGGGCCACTTCTGTTCCATCTTTCAGTGTATTAAGTACATAGCAAGAGGCGGGAAGCGCCTCTTTCCTCGGCAGCGGTCAACAACAAGGTAATGGCCGATTAATAACTTCTTTCTTTGCTTGCTCAGCAGTTTAACTCTCGGGGCGGGTTCTAAGCGTTCCACCATGTAACCTTTTCCTAAATGTAACTACTCTTTTCATATATTCTCTTTTAAAGCTACATACTGGGATAGAGAGTGCTAACCCTCTCGAGCTCCCACTCATATTGTTTTGAGGTGAACTTATTTTTCTCAACCTATTCTCGTTAACGTTAAACAAATTGTTCTTTTCTTAAGTCACCTCTTTAGTATGGGATTAGCCCTGGTATTATCGGCCTAGTGCCAAGTAGGTCTTAATCAAAGTGTATTAGGAGTGCAAGTTCGCCTCCTCTCAAATTGTTATTTTAGAGGTCATTTAATTAACCTGCTTTTCATTTAATAGAGCTCAGTAGATTGGGTATTTTACCCCTGTGTTTATGTCCGTTGAGGACAACTTGAAGGTGGAGTTTGGTGTGGCCTGGGAGAGGCTTAAATTTGAGAGCGAGTGGCTCTTTTGAAAATTGAGTGTTGTACGCCTCGTGGAGGCTTTTCAGTGCAATTTGGAGCAAGGGCTCCTAGGCATGAATGGGGTTTTCTGCCCCTCTGTTGAAACTTGTGTTTGGAGGTAAAACTGAGCTGATTGCCCAGGCATTGTGTTTTCAGGGCTCGAAGCCCAAATCCTGTAAATATTGTAACTACCCTTTGACTTGCTACTTTGTACCTGCCATGCTTGTTATTTCTTTGTTTTTGAAAAGAAAATATAACCTGGTTAAATTTTAATTAATTTTACTTTAGTAGCTTGAGACCCGTTCACCACCCCGCACCTTCTTTCACGCATAACTACCACAAAAACACGGTAACAATAATAATAGTTTTACGTCCCACTAAGTACTTTTACGGTTTTCAGAGACACTCATGTGTCTGCTATACACGAGAGCTTTCTTCTGAAGTATTGAGAAAATGTGATCGGTTATGACGGAGGGTTACCGAGCTTGTCCGTTACCCAGAGCCTCCGGATTCGATTCCCGGCAAGGTCAGGGATTTTTAGCTGGATCTGAATGCTGGTTCGAGGTCCACTCAGCCTACGTGATTACAATTGAGGAACTATCTGACGGTGAGATAGCGACCCCGGTCTAGAAATCCAAGTAACGGCCGTGAGGATTCATCGTGCTGACCACACGAGACCTCGTAATCTGCAGGCCTTCGGGCTGAGCAGCGGTCGCTTTGAAGGCCATGGCCCTTGGGAGCTTTCGCGCCATGGGAGGGTTTTTTGATTCGGTTTGGTTTGGTTTGGGTTATGAATGAGAAGAGAGTTCGTTTTTTCTCCCAGAAGATAGTCGACAATGAACTGTGAGGTAGGGGAAAAAACTACTGTTAGAAGTCACGACATGGAAAGACAGCTTGGAAATATTACGAAAAGTAACAGCGACAAGTTAGTTTTATATCAGTTACAATTTGTAACCGTTACAACTACGTAACCGTGATAAAGTAACTGCTACGCTATTTTTCAGCCATCCCTAAACAGAAGGCTAAGTATCCTCCTACCGAAGTTGGCTTTTGTGAAAGTTATGCACTCGCATATTTGCCCGAGTCTGTTCAGAACTCATATTGTAAAACACAAGACTGTCCGCTCCTGTTGCGTAGTGGGTAGTGTAATTAGCTGCCACCCCCGGTGGCCAGAGTTCGATTCCCGGTTCTGACAAGAAATTTGAAAAGTGGAACGAGGGCTGGAACGGGGTCCATTCAACCTCACGTGGTCAAATGAGTAGAGGGGAGTTCGATTCCCATCTCAGTCATCCTCGTAGTGGTTTCCTGTGGTTTCCCCACTTCTCCAGGCAAATGCCGGGATGGAACCTAACTTCAGACCACGGCCGCTTCCTTCCTTCCTTCCTTCCTTCCTTCCTTCCTTCCTTCCTTCCTTCCTTCCTTCCTTCCTTCCTTCACAAGGCCCCTGTTCAGCATGGCAGGTGAGGCCTCATACCCAGTTGTATCCACCAAATATCTCACGCTCCAGGACACTTCCCTTGAGGCGGTAGAGGTGGAATCCCTCTCTGAGTCCGCAAAAAAAACGCCAAACCTGGACTTAAAACAGATGAAGAGATGAAATTAAATGGAAATACAGAAGACATGCACAATTTTTTGGACACGCTGTGCAGGAGATACAGTAAAGCAATACTCCTTTGTCTTGGAAGACACGAGGAAGTTGGCACGAACACACATGTCGCCACGATTTGCACAATGTGTCAGCTGCGTTGTGTCTCTCCCCTGTCACAAATACTGTTGACCCCGCTACTGTGGTCTTATCAAATACACACAGCTTCTTAGATAACGGATATCATAAATTACATACTTCTTGCCTGAAAGTGCGCCAAAGGATTTGTCTTGTTGTCATAAACACTTCGTCCCAAACTTGGATATTGCGTTGTCTGGTCTGTTTTGAGAACAAACTTATCTCGAAGCGCAGCAAGACTGATAAATAACCGGAGAAGAAATCCATTTGTGTTCTGTGTCATTCCAACAATCTTCACAAGATTTTAAAGAATAGCATTCTTGGATTATACTGTAAATCTAGCGGTTTAAAATAAAACCATTGGAAAAGAACGCAAACGAGGAAACAGAGGCTAATTCGTATTTATGGATAGTTTATTCCACGTTCATATTAAGATAATAGGACGCAACACCAATAACATTGTAAGGCGTACTCTGACCTTAGAGAGAATCCCGCCCTGCAGGAAACTAAAATACTGAACATTTAGATTTCTTTTTACAGTTAGACACAAAATACTGCTTTTTATAGATCTGGTTCACTGTGGCCCGGTTGTATAAAACATTTGATCTGAGTTTAACGAGGAAAAATGGCTGCCAGTCAAGTTGAACTTCGATTTTCCGTTGTATAAACGCTAATCTAAGGTCATCTCGTCTCGATCTAAGTTCAGATTTGACTGGCGAATATTCGTCGGTTAATCTCCTTGAACCTAGATCATTATCATTCATATTAAACATTGAACTAGCTCTGAAGACTTGAGAAGTGTTTCCTTGTATCGCATCTGCGTAAGAATACCGCACCTTAATAATATCGAGATGAGTTATAAATATCTTGAATGCTAGAAGTTAAATAATATTGCTAAAGATCGCTCGATTTTTCAGAAGTGAGGTTATGTGAATATCATATATACAATAGCCTACTGCCATACCAACACGTTGTTGTTACTTAGTTTTATGATACTGCTTCAATAATGAATTATTTTAAATTATGTTTCAAGTTTACAAAACAAAGCAACTGTGTAATATATATATATTATTTAGCAGAGATATCAGATTATTCCGACTTTTTGTCTCATGAAGAAGAGTTGATTTTACGATGAGCTCCTCGCGTCTTTCGGTACAGACGGAATCCGATGATTGAAATGGGTGATCAAATGTTCAAAACGAGAATTCGTTTCTCGAAAGATATTGAGGAACGACTGGAACTGAAGTTAAGGGACACACTATTAAAAACCTACTCAAAGAAATTATCCCCTGTCACCCATGTGTATGTTTTATGCTACAAGAAGTTTTCAAATGGTTGTTGGAGATCTCTTTAAATTGACAAGTCAACGGCTTTCTCTTTCAACTTTGATGTCACCATATCGGTTCTTTTATTTTCTATTATATGTTTGTACCTTGATAGTACAATATCCACCAGATCGTCCTTTTATTTCGGTGTGAAATTCGCAGAACGCTCCTTTGAAGTTCTTTCCATGTTTACTTCGCGATATTTCAATATGATCTTCTCCTTCTTCGACAGTCATTCGTATTTCATTTGTTTACAGTCACGGCCAGGTCAATCCCGCCATTTATGTATTATCCAAAGGGCCGAGCTATTTCGTATTTCATTTGTTTTGCGGTGTTGCCACGTCCACTTTTTTGAACTCCGATTACATTTGAACTACATATGTGTAAACCGAGTTCAGTTTTATACAACACAATGAAGTCGTAATCTCAGTTCATTTTCAGAACTAAGTTCTTAATTGATCTCCAGTCAGATGTCTTTATACAACCGGGCCTAAATAGTGTATCATAACTATACGGAGAAAACATCAAGGATGCTCTTCGTGTTATTTTAAGAAGAATCGTACAATCGGATCGACGGAGAAAATCATTCTTTTCGAGAGAGTAACGTTACGTTGTTACTTCCGGGGGTTTACAACAAAATGTGTGTTCACGTCTCAAATATGGCAAAGTGGAATGCAAATCAGTACAAAATAACTTACTTAAATCATTTCACTAAAAGTTCCTTGTACGGTTGCTTCTCAACTCATTATGTGGTAGAACCCTATAACCGAGGATGCATATTTCCGAGACTAATCAGTGAAAGCACAACAAAACTAAAAGTACACTGCCGGGCTGAGTGGCTCAGACAGATTTCTGAACCCAGGGCTGAGTGGCTCAGACAGATTTCTGAACCCAAGTTGGCAGGTTCAATACTTAGCTCTTTAATGTAAAATCCACAGTAACTTTGCTACGATGCTGTATTGTAGCTAATATTAAAAGATGCGAACACTATTCTTAGATTTACATAGCACGAAATTCACCTAAGTATGACAACAAGCATAAAAATAGTGCGTGGAACTACCACGTTGACCAATACTCAAATTTAAACGATTCTCCAACGGCAATGTAAAGCAAACTTCTTCCTGTGTGTTCAGAATTACCTACTAGCGGGAGCTGTGGCGAACAGTAACAGGGGAAGTGGCGGACCCTTGTGGTCAACTGTAATACTATCAGGGTAATTGTAGACTGAAAGGCACATACCTTACCGTGCTCCTCGCTTATGGAAATATCGGTGCATAAACAATGACGTCATCTCCATGCGCATGCGTATAGTCTTCAGACTCGTAGCAAAATCTGCAGTGTGCTCCCTGGCATTGTCAGTCGAAACGAACAGCTGTCAGTGTAACGGAGCTTCGATTTCGATAGATTGATTGATGAAATTAGGCAGAAACAAAGGAAACAATTTTGAATTATCCATAAATGCGTGTGAATATGCATTAGAACTGGGTGTTCACGTGCTCATGTGCTCCTGAGAGCCCACCGCCACTGCATGATTCAATTGCACGAATTTGCCGTATTTCCTATGCCAGAGCAGAAGCTGCTGCCTTGCTTCAAGGAAGAAAAGGGCTGGGGAGGGAGGGGAAGTGGGGGTGTATGGTGGAGACAGAGATAATGCACAAGTTTCCTCGTTCGACTCGCACAGGCTTGTCCTTGTCTCTTAAACGCAATATCCACATTTAGTTTATTAAACGTACACAGTACAACAACACACTGTAATGAAGACACACTTGTCAGTCGAGATCGTTTCTTTTCTCGTCTGTTGGTCGCAGTAACGTTCTTTATTATTTAACATGCTCGACGATGCAACGCTGTCGCCCCACGATTGTCTATTTCTTCACTCACAACACTGTAAATGGAAGGAAACAATACGCCTGACTGTTTGATTACAGTATATGTTTAATATGCTCCCCTCCATATCAACGTACAGTTCAAAACGCTGCAGTAGTGGACTTCGGACTCTGATCAGGATCTGTGGTGTGTCACGCATTACATCTGTCTCCCACTTGCCACTTTCCCTCCCTTCCCTATGACACACAGACCTCGCGTGGATTTCGTAATTTGATAGAAGTTAATCCTTCCTCGGCACTGTTTCTAAGACATTCTCTGAAAATCTTCAAAGTATAGACTCACACAAAAAAAAAATTAGTTTCATTTACCCCTGAAATTCTTTGTAAGCCACGTTTGTAGTGTTGCGTTTTGGGGCTAAAATGACAATGCGATGTAGACTGTACATGTGAGAAGCAGTCTTCTCTCAAGTCGGGAAAAAAATTATTTTTAAAGGAGATTCCAAATAAATTTCAAGTCTGTAACATCTTCAGTTTTTGAGATATTGGTCCGGTATCCTCATAAAAATCCGGCCCCGCGGTGTGAGGGGGGGGGGGGGCAACGCGTCCGCCTGCCCGGCTTCGATTCCCGGCTGGGTCAGGGGTTTGTAATTGTAAATGATTAATATCCCTGGTCTGGGGACTGGGTGTTTGTGGCGTCATTAACGTTCCTTTCCTCACATTCAACACTCTACACTTCCTCCATTCCAATTACACGCATGTCCAAATCAAAAGGCGCAAGTAGGAGCAAAAGATCTCTATAGGTCAACGCCCCGAACTAATAGCATATTTTTTAAATCCTCATAAAAAGAATTTAACTTCTTCACTTCTTTCCACCACCACCCTCACCCCTTACCCTGAAGTGGACTTTTCAAAACAAAAAATACGCGTTTCTTCATTTTTGAAGGAGACTCCAAATATCAATTTTAACATCTGTAAAGTTTTACAGTTTTCAAATACACATATACTCATTTAAACAATTCACCCCCCTTTTCACCCTCTTAGCGAAGGAATATCCAAAATATCCCTCTTTGTGAGCAACTACAGTCAACTATATATGAATCTCCAAAATTTCATTCCTCTATGTCCAGTAGTTTTGGCTCGGCGATGATGAATCAGTCAGTCAGGACATGTTACTTTTTTTTTTAATAATAGATGGATATTACGTAGGTGGATCAAAAGGTTAGTTGCACTAACGCGCCGCAGCAGCGCGCCGTGTGACGCAAACGTGGGCACAGAGGAGAAAGGGACAGACACTGCCCACACGTCTGTCGGGCAGGTCGCTGTGGTGTCTCGTCTAATATTGTGTGAATAGCGGCAAAATGCAATGGCGCGTCAACTGGACGTTCACTCCGTATATGAGGTGCGTGCGACAATCAAATTCCTGTGGGCCAAAAGGAAGAATTACACGGACATTCATCGTGAAATTAGTGCTGTGTATGGGGAGCGGGCCATTTCCCGACAAGGTATCGTAAAGAGTTGTCAGCAATTCGAAGCCGGACGCACGGATATCAGGGACAACCATCGCGAAGACAGGCCCGCAACGTCCAGGACCCGTGCAAAGGTCAACAGTGTGAATGCGATCATTACACAGAACCGGCGCATTAAACTGAGAGAAATCGCGACGCAGCTGAACATTTCATATGGCAGTGTGTTCGCCATTGTTCACGATGACCTTCGATATCTTAAGCTGTGTCAAAGATGGGCCCCACGTCTTCTCACCGATGAGTACAAGGGACAACGTTTCCAACCCTTCCTTGCATTTTTGCAACGCTATGCCTCAGGCAGCAACGGGTTTCTGTGGCGAATCGTCACAGGCGACGAAAGTGGGTCCACCACTTCACCCCCGAAACGAAGCGAACATCAATGAAATGGGTGCACCCCTCATTGCCACAACGAAAGAAGGCCAAGGTTCAACCTTCAGCCGGTAAGGTTATGGCGACAGTGTTCTTTGACATGGAGGGTTTGCTGCACGTGGAATTCGTGCCGAGAGGAACGACGATCAACGCGGCGTCGTACTGTCAAACGTTGCACCGGTTGCGTAAAGCGATTAAAGAGAAGCGCCGGGGGAAAGTGAGCGCCGATGTGATTTTGTTGCACGATAACGCAACACCTCACAAGGCCCGCCAAACGAGAGAACTGCTGCAGTGTTTCAAGAGGGAGGTCTGGCAACATCCACCCTACAGTCCCTACCTAGCGCCATGTGACTCATCTGGTCGGTAAGCTCAAAACGGAGCTCGGTGGTCAACGTTTCCAGACCGATAACGAGGTGAAGGCCGCTGTCTCCGAGTGGTTGCAGAACGCTGGAGGAAATTTCTGTGCATCCGGCATCGACAAGTTGGTTGTGCGTTCGCAGAAATGTTTAGAGTCTCTTGGAAACTATGTGGAAAAGTGACGGTACAGTGTATGTCGTTATAGTCGTGTTGCTGTTGTATATGTGGTGTAATAAATGGCCATAGCTGGGAAGTGCAACTTATTTTCTGATCTGTCCTCGTATATATTAGTTTACTGCCATTTGATATCACGCTAAGCAACAATCACAAATTACTGGAAGCCTTCTTTGCAGCCTAAAATCTTTGCATTCTTTTTCTAGCAAGCTGTCTTCTTTCCTCTCTCCACACCCTATTGAGTTTCTGTTCATCTTGGAAGCCTCTGAAGTTGTCGATCACTGACTTTTACTTTGTTCGGTTTAGGATGTCTTTCAGATTTAATCCAGACTGCTCAATATCCTTTCTTACCTCCCTGAGCCAGTTGCCGGAAACTTTAGGTCTACTGTCAAGTGTTATAAATCTATTATTATTATTATTATTATTATTATTATTATTATTATTATTATTATTATTATTATTATTATTATTATTGTTGTTGAAATGAAACGGCGTATGGCTTTTATTGCCGGTAGTGTCCGAGGACTTGCTCGGCTCGTCAGGTGCAGGTCTTATGATTTGACACCCGTAGGGGACCTGCGCATCGTGATGTGGATGAAATGATGATGAAGACTACACATACACCCAGCCCCGTTCCAGCGAAATTAACCAGTTATGGTTAAAATTCCCGACCCTGCCTGGAATCGAACCCGGAACCCCTGTGACCAAAGGCCAGGGCGCTAAAAATTTAGCCATGGAACCGGACATTATTATTATAATATTATTATTATTATTATTATTATTATTATTATTAGCCAGCCGTGTGTTGTAGAGGTAGCGTGTGTGTGTCTTATGCCAAAGCTCTGGGATCTTTTTCCGGCCAGTTCAAGGATTTACGGGTAGAAAGCGCACAGTAAGAAGGTGACGCTACTGACCTAGTGTACATACGCTATGGTTACAGTAGTGTCGCTAATTCCAGATAGACCTCCAGTCCAAAAACTGATAACGATTTATCGGAAGTAATCCATCGCTGTTTCCTGCTGTACGTTGCATGTGTATCAAAGTAACAGGCAGTTTGCTGACAGCATACTCGATAAGTATTTTTATGTTTTCATATTTCAGAGAAGACATAATGGTCCATTCTCTACTCCCAGTATTTACCTAGACTCTTCACATTTACGTCTGTACGTGGGAGTATGCATTTTCTTCGACATTCACTGTGTTTGTTCAGCAATTCTCAGAAAACAAGGTAAGGAAGAACATTTCTTCCGTGTTCCTATAAGGAACTCTCCACGTGATTCAGGGCTAACTGTTTGCAGTTGTGGTTGCGAACACTTCAGACGAGAGCCACACTTTCAATCGCTGTTTCCTTGGTCCTTCCCGCAGGTTTCACAGTAGCAGCATCATTATTTCGTGAAGCACTCTCAGTGGTAGAACGTCGCAGGTTCAAACCTTGTAGAGGTAGTCAGGTTTTTGAAGGGTTGAAGAAGTATATTCAGCACTCTGTGTCGGCATGTGAAAGATCACTGGTGACATATATTGAGTTTATCTGACAAAATTCATTAAAATTCTGCCACAGATTGCGCGTCGCTCTTGTAGTTCGGGCTTCTCCCTATATAGCTCATTCCACGTTAAGAAAACGGTATTGTTCTTATGGACCTATAGTGAGTGAACACACCCCCTCTGAGGCAGCCATAATTCGTCGTGATTAACCGATATTATACTGTACTTATTTTTTTTTTGCTACTTGCATTACGTCGCACCGACACAGATATGTCTTATGGCGACGATATACTGTACTTTGTAATGTATTATGAGTTTATTTTAATAACTATATAACACTTCCTTTTTTTTTTCATAAATACATTCCTAGGGAGGAAGCACAATAGCGGGAACAGCCATCGCTTCGTTGCCTTCCTTCGACTTCTTTCCTCTGTCCTGCTCTGGTACAAGCATCGTGTAGTCCCTCACTCTGTGAATCTTCGGCAATTCACTTTTGTAGTGAAGTCATCTACAGTATTTATTTGTTGCGTGTGTTTTCTCGCCTTTATATGAGTGCGTAATTGCCTTGTATTGAGTGACAGTTATGCGATAAGCCATTAATACAGTGATTTATTTGCGTTATGGCTGAGAACGTTACTATACGACAGCACATTAGTACCCCGCATTGCCTGCTGAAATGAAATGGAGTATGGCTTTTAGTGCCGGGAGTGTCCGAGGACATGTTCGGCTCGCCTGGTGCAGGTCTTTTGATTTGACACCCCTAGGCGACCTGCGCGTCATGATGAGGATGAAATAATGATGATGAATACGACACACACACACCCAGCCCCCGTGCTAGCGAAATTAACCAATGATGATTAAAATTCCCGACCCTGCCGGGAATCGAACCCGGGGCCGCTGTGACCAAAGGCCAGCACGCTAACCATTTAGCCATGGAGCCGTGCCTGGACAAATGTATTAAATGCAATTCAATGCATCCCTCACCCCTCGAGCCCATAAACAGAAGCCTATTGACGTCAGAAAAGTTGGATGGCGCAGCCACGCGGTAGAATGTTGAAGCTGCAACATAGTGACTGGTGAGGTTTATTTACATGGCTAAGCATTGACGTCGTGATGGAAACAGAAAGAAAATGGTCAAATTTGAGGAGGTACTGCTCTGTATACGGTTGCAAATCGTATAAAACGGATGCGAAATCTCTTCACTACTGTCCTGTACAAAAAGTTCAGAGAGAAAGATGGGCTTCCGCGCTGTCAATTGGAAAACGCGTTACGCGATACATGACAGTGTGCAGTCTGCATTCTCGTGAAGACGACTTCTTTCCACAGCGTAGGTACCGGTACTGTTTATTGTACTCATTGATAGTTATTGTCTCTAATTTGTATTCACAAAGATTTAGCTACATCAAAAATACTGATAAACTTGTAGCCTAATACTTCTGTGCCGCACATAGAATGTAATCCGCTCTTTGTAAACTTCTTCATATGTGTAACAGCAGACAGTAAATTAACTATCTACGTGTGAGTAATATCTTTAACTGGTAGAAGCACTGCATTTAAATTGCCTATAAAAAACTATCAATGAAAGAAAATATGTAGTATTTTGCCATCATAAATGAGCTTTTTTTGCTATTTGTTTTACGTCACACCAACACAGATAGGTCTTATGGCGACGATGGGACAGGAAAGGTCTAGGAATGGGAAGGAAGCGGCCGTGACCTTAATTAAGGTACAGCCCCAGCATTTGGGAAACCACAGAAAACCATCTTCAGGGCTGCTGACAGTGGGGTTCGAACCTACTATCTCCCGGATGCGAGCTACCGCATCTCCCGCACGGCCAACTCGCCCGATCATCATAAATTAGAAGCCATAACCTAATTATTTGGTAGAATTGGACAACCAAGTATTCTTCAACCCCACACAGCTGTGACTGTAGAGGTTATAGTACTCTTAAATTATAATTTTCAAACTTTGCTCTGCATATTCTGTAGGTAGTTATAATTTTTATACTTATTATTGTCAGTTCTAACTTTTGTGCTGATGGTAAAAATGGAAGAATATTAAGATAGGATGTGGGCTGTGCCAACACAAGCCTGTATATAGCCTAGGATTTATTTGCTTTACAACATTTACTTAGTAGAATTATTATTTTATTTCTTCCCGAAGATTACAGTTTACAAGACAGGCAACTCCCCCGTCACCTGGCTAACGCTTTGGCATGTCTTTTGAACACTTAATAAATCCTACAGACGCACACCCGATCACTGTCGTGTTTACTTCCCGTCACTATCTCGCCGCCATATTGGAAACAGCTGACCGTAAGCTCCTCCCCCGTTTCGGACGTCAATTTTCTCCCTTTGCCTTACACTTGGCCCCTCTACATGCCCGTCCTCTTTAGTTCATAAAAATAATTTGCAGCTTCGTTTCTTCCGCTTTTTATCACGAACGTAAACACTGAATTTCACAAATTTACAGCATGTGCCGCCGTTTACCCGCGATGGTGTTGAGCAGAGCCGTTCGATATGGCAACTCTAATCATAAGAGAAATACTGTTTTCTTAACATGGAATGAACTATACGTGGGTGTTAAGTAACCCCTCCGGAGCCAGTACGCCAACCGGCTTGAGACGGTTATAGCGAGTCTTTGTGCAGGTTTTCGTGCAACGAGTTTTTCGACCTTTATGCTTTCATGAATGGTGAACCAAGTCTTCTACCAGATTGCTTTGAGGCGGTTGCACGAGTGTGTTCAGTTGAAACGACCCGATTTGTGACGGAGTGGGGACGGGTTCTCCCACCATGACAATGCTTCAGCTCACTCAGCCATTTCACCGAGTGATTTTTAGGCTAAAAGCCGCATGACACAGCTTCGTCACCCTCCCTATTTACCAGATCTCGCACCTTGTAATTTTTTTTTTTTTGCTTCCCCGGATGTAAAGGGAGCCAGCCCCGCGATTTAGGGGTAGCGTGCCTGCTTCTTACCCGGAGGCTTCGGGTTCTATTCCCGATCTGAGGGCTGGTTCGAGGTCCACTCAGCCTACAACTGAGGAGCTACTGACGGTGGCATAGTGGCCCCGGACCAGAGAGCCAAACTGTGAGGATTCGTCTTGCTGATCACACGACACCTCCTAATCTGCAGGACTTCGGGCTGAGCAGCAGTCGCTTGGCAGACCAAGGGCGTACGGATCTGTTGCACCCTGGGGTCAGGTATGTTTTTTTGGATGAAGAGGGAAGTGAAACGGAAATGTTTGCAGATATTTCAGAAGCGAAAAGAGAATCTAGCCAGGTTGAGTGGCTCAGACGGCTTAGGCGCTGGCCTTCTGACCCCAACTTGGCCCAGGTTCGATCCTGACTCAGTCCGGTGGTAGTTGAAGGTGCTCAAATACGTCAGCCTCGTGTCAGTAGATTTACTAGCACGTAAAAGAACTCCTGCGGGACTAAATTCCGACACCTTGGTATCTCCGAAAACTTGAAAAGCCGTTTGTAGGATGTAAAACCAACAACATTAAGAGAATCGAAGGTGGTACTGCAAGGCATCCAAAATGATGACTACGAGAGGTGTTTCGCACAGTGGGAAAAAATCCACAGTTCTAGCTCTTCAGGAAAGCAAATCAATGTTGAAAATATCTTAGGGATATGAGCTACGAATTTTAGGTCAATAAAATATAATAAAGTATGAGAATATATTATTTATTCCTGAATATTACAAACATTTCCTTAATCATCGTTATCCGGTCGATTAGATCACGGCCGACTGGATCCTTCGCTGCGCTCCTAGCTAGAGCGACGTATCAAGTCGGCCGTGATTAGATTAGCAGTTTGCTTTTTTATACCACTACAAGCGCTAATGTTAGTCAATGCATTGTTTCACTTAATCACCACTACGAGCACTAATGTGAGTCAATATATTGTTTTACTTAGGCACCACTACGAGCGCTAATGTTAGTCAATGTACTGTTTCACTTAAGCACCACTACGAGCACTAATGTGAGTCAATATATTGTTTCACTTAGGCACCACTACGAGCGCAAATGTTAGTCAATGTACTGTTTCACTTAATCACCACTACGAGCGCTAATGTTAGTCAATGCACTGTTTCACTTAATCACCACTACGAGCGCAAATGTTAGTCAATGCACTGTTTCACTTAATCACCACTACGAGCGCTAATGTTAGTCAATGTACTGTTTCACTTAAGCACCACTACGAGCGCTAATGTCAGTCAATACACTGTTTCACTTAATCACCACTACGAGCGCTAATGTTAGTCAATGTACTGTTTCACTTAATCCCTTATAAATACATTCGGAGTGAATGTATTTAAAAAAACCAAAAAACTCCTAAGGGTTTTGAACCAAAGAAAGAATTATGTAAATAAGTTAATTTGGCTAGTACATGAATCAAAAAGAAAACAAGTGAAGAAACAAGCGATTTTAGGCTGCTTTTGGCCGGAAGTGATTTTTCGATTTTTTTTTTTTTTTTTATAAGTTTGATAGAGCTATCGAAGATTCACAATTTGAAACCTTCACGGGCCATTTAGCCCTTCAACTTTCGGCACAATTGAGTAAATTGCTTAATTTAACTTTTTTTAATAGTATGGGGCCCCTACTTTGTCTGGTGAGAAATGTTCTCAACATTAAAACTTTTGAACAAATGTTTTAGCGTTAATGGAGAGTACGTCGAAGGTGACTAACGTTTGAAACTCAAAAAAAATTCTGTATTTTTTTAAAATTGATGTCCGATAATTTTTGGGCCCTCCTTCATATTCTACCGTATACGAACCGACGGCGCGGAAATTCAATCCCGGATGGACGAGCCGAGGAGACAAACTACTGTGCGCTACACAGCTGGTCTGTTGGAACATTCTCATCTTCTGGGCGGGCAGCTCAGAGGCGTGCCCTCCACAGCTTTGAGGTGGCCGACGATGCCGCATTAGAATACGAAACCTCACTCGCCCACCCCCCACTCTGGAAGTCACTTACATTCAACCTTGAGAGAGCGCGCACTATACGTGATCTCGAGGGCGACCTGCAATCCGATCGAGCATGCCTCATGTCAACAACATGCCGCCCATTCCCTCCGAACAACAACCGGCATACCACCTGTGCTGCAACAAATATTCCGCTAGGATATTTATTTATTTATTTATTTATTTATTTATTTATTTATTTATTTATTTATTTATTTATTTATTTATTTATTTATAGTTCCGTTTGGGCCTGCTATGGACCACGTGGTTCTTATCTCTAGCAGCTTTCTTCTTTGACCAGTACTCCTTCATTCTTGCACTGTGAATGTCTTTTCGCTCCTGAGTCCATTTCACACCTCCTCCCGGACGTACTGTTTTTTCTGTTAGTGACTAGAGAGAGTTTGATGTTCTGATCAACGTTCTGTACCTATTCCTGTCATAAATTTCACTGGGAGCAATGTCCAATTCTTGAAGGTCTTTCCTGACGAGCCTTGCCCACTTGGCATTAGTCGCTTTCCCTCTAGAGATGGTGTGGAAGATTCTGGAGGTGAGCCTCTGATTGTCCATTCTCATGACATGACCGTAGAAGTTCAATCTCCTCTTTCTTATAGATGTTGTAATGCTCTCCAATTGTTGGTACAGTTCGTTGTTGTGTCTGATTCTGTACTTGCCTTCTTCTTTAATAGGGTCCATGATTTTATTTATTTATTTATTTATTTATTTATTTATTTATTTATTTATTTATTTATTTATTTATTTATTTATTTATTTATTTATTTATTTCACTTTAGCAGTGGCCAAGTTAGGGCTTGTGGCCCTCTCTTACACTTAACCACATAAATTACTAGTTAATCTATACGAATATATAAAGAGGCAAACTTAGTTTGTATGTAATGGCTAATATCAGAACTACTGGACCGATTCTAAAAATTATTTTACTAATGTAAATATTCATTATACCTGAGGGACATGACTGTATTTTATTTTCAAAACAATTCAAGGGGGAACACGGGGGGAATATAAAATAATAGGCTAATATAGGCAAAATATCGAATTTGTCGTACAAGGACGAGATAATGCTAAATTTAAGCCCCTTGACGCAAAGAAAAAACATGGTAGGCCCTACGGGCCATAAAACCAACTGTTATGGAGGGGGGGGGGGGGGGGATATTGGCATGACACTACCCCTGCTCTAGGAATCGAATAAAGAAATGAAAACCATGGCAACCTCAGCTCCAGGATTCTACAGCACTCAGATTATCTACAATATATCACAAAAACCTAACGTGTTACAGACAGGAAAACTGGTATTTGAAATCTCCCTTAAAAATAAATGAACACACATTTTTTTTCGGAAAACCCACTTAAAGGGTGAGGGAGGTGAAAAGAATAAAAAACGGGCGAATTTTTAAAATGAGCATCATCTACAGCTTTTCCCATATCTGTGGGGTAGCACATGTGGATTCCACCCTGTTTTACGGCTGGATGCCCTTCCTGACGCCAACCCAATATGCAGGGATGTAACTACTATTGCGAGTTCCTGTTGTGGTTGGTAATGTGGTCTGTTGAGTCAATATGAAGAGGAGAGTGTTGGGACAAACACAAACAACCTGTCCCCGAGCCAGAACTAATCACACGCGATTAAAATCCCCCAATCCAGCCCGGAAACGAACCCGTAACCCTGTGTACCGAAGGCCTCAACGCTGACCACTCAGCCAAGGAGTGGAGAATTTTTAAATGATTATATCTGCAGTATATCTCATAAACTTATGTTACAGACATGAAAACTGGCATTTGGAATCTCCTTTAAAAATAAAGAAACACGTACTTTTTGCTTTCCCAAAATCAACTTAAGCTGGAGATCGAAAGTAAGTGAAGAAGTAGTTGAATTCTCGTTATGAGGATACTTAGATCTCAAAAACTAAGATGTTACAGGCGTGAAAATTGGTATTTGGAATCTCCTTTAGAAAAAAAAAACTTATTTCCGACTTAAAAAGAAGACTGTTTCTCACATGTAGAGTTCCATGTTCTATTATAAAATCAAGGATAACTAACCTATATACGGATATGGAGAACTTATAAAGATGTATGAAGCCAAAGCTCAACAAATAGAAACAAGGTAAAAAGAAATCCGGAACATAGAAGTAAAAAAGGAATGAAAAAGTCATAACGAAAAAGTTACATACAAACCTAAAAACATAAGCCGTTCAGAAACAGAACGTAATGCATATAAAGTAACGGAAATACAAGTGTGGCAATAATAAGTTAAAAGCTAAATATTACGCATATTTACTCTAACAAGAAAAATATAATAACCTAATATTAACAACAGTCTTCTTCAAATGTACAGTAAAATGCCAATGTTATTAGCCTGTCTACCACAATCATACGTAACCAACCACATGAAACAATCAGCGGTATTCAACACGTAATCTGTGCATGAAATTTTAAATGTTGTCGAGTTCCTGACAGCAGCTGGAAGTGAATTCCAAAGTCGTGACCCAGACACAACCAAGATCAATTCTACATTGAAGAGTGGTTGATGGAAATAGCAAGGGAAGTGCCAGACCTAGAGAATAATAAATGGAATTTTGAAGGAATGTATTTGAGTAGATTTTCCTTCAGATTAGATTTTAGTCAGTGGATATATTTTTTAGTTTTAATGATAGTTTCATACCGTTGCACCTCGCATCATTACGGGCTGATGACCTAGCTGTTAGGCCCTTTACACATCAATCATCATCATCATCATCATCATCATCATCATCATCATCATCATTATGATCATATGAAGCACAAGTTATTTCTCTCTCCAGCATCTGTGCCTTGTGTCTGTCAACACCTTGCTAGCTTTATCGGTGGAGTCAGTTTTTGTAATACGAGTTCTGTACATTATTCCATCGTACCCATATCAGCTTTCAGTAGAAGGCAGCGAGTTATGCGAAAAGCGTACGTGCATCCATTATTATTTTTTCTTCTTGTATTTTTTAACATAGCACTTAAAATACAGAGCTGAGTGTTGAGAGGTTTTTGTTTTGTTTTTTGCAATAGGAAACATACTGCGTTCTGGAAAGTTAAAGTGCATTTGTAAGTGAGCTGACGCCATTTAATTTACGATGAATGAAATAAGAGAGCTCTGTTGAACGCGCAACATCCTTTAGCGGAGCGTGGCGTTGTCCTTCAACTGGCCAGCGCGTGTAACGTCCGTAGTGTTGACCAAACACTAGTAAAACTTACTCAAATATGATGATGATGATGATGATGATGATGATGATTAGAGCCCGGATTTTTATGCATTAATAGGTTAGAATGCAAACTTACTGAAGCGAGTAGCAAATGTAGTCTACCTTGACAACGACTATGCTATGGGGTTTGCATAAACATTAGGGGTACGGCCCATCAGAACCCCTATAATTTATGTTACTCTTGCTACATTATGGAAGAGCGGGTGGTCGTCACTTCCTACTAACCAAATTAGTTTGCAATCTAACCTGCTACTGCATAAAAATCCGGGCTTTAATGATGATGATGATAATGCTTGCTTAAAGGGGCCTAACATCTAGGTCATCAGCCCCTAATAGTACGAAATGTAATGACCATTTTAAAAGTCCAAAATTCGTCCACTGACCAGAATACAAAACGTGATGATGAAGAATGAATGGATAATTTAAAATAATCATCGGATCCAACTCACAATACTGACATTTAAAAGTAATTCCAAAATCGGTCCACTGTTAAAAAACAATGAACAATGATTATGAATTTAAAACTATCTGTGTATCCGACCCGCAATGTCCCACCTTCCTAGAAAGTATCTTAAAACAATACCACTAGAGACAAGGGACTGCTTCCAAACCACAATCCTGAATCGATGATTCTTGTTGTCTAAGGGGGTCCAAATTCCATGCCAATTGCCCCTCATAATGGTACTTATCCCTAGTAAAGTAGGACCATGGTATTTCTCATGTACCGGCACTAATCACAAGTAACGTAAACTCACGGTGTTCCACACATTTTGGTAGTACCCACAAGTAATGTACGTCGCACAGGTAACGCAGACCTACGGTGTTTCTCGCATAATACCGCCATTCATAGGCAACGCAAACCCATGGTATTCCTCACCTAGATGTACTAATCACACGGACCCAAACCATCCCGTGGTGTTCCTCACATAGTGGGTACTATTCACAGGCAACCTATGCCCGTGGTGTTCCCGTATTGTGCTGAAAGTCTTCTGTGAATTTACGCTCCTGGTACACCCTCAGACCACAAAAAAACGGATTACGGAACGCTGTCTTTTCTTGGTGCAAACAGTGAGTGCAGTGGCCATCTTTACCTCGCAACAGCGCAAGCTGTACTGATCTGATAACGCTGAAACCTACCACAGACGTAGACAACGGTGCCATCTAGCAGCTGGTGAGCAAACAACATCATAGAGCGAACCTGAAGGCAATTACAGCAAAATTGCAGATACCAATTGACTTACCGACGAAGTTTCAGTTATCCTCATGAGGATCTATCACCCTATCATCGTAGCAAATAAAACTGAGAGGACTTTTGCTCTTGGTGAAAATTACAACCTGACTCGCGGAGTGGGCATTTATATTCGACCCAATACACAAATTATCATTTACATATATCGTCAACCACAGTAGTGAATGCATCCCTCCACGAAGAGTTGGTATAGGGCCGTAAAAATCAGAGTACCGAAGCAATGTAACTGAAACAAGAGCAGGAAGAATGATATAGTTACTTTCTGATGAAGCATAACAAATCTGTTTTAAACTAGTTATTGTGCATCCGTCGTTGATGGGGTAGTTTCTTACAACTATGTCGCTCATATTCAGAATGTGAGCGTTACAAGTAGACTAACATGATAATAGCAATTCTGTCACTTGTGTGACTATTGGAAAACCCTTTTACAATCTGCCAGTAATAGGGTTTGAACTAACGAACTCCTGGATACAAACTTCCAATAACACAACCGTAGCGTGTAGTCAACTATCTTCCAGAAAGAAACACTTATTGGCCAGGAAGAGCTTTTCAAGGACCCAAGGTTGCTATTATTGCAGCATCCATCACCTGTTCTTGATAACGTCTCTTCTTGGACTTTGTCACGCAGTTCAGCACATATTCCACATATTTGCTTAACTAATCTTTGATAAAAATAATGCTGAGTACAAATGTTTGAGATATGTAGTGTTGTGATATTCTCATGACTAACGATCTTGGCATTCTAAACAAAATAGGTCAAGTACCTAAGCAAGTGATCCACTGTCGTTATATGGAATCACAGCTGCGAGCTGACTGAGAATGAGTGTGTCGGCAAGCGGATGGCCACCGAGAGACAGTACCTTTCAAACGTTATCATGGGGACACCTTACCGAGCTGTCAAATTTTGAGCTACATCCTTTCCTTGAAATAAAAATAACTCGCACATTGATAGGTTACTTACGCACCTTTCTTAAGACAACTACATAAATTCCATAGTCAACAAAATGACAAAGCATTTTAAATGATTTTTCCTAAGGTTATCTAACAAAATTATATGGACTCTGATGAATGAAATTGTGTACAATTTATTACGATACGCTACCTGTACAAAAAAATTAAAATTATTTTAGGACATTAATGTACAAATGACAAATTTTACAACTTCGGGCATGCTTCTCCTTCAAGTTACCTGTTTATGTAATCGTTCGATCTAGAAATCTCTGGTTTTCACTAATCTATTCCATAATTATGTGTGAAGAAGTTGCCGACTTGTCATAACAAATCGCCGTTGCCGGGGCAAAACCTCCTATGTGATAATATTTTTTGGAGACATGCTGACCCGCAGCACACACATTATGAAGAGCGAGAATGCCTTGACAATAATCACACAATATTGCACCTTAGATGACAGAACCTTACCGGCCAAAGTTCTTGTTTTGTCCCGGCAGTGACGAAATACTGCACGTAACTCAGATTGACCGGAGTTTATTTATGATTTTATTGTTGTGAATATGTATCGTCTATTGCAACAGAGCTGTTTTATTTCAATTTATTTCAATTTTAACAATGTCCAGACCAAAAGCTGTGTTTAAAATAGTAAGTTTTACAGAATTTGGTACACACACAAGATGTTGGTTCATGTACTGATATTGTAAATACACTTCGAGCTTTCAATCAAATGAACAAATGGAGAATAAGCAAGACGGCAGAGCGAATGAGTGCACGAGGTAGGGGAAGAATAAAACGTAAACTGCTAAGCATCCAGGATGAACAGAAAGAGGACTCAGATAATGCTGACCATAGGCCAGGCGGTTTTTAGATGCTAACGTGGGCTAATGTTTGAATGAACACTGTGTCTTACTTGAACTCAATTTCTAGAAATTGACTTTTTCTTTCAATGTCTGACCCGTATATCTTAAAGTATACCAGATAAACAGATGCTTTTTTGTGCCTCGATGCAGCTACTGAGATAGAAAAAATATTTCCCTTGATTAGTTTCTAATTTAGAGATATTTTGATGACCATTTTTAAAAAATTAATAAATGCAAAACTATTCATTCAATCCACTTCATTCTAGGTCAGTGCTTAGGGGAATATTGCAATTAGCAGTAATAAAATGTTTAAAACTCTAAACTTAAGGTTACCGAGATATTTCCAGTATATTTTTCTGTCAAATTACCATTGTCAAGATAGAGCTTTCTGACTCCCCACAACTTGTAAAACCGGGAGAGTTGGCCGTGCGGTTAGGAACGCGCAGCTGTGAGCTCGAATCCAGGAGATACTGGGTTCTAACCCCACTGTCGGCAGACCTGAAGATGGTTTTCCGCGGTTTCCCATTTTCACACCAGACAAATGCTGGGGCTGTACCTTAATTAAGGCCACGGACTCTTCCTTGCCATCGTCACCGTAAGACCTATCTGTGTGGGTGTGATGTAAAGCAACTAGCAAAAAATATTTATTTATTTATTTATTTATTTATTTATTTATTTATTTATTTATTTATTTATTTATTTATTTATTTATTTATTTGTACAACGAAAACAGCGAGAACCAGAATTACAGAGTACCGCAATGAAAAATATACTGTATTTACAATGGAGTAGCAAAATGCAAACTTAAAAAAGTGGAAGAACAATGAGGAAAAAATTATCTAATAATAAAACTGCGAAAGATAATTAGAAACTAACAAAATAAGTGTAGGATAAGGATAAATAAGGATAAGGATAAAACATGAAGGCAAAAGAAAAGAACGAGGAAAATTAAAGATTGAAAGTAAAACGAAGAGAATGACTTCTAGGTAGGCACAGTAAGATATGACTACTACTACTACTACTACTACAATGTGTATAAAAATCAGTCTGCAGTGATAAGAATCGAGGGCTTTGAAAAAGAAGCAGCAATCCAGAAAGGAATGAGGCAAGGCTGCAGTTTGTCCCCTCTCATTTTCAATGCTTAAAAGGGAATCGCAGTACAAGGAGAGGAAATCAAAACCTTGAGATTTGTCGATGATATTATTATTTTATCTGAGACTGCAGAAGATCTCGAGAAGTTGCTGAATGGTATGGATGAAGTCTTGAGTAAGGAGTAAAAGATGAAAATAAGTCCAAAACAAAAGTAATGGAGTGCAGTCGAACAAAGGCAGGTGATGCAGGAAATATTAGATTAGGAAATGAAGTCTTAAAGGAAGTAGATGAATATTGTTACTTGGGTAGTAAAATAACTAACGATGGCAGAAGTAAGGAGGACATAAAATGCAGATTAGCACAAGCAAGGAAGAGCTTTCTTAAGAAAAGAAATTTGCTCACTTCAAACATTGATATCGGAATTAGAAATTTGTTTTGAAGACTTTCGTGTGGAGCGTGGCATTGTATGGAAGTGAAACATGGACGATAACTGGCTCAGAAAGAAAGAGAATAGAAGCTTTTGAAATGTGGTGTTACAGAAGAATGCTGAAGGTGAGATGAATAGATCGAATCACGAATGAAGAGATACTGAATCGAATTGGTGAGAGGAGATCAATTTGGCTAAATTTGACGAGAAGAAGAGATAGAATGATAGGACACATCTTAAGACACCCAGGACTTGTACAGTTGGTTTTTGAAGGAAGTGTAGGTGGTAAGAACGGTAGGGGTAGACCAAGGTATGAATATGACAAGCAGATTAGAGCAGATGTAGGATGCAATAGTTACGTAGAAATGAAAAGGTTAGCACAGGATAGGGTGGCATGGAGAGCTGCATCAAACCAGTCTATGGACTGATGACTCAAACAACAACATGACTAGTAACGGTATAGTAAGTAAAAAATAAATAAACATTACATTATGTACAATAGAGGGAGCAGCAATTAGAAGAGAAAAGAGGAATATGAAGAAAATGAGCTAAGTTAAGTTTAGGAAGAAACAATTAAAGGAGGCATACGAAGAAAAACCAGGACATAAAGAGTTAAAGAGGGTAGGAATGCGGATGAACGACGTTCTTTGAACTCAATCCACTCAGTAATGAATGCTTTCTCACCAGTTGGTGGCTATCCCTGACCGGTGAGAAGAGTATTTATTTATTTATGTATTTATTTATTTATTTATTTATTTATTTATTTATTTATTTATTTATTTATTTATTTATTTATTTATTCATGAAATCATTCGCTCACCAATTCATATACTCATTCTTTCTTTCATTCAATTAATTCAAAATGCAAGTTTTAATTGTAGGGTAAACTGTATAAAGACTGATGACACAAATGTAAGCACTAATACAACTTTGGGGAGGGTAAGATAACACGTTTGTCCTCGACTATATAACTCTGTTAACGTCTAGGACAAACTAAATAATACACCTCAAGGAAAAACTTTAATTTAGAAATTGGATTGAAATAGTTAATAAGTTTAATTGTAATGTTTAAGGTAGTAATTGATAAATAGTAATAAGGAAAAACATGCATGAATCGAAACATATTTTGGATTACAATAAATTATTACTCCCTCTCCTGTTTCAGCTGATCCGAAACAGGGATGGAAGTATTCTATTCTGTTCCATTTCATTCTAGGACTAACTGGTGGTGATGTATGAGTATGGAACATACTTCCTCCTAAGGGCCCACCAAATAAAGATCCCGCACCAGTCGGTCGGAGGCCTTTCCCAAATCAATAAAAATCTTATACAGATCTTGTCAGACTTATGTAAACACTCTAAATAAAGTATGTTAGCAAACATTTGCATTTATTAACTTTCTATTAATTATCACCACTTCTGCAACGTTATTACATCTGATATGTTTTCTCACTAAAACTCTTCCTATAAGACACTATTGGAAAAAATGTTCGACATAAATATGTCAGAGCTGGGGTGTCATCGGATAATTTGTGTAACTGAAATAGCGGCATATAATAAAGTGGATAACTGAAGCGTAACCTAGCAACTGCACAGGCAGTGATGTAAAGTACTGATACCTAGCAACCGTGCAATATTAGTACCTGTTGATGGATGGCCATGACCGAGAGATGTAAGACATTTATCAGGCGTGATCAAAAATTTTCCGTTTGAGGGCGTTGCTGCAGAGGACATGGAACGTAGCGCGACTCCGATGCGGGTATATTCGCACAGACATGTAGGGAAAGGGATTAGTGTGGGAGTTATGTCGTGCCGACGTGCGTGCGTTCAATGCACCCACGTGAGCTATACCGAAGTTATTACCAAATGCGTCCAAACAGGACCAACGTGCTATTATTCTGTTCTTGACTGGCTAGACAACGTTACCTTGCAACCATGCAGGCTATGTCTTATGGCTGGCGATAATCTCAAATTAGCAACCGTTGATGGATTGCCATGACCGAGAGACAAAACAATAATTATAAGGCGACATTTCGGAGAAAGTCTATCTAAAACCACCATTGTGGTATGGTGCACGAAGTTGCGTGCAGGTCGCATTTCCACACAAGACACCGGTCGATCTGGGAGGCCAGCCTCATTGATTACGGACAAAATGTGGGAGACACTCAAGCATCCGCCCTACAGTCCTGATCTCTCCCCATGCGATTATAACGCCTTCCCTCAAAAAGGCTTTGAAGGGTCGACGTTTCCTTTTGGACGAGGATGTGCAGCAGGACATGGTGTTTTACCACGTACGGATCTTCAAACTGGTGTGTCGGTGGGATAAGTGCTTCAACGCTCACGGCGATCTTGCCTGATTAGCATCCCGAGTCAGGACTGTACGGTCGACAAAGGGAAACTTTTTGATCTCCCCTTAAATATTCACTTAATTTTCTCACAAAGAAAATTTTGTCAGAGCTTTGCACACCAGTGTATTTCCCATGAACGTCCCTAGAGAATGTTGACACCTTCAATTAGTTTCCAGATATTTGAGATAGATGCTCTTACTGAATCACTCAGCGTACTTTCATCATTCCTAGCTGTAGATAAGAAAGACGGGAGAAAGATACAAAATCAGAGATTCTGTCCTATCAGCTGTTTGTTTTTCTTAGTCGCAGAAGTCATAAGCAAGCGTTCGCTTCTTCTCAAGCTAACGAAGAACAGTCCTTTAAGTCTTCATTAAGCATATAATGAGTCTTAACACATCGCCATACAAGCCAACATGGCTATTATCAGCTCATTCCTCGTTACGAAAGCTAGAGAATAAAGAAAAATACGGGCTTCGTTCCAAAGGCCTTTCCTTATTTCTATTACTTTTTTCCGCAGTAATCCTTGCCAATTAAATTCACATCTGTCTCGTTTAACTTATCTCCACCGCTCTGACTTATCGCAGTCTCGTTAAAACAAGGAATAACAGATAAGGCATTGCACACAGTCATAAGGCTTTAAATTGCTCTTTTATAAAACAGCCTTACATTTCCAAGGAGATCAGTTTATGGTAAGAAGATTGAAGATATGATAGTCTTCTGGTCACAAAGTCCCTGCTCTTTGGATGAATGTTGAACGAAGTGGTCTTCGGTTCAAAGGGTACCAGGTTCGGTCCAGGGACGAGCCTGGGATTTTCGCCACGTCAGTTTAATTCTTTTGGCTCAGGAGTGAGTGAATTTGTTTGCCTGAATACAGCCATTTTTCTGTTTGGTGAGGACGTCAGTACGTTCGTAATGAAATTTAAACAGTAGGAATATACAGACTGAGGAGGCCACAACCCGCTCTACAGCAGCGTAACACAGGTGTCCTTGTACTGGAATGGCTAGGAGTTAAGCCGGCAACTTGTCCGTTCACGGCGTTAAGTGGCTATGCATACCTTTCAGGAGATCTAAATGGAGATACGAACGACTTCTGTCCCCACCAGAAATGTATAACACATCACACTATAAACCACCACAGAAACACGTAATAGTAAATACATTCGTCCACATAGTCCGCGGGTCAGGAAAGTTATCCGGCAGTAAAACAGGGCTTAGGCCTAATCCATATTTACTACTGACCAGAAGTAATAAATGTGCACCGTTTGCTAGCGTCCACTTCATCAAATCGTCCTTATTCAAAAAAGTCCAGAATTAAAATGTTCACATTGTTATAAGTTCAATTTTTAGCTAAATGTCGGTGATATAAAACATCTTCATTAAGATGATGTCTAACACCGGAAAAATTAAAATACTGGTGAAAGTCGAAAAATTATTAAAAAATCTTTAATGAGCTTTGACGAATAGGGATTATAAAAAAAGGCAATCATAAGGAAAATGTTATTCTTATATATGTAGTTAAGAGCCTTCATTGTCTGTGGCGAAGTTTGGACTCCTGACCCTCTCTCATTTATTAATCATATAGAACTAATTAAAACGTAAAGTATTAAGAAATAATGTGGATGCTGTAGTAGATAGAGTAATAAATAAGTCAAAACAGAATTCTGAGCAGCTACAAAATGATTAAGAATATTACGAGTAGGGCAGCCGACAATGGCATGATAGTAAACGGCATGAAAAATCAGGTTGTAATTTTTTACGAAGAAGAGAAGACTCTCCATTTGAATTACTGTGTTTCTGGTTTGATAACACCTCACTGAGATCACTGCAAGTACTTAGAAGTTAACATAAGGAAAGGTCTTCATTGTGGTAATCATATTAATCAGGCTGTAAAGAAAGGGCACAGATCTCTTCACGTGTTTATGAGGATATATTAAAAGGGAGATGGCGTACAAGTGTGTGGTATATCCCCAACTAGAGCATGGTTCCAGTGTATGGTACCTGCACCAGGATTACTTGATACGTGACCTCGAAAAGATCCAAAGAAAAGTACCACGTTTTGTTGTGGGCGATTTCCGACAAAAGAGTAGTGTTACAAAAATGTTGTAAACTCTAGGGTGGGAAGACTTGGGAGTAAGAAGAAGAGATACTCGACTAAGCGGTACGTTTCGAGCTGTCAGTGGAGAGATGGCGTGGAATGACATTAGTAGACGAATAAGCTTATGTAGAATTTTTTAAATGTAACAAAATCACAACATGAAGATAAGACATTAATTCAAGAAGACAATTTGGGGTAAATTGGAGTAGGGATTGGAATAATTTATCAAGGGAAATGTTTGATGAATTTCCAAGTTGTTTGAAAATATTTAAGAAAATGCAAGGAAAACAAGTGATAAGGAATCTGCCATCTGGGCGAAAGACCGACCGATTGACTGGATTCACTGAAATGCACCCTTTATTAAAAAAAAAAGGTAGCAACTTTCATACATGGCAGCAGTCACGTATGTTTACCAAGATCGACGACCTCGCACAACCTCATTCTCTCCAAGCGCGAACCTACAATTTTAATGACAATGAAAACCGATAAAGTAAATCAGAACACAAAGTACAAAGCTTGTCTTTCACATTTGTAAACGCGTGTTTATCCAAAAGATAACGAAAACACACACACACACACACACACACACCCCTTCATACTCCCTGTAGTGGATATTAGCGACCGCTTTTTCAATTCCAATTCGAGTTTACAGTCCAAACTTTTATCTACACTAAAACAGCAACGTCACAAAATGATTAACAAGAGAATGAAAATTACTAAAATGTACATTTATAGTAACATGCATTCATCCGGAAGAAGGACTTAACTTTGACGTGGAAAGGTTAAGAAGAAGAAATTCTGTGTGATGAACATCGAAAACTTAATGTAGTTTAAGGTGATCGGCTTACCGTTTAGTAAGATTAGGGACTGCACCTGGTTCAAGAAACGTACCTGTAACAAAAGGAAAACAAACTATAAGTAAACCACCGATGGTGCTCCAGTCATGAAGTTAAGAGCCTTGAATGTATCTACTCTGTATCCCAGAGTGAAGTGAGAAAGGGACTGAGGAAGAGGGATAGAGGGTTTGTTTCCAGCCCCTCTCAAGTCATAAAATGAACGAACTACTTTCATTTCAACGTAATTAGGACGAAAATAATACGCATGAAGAATGTTTTCTCCTCTTTTATCAATAAGCTTTCTTCTTCTTCAGCTACATTCTAGTGGCAGGTGCAATGTGTGTCCCATATGTTGGACCTGGCGCAGATTTACAACAGAATGCCCTTCCTCGCGCAAACGGTATATAATACCGCATGTTGCAGCGCGTGGTGTCTACGTCGCCGCCAGCATCATGCAGAAAAATAAAAATTAGGTGTATTCCTTATTACATAATTTGCATTTTCTAGCAATGTAAATCCACCAGCTTCTGCAACACATGTCAGAAAAGATATGATTACCTCTTAGTGCCGAAGAATTGTAGCGACGCATAGTACATACAAGAAACTTCTTCAATGTTTCTGATTTACGCCACATGTTGCCTACAGCGCTCCAACGACAAACTCGCCAAGGATGGGTGTCAGTGAGCTTCAGTGCCAGGGTGAGTGTGTTGCACATGATGTCGTCCATTATTTGCCGGTTAGACACAAAGGCAAACTGTGTTTCGTTGTACAGAACTTCTTGGTGGTGGTTAGATGTAAGAGAAAGTCATCTGGCCTTAACTTTTGCCTGGATAAATAAATCAATCAGTCAGTCAATGTGAAAAATAGCGAAATGTGAGTAACCTGCGTGAGCTCCGTAATACGATTTAAGAACTGTAACACCTTTAACGGATCTGGAAATGTTTCAGGTAGACTTTCTAATCGTCTCACGCTGTAGATACACCTGCCCTATAAATTAGTATCTATCGAGCTTTATGAACTTGTCCAGTACTTTATATTCCGGCTCCTAAAACGTTATTATCAATAATTTAGGGAGCTATTTAATGAATTCCATTGTACACAAGTATAGAGTAAGGAAGGCAATGTGGGAATCAGGAGAGGAGGAGGATTAATGAATTTCAAATAATGTAATAGGCTTAGTGGGCCTGTAATAACTTCCGCTGGAAGTTGACCAACAGCGGAGAGGATTACCAGTACTGTGTGATCAGCAAGTTGAGTCACTAATTAGGACACGTGGGCGCAAGTCACACCATACCGCAACCTGCAGTACTGACGACGAGATACTTGTCTAAGAGGCCTAACAGATAAGTCATCGGCTTAATCATGACTAGAGTCCGGATTTTTAGGGGGTAATAGGTTAGAATACAAACTAACTGGAGCGAGTAACAAGCATACACTACCCTGCGCAACGGCCATGCCATGAAATTTTGCATAACATTAGGGGTACGGTGTATTAGAAATGATGTTACCCTTGCTACATTATAGAAGAGCGGGTTGAATGACGCTACCTACTAACCGACGGTGGTGGTGATTATTGTTTTAAGAGGAAATACAACTATGCAACCATCCACTATTGACGCTGATTTTGACATAAATATGTCTTATGGCTGCGGGTCATCCGAAAATTTGCATAACGTAACGGGACAAAATGTGTGACGGAAGTGTAACCATAGCAACAGTGCAGGCTGTCAGTAGCGGCGATTAAGGGGGGGAGAAAACATTACATTTGTATTAGATTTTAGCTGACTAAAACAAGGAATTATTAAAACAAGCCCCGTTGTCTCAGCTTATTTGTTTTCTTTAATTATTATCGTGAATAAGCAAAAGAATTCGCCTACAACCACAGCAAGTAGTGGAGACTTGGCATGTGATTTGAGGAAGGGCAACAGGGGTATATATATATATATTTTTTTTTTTTACCAAAGTCATGGACATTGAAGTATGATCCTATGGTGATTCTATCCTCTTTCGGTATGGATTCACCTGCTTGCCGCAGGCATTCGTTAGTCAGGCAGTGTCTTTAGTGTCTGTTAGTTTCTTTTGGTTTCTAAGTGTGTAGTCAAATACTAAATGATTTTTATTTGTATAATTACGACGTACTTCTGTTAAATCATCTGTAATTATTAGGGCCAGGATTGTATTTAAATGCATATGCAAATTCATCTTTTGAACGTTAGTGCCTATATAGACATATTTTTTCTCTTATGTGTGATCAATTATCTAAGATTTCTGAACGAAATTAAAAATCTAATGAACTCTGTTTGCTGCATGTCGCTTGGCAACATAAGAAGCATTCCCTGATCAAGGAAAAAGGCTTCATTCTCGCAATACAAGCAGGTATAAAAAAGCTATTTCCTTATCTCTCACATTCCTTCCTCTTTTGCCAGAAGAACAGTCAGTGCCAGTGTAGAAGTATTGCCCATTTTCAACGTATAAATTAATTCTGGCCGACAACAGAGAGTCCTGAAAACATTGAAAAACTGTTGAAACCTACTGCCATGCATAATTTTGCAGGGAATTATTTCATGTTTATCAGTTTAACAGTGAATTAAATTAAATAATGCTCCTGGTGAGTATTTTGTTCTATTTTAGAGCATTTTTTTTTGCATTTTTACAACATTTTTAGTGGATATGTGCATGCATATTTTCGGAGTTTTTAGTAAATATGAATCCGGGCCCTAGTAGTTATTCTTCCTTTGGTGAACGTTTTATTGTATAGTATTGAATGAAAATCTTAAATATTATCACTGCAGTTCAGTTGGTAGGCTGTCAAGCTTTACCTCTCTGTCGAAATTCAATTTTGTAGCTCTTTTTTTTTTCAGTTTTCATGTGTATACAACCCCACTTCTCCCCTCCACCTCCCCGCTATATCCCACAAACCCGCATGCTTTGTTGTCTTTAGATTTTTTGGCCCCTACTTCTAATTCCCAATCACCGCTTCTACAGGCTGTGATGTACTTACGATCATTTGATTTTCGCAAAGGGAAATGTGATGGTTTCCTTCATACAAGGTCAGGAAGTCTTTAATAACAATGATAATAACAATAATAGAGCCTCCGTGGCTCAGACGGCAGCGCGTCGGCCTCTCACCACTGGATACCGTGGTTCAAATCCCGGTCACTCCCTGTGAGATTTGTGCTGGACAAAGCGGAGGCAGGACAGGTTTTTCTCCGGGTACTCCGGTTTTCCCTGTCATCTTTCATTCCAGCAACACTCTCCATTCTCATTTCATAGCATCTATCAGTCATTAATAGCCTATATCTGCTTCATTCATTCCATCCCTGACCCGGTCAATGACTGGAAAACAGGTTGTAAGTTTTCATTTTCAATAACAATAATAATAATAATAATAATAATAATAATGGGGCTACAGGAACTAAGTGGACCGAGGAGAGAAAGCTGGCTCATAGTCAGCAAATAAAGGCGTATTGGAAGAAGAAGAAAGCAACAACTTTACCCAAGAGTAGATAAGAGCCCTGTGGTCCTCAGTAGGCCTAAACGACAAAGAAGAAGAAGAATATTGGCTTTACGTCCCATTAACTACTTGTACGGTTCTCGGAGACGCCGAGGTGCCGAAATTTAGTCCCGCAGGAGTTCTTTTACGTGCCAGTAAATCTATCGACACGAGGCTGACGTATTTGAGCACTTTAAAATACCACAGGACTGAGACAAGATCGAACCGGCCAAGTTGGGGTCAGAAGGCCAGCGCCTCAACCGTCTGAGCCACTCAGCCCGGAGGAAGTTTATCTTAATTAAGGCTTGCAATTGCCTACGCCTTTCCCATCTACATGCCGAAATCTTGGCTTTAAACCCAGAAATCGTTCAATAAATCCATAGGACGTGATGGGTTGACAGTGTTACTTGCTGGAGTGCACAGTGGTAACACATCAATCACCGTGATAGGTCGATGCTATATGCAGATAGTACCCCGGAGTGCCATATCAGTTACTGATGGAGTTGGTGGGTGGGAGAGCTTACGTCATACCGCGCCTGGACCACTGACCGGCCTTGAGAAGCTGCAATTTTGCATACCACTTTAAATAATCGCTTACAGCGATATTTAGACACTTGAAGACATTCCAATGCTCTTCACCGACTTGCGGTCACGTGATTTCTTCCCCTGTGTATTAGCTACAGGATGCTCAAAAAGTTCGCTACAGTGACTTTCAGAGTTGTTAGACCAGCACTTCCGTATGGCCTGAAGTTATTCGCCTGTATGGGCTGTCCTTCAAGCAGAGGAAAGGGATAACCAGGACCCGGGTCTGAATAATAATGTTATTTGCTTTACGTTCCACCAACTACTTCTCTGAGACGACGAGGTGCCGGAATTTAGTCCCGACACGACGCTGACGTATTTGAGCACCTTCAAATACCACCGGACTGAGCCAGGGTCGAACCTGCCTAGTTGGGGTCAGAAGGCCAGCGCCTCAACCGCGTGAGCCACTCAGCGAGCCCGAATCCTTAGGCACGGAATAGGTTACAATAAGAACTTACCGTACTTAACGGGAATCATGACAAAAATGTTTAACTTCTACAACTTACCACTTATCAAAACCAAATTTGAAACACAAGTACTCATTAACAAGATATAGCTCCACACAAAATTTGAAATTGATTAGTTAATTTGTTGCAAAGTTTTTAATAAATAATGTTTATGTTCTGTGTATGTTGCATGGAAAATGCTCGTTGCGGTACAGTTGTCATTATTTTGAGTTACAGTTTGACAGACTTGTCACAAATTCTCAATAAGTTTATACTTTTTAAAAACTCTGGGTTTTGCAGTCAGGTATAAAGTATTGAAGATACTGTATACGTTTTTCATTTCTTTTTTTTTTTTTTGCTAGGGGCTTTACGTCGCACCGACACAGATAGGTCGTATGGCGACGATGGGATAGGAAAGGCCTAGGAGTTGGAAGGAAGCGGCCGTGGCCTTAATTAAGGTACAGCCCCCAGCATTTGCCTGGTGTGAAAATGGGAAACCACGGAAAACCATCTTCAGGGCTGCCGATAGTGGGATTCGAACCTACTATCTCCCGGATGCAAGCTCACAGCCGCGCGCCTCAACGCGCACGGCCAACTCGCCCGGTTTTCATTTCTTCATTACCTACTCATACAATACGCAAAAATCTAGTTGACGCTATTTTAGGTGCAAAAACATGAAGGCAATATTTAACTGATGGAGCCTCTGTGGCTCAGACGGCAGCGCGTCGGCCTCTCACCGCTGGGTTACGTAGTTCAAATCCCGGTCACTCCATGTGAATTTGCGCTGGACAGGTTCTTCTCCAGGTACTGGGTACTCCGGACAAAGCGGAGGCGGGACAAGTTTTTCTCCGTGTACTCCTGTTTTCCCTGTCACATTCCAGCAACACTCTCCAATATAATTTCATTTCATCTGTCATTCATTAATTATTGTCCCAGAGGAGTGCGACAGGCTTCGGCAGCCGGCACCACTCCTATCCTCGCCGCTAGATGGGGGTTCATTCATTCCACTCCTGACCCGGTCGAATACTGGAAACAGGCTGTGGAATTTCATTTTCGTTCAGCTGATGATTAAATCCCAGAACTACTTTTAATTCCTGTAGATACTGAAACATCTCAAAATTCCAGGTGTATCGGATAAGGACTCGGCCGCAAGAAGCATTGTGCACATGGCAAAGAGGAGATATTTTAAGCTAGAAAATTGCAAATGAAAGTACTTCAATCAATCAATACTGATCTGCATTTAGGGCAGTTGTCCAGGTGACAGATTCCCTATCTGTTGTTTTCCTAGCCTTTTCCCAAATGATTTCAAAGAAATTGGAAATTTATTGAACGTCTCCCTTGGTAAGTTATTCCAATCTCTAACGCCCCTTCCTATAAATGAATATTTGCCCCAATTTGTCCTCTTGAATTCCAACTTCCTTTATAACTCCTCTGGATTGTAAGTTACTCCCTCAGACGTTTGTCTCGTATTACTGAAATGGTAGTCCGAAAGAACTTTAAGGGGAGGTAGGCGACATTATGGGGGACAGTGACATAGAAACAGATAAGATTTAAACTAGAATATCTTACTCCAACTCTCAGAACAGGTGAATTTTTACTTATTTTTAACTGTTAGCATCCTAAAAGTTTTCAATCTTACTATAAAATAGTGTTATACTGATTTTTTTAATCTAGTACAATTTAATTTTTAGAGTGCATCCCAAATTTTACGTACACTTTTCTAGGTAAAGCCTGTATTTCAGGAAGTAAAATTTCAGAACCATGCCTAATAGGCTTTCCGTGTGATAACAGACTTCAGTTAGAACATAAATTATACTTTTTATTTTCAGACACTTTAAATTTCTGATCAAGAAATCTTTTTCAAAAAATAAGCCCTGTGGGTCACTAAGGAATAATTTTGTTGTTATTTTAAGTCTGTCTTACAGATGAAAGTACACATAAATATAATGTTTAATTTCAGCTCTGTATACTTAATAGTTCCTTAGTAACGTGTACCTGAAATTTGGGATGAATACTAAACATTATAATGGAATATTTTAAAAGAGTTTTTTTTAAATTTGTATTGCAACAATGGAGTAGGATATTCTAGTTCAAATCTTACTGATTTTAATGTCACTTTTCCCTGTAATGTCGTCCACATCCCCTTAAAGCTAATTTCGTCAGACAATGTGAAGGAAAGGGGCGAATACGTCGAATAACTAATATTTAAACCGGTATTTAGTCCTTAAAAACTGCGTTGCGGCAAAACTAATAACTGGATTTGAAACAGGAACAATTGATGGATGTTCTATTATTAAAATTGAACGTTCGATTTTCTGGTAGAAAATAACAATCACCGATAGTAATAGCCCCTAACAAGTATACTCTACCTCGTACAATGGTTATGCTACGAGATTTGCATATATATTAGCAGACGTGCCAACTTTCAAAAGTAAAAAGTATCAGGAGATTTTTCTTTTATTCGGCATATCCCGATATGTTACGACACATCACTGATGACATAACTTTAACGAGTATTCAACACATTATACTACTCAATTATGTCCATTTATCATATTAATTAATGAATAAATTAATTTGTGAATTCTGAAATATTGCATGTATTTTATAAATACTGAACTACTGCATGTATCTGCGCTTTAGAAAGCATGACTCTTCTTAGGCCTCTTCATAAATTTCTGAACTAGATGTATGCTCAAAGCACTGGCCTTGCTGAACGGGTTTTAAGGTTTTATTTTTTGTTCAGAATTATTTTGCGGAATGCTTTGGTATTGTACCGGTTACGACCCGTACGTGAATATTTTTTGAGTATAAATTACATTTAATTACCACGCGTAATGTTCTGAGCACGCCTGGTTTGTTTACCGTCAGCGGGGCAAGCAAGCGAGTGAAGGACAGCTGTGAGCTGTGACGTAGCCACAGAGGCTAGTTAGACCACCCGCCCGTCACACCACGTGTTCCCAGCCTGGACTCGTATATTCTAGATTCCACGTCACATCTTCCAGATTGTTCGACGGGGAAAATTTTGTAACTCCCGTAATAATTATGATAGCGACTTGAACGATATGTCATCTTGTTTGGAATCACCTGAACGTCGCAATGCTCGAGTTTCAAGTAAATCCATCGAAGGTTTCAGGAGATATTCAGTCAAGCCGTACTGTGACGTAGACGCCCCGGAGCGAATAAAAGGAGGGCTCACTGTAGCCTGTTCACTCAGTTACAGCTGAGTAGTCAGCGTGGACACTCTCGCTGCTACTATCGTCGTGTAGTGACAGTCCCGACGAGGAACTCTAATTTTCTAAGTATTCATAAAGTGAACTTGTATTTTCTTCGAGTGTGGGAGAACGAATTCTTCCAAGTATTCTCAAGTGGACTTGCAATATTTCGAATGTTAAAGAACATTTTCTAAGTCTTCATAATTGAACTTACAATATTTACGGGTGTTCGAGACTGGAATTTTTCCAATTATTCATGAAATGGACTTGTATTATTTACGTGTGTTAAGGAACGAATTCTTCATAAATTGAACCTGCAATACTTGCGAGTGTTAAGAGACTCATTCCTCTAATAAACAGTGATTTACAAACTTTGATAGTGATGATCACTGAATGTGCTCAAAGTTCCCGTAAGCATAAATTTGTGATTTTGCCGGTACTGGTACAAAGACTTATAAACTTTGCCGGTGATGAACTCTAACTTCATTCAACGTCTTTAAAACATAAATTTAGGATTTCACCTGTGTTTATTCAAAGACTTATAAATCTCGCCAATGACAGACTGTAAATTTATTCATGTGGATGGACTTGTGTTTTTCGTCCATGTTCACTCAAAGACTTGTACATTCGCCAGTGTTGATTCAAAACTTTATAAATTTCGTCACTGATGAACTTTAAATCTATTCAGATTTTCATGTGGATGGACTTATGTTTTTCGTCCGTGTTCATTCAAAGACTTGTACCTTCGCCAGTGGTGAACTTTAAATTTGGTCATATTTTCATGAGAAGGGACTTGTGTTTTTTTTGGCCAGTATTTATTCAGAGACGAAGACTTTTGCTAGTGGTGAACTCTGAAATTATTTATAATCCTCATATACAGAGACATATCATTTTTACGAGTGTTAAATTTTGAAAGTCTTGATGAATAATAACCAGTGACTTCGCTAATAGGTTAATCACCCAAGGTTTTTATGAACTCAGATTTATCAGTACTGCGAATGACCTTGGAGACATCAGTCCTCTCAGTCACATTGGACTGAGGTAGCAAATGATTATCTGCAACATCACCAGGATCATCGGGGTTCAACCTGGGCCTCGAAAGTTCGAGGCACCTCTACCTTCTGGAACGTGTTCCAACCTGCTCGGCTTGGTGAACTGGAGAATCCGAGCCATATTATAGGACTATGTGGAAGACAACTTATATCTACCTGGAGGTGATGTGCAATTTCATGTCTTATATGAATAAACTCATGTTCAGTCAAAGTCAAAGTTTTCTTGTAGATAGGACCCTACCTCCTGTACCGAGCCCTAGCTACTAGTCACCCAGTTTTAGCCCTGAGAACTATATTGCTTACTTTAAAATATAATCTGAGAGTCGGGCTCTTTTACCGGTACAGTATGAAGTGATTTTTGTCCTTGTAAATATGTTTAAAATAGTCTCACAGTCGGCGGCTATGTGGAAATGATAAAATGAAAGGGATTACGTTGGAGATTGTCATATTTAAGAACACCACCAACTGATTGCATCTCTCTTGCCAGAACTTCAATTCTCTCCAGCTACTTAAAGAACGAGGAAAAACTGGGATTAAAAAAAAAGGGAATACTGTATCTGTTCTCAAAATCGGGAGATAAGTCTCTGCGATCATGAGAGAGGAAGGAAGGGCCAAAGATAGGGAGGGCCTCGCTTAAATCGGCGGGAGTCGCCACGTCTGCATTAGGGGTACGGCCTATAGACCTCCTACAATTTATGTTACCCTTGCTATATCATGGAAAAACGGGTTGCAGGACACTTCCTCCTAACAAAATTAGTTTGCATTCTAACAACCGATGTCTAGTAATAACCAGCGATAAGAAGAAGAATCATACGACCTCAGCTACCGTGTGCAGATATTTTAATTTGACGTCATCTGGCTGTCCATCAATTTCAACGTTCCGTTTTACTCTAGACCTAATACATAGCAGAGTAAACCGAATCTCTCTTGGGCGTCTACGACCGAGTTTTAATGAATTTTGTCGGGTAAACACCAAATGTGTCACCAGAGATCTTTTACATCCCGACATCGTCCGATATGGAGTGTCGAATGGACTTTGTTTCACCCTTCAAAAATCCGACGACCTCCGCCTAATTTGAACGCACTACCCTGGGATCCGGGAGCCAAAGTCAAAGGATGCATTATCTGTACGCCAAGCATGTAGTAGGAGGCTACTAAGAGGGGGAACAAGCAAATAATCTGAACTCACTTCCTACAAAGCCCACAACCGTATACCGGGGTTCGATTCCCGGTAGGGTCAGGACTTTTAACTAACATTGGTTAATTTCGCTGGCACGGGAGGCTAGGTGTAAGCGTCAAATCTAAGGTCAAATCTAAAAGACCTGCAGCTGGCGAGGCGAACATGTCCTCGGACACTCCCGGCACTGAAAACCATGCGCTATTTCATTTCAGTTTTGGAGCTCTGCGACTTGTACAGATTTATTATACTGCCATCCCTTCCCATTGCTTCAAACAGGAACTTGGAAACATTTCCAAAACTGTAAATTCGAAGTCGATAAAAAATTTACGTGTATTTTCCTGTAAAGTTCCATTTTCCTTTCAACTATCAAACCTAATGATAAAATGCAAATAGTATAATGAGTTTTTTCCATTAAAGACACTTGCAGAAATTCCACAGATGTTTGATTCTATTCTTTTTATGCCCCATTATTTCTCATTCTGTCTTTCTTATTTAGCTTATTGTCCTGAACCTTCATTGATATGAAAGTATTCAACTAGCCTTGGTCATTCTTTTATGTTTTGTTTCTAAAAGTCAGGCGTGTGGAAAAAAAGAGAAAGAAGGTTGTATGAGGAGAAGGTATGGAGGGGAGAGAAAAAGGAGAAGCTAAAACGCGAAGCGGAAGACAGATGAATGAAAAAAGAAAGATAGAATCAAGAAGCCTGTAATCCATGAGGTACAAAAGAAAAAGAGGAACAGGATCTAAATTGGCTTTCCATGTGTAGAAGCCAGTAATTCAATATTTATGTTTTCAGCAAGAACTGGGAGCTCAGACTCGCTCGATCTACAGGTGGAGATTGTCATACGTATGCACCGACCGGTCTAAAAATATTTTCTTTCCTTTATTTCTGCCTTCCGACTTTAAATTCATTTCGAAACGATAATGGATTTTGGATAGATGCCAGTGTAGCCGCAAGATACACTCGGATTGCCATGAATTGCACTTTTCACTTCGTGAGAACGGCTGAACGTGAAAGCACAAAAGTAATCTTCGAACAAAAAAATGGCAAAACCTTTTAACACACAGAATGTGCTTCCATCCACACACACACACGCATACATAGTTGGATCGTAACTGAGTAAAAATACAGTACTTAACAAAAGTTTAATAATGCTATTGTTTTAACGTCCCACTAACTACTTTTTCGATTTTTGGAGACGACGAGGTGCTGGAATTTTGCCCCGAAGAAATTTTTACGTGCCAGTATATCTACGGACACGATGCTGACGTATTTGAGCACCTTCAAATACCATCAGACTGAGCCAGGATTGAGGGTCAGAAGGCCAGCGCCTCATTTATTCAACAGGATGTACGGGTGCACAGACTCAAATGTTCCCTCTTCAAAACCCGACGAGGTTACATCTGCTTATTGTTAGTGTTTGAGCATTCTTATTTTCTTTTCCTGCACACAATTAGCAGAGGAATCTGGCCGAAGTATCACTTGCACAAGCAGTGTGTACCCACTTCAAACATGTACAGGTTTCTTCCTGTCGGTCGTCCGAACAAAGGCCTGCAGAATTGAATCATTCCTCATCTTCGTTATCCTCATTTTTGTTTCCCCACTCGCCCATTTTCTTTGAGGCCTTAGTGGCATTATTCGATTCCTGCAGCATGAGCTGACCTTTGTACGGTGAACTTGTAATATCGGAAAATGTTCCAGCTCTGGACGAACTTGTGACTCCCAATGTGTTCGGCTGCTCATTCAGCATTGGTATTTAATTATAAATACATGTATTAATTAATTAATACATAAACTGAGGCATCTAAACACCGTTGTTAAACCTGACGGCCTCTGTGCAGCGGAAACACTGGACATAATTAGAAAAGTTGGACTTGAAGATAACCGGAAGAGAGAGAGAAAAATGCTTAAGAGATTTCCTGGGCCCAAATGTAAAAAAATGTAAAAAAAAAATGGGGAGAGGAGACTCAAATCTAAGAAAGAATTGTATCAAAGAACTGAAGGAGTGTTTGAATTGATGAAAAAGGGAAGGTTACAGTTCAATGGACACTTGTTGAGGACGGACAGTAACGGATTAATGAAGAAAAATCTTTGAATTCTTCAGGAAGACAAAGAGAGAGCTGTAATTGTTTCGACAAGTGAGGTTGGACTTGAAGACGGGGGGTCCGGAAGATTATATCATGAACGGAAATCAATTTAGGCAACTCGTCAAAAAGAGCCGTGGTTTCCAGCAGACTGGGGAAATGCTAGTGAGAAAAAGGAGATCCTATACGGAAGACAAAAGAAGTTGGAGAAAGGATGAAAAGATACTGGCAGAGGGCGAAGACAGAAGGCTAAAAATACTGTTAAACGAGGTAAATAAGGGCCAAAACGAAAATTAAAAATAAATTAAAATGTCAAATTATTATTATTATTATTATTATTATTATTATTATTATTATTATTATTATTATTATTATTATTAAGCTAGCAGTCGGTTATTTTTCACAATGAATAAACGGAAATCTTTCTAATAACATTCATACCAGAAGAAACAAGGCGAGTTTCCTAATGTGGGGTACTCCATAATAAGACCTCCAGACTACCCCATAATAGGGAACTTGCTTGTTGGGTTACTCAAGCTTTCAATTAAAGTGAAACTGCAGTTAGGCCAAGATCTAAAGCTTGATATTCTTCTTGTCACTCAAGAAAGAGTTTGTTGCGAATAAAAAGTAACGTTCCTATGGGTGTAGTATCAAGAAATTATCTCAGAGCGAATTTCTTTCTTCAATTCACTATAGCGGCTTCTCACGCAAGAATGCAGGAGCGTGCTGGCGGAACAAGTTTCAGCATGTGCTTTCGTAGTTCGTAAAGTCTCAACGCTACTTAAGTACCTCTCGGCTGAAATATTTATGTAGGCTACCTCATAATAGGAACGACCCCATATAAGAACACTTTCCCCTAAATGTCGAGACTAAAAAGAAATTTCTCAAGTGCTGTGTTTGGATTGTTGTCTTGTGTGGCTCAGAAACGTGGACTACCGATTCATCCGATAACTTAAGAGAAATCTGGAGGCGTTTGAAATGTGGTGCGGGAGAAGGATGGAAACTATCTCATGGACAGCAAACCTCACAAATATAGAAATGTTTAGAAAAGGCGAAACAAGATCCTTATAATCAACGAAAAGGAAGAAAGGAAACCAATTTGTGCTTAATTTCGATGATGATGATGATGATGATGATGATGATGATGATGATGATGATGATGATGATGATGATGCTTGTTGTTCAAAGGGGCCTAACATCTAGGTCATCGTCCCCAGATGGTACGTAATAAGACGAAATGAAATTACAAATTAAAAGTCCAAAATCCTCTACTGACCAGAATTCAAAACGCGAGGAAGATGGATGGATGGATGGATGGATGGATGGATGGATGGATGGATGGATGGATGGATGGATGGATGGATGGATGGATGGATGGATGGATGGATGGACGGACGGACGGACGGACGGACGGACGGACGGACGGACGGACGGACGGATATGAAGTTAAAACGATCAGGGGAACCGACCCACAGTGCCTCACATGCACAGAAGCTGCTGTAGAACAACAGTATTACTGACCAAGGGACTGTTTCTATAGCACAATATTGAATCGATGATACTTGTAGTCGAAAGGGGTCAAAATCCCAGTCAACGGCCCTTCATGATGGTACTTATCGCTAGAAAAGTAGAACCATGGTACTTGTCATGTTGCGGTACTAATCAAAAGTAGCGTAGACTCACGGTGTTCCACATATTATGGTTCTACTCACAGGTAATGAAATTCGCACATGTATTACAGACCTACGCTGTTTCGCCATTTACAGGCAACGGTGTTCATCACATACGTGTACTAACCACAGGGACTAGTACTATCTCGTGGTGCTCCTCATACAGTGGGTACTAATCATAGGCAAGCCAGAACCATGGGTTCCCTCATCCCAGGGTGTCGCTCAAATAGTGATACTAATCACAAACCTATTTGGTACCTAATATAGTGGTACTACGCGCAAGCCGCGTGGTGGTACTAATCACAAGTAGTTTCATGGTTCTAATATAATCATCCGTTGGTGGTCCCTTTTAGTCGCCTCTTACGACAGGCAGGGGATACCGTGGGTGTATTCTTCGTCTGCCTCCCCCACCCAAACGGGGTCTTAACGATTTCAATCTTAGAAGTAGTGTGACAAGTAGGGTAAACCTACCTTATTTCGTGACATACTTTATTTCGTGATACGCGACATATTGTTGATCCTGAAGTAAGGTAGGCGTTTTACACTTAGTTCCAACAGTCCTCAGTACTTAGCAGGAGTGCTTTTACACGGGGAAACTATTTTGAGCGGGAATTTCAGCTGGGTGAAGGACAGGCAGTTGATTGTATTTTGTGTGGATGGAAACACGCTACTTGTTGGTCTGTCCCTGTAGTAAAACGTTATTAAGGTTAGTTGGTCAAGTAATTATTCAGACAAGTATATGCACTTATATTCTCTAAGGAACACGCTTATAATATCAGTAGCCAGAGTTGGATTTAAGTGCGTTATTAATGATATAATTGCTTAAGAAAATGACTACGACTCTTACGTTTTGTGTCCATTTCAGACATAATGGCTCCAGCGTTAAGCAAATGTGTGAAGAAGGAAAACAGCAACAAGCTAAAAAAAAACCGGTCTTGTGACCTAAGAAGACAAACCTATTCATCAGTTGACCTTCGGGAAGCGCTTCAGAAAGTTTTGGAGGAAAAGTGGTCTATACAAAAGGCTGCTAAACATTTCACCGTTCCGTGGAGTACTCTAAAAGAAAATATGACTATTGAAAAAATGGATAGACCGTTTGCCCTTACGAGTGAACTGGAGATTAAGTTCGTTAATTTCATAGTAAAAATGCAGGAAATAGGGATCGGTCTGAACGTTTACAGAATAAGACATGTTGCGTATGCTATAGCCAAAAAACAGTATGCAAACAATGACAAAGTTCCCATTCAGTGAAGTGAAAAATTGTGCAAGCTGGAAATGCTGCAGGTGAAGTGGGTCCACTTCTAATAATTTTTAAACGAGTGAGAATGTCAGATTCATTGACGAATGGTGCCTTCCTAACGCCTCACTAGTCCTGTCACAGAGTGAATGGATTAACAGTGAACTTTTCTTAAAGTGGTTCATCTGATGCTATTGTATTTATGTGTAGTATTTGTGAATATGTCACTGACAACGATACCGATACTAAAAATGAGTGAAAAGTGCGTGAAGTGAACTGTAACAATGCTCAGAAAAGTTATCACGGAGTTAAGTAGCATGCCCACTTCGCTTATTACATGTTATAACTCCAAATGTTTTGCATTTTTGAACGTTCTTTATCATGTGTTTGTAGAATAATGTATTGGTACTCAGCATGTAAAATATAAAATTCCTAGACCGAGTATTTGTCCTGATATATTACTTACAATCCTTAATATCACGAAGTTAGGTAGGTTTACCCTATGATGGAGAAACTCCGATAGAAGACGCCATGTATAATGCCTACAGCTTGGGGAGAGATGAGCCGTGTTACATACAGGGTGGTGCACGAAATGCCATACACTGGAAATTGTTTATAGAACATGTAGTATACAACATATTGAATACAAAATGGCGTTACAACATTCACTGACATGTGCATGGTTAGTCCGTGTGCAGGACATGTTCAATATGTCCACCTTCTCGGTGTTACAACAGCTTCGAGACGAACCTGCATGTTCGCGATCACTCTACGACACAAGTCCTCACTCAACCCTCGGGAGAAAGTCACAATGGCCGCTTGCAATTGCTGTACATTTTCTGGTTTATGACGGTAGATCATCTCCTTCAAATATCTCCACAGGGAGAAGTCGCAGGGATTGAGATCGGGGCTATGCGGTGGCCAGATTGAGCCGCTCTGAAAACGCTCGGGATATCGATGAGACATCACAGGGGGCCCGAAATGTTCAATCAGGAAGTCCAGAACATTTGTCATTTTGTATGGAAACACGTCAAGGTTAGACTGCAGTAATCTCTGAATTGACCGACGTCAGATGCCCAACTGAACACATGCAGTTCTGGTGGATTTGGAGGGGCTCCGAGCCACAGCCACTCTCACAGCAGCAACATTATTCTCAGACGAGCGGACCGGCTTGAGGCTGGGCCGTTTTCTCTCCAGTATGTTGCCTTCTGTTTCAAATTGCTTAGCCAGTCTGTATACCTTCTCCCGGCAATGAGCCCACCGAGTACGGAAATGAACACGAAACCTTTCCTGGCTCCGAGCTACACTCTTGTTTCAGCATCAAACAACACTATCTTCACCTTCTGTTCACGCGTCTATCTCCCTTTGTCCGCCATGCTGTATAACTGGCAGCCGGTACGCATGCGCGAGATGTGGTGCTGCCTGTCGGATAACGCATGAAATAAGGTTTCTGTTCACGAAAGGACATGGTTGTGAGCCCAGATTTAAACATTTCATAAAACATTTCCGATGTATGACATTTAGTGCGCCAGGACAGGTCATCCACATAAAGCAAAAGGTAAATCGCAGAAAACGAATTATGGTAAATATTCGTTTGTAAATCGAGGAACTGATGATTGAAATGAATTATCTGCAGCTGTCTTAGAGACTTTTCCCCAAAATGTAAGATAATTCAAGAACAGACTCCAGAATTCTGTAAATTGAGTGTAAATTTCTATGTGATGGTGTCATATTTGAATATAACCATCAATCTACTGTAAGACATAGTGAAAATTTTGAAATACTGAAGGCAGGCCTGTGTGTGAATTTGTATATGAATCTTCTTTCTCTTGAAACGTCTCTGCTTCTGAAGGTCTTTCTCAGAGCCTCTTCCAACCTTCTCTTTTTATCGCCACATTCTATCGTTCATGCCAACGGCCTTAGCCGTGTTGAAACAGCGAATCCCGTGAGATCTCCAAAGTTAAGCAACATTGGGCGTGGTCAGGAATTGGATGGGTTGCCACGCGCTGTTGGTGGCGGGTAAGAGAATGGAGGAGCGGAAAGGAACTGGCCACCCTACCGCACATAAACCTGCCTTCGGGCAGAATAACCCTTACCTTACCTATCGTTCATCACTGTCTGCCAGTGTAGTCTTCTCCGATTTACGTCATCCTCAAACTGATACCTCCATTTTCTTCGTCGTCTTCCAATTGGTCTTCCCGACTGCGATGTACTTGTTAATGATTACTAATAATTAATTAATTGGGCATCTCTACAGGCACAATAGTTTGATAGGATTGAAGGCACATGAGAAAGGCCTAAACAGCAATACTCGAGCCAGACTAGAGAATATGTAGGACAGGCTGATATGAGGAAATATGATGAGATTAACAGACCGCAGAGAGAAGTGGAGAAGAAGAATTTCTGCCAACCAATCTTCGGATTGAGAATTAAGGAGACTCGTAACAGATACATAAGATGCAGCGAGCTCCGTTCCCTTGTTTCTGAACAATAAAATAAGAACACTTGCTAACTTGCCCTCATACACTGAAGTAAGGAGACCTTGACTTCCCTTCTCATGACACTGGTCAGACACAAGCACTATAAACTCGACAAATACGGCACAATATTTATAAACCAATGCACAAAAAAACTCTGGACATATGTTTAAGATCACTGGCAAATGCGGCGATCGTTTTTTTGTACTCAATGAACTCGCGAGGGCAATGTCAGAAGACGAACAGATAATTGGTGGCCATGAATGTAGGACTCTGAGACTTTTTTTTTCTTCTGCTTTGGAAGGAGAATACCCACTTGCATGAACTCCTCTGCTGTAAGCCAGTCCTAATACAAGCAACTATATTATATGAAACCATGAATAAATCATTAACGATCAGGAAAATGTGCTTTGTAAGAAGTATTTGGTCTAGGGATGACGGTGGTGGTGATTATTATTTTTTTCTACTCGCTTTACGTCGCATCGACACAGATAGATCTTATGGCGACGATGGGACAAGAAAGGCCTAGGAGTGGGAAGGAAGTGGCCGTTGCCTTAAGGTACAGCCCCAGCATTTTCCTGGTGTGAAAATGGGAAAACACGAAAAACAATTTTTAGGGCTGCCGACAGTGGGGTTCGAACCTACTATCTCCCGAATACTGGATACTGGCCGCACTTAAGCGACTGCAGCTATCGAGCTCGGTGATTATTGTTTAAAGAGGAAGTACAACTGGGCAACCATCCTCTATTAACACTAATCAGAGAGAAAAAATGGAAGCGGTCCGACACGTCGAAAAATAAAGGTATAGGCCAAAGGAAGACAAGGGCCACGAAGGGCGTGAAAATGAAAGACTCCCTAGTCCTCGCAAACCTAATAGTATCGGGGTCGGAAAAGAACAAAATTTCACCAAGGGAGGTTGGATAGGATAGATTAAAGTGAGGAGCCTGGCACAAATAAGTGGAAGCAATGCTAGGACTAAGCTGAGGGCCCCGTGGTCGCCAACCCACGCTCCCAAGTTAAGAGCCCATTTTAGTCACCTCTTACGACAGGCAAAGGATACCCTGGGTGTTATTCTACCACCCCCACCCAGAGGGGGAGCTGGGGATGAAAAACCGACACCAAGCAACCAGTGTTCGTCATCTATCTTTACAGTTACAGGTTAGATTGCAAATTAATTTTGTTAGTAGAAAGTGTCGGCCACCCGCTCTTCCATAATGTAGCAAGAGTAACATAAATTATAGGGGGTTCTGATGGGCCGTACCCCTCATGTTTATGCAAACCCCATAGCATAGTCGCTGTGAAAGAAGGCTATACTTGCTACTCGCTTCAGTAAGTTTGCATTCTAACCTATTAATGCATAAACATCCGGGCTCTAGTCATCATGTTATGTCAAGAATGATGGTGCAATCTGATTAGCGGAGAAAAGTTATTTTTCGAGGAAATGAGTTTTTTTTTACTTCCGGGGCGCGATTTATATTGACGAACTCGCCACATTTGTTACTCCAGATCACAAGGAACCGCCGTGCTTCAGGGAAGGGAAGGGGAGGTGATGATGATGATGATGATGATGATGATGATGATGATGTTTAAAGGGGCCTAACAGGCCGACAAAAAATCAGCATCTCTGATTTCTTGTCGGCCCCTAATGGTACAAGATGTAAGAAAAGACACGACAATTAAAATTTTAAAATATATCCACTGACTACATTTTACAATAAATGATGATGAAAAATTATTATGAGATTAAAATAAAAATCAGTGGATCTAATTCGCAATGTCCTATGTTCTAATAAATTATAGAAAATGTGGATTACAATGGAATAAGGCATTGCCTTGAAGTACACAGATATATACACTGACTGACAGAGCAAATGCAACACCAAGAAGGAGTGGTTCGAAAGGGATGAAAGTTGGGAAAAAAACAGACGGCACGGACGAATAACTGATGTTTATTTCAAATCGATATGCAGGTTACACAATGCGCACGGCATCGACTCAGTAGGATGTAGGACCACCGCGAGCGGCGATGCACGCAGAAACACGTCGAGGTACAGAGTCAATAAGAGTGCGGATGTTATCCTGAGGGATGGTTCTCCATTCTCTGTCAACCATTTGCCACAGTTGGTCGTCCGTACGAGGCTGGGGCAGAGTTTGCAAACGGCGTCCAATGAGATCCCACACGTGTTCGATTGGTGAGAGATCCGGAGAGTACGCTGGCCACGGAAGCATCTGTACACCTCGTAGAGCCTGTTGGGAGATGCGAGCAGTGTGTGGGCGGGCATTATCCTGCTGAAACAGAGCACCGGGCAGCCCCTGAAGGTACGGGAGTGCCACCGGCCGCAGCACATGCTGCACGTAGCGGTGGGCATTTAACGTGCCTTGAATACGCACTAGAGGTGACGTGGAAGCATACGCAATAGCGCCCCAAGCCATGATGCTGCGTTGTCTAGCGGTAGGGCGCTCCATAGTTACTGCCGGATTTGACCTTTCTCCACGCCGACGCCACACTCGTCTGCGGTGACTATCACTGACAGAACAGAAGCGTGACTCATCGGAGAACACGACGTTCCGCCATTCCCTCATCCAAGTCGCTCTAGCCCGGCACCATGCCAGGCGTGCACGTCTATGCTGTGGAGTCAATGGTAGTCTTCTGAGCGGACGACGGGAGTGCAGGCCTCCTTCAACCAATCGACGGGAAATTGTTCTGGTCGATATTGGAACAGCCAGGGTGTCTTGCACATGCTGAAGAATGGCGGTTGACGTGGCGTGCGGGGCTGCCACCGCTTGGCGGCGGATGCGCCGATCCTCGCGTGCTGACGTCACTCGGGCTGCGCCTGGACCCCTCGCACGTGCCACATGTCCCTGCGCCAACCATCTTCGCCACAGGCGCTGCACCGTGGACACGATTTGACGAAGCGACCAACCTGCCCTTCTCAGCCCGATCACCAAACCCCTCGTAAAGTCGTCTGTCTGCTGGAAATGCCTCCGTTGACGGCGGCCTGGCATTCTTAGCTATACACGTGTCCTGTGGCACACGACAACACGTTCTACAATGACTGTCGGCTGAGAAATCACGGTGCGAAGTGGGCCATTCGCCAACGCCGTATCCCATTTATCGTTCGCTACGTGCGCAGCACAGCGGCGCATTTCACATCATGAGCATACCTCAGTGATGTCAGTCTACCCTGCAATTGGCATAAAGTTCTGACCACTCCTTCTTGGTGTTGCATTTGCTCTGTCAGTCAGTGTATCATTCAAGTTAAAAGTTAAAATAGCACATTAAAATACGCAAACACGAACTAAAATAAAGTCATTGGTATAAAAGTGGAGTTAAGAAAATTACACTAATACAAAATACATTATTACACACTATAAAAAAAGGACACTATCCCTCATAGAACGGATGACGAGGTCTGCTGAGAGGATGAGGGAAATGGCACTCGGGAGTTTTACACTACGGCGAAGGTCAGTCAGGTCCGCGCACTCGGTAAGGAGTGAAGGGGAGGGAGGGGAAGTGGTGTGTATGATGGAGACAGAGAGAATGTCAGTCAGGGAATGCACCAGATCGTTTCTTCTCTCGTCTGTCGGCCGCAGTAACGTTCTTTATTTAACACGCTTGAAGATGCAACACTGCCGCCCTTCACTCACAACATTGTAAATGGAATGAAATACTGAACGAAGGAAACAGTACGCCCAGTGGTTTAATTAAGAGCAGATGTTCAATACGCCCCCTCCTATATAGATGCACAGTTCACAGAGGTGTAGTAGTAGTAGTGTAGTAGTGACCTTTGGACTGTTCAGGATGTCTGGTGTGTCGCTCATTATATCTAAATCCCACTTACCACTTCCCTTTCCTTCCCTTCTTTTTTTTTGCTAGTTGCTTTACGTCGCACCGACACAGATAGGTCTTATAGCGACGATGGGACAAGGAAGGGCTAGGAGTGAGAAGGAAGCGGCCGTGGCCTTAATTAAGGTACAGCCCCAGCATTTGCCTGGTGTGAAAATGGGAAACCACGGAAAACCATTTTTTGGGCTGCCGACAGTGGGGTTCGAACCTACTATCTCCCTTCCCTTATTTCCTCTGATACACAGCAACAGGCGTCCTTCGTAAGATTAGCATCTCTGAGTTTTTGTCGGTGTAGTTCTGATTCAAGTTGTATACAAATAGGGACTTACTACAGGTATTTCCTCAACAATTCTTCCACACATCGCCGAGGGTTTAGGCAGCCTAACTCAAGAAAGAGCTCAGATGCCCGTTTTTTACTTTGACTCCCTTCACCAAAATCAACACAACGCGGATCTGTTTTGTCACAGATCAATGTTTCCGATACCTAAACCTTCTTTCACAAATGCTCGATCATCATTAGTCTCTCTGTTCACTGCTGAACGTGGTAATCTCATTAACGTTATCATTTCTGAGCTGCAACCTTCAGAAGACTTCTCCATGCAGAGCGATCTTCAGCTTTTAAAAAATCTGAAGCCCAATGATATTTTTCGCTTGATATAAACATCTAAGGTCGTAATATTGAAAGATACGTTCTGACAGTTCTTACATGGAGGTCCGTTTACTGCCTGCCATGTTGCCATGGAAACGAGGACGGATCCATGGAGATAAGCCTGCTGGCCGGCTCGTGTTGTTTGGAGTTGCCAAACCACTTACTTCTGAGTTACCTACAACAGAACACAACAAGTGAGCCGGAAGCGAAGGGAAGGAGAAAGGAATGTGACAACACAGTGCAATGCTCCTCCCTCCAACACTATATGTCAGAATGGTTCTATTAATATGAAGGTGTCCGGCTCCATGGCTAAATGATTAGCGTGCTGGCCTTTGATCACAGGGGCCACGGGTTCGATTCCCGGCAGGGTCGGAAATTGTAACCATAATTGGTTAATTTCGCTGACACGGGGGCTGGGTGTATATGTCGTCTTAATCGTCATTTCATCCTCGTCATGACGCGCAGATCGTCTAAGGGAATAAAATCAAAAGACCTGCATCTGGCGGCCCGAATTTGTACTCGTACTCAGTACGAAGGTATACAGTGAATCCTGCCCGAAAGACACTCCTCTTAAAGACCGCTTATTAAAGGATCCTAGTTAAAATCCCTAAAGAGCAATGTATTTTGCACTTCCCTCCACCACCGACGAGGCATTAACTTCTTCCGAAAGGCCGCTTCTCGCTGATATTTGGTGGAGTATAGCACCCATGGGAAAGACTAGTAATTCCTTACCAAGTTTCTGAAGAGATGTTTGTGTCATCAGTCCATAGACTAGTTTGATGTAGTTTTCCATGCAACCCTATCCTCTGCTAAAATTGTCATTTTTACGTAACTGCTGCATCCTATACTGTAACTGCTTGTCATATTCATACCTTGGTCTACCAGTATCGAGCTTACAACCCACACTTCCCTCAAAAAACCAGCTGTACAAGTCCAAGTTCTGGATGCCTTAGGATGTTTATCATTCCATCTCTTCTCGTCATATTAAGCCAAATTGATCTTCAGTACCTCTTCGTTCGTGATTAGATTTTTCTATCTCACCTTCAGTATTCTTCTGTAACACCACATTTCAAAAGCTTCTATTACCTTTCTTTCCTTCATGCTTCACTTCCTATGTGAAATGTTCGAAATGAGCAAATTTCTTTTCTTAAGAAAGCTCTTCCTTGCTCGTGCTAGTCTGCATTTTATGTCCTTATTTCTGCCACCGTTAGTCATTTTGCTACCCAAGTAACAATATTCATCTACTTCCTTTAAGACTTCATTTCCTAATCTAATATTTCCTGAATCATCTGACTTCGCTCGATTGCACTCCATTACTTTTGTTTTGGACTTATTTTCATCTTGAATTCCTTCTCCAAGATTCCGTCCATACCATTCAGCAACTTCTCCAGATCTTCTGCAGCCTTGGATAAAACATCAGCAAATCTCAGGGTTTTGATTTCCTCTCCCCCGATTATGATTCCTTTTCCGAATTCTTCTTTGATTTCCTTTACCGCCTGTTCTATGTAAACATTGAAAAGGAGGGGGAACAAAATACAGCCTTGCTTCACTCCTTTCTGAATTGCCGCTTCTTTTTTTATAACCCTCAATTCTTATCACTGCAGACTGGTTTTTGTACATATTGTAGATAATTCTTCGTTCTCAGTATCTGATGAAATGAAATGGCGTATGGCTTTTAGTGCCGGGAGTGTCCGAGGACAAGTTCGGCTCGCCAGATGCAGGTCTTTTGATCTGACTCCCGTAGGCGATCTGCGCGTCGTGATGAGGATGAAATGATGATGAAGACGACACATACACCCAGTCCCCGTGCCAGCGAAATTAAACAATTATGGTTAAAATTCCCGACCCTGCCGGGAATCGAACCTGGGACCCCTGTGACCAAAGGCCAGCGCGCTAACCATTTAGCCATGGAGCCGGACTCAGTATTTGATTCCGATCACCTTCACCATCTCAAATAGCTTGGTCCAATCAACATTATCGAACGACTTTTCAAGATCTACGGACGCCATGTATGTTAGCTTGTCCTTAATTCAATTCTCTAAAATCAGACGTGAAGAAGTGAGACGCTTTCCATCACATTTTTGTTGCGTGAGTAATCGACCGAACAGGGCATAAATTCACTAATTTCCACTCTCTATTAAGAAGGTTCTTTGTTTCTTAAAAGTTCAACTAAACTTTCTTGTACAGTTTTAAAAGTAGGGGAAGGAAAGAGTGTTTGAGTCATACAGTTCATTTCTTGTCACGTGCTGTGAAAGTAGAGATGTCTACGATGCGAGAAGCGTATTATCTTTTGTAGATCGCATTAAAACGATCCTCCGTAATAAAATTAGATTATCGGAAAGGAAATAGCTAAAAAAATTAAATGTAACAGAATTCACATTAATTCCATCTTTAAATAATAATAATAATAATAATAATAATAATAATAATAATAATAATAATAATAATAATAGAGATTAAACCGCACAAGTACAGAAACCTACAGGTGACTAATTTTGTAACAATTCTAGTCAAAAATTGAACCATCAATCGCTAAATCCCTCAATGAATGCAGGAAATGCACCGTGTAATAGTACGTAAGCTGTATGTCTATAACGCAGCCTCCAGTGTGACTGTACGAACTGACGTTCTAGACAAAGAAACACAACATAGTGGGCCTTGCTCTAGAATACCGGAGTACCTATGTTTACAGTGCAACAGCCTGTTTATATAGTTCCGCTGTCGTCTCTCTGGCGGTCCATGAGAAACTTGTCTGTCTCCAAACAGGAAGAATAAGAAAAAGAATCTTGGCAAAGCCGTAAGCTGTCAGCTATTACTCACGGCCCTCACAACTGTCTCAACGTTAGTTCATAGACCTTCCACCACCTGCTCACACGGCGCTCTCTTCTTCTTTTTACAAATATAGTTGAAGAGGAAACTTATTCATTCGCAGTACACAAAAACACAAGGCAACTGATGCTGAAAGGAAAGGCTTCAATTTAGATTAGGCAACATTTTTATAAATAAAGAAGTAAATAAATAAATAAAATAAATATTAATTATAGACTTACGGAACCTCCGTGGCTCAGGCGGCAGCGCGCCGGCCTCTAACCGCTGGGTTCCGTGGTTCAAATCCAGGTCACTCCATGTGAAAAAGCGGAGGCAAGACAGGTTTTTCTCCGGGTACTCTGGTTGTTATAATTCATTCCAACAACATTCTCCAATATCAGTTCATCTGGCATTCATTAATCTCTGCCCCAGAGGAGTGCGACAGGCTTCGGCAGCCGGCACAATTCCTATCCTCGCCGCTGGATGGGGGCTTCATTCATTCGATTTCTGATCCGGTGAAATGACTGGAAACAGGCTGTGGATTTTCATTTATAGATTTACGCCTTTCAGCACTCTTTCTGCAAGCCTCTGCGAGTTAACTACCCGCCTCCACAGCTAGGTCTGCGACATCATTTAGTTCCACACTATATTTACTTCGTCGCCTTAGTCTCCCTCTACTTCTCTTACCCTCCACGGCTGGCTCCATTCTGCTACGTAACCTATCGTCACATGATCCCACCGCCGAAACTGGTTCATGCGTATGACTTCATCAATAAAGTGTATTCTTAACTTAGGCTTCATCTTCTCATTGGCAGATTGTAGCAACGATAATTCTCACTACATTCATGTCTTACTTCCAAGTTACGAAGAAGATATCCAGAGTCCACCCAGCTTTCACTGCCTTACATAAAAGCCTGCCTGAAAACAGATCTATGTAAATATAGTCCCGTCCAATAACATTTTTGTTACAGAAAACAGTAGACCCTAACCCTTTCTCACAACCTAATAATAATAATAATAATAATAAGACAATCTTAACTCGAGACATTTGTACAGCCCGAAATCAAATTGAACTTCTGAAAGCAAAAGCAGAAAAAGTCGGCCTTTAAAAAAAGCAAAACACATGACCTGCAAAAAAATCCTGGAGACAAAGTATAGCAAAATGAAATGAATATCACAATATCTTAGTGAAACATTTCGAGAAAATGGACTCGAAACAAAAACGAACAAAATTAAATGTCAAAAGATGCAGACCGACTAACCCAAAATATCTCTAACAAAGAATTATCTCCTAGCACACACAATTCAGACATTACAATATAATCATTAAACCAAATGTCTTTATGGATAAGAAATGCTAATTTTAGACAGGAAAGCAGACAGTGAAAACATTTAGAAAAAGGAATGCGCAATGAGAAAAGAAATTCCAGGCCCAAAACTCGCAGGCGGTGAACACCAACTCTGGTGACCACAGGAAATCAAGCAATACACAAATATTCATGTCATTAGAAAACACAGATTAAGATTTTGTGGACATATTAAATGAATGGATCCAGACAAACTTACAAAACAAATAATCGAATTCTACGACAGCAAAAGTAAAGCCAAGGCAGACACAATGTAATGGATGGGTAAAATCAAAACCGATCTGAAACAGGCAGGAACTACGCCAGCAGATATCCAAAGCTGAGTAATCTTCAGATCCATAATTCACAAATGGCAAGTTGACCAAGAAGAAAGACCAAAGAAGACTGGAACAACCTGGTCTGGAAGCCCACAGTAAAAGAATGAAAAATAATACGGACACAACGGAAGGCAACAACACTCCTTTAAGCGATGCGTAGTTTGCTGCTAATAATAATAATAATAATAATAATAATAATAATAATAATAATAATAATAATATTTCAGTAGTATAGATCCCTTTTGCGGCGCTCACAAGTAACCGATCGTGACAAATGGGCATTCAAAAGAAAGAATAGACATTAGCTGTGAGGAAATGCACTCTCATTTCATAAATATCGACAATTTCTTTTAAAAATGAGTTTTAAAAAATTGCACGAAGTGTGCGATTTGCAAATACTGTTGCTGTAGGAAAATGCGCTCCATCATTGCCGTCTACTTCACATTTTGGCCGCTTGGACGCCTGTTTTATGTCATTATAATATGCTGTAATTGTCAGTTATGGAAAGAATGATAGTAAAAACAAAAATTACTTCCGGAACATTCGTCACTATAATAATGCCCTTGCATTTGCTTCCGTTCAAGTGGATACCATAAATGTTAAAAAATCAATTCACATTAATTGCTAAGTAGGACTGTCTAATATTGTACTTATTTGTGTATTACTTAGTTCACCAGTAGTTCACCACATTCTTTCTGAACATGCGAGATTTCTCCCACGGGTCCCCCAATAATAATAAATAATAATAATAATAATAATAATAATAATAATAATAATAATAATATGATGATGATGAAGAAGAATAAGAATAAGAATAAGAATAATTAATTTATTATTATTTTTATTATTATTATTAGCTTCATCATAATAAAAAGAAGAAAGTACTGAAACAAGTAAACAGTAAAATATAGATACTGACGCACCTTACGATGTCTTTCCAAACTCCGATACCTGCGATTATAATCAATAAAAAATATATATTTTAGAGCTCAGAGCCAGGTTCAGTACCTCCAACGGTTGAGGCTCTGTCTTTCTGACCCCAACTTGGCAGATTCCATCCTGGCTCAGTTCGGTGGTATTTGAAGGTGCTCAAATTCGTCAGCCTCGTGTCGGTAGATTTACTGGCACCGAGCTCGATAGCTGCAGTCGCTTAAGTGCGGCCAGTATCCAGTATTCGGGAGATAGTAGGTTCGAACCCCACTGTCGGCAGCCCTGAAGATGGTTTTCCGTGGTTTCCCATTTTCACACCAGGCAAATGCTGGAGCTGTACCTTAATTAAGGCCACGGCTGCTTCCTTCCCACTCCTAGCCCTTTTCTGTCGCATCGTCGCAATAAGACCTATCTGTGTCGGTGCGACGTAAAGCAACTTGCAAAAAAAAAAGATTTACTGGCAAGTCAAAATACTTCTGTGGGACTAAATTCCGGCATTTAGGCGTCTCCAAAAACCGCAATAGTAGTTAGAGGGACATAAAACTCATTGGCATTATTATTCATTAGTACAGAGGGAACAGATAAAATATGCGCTTCAATGCACGCATGTTGTTTAACACCTTTCGTGGAATATATGTCTGGTTCTGTTGCTGACTTCATCGGGTAAAAGCTTGAAGAGAATTTAGAGTTGAACGAGATGCGTTAAGCTGACCTCGTGACTTGTAGTTCGTGCACAAAACGCATGTATCTGGCATGTTTTCTGGAAAACGTTATGCTGATCATGTCTCTGCATTATTCACAAACCTCAGAGGGCTTTGTTCGTGACAGCACAATGCTCACAGCCTTCTAAACAGACGACGGAAGACATTTTCCTTTTAGAAGTCTTCAACCTCACTGAAATAATTCGTCTACCTACATAGATTTTTTTTTATACTTAGCCCGCCTTGTGGCCATAATCATTACCGCGTGAAGCCTGTAATGGTCTAACACCGTGGCTCGGTTCGAGTCTCTTAAATCGAAAAAGAATCCACGTTCCCTTTGCGAAAATCAAATAATAATGTTATTTGCTTTACGTCCCACTAACTACTTTTTTAGGTTTTCGTAGACGCCGAGGTGCCGGAATTTAGTCCCGCAGGAGTTCTTTTACGTGCCAGTAAATCTACCGACACGGGGCTGTCGTATTTGAGCACCTTCAAATACCACCGGACTGACCCAGGATCGAACCTGCCAAGTTTGGGTCAGAAGGCCAGCGCCTTAACCGTCTGAGCCACTCAACCCGGTACGAAAATCAAATGATCATAAACATGTCTCCCGGTCATGGCCTTCTATCAACGGCTGCTAATTGCAGATGGCGACCAGCCAAAATACACAGCCTGCACGGTTGCTAGGTAACACTTCCATCACACATGTTATTACAGGACAGTACTTCATTAAACAAATTTTAGGCAGTCCCCCAGCCGTAAGACATTTATGTCAAAATCATCCTAAATCATCCTGTTATTTAAATGCGATTTTTAGTTACTATCCTTCAGAATGTTTGTAACAGGCGTGTAGCTAATATAAGTGGCGTTTGCTGTTTCCCTGAGGGAGTTATTCTTATTTTCCATAACTTTAGGAATTTCATTCTCTGCGGTACGAGTTTATTTACACTTCCGCTTTCATCAGAAGTCTGCTTTGAAGGGATAAGACGTTCAGGAAACTAACTGAAAACATAACCTACTAGGTTCACATAGCCTACTTCACACCGCAATACCACTTCCCTAACATACCTTTCCTTCCACGCTGAAAACCTTTAAATTTCCGTATTAACCAAAAGCATTAGTCGTGGAAAACTAACCATCTGTATTTCGCCTCATGCATTTCATTTGTTTTTTAACTCTAGTGTGATTCATTGCTGATTTAATGAATTAATAGAAGGGTAATTGTTGTAGTTTTTCCTGTTTTTTTTTACATTTTTTCTCTATGTCACATCGACACAGATAGGTCTTACGGTGACTATGGGATAGAAAAGGTATAGGAGTGGGAAAGACCGGGATCTTAAGGTACAGCCCCAACATTTGCCTGGTGTTAAAATGGGAAACCACGGAAAACCATCTTCAGGGCTGCCGACAGTGGGGTTCGAACCAACTACCTCCCGAATGCAAGCTGTCAGCTACGTGACTCGAACCGCGCAGCTACTCGCTCTATTTCCTCTAGTAATAATTACAAATGCTATTCGTTGTTTCATTCTGATTCATTTTTAAATTCCTAAAATATTGGGTTCGTATGTTTTTCTTTTAAATGAATGGAGAGAGGGGTGTTTGACAAAAGTGAATACTCATGTTAAAGTCTTATGACTTTAATTTTAGTTTCCACACAATATAATGGAGCATGCCGGGCTGAGTGGCTCAGACGGCCGAGGCGCTGGTCTTCCGACTCCAACTTGGTAGATTCCATCCTGGCTCAGTCCGGTGGTATTAGAAGGTGCTCAAATACGCCAGCCTCGAGTCGGTAGATTTTCTGGCACGTAAAAGAACTCCTGCGGGACTAAATTCTGGGCACCTTGGAGTCTTCCAAAACCGTAAAAATAGTTGGACGTAAAGCTAATAACTATTTTCCGAATTTGGCCAACTATGAACAGAATGGGAATTGAGAGAAATTGAGGCCATCTCGGTACATGAACTGATGCGTATGAAGGAAAATTTTCTTGGGTGAAGCCAGAAATGTGTAGATGCAGGTGCAAGACATTTTTAACATATTCTGTGACAAGGCGAGAAATTATTTTACTTTAATTATGCGTTATTATGTGTGCTTGTTATTTACATGAGATTCATACGGGCGCTCTCCCGGCCCCAAGCTCAGCGAGTTGCCGTGTGCTCGTGTGCATCTACCCGTCGCGCTGCGCCGGCCGACCGGCCCCACTTTGAGTGAAAGACCCTGTAAGCACCGAGATTTCATGGCAGACTGTTTCCTCCTTTAAAATCTTACACATGGCAAACCTACTAGAGCTTTATTCATATATTCCCCTGCACCTTTAGCTCCCCATTCCCGTCTGTTTCCATTTGTCTGGTTGACATCGCATTCGAGCGGAAAAAGAAACCAATTTTCACGTTACGAAAATCAGATGATCATAAATACGTCTCTCGATCATGGCCATCTATCAACGGCTGCTAATTTCAGACGACAATCAGCTACAAGACGGTTGCTAGGTAACACACCTTATATCAGTGCCTGCACGGTTGCCATGGTTACACTTCTGTCACACACATTGTGTCGCGTTACAGATTTTCGGATGACCCCGAGACAAGACAAAAAATTGCCATGACTTACGCCACAACCCTCGTATTTATATATATGGGCTCAAAAAAAATCGTTTAGATCATGGCTATGTAAGAGCTACTTGTAGAAATGTCTACTCGAAATATAATGGCTGTAATAAAAAGGCACTCCTGGAACTATGAGTCAGGGAGAAAGTAACGGTAGCCTGGTATTACGAGCAATAAAGTATTTAACTGTTATTAGATGTAATGCTTGGGTAAACAAGACTGCTCCTAAGTGCACCTGCATTGGAGGAAGATATAGACAACACACTATAACTGCTGACAGTTGCGACTGCTACCAAGTTCTTTGGAGGGATCATGTTTGAATATATCCAGTTCTATGACTAAGAAGTCAACCTCCGAACGTTGTGGTGATTATTGTTTTAAGAGGAAGTACAACTGGGCAACCATGCTCTACTAGCCTGTTTTCAGTCAGTTGACAGGGTCAGGAATGGAATGAATGAATGAATGATGCCTCCATCCAGCGGTGAAGATAAGAATTGTGCCGGCTGCCGAAGCCTGTTGCACTCCTTTGGGGCAATGATTAATGACTGAGAGATGAAATGAAATATTGGAGAGTGTTGCTGGAATGAAAGATGACAGAAAAAATCGGAATATCCGGAGAAAAAAACCTGTTCCACGTCCGCTTTGTACAGTACAAATCTCACATGGAGTGACCGGGATTTGAACCACGGAACCCAAGCAGTGAGAGGCCAGCGTGCTGCCGCCTGAGCTTACTATTAACACTAATGAGAGAGAAATATATATTTTACAAGTTGGTTTACGTCACACTGACACCTGACGATGGGGCAGGAAAGGGCTACGAGTCGGTAGGAAGCGGCCGTGGCCTTAACGTACAGCCCCAGCTTTTCCCTGGTGTGAAAATGGGAAACCACGGAAAACCATCTTCAGGAGGGGTCGAACCCACTATCTCCCGGATACTGAATGCTGGCCGCATTGAAGCGATTCAGGGAGAAAAATTGGAGGGGATCGACACTTTGAAAAATAAAGGTATCGGCCAAAGAAAGACGAGGTCATGAAGGGCGTGATAATGAAGGACTCCCCAGGCCTCGGGAACGTAATATCGTCGGAGTCCGAAAAGAACAAGAGTTGAAAAGGGAAGCGGAATAGGATAGATGAAAGTGAGGAGCCTGACAAGTGAGTGAAAGCAATGCCAGGGCTCAGCTAAGGGTCCCATGGTCGTCAATCAACGCTCCGAAGTAAAGAGCTTCTGAGGCCCCTTTTATTCTCCTCTTACTGCAGGCAGAGGATATCGTGTGTGTACTCTTCGTCTGCGTTCCCCATCCACAGGAGGTAAGTAGGTGATCGTTGCAAATAAATAAATAAATAAATAAATAAATAAATAAATAAATAAATAAATAAATAAATAAATAGTTTAATTGTACTCTGGAATACTTGATGAGGGAATGATATGACGAGAATAACAGATACAAAAATTGGATACACTAAAGATGAAATTAGCCTAAATTGCTTAGGATTTGCAGATGATCTGGCACTAGTAGCTAATAACCTTAATGAAGCTCGCAAGAAATCATAAGTTTCCAAACAATTGCTGGAAGAATAGGATTAACAATTTCATTAGAAAAAAACTGAAATAATGGCAATAGATCCCCTTTTAATAAGCAGTGCCCTGATATGTGGGAAAGGAATAGAAATCGTATAACACAGTAAGTACCTTGGAGAAGCTATAACATACAATTTAAAAGAAAACCGAGCTCGATGGCTGCAGTCGCTTAAGTGCGGCCAGTATCCAGTATTCGGGAGATAGTAGGTTCGAACCCCACTGTCGGCAGCCCTGAAAATGGTTTTCCGTGGTTTCCCATTTTCACATCAGGCAAATGCTGGGGCTGTACCTTAATTAAGGCCACGGCCGCTTCCTTTCCACTCCTAGCCCTTTCCTGTCCCATCGTCGCCATAAGACCTATCTGTGTCGGTGCGACGTAAAGCAACTAGCAAAAAAAAATTAAATGAAAAAAATTATTGGACAGAGAGAACGAATATATTATCCAAAGCCCAAAAAGTAACCAGAAATATATACAACAAGAAATGTTTGTCACTAAATACAAAATTGAAACATTATAAGACTGTAGTCCAACCTGAAATATCTTATGGAAGTGAAACGTCATTTAAACTAAAGCAAAATAATAACAACAACCTGTCTCGATAAAAGAAACAAAAGCAGACATGAAAATAATTAGGCATAACTGTGGAGGATTTAAAGAATATATTAAATAAAGTAAATAAATATTGAAGAATAGTAAAATTAGATTCCTACCAAAATGTGATAAAAGAGAAACTACAACGGTATTTTCAGAAGAAAGACAACGCAGATCAGATAGAATGAATAAATACTGGAAGAACAGAAAATTTTAAAAATAGAAAGAAGAATTGTAAGAACATGCATTAATAAGAAGTACCAAAAAGGTTTTACGTCGCACCGACACACACAGGTCTTATGGCGACGATGGGATAGGAAAGGCCTAGAATTTGGAAGGAAGCGGCCGTGGCCTTAATTAAGGTACAGCCCCAGCATTTTCCTGGTGTGAAAATGGGAAGCCACGGAAAAAAACATCTTCAGGGCTGCCGACGGTGGGATTCGAACCCACTATATCCCGGATGCAAACTCACAGCCGCGCGAGGCGTATTATCCCAAATTCAGCAGTAAAAGCAAAGCCAAGTCACCTCCGTACAGGCCATGAAGGCCCTTGGAGGAGTGGAAGGTAAAGGCTTCCACCATTGTTAACCTCGGCACATGATGGGGTGGAGTGGTTAGCTCTACGCCCGGCTGCCTTTACCCCCAGGAATTAACCTGGTACTCATTTTTGGTGTAGGCTGAGTGAACCTCAGGGCCATATGCACTTCCGGAAGTGGAAATCTCGTTTCTTAAATTTTACGACTTCCTGACGGGGATTCGAACCCACGTCCTTCCGGGCGAACCGAGCACGCCTTTACCGCCTCGGCCAGGCAGCCCTCAAATTCAGCAGTACATCAGGAAATAGAATCTATAAGAGATGTCATAAGAAACAGGAGAACATCATTCTTTGGTCATCTGTTGAGAACACCTCAAGACAGGTTAATGCGCAGAATTTTGGAAAAACTTTGGAAACAAAAACAACAACCTGTCTCGATAAAAGAAACAAAAGCAGACATGAAAATAATTAGGCATAACTGTGGAGGAATAAAAGAATATATTAAACAAAGTAAATAAATATTGAAGAATAGTAAAATTAGATTCCTACCAAAATGTGATAAAAGAGAAACTACAACGGCATTTTCAGAAGAAAGACAACGCACATCAGATAGAATGAATAAATACTGGAAGAACAGAAAGAAGAACAGCGTAGAAGATCGGACAGAAATTGACTACAGTCGTCCAACGCGGCCGTAAAAGCACAATAATAATTTAAAAAATAATCAAATAACTAGATAAACAATAAAAGTAAGTTACAACTCTATGTATTTACACATCGCGTTATAGATATGACGAGCTGCCATTGGGACTGTCACAAATCAGCCAAGCGACCCCGAAAACTACGGATTCGACAATAATATCGGCCGTTATCGGTCAGTTTTGCATGGCACCCCTTACTCTACAGGGCCCCACAGCAATTTTTCCACATAGTAAATCGTAAATGTACCAAGTTTGGCAGAGAGCTTCGCTGGAACATGCATACATACATACATCCAAAATCTGTCATTTTGGACATTCTCTTTTCACCGCCTTTTCATCCCCATAACAATGGAGGCCCCAACTTTGACTTTAATGACTTCCTGAGAGTCATTCTTCATCTCAGGGACCCCAAAAATTGCGGATTCGACACCATTTTCGATAATTTTTATCTCATCGCCTCCCCATGACTATCGGTGTCTTACTCCCACGTCATATGTGTACCAAATTTGGTTGAAACTTCTCCAGTGGTTTAGGAGGAAATGTGGAACATACACACACTACACACGCACATACATTTTTATATGTACAGAAAAGCATGTTGTCATCTAAGTAACAACTTGCATCATTCCAAAGCAAATCTCTGCGTAGTCTTACTGTAGTATATTACCTTCAGAGGCAATGTGCCTTTTTTGTTTACGCCAAGATTTATACTCATATTACATAGCCATTTTCTTTTCTCGTGAAATAAAACTTATTGCATACCATTTATTATGTCTGTTCCCTTGAAACTTAATCATGAAGACGCCGAGACGAACAGCAATAACAATAAATAACAAATGTTCTCCCTCTCTTTCCAGCACTCTAATTTACCGTCTGCCCTACTCTTACATCACTTATTACGGCAAATGGCGATGCATCAGGCAAGAACAGTGCAAAGAAGGAAACCTGCAATAATCGAAGTTCAAGAATTACAAACAAGCGAATTATAGTACTCTTACAAAGTTAACACCAGGGAATAATATCTAATGAGAGAGAATAGACGGTAAGATGTTTGTATACATTTTTAACATAAATGTGTCTTATGGCTGGGGTTCTTCAGAAAATGAGTGTAACGCGATAAAATGTGTGACAGAAGTGTAACCCTAGCAACCGTGCAGGCTGTGATGTAAGGTACGGTTACCTAGCAACCGCGTACGATGTGTTTTATGGCTGCTGCTGGTCATTTGAAATTAGCAGCCGTTGATAATGGACATGACCGAGAGACGCATTTATGATCATTTAATTCTCGCAAAGGGAAAAGATATTTTTATATATTAATACTGCATGTGAAAATGAAAACCTATAACCTGTTTTCCAGTCATTGACCGGGTCAGGGATGTAACGAATGAATTATATATAGGCTATTTTTACGATGGGGTCGCCACTCCCAAAGTGATGTATATTAATGACTGATAGATGCTACGAAATGAGAATGGAGAGTGTTGCTGGAATGAAAGATGACGGGGAAAACCGGAATACCCAGAGAAAAGCCTGTCCCGCCTCCGCTTTGTCCAGCACAAATCTCACATGGAACGATCGGGATTTGAACCACGGTATCCAGCGGTGAATACTGCATGTATGAAGTTATAATAAAAAAAGCCTTTGCGCTATGAGTTGGTACATGTCGCACCCACATTTGTTAATAATAATAATAATAATAATAATAATAATAATAATAATAATAATAATAATAACAATAATAATATGTATTACAAATAATGCCGGTCCCGTGGTGTAGAGGTAGCGTGCCTGCCTCTCGCCCGGAGGCCCCGGGTTTGATTCCCGGCCAGGTCAGGGATTTTTCTCACGACCTGAGGGCTGGTTAGAATTGAGGAGCTATCTGACGGTGAGATGGCGGCCCTGGTCTCGAAAACCCAGAATAACGGTCGAGAGGATGCGTCGTCCTGTCCACACGACCCCTCGTAATCTGCAGGCCTTCGGGCTGAGCAGCGGTCGATGGGCAGGCCAAGGCCCTTTCAAGGACGTTAAGTGCCATGGGGACGCGCAGCTGTGAGCTCGCACCCAACAGATCGTGGGTTCGAATCCCACCGTCGGGAGCCCTGAAGATGGTTTTCCGTGGTTTTCCATTCCCACACCAGGAAAATGCTGGGGCTGTACCTTAATTAAGGCCACGTCCAGTACCTTCCCACTCCTAGACCTTTTCTGTCCCATCGTCGCCATAAGACCTGTTTGTGTCGTGCGATGTAAAGCAAAATCTTAACAATTAAAGAAAAAAAAGTTCTGTTCCTGTGCTTTTCCCATGATGAATGTACCCTGTAGAGTGGTAGAAAATAAGTTATAATATGGAAATAAAGAGCGTTTACAGAGCGAGTAACAAGTGTACTATCTTATACTACTACTACTACTACTACTACTACTACTACTGTCTTTGAGGCCGCCGATGTGCTAGAATTTTGTCCCGCTACAGTTCTTTAACGTGCCCGTAAATCTACCGGCACAAGGCTCGGGAATTTGAGCAACTTCAAATACCACTGTACTGAGCCAGGATGGAACCTGCCGAGCTGTACTCAGAAGACTGGCGCCCTGCCATCTGAGCTACTTGGTCCGGCGTTCAAATCATGTTTAGACATGTCTTCTAATGCCGATGACCTTGGTGTTAACCTCACCCAGTGCATCCTCTCATTAATACTCCATTTCATTCGCCGACCCGCTGAAGAGCTCAGATTACCAACAGTAAAAGAAAGTGCTCGCTTCCTCTGTAGCTTTGTGTGGTCTCAAATGATAGCAAAAATACACGCATTGGAGGTCCCTTCCTCGGAGATTGCACAATGCTGTATCAGGAAAAGAAATCATTAACACAGAAACATGTAGCAACAGAGCAAAGTCCATCTCTTCGCTTCGATATTATTTTGCCATTTAAAACGACCTCGTTATTTATATATGTATTTGTTTATTTATTTGTAAGAAGCAATGTAGGCCTACCCAGATAACAGAATCGAAAGGAAAAATACAGCAAAAATGTAAAAATGGTGGCAAATTTACCCCTCCGGAAATCAAAGATCATAAATATACACTACCCTTCAATAAATGAAACTCTAACTGATAATTTATTTGCATCTAAAGAATCGTGTTCGAGACACATGTGTATGGGATTTGATGTCTACAAGTATAGGATTCAGTCCAACAAAATGAGATAACTCCGGGCCAATGAAACACCATGAATGAAGTAAGCGATTCACTAGATTATGATGAGTTGAGGCCTCTTTGATAAATGAGCCTTCTTTATGTCTCTCAGTCATGGCCATCCATCAGTACTTCACATCACAGCCTACAAGATCACATCGACCATCTCTACTCCAACGCTCCTCTTTGATAATATGTCTTCGAGTCATGGCCATCCATCAATACTTCACATCACAGCCAGCCCGGTTGTCAGGTAACATCGCTATATACATCTTACTGAAAGACATGTAAAGATATCTGGTGACAAATTTTGTGTTTACCCGATAAAATTCATTAAAAATCATCCATACATGCCCAAGAGAGATTTGGTCTACTCTGCCATCTAGTGGGCCTAGAGTAAAACGGAACGTCGAAATTGACGAGCAGACAGCCAGATGGCGTCACATTAAATTGTCACTACACGGTAGCTGAGGTCCTACGATTATTATTATCATCATTTATTCATCAATTCATTCATTTATTTGGTGTTGGTTTTCCCCCCGAACTCAGCGTGGGATCCTACCTATACAACCTGAAGGGCAGTGTCCGGGAGCGTGAGACTTTGAGTCAGGTGGATACAACTGGAGAGGAGGACCAGTACCTCACGCAGGTGGCCTCACCTATTCTGAACAGAAGCCTTGTGGGTGAGGATGGGAAGACTGAAAGGGATAGACAAGGAAGAGGGAAGGAAGCGGTCATGGCCTTAAGTTAGGAACCATCCCGGCATTTGCCTAGAGAAGTAGGAAGCCATCGAAAACCACTTTGAGGTTGGTTGAGGAGGGAATCGACCCGCACCCCCCTTCTCTACAGAGTTAAGCTCCCGAGGCTGAGTGGACCCCATTCCAGTCCTCGTACCACTTTTCATATTTCGTGGCAGAGCCTGGAATGGAACCCGGATCTCCGCGGGTGGCAGCTAATCACGCTAACCACTACACCACAGAAACGGACATCATCATCATCATCATCATCATCATCATCATCATCATCATCATCATGATTGTTATTACTATTATTATTATTATATTATTATTATTTTCAATTTGGTTTACGTCGCACCGACACAGATAGTCATGGCGACCATAGGATAGGAAAGGTCTAGGTGTGGGAAGGAAGCGACTGTTGGCTTAATTAGGGTACAACCCCAGCATTTGCATGGTGTGGAAACGGGAAATTATGGAAAACCATCTTGAGGGCTGCTGAGAGTGGGATTCGAACCCAATATATCCCGAATAGCTACGTGACCGAAATAGCACAGTCAATTGCCCTATTATTATTATTATTATTATTATTATTATTATTATTATTATTATTATCTATACATTTAAAAAATTGATGAAAACTAAAGTCAGTCAGTCAGTCCGGCCATTCTATGCGGTCGATTTCTTTCATTTTTGTTTTAACTTAAAGGTTTTCATGCACAGATTTGTCATCAAATACTATAAATCACTTAACTTCCCACCTTCCTCAAATTATTTCATTTTTTTTCACTTTTTTTGTATCTTTGATGCAATCATATCTTTGGTTCTAATTGAGGTACGGAGTTCGTTTTGGACTAAGAACACTCAGTGGATCAGGTTCTTTCATTTCAGCTCTTAACTATTCAAATTGGTTGATTCTGAGGAAAGTTATGAGTGCACATTAAATTTGACGTCTCATTTCTTCAACATTTTTTTCTCATTGAATCAATGATATCTTTCGTTCTAATTGCGGTACGCAGTTCGTTTTGGTCTAAAAACGCTCAGTAGATCAAGCTCTTTCTTTTGAGGTAATAACTACTTACATTGGTAGATTATGGTAATAGTTATGAGTACATTTGTCTCCATGACGAAGATCTTTGAAGGACTTTTTAATAGTTCGGCGCGTACTGTTGTTCCAAGGCACGTTTAATTCAATTTCTTTGTGTGAAGTATTTTCAAGTGTTTTCTTGACACAATATTACATTCTATTACCGCAGCAGATCATGTGCTTTATTTCATTAAGTCGAAACTTTGCAAATACATCCGTGAGGTTAGTAACGAACAACACCATACATTGTACATTGCGGGCGGAGCCAGCGGGAAACTGCTAGTTATTATTATTATTATTATTATTATTATTATTATTATTATTATTATTATTGAGTTTCATAAGAATCAAAAGCGATAATTTGAAGGAATTTCCTCTTAAGATGAGGACAATTATGTATTTTGTTCGAACATGAAACAGGTGGACTTTGTTGTCTGGCCCGCGTCAATGTTTCAGGACACTCATTCACAGAAGTGATCAGAAATTCAGGCCACACTAATACACCTCCGCGAAGTACCGGTTCACATCCGGATACGAGTGCGTGCTAGAGAAGGCATTAGGTGGGTTGTGTTCTTGCTTCCAATATGGGCAGAGACATTTCACTTATCGGTCCGGAGTGCTTGGAGTGTAACAGAAGACATTAGTGTCACGACTATACTCTGCACTGCTTTACTTCTAAGCTAGCTACATTACCCGGCAGTGCCCGGACACTTCATTGATTATTTACTTTTAGGTATTTTATTATCAGTTAATTATTTGTGAAGCTAATTTTTGTAGATTTCATTATTGTGACGTTGACTGTTACTTCACCCCCACCCAGAGCGGTGCACACACATAAATCCATTATATGGGCCATTTTGGACTTTTTTCACCCCTTCTCACCCCCCCCCCCTTGGAATTAAACGACGTGCGGAGTGTCATGTTCACCTCAGCGATCCCGAAACCTATGGATTCGACAATATTTTCGATTATCTTCATATGCCACCCCCTAACCACAGTGCTTTTTTTTTTTCAGGCAGTCATCTCCTTGGTCAAGCCTACATCTACGCACGTGCCTATTTCGAACCGCAGACCTGTATTCTACTGTAGAATCCTTGAGCTGAAGTTGCCATGGTTACAGCTGGTCATTTCTTCATCCGATTCCTACAGCGGGGTAGTGTGGTGCCATAACGGTTGGTTTTAGGCCATTAAAACATAATTTTCGGGATCTATTACCAAGTTTTGTTCTTCGCGTCGTGAGACTTAAAATGAGCTTTGTCTCGTCCTTGTGCGACAAATTCGATATTTAGTCTAAATTAGCCTATAATGACGTTTAGAGGCAAATTTTTGATACCTTGGGTTACATTAGGGGCTGCCTGGCCGAGGCGGTAAAAGCGTGTTCGGCTCGCCTGGAAGGATGTGGGTTCGAATCCCCGTCAGGAAGTCGTAAAATTTAAGAAATGAGATTTCCACTTCCGGAAGTGCATATGGCCCTGAGGTTCACTCAGCCTACACCAAAAATGAGTACCAGGTTAATTCCTGGGGGCAAAGGCGGCCGGGCGTAGAGCTAACCACTCTGCCCCATCACGTGCCGAGGTTAACAATGGTGGAAGTCTTTACCCTCCACTCCTCCAAGGGCCTTCATGGCCTGTACGGAGGTGACTGCTTGTTTGGGTTACATTATTTCAATTTTCGTAGGGATCTCTAATTGTTGTGTAAATAAAATAAAGCCCATGTTACCCACTGGTAACGTAGCTTTCTATAGGTGAAAGAAATTTTAAAAATCTGTTCAGTAGTTTTTGAGTTCATCCATTAAAAACAAACATACAAATATTTTTCTCTTTGTATTATTAGTATAGACAGATTGACGTTTTGGCCGATTTTGGCTCTGTCTGGTGGTTGTGCGCTGAAACAGACATCCAACCAATCCCAAGCTGCCATTCATACCGACTCACATCGGCAGAGTGCGATCTCGAAACCTAGTTGCCTACTCTAATACTTACATTCTCCGCGGGGTTAACCTATCTCGCTCAGCGTGTATGGTATCAGGTACGGTTCGCGATTTTTTGCAATTTTCTTCATTAATTACCGTTGTTCATATAAGTCTTCATCACTCTAGTCTAGTATAGTATTGCGTAGTTTACAGTATAGCATAGCATTAGTACAATACAGGTTTATCAGTTCGTTGTATAAAAATACCTGTAGTTTTATTCACGTCAGTGTTTTGGTGCGTATTTAGCATGTCTCAGAGCAGTTCGGGAACAAGTGGCAAGAAAATGACTCTGAGATCAGTGGAGTGTTCCCTTTGTAGGCCATAACCTCCTTCCTGTCCCAGCCATTAGCAGTGAGTCATGTGTTATTTCCTCATTCTCTTTGATTCTTATAAATGTACTCTCTTTTTAGTATCGGATGTTGTTAGTAAGTGTAGTTTAAGTGAAATTGTTTTCAATCCCGATTCATTAGCTTTTCTGAGTAAGGCATTTCATTTTACGAGGGCTGTTTTCCGCGGTCGTATTGCAGCAGCTGTTCACGCGGCAGTAGCGCAAGGCGACGCTCATTTGTTTTGCGAAACGTCCATTTAGAAGTAAAGCCGTGCGCAGTATAGGATGCGTTGGCATTCGGGAATCTTGCCGAATATTCCTAACCAACCCAAAGAACAGCTGACCAGACGTTAGTCTCGCATGGATTGGTGGCTAGGGTCTTGATCTTCAAAAGAAAAAAAAAAAAACAAGGAAGGGGCGTAAGGGGGGGGGGCAAAAATGTGGTGAATATAATTACTGGTAGGTTTAAATATGTTGTTTTAAGTCATCAGCTCTCCATGCCACCCTATCGTGTGCTAACATTTCCATTTCTACCTAACTGCTGCAGCCTACATCTGCTCTAATCTCCTTGTCATATTCATACCTTAATCTACCCCTACCGTTCTTACCGCCTCCACTTTCCTCAAAAACCAAGTGCACAAGTCCTGGGTGTCTTAAGACGTGCCTATCTCTTCATTTGTGATTCGATCTATCCATCTCACCTTCAGCATCCTTCTGTAACACCACATTTCAAGAGCTTCTATCCTCTTTGTTTCTGAGCTAGTTGCCGTGCACGTTTCACTTCCATACAATGCCACGCTCAAGACGAAAGTCTTCAAAACATCTTTCTAATCCCTATATCAATGTACGAAGTGAGCAAATCTCTTTTCTTAATAAGCTTGTCCTTGCTTGTATTAGTCTGCATTTTATGTCCTCTTTATTTCTGCTATCGTTAGTTATTTTACTACCCAAGTAACGATGTTCCTCTGCTTCCTTTATGACTTCATTTCCTAATCTAATATTTCCTGAATCACCTGACTTCGTTCCACTGCACTCCATTACTTTTGTTTTCGACTTATTTATTTTCATTTTGTACTCCTTACCCAAGACTCTGTTCATATCTGTTACCGAGTTTTTGTGGTAGTTAAGCATGAAAGAAGGTGCTGGGTGGTGAATAGGTCTCAAGCTACTAAAGAGAAATTAAATTTTAAAATTTAACAAGGTTATATTTTCTTTTCAAAATTAGGTAACAACAAATAGAACAGGTACTTAGTAGCCGAAATACAACTTGAAATGTACAATTACAGGGATTAAAGAATTTGGGCTTCGAGCCCTGAAAACACAATTCTTGAGCAACTAGCTCAACTTTACGATATACCAATTTCAACAAAAGGGGCAGAAGACCCCACTCAAACCCTGGAGCCCTTGCTCCAAATTACACAGCAAAGCCTCCTCGAGGCATACAACTCTCAGTTTTAGAAAAGAGCCACTCGCTCTTAAAGTTAAGCCTCTCCCAGGCCACACCAAACTCAACTTTCAAGTTGTCCTCAAAGGACATATACACAGGGGTAAAATACCCAACCTACTGAGGTCTATTAGGTGAGAAAAGATTAATACATGACCTCTAAAATACAACTTGAGAGGAGGCGAACTTGCACTCCTAATACACTTTGCTTAAGACCTACTTGGCACTAGGCCGTTAATACAAGGGCTAATCCCATACTACAGAGGTGACTTAAAGGCAATTTACATTACATTACGGGAGAATTGGTTGAGAAAAATAAGTTCACCTCAAGACGATGTGAGTGGGAACTCGAGAGGGTTAGCACTCTCTATCCCATAATGTAGCTTTACAAGAGAATAGAAGAAAAGAGTAGTTACATTTTAGGAAAAGGTTACATGATGGAAAACGCTTCGAACCCGCCGCGAGAGTTAAACTGCCGACCTAGCAAGAAAAGAAGATATTAATAGGCCATTACCTGGTAGTAGATCGCTGCCGAGGAAAGAGGCGCTTCCCGCCTCCTGCTATGTACTTAATACACTGAAAGATGGAACAGAAGTGGCCCGGAGACCCTAAAATCAGCAGTTTAAATACTCTCGCAGAAAATTCTAGGCGTTAGGGGAAAGAAAACACCCTCCCACAAAGATTTTATTGGGTAGGACCCCGCAACAGATACAAGATGGGGGAAGATACCCCTGATTGGTCAGAAATTCATTGAAGAAATTCGTGATTGGATACATTCAAAGCAAGGGGAAGAAAGGGGTAAATATTGCCAACTTAAACAATGACAGAAAGAAATTTACCAAAGAACAAACTCCTGAAATTAAATTTTCTCCAACAAAATAGTTCTTTGACTCCGCACTAGGTTGCACTATTGTTGATCTTCAGTAGTGTCCTCTAGAGGAGAAAGTTCACACTTCTTAATACAAGCAAAACAAAAGTACGTCGAAAATGACACAGTTCACAAACTCAAAATTTTCCACGTGGTGACATCTTCTGAGAAAGTAGAGAATTAATAGAATAGATAAAGTTCAACCTTCCTCCAGAAGAGGAGTTTCAACTGGCGCAACTTTTAAATAAACAGAGTAGAGGTGTACCGCCCGGTACAGACCTCCCCCCCCAAAAGTTCCTCCAGGGGTGACACATGAAATCAGTTTGAAACAAAGTCCAAGTAATGATGTTGATACGAAGATAGATAGCAGAAGCATTTACAAGATTTCTAAATTCAGTTTCAAAATGTTGTTGTTGCAGGTGAATGAAAGTCTTTAAGTTTGTAGAATTTGAATTTCTGAAGATAAACTTTTAATGCTTAAAAGTGAAGAAAAGTTTTGCGATGTCCACCAAATATTGTTGTTAAATTCCCAAATGTAATTATTGCTTGTGGTGACTGTCCATGTAGTTGATGTAGATTGAGTCGAATGGCCGGACCGGCCGTTGCAGCTTGCGTCCAACGGAGGCCGCTCGGACCCCTCAAGTACCCTGAGATACCGCTCGCCCGCTCTATGAGGGGAGCAGAGGTGTTGAAGTACGCCGCGCCCGCGGTGAACAGATACAGGCTGCGGGCATGTAGCAGGTCGTGCGCCGCACATCAGCCTTGGCCGGGAGGTGAGCTCCGGCTCGCCGTGCACATGTCGTCCTCGCTGGAGAGGAGGGGGCCCATCCCCCTCCCCAGTCGCTGCACGGCGCTGCGCGGCTGCGGGGGCGCTGAAACATTAAAGCTAGGCGGCAGAATTGTGTTGGACAATCATTTTCTTTGAGGGTACAGGCTTTATGGAGAGGTTGAGGGGCCAGCGGCGTGTAGATACCCATTGCATTAAACATTATGAAGCCACAGTGTAAGGTGGAGCAGGAGACGGGAGCGTGGTAATGGCCGTGGCAAGGACAGAATGGCAGTTTAACGGGTCGGGACAGGTTTTACAAAAAGCTTACATCTGAAACAAAATATTATAGGTAGTGCAGAATGCCTTAAAAGTAAAACTCAAAAAAAAAATATAACCTTCATATCCTTTCAAAATAATATGAAGCAAGTTAACACAGAAATTACACCGGTTTCACCTGGGACAGGTGAACTCTAAATATCCTCTCGGTGGCTGGATTACTTAACAATAAAGTAACCGGCGTAAGAAAGTCGAGAATGATACAAGGCCCATGAAATCTGGGGGCAAGCTTGCCCGCGGGAACAAAATTTTTGACCATAACCTGGTCACCTACCTTCAAAGGGGTGGGTCTCCGTCCACGATCATACCTTTCCCTAACCTTTTCATGAGACACTTTAAGATTGGCTTTAGCCTTCTTCCAAAGATCTTTGATGTTGTCCGGGTCTATTGTCTCGGGCAGAATGTCACTCAGAGACCAGAGGTTAGAGAGCGGCGAGTTGGGAACAAACTTGAACATCAAAGAAGCTGGAGTAAATTTGTGAGATTCATGAACCGCCGAATTCAAAGCAAAAGCTAACCAATGCAGGGACGTGTCCCACCTAGAATGATCTTCATGATGATAGGCAATAAGTGCGGACCTGAGATTACGGTTAACCCGTTCAGCCAGAGAAGGTTGAGGGTAATAAGCAGAAGTAGTTACATGAGAGATGGACAAGTCAAAACAGAATTTACGAAATAAATTTGATGTAAAAGCCTTAGCATTATCAGATACAATATATTGACACGGACCAAAAGAAGCAAAAATAGAATTTAGGCAAGTAATGGTGGACTGAGCGGTAGCCAGCTTAGTCGGAAATAACCAGGAAAATCTTGTAAAACCATCTACACACACAAAGATGAACTTGTTGGCATTACCCTTTGACTGGGGGAAGGGTCCCACATAATCGATATACAGGCGTTCCATGGGGCGCGACGCTTGATGAGAAGACAAAAGGCCTACTTTAGTGGACATGGTGGGTTTACTGATCAAACAAGGTTTACAAGCTTTTACAAGTTCTCGAATTTCACCGTCCATACCTTTCCAAATGAACATTTCACGAATTTTTTCACGGGTTTTAAAGATTCCAAGATGCCCTCCTAATGGGGTCTCATGATAATACTTGAAGATCATAGGCACAAGAACCGCCGGCACGACAACCTTCATCATCTTATCATGCCTCGATGGGCAACATAAAACACCATTCCTCAGAACATAAGGGACGACATGTTCCCCAGAAGAAAGGGTTTCCATTATCGGACCCAGCGTGGGATCTTCACGTTGATATTTCTCGATATCCCTAAAGAGCATGGGAGCATCTGTTAAGATGGCATTAACACCAGATAGTATGGACTCGGAAGGTGATGAACTGTCGACCGGTTCGTGGGTCTCTACGTCGTTATGAAACATAAGGCTGAGTCCATCGGCAACAACATTTTCAGTACCTCTGATATGCCGTACATCGAATTGGAAGGCAGAAATACGGATGGCCCAACGGGCTATACGACCTGTACGACGCGGCCTACCTAAGACCCAGCTTAAGGCTTGATTATCTGTCTCCAGATCGAATTTGACGTGTTCCAGATAGAGACGGAACTTTTCTAAGGCGAACAAGACTGCCAAACCTTCAAGCTCATATATGGAGTACTTTGCTTCTTGAGCTGACAATGTCCTAGACGCATAGGCGATGGGTCGCCTCCCTAGTTCAGTCTCTTGAAGAAGAACTGCAGCTACTGCTGACGACGATGCGTCGGTTTGGACGATGAATTTCTTCGAGAAATCAGGCATAGCAAGTACAGGGGCATTACAGAGAGCTAATTTCAGATCTTCAAAAGCGGCTTGTTGAGAAGGTCCCCACTCGAATTTGATGCCTTTCCTACGGAGAAGGTTTAAGGGCGCCGCTCTATTAGCAAAATTAGGAATGAACTTCCTGAAGAAATTCACCATGCCAATGAACCTGGCGATACCTTTAATGTCCTTGGGAGGTTTAAAATCACGGATGGCCTGTGTTCTAGAATGATCGACTGCTACACCATCAGGTGACACAATATGCCCTAGGAATGACATAGAGGGCTTAGCAAAGGCAACCTTGGACAACTTAACAGTTAACCCAGCCTTACGAAGGCGATTGAGAACTTCTCGCAAATGATCTAGATGTTCTTCAAAGGTTTCGGAAAATACGACGACATCATCCAAGTAGTGATATAAGTACTCAAATTTGATGTCGGAAAAGACCCTATCTAGTAGCCTGGTGAGCACAGCTGCCCCCGTGGGGAGCCCGAAAGGCACGCGGTTGTATTCATATAAATTCCAGTCCGTGGCAAACGCTGTAAGATGTTTAGACTCTTCGGCAAGGGGAATTTGATTATAGGCCTGATTCAAGTCCAAGATGGTGAAGAACTTGGCCTTACGAAACCATGAAAAGCAAGAATGAAGGTCGGGAAGGGGCACAGATTGCAACACCACCTTCCGATTGAGAGCCCTGTAATCAATGACAGGCCTGAAGCCTCCTTGGGGTTTCGGGACTAGAAAAATAGGCGATGAATACGCTGACTTAGAGGGCCTAATAATACCATCCTTCAACATCTGATCGATGATTTCTTTCAGAGCCTTCATTTTAGGTGGAGATAGCCTATACGGTGGAAAACGGACAGGAATCGAGTCCGTGACCTCAATTTTGTATTCAATAAGGTCAGTAACACCAAGAGTATCAGAGAACACCTCGGGAAACGACTGACACAGTTTGCGAATACTATCAGCCTGCTCCTCAGGTAGATGTCTAAGGTCTAACAACATCTCATCCTGGGTAGGCGAAATAGATGAACATGATACAGAATTACACTTTAATAGTGGGATTTTATAACTAGAAGCAAATTTGAAAGTGCACGACCTAGACCGGAGATCGAGCACAAGACCAGTGTGAGAAATAAAGTCAGCTCCCAATATAATGGGGCAAGACAATTGCTTGGCCACAAACAATTTGATTTTCCATGTAAATTTAAAAACACGAATTTTGACATGTAAGGAACCTAGAATTTCTAATGGAGATGAATTAGCCGAAACATATTTAACAGGAGATGAGTCATAGTCAGGGAGTTTACAAACAGATTTCAATTTAGAACACCAATCAGCCGAAATAATGGAACAAACACTGCCTGAATCTAAGAGAGCTGTTATAGGCTCGTTATTTACCTCAATCTTAAGAAAAGGAACAGGTGCGGGGGTATCCGCCGCAATCCTAAGACATTCTTTAGGGCATTCAAAAGATGAATTTGAAGGCTGGTCGTTCTCTGCATTTACAACCTGTTTACTAGGGGCTGAGTCTCGGGAATATGGATTAGTCGGCTCAGCCGACGCCACTAGTCACTTTTTATTATTGGCATAGCTGGAATTTGCACCAGAAGTTGAGCAGGAGGGGGTGCTATTTGAGTTTGGGCAATTCTTGGCGATATGTGAGAAGGCCCCACACTTAAAACAGCCTTGTGATGACCCTGCTCCATTCCTTGTCCCACTTGACTTGATCAGAGGACACTTATTCCGCAGATGGTCAGGCGACCCACAAGCATAACATTTACGGGGATTGACTGGTCGGCGAGGTGGAGGCCGAGTGTTACTGAAGGAAGGCGGGGGTTCTTTCGCCACACGCAAGGAATCGGCATACCTAACTCCTTCCGCAGAGACGGCTAATGCTTCCAGTTCAGAGAAGGTTTGCGGGCACGCCGCGAAACACAAATATGACCTGTAGGGTGGTGAAATACCTTCCACAATAGCTTGCACGATCTGATCCTCAGGGAAGTGGAGAGCAAACACCCTAGTATAAAACTTAATATCTTGGATGAAGTCTGCCAGGTTTTCATCCAAGCGCTGTACCCGATAATAGTATTTCTGAATAAGGGAGGACCTGGCCCTAGCCGGAATGAAGTTAGCTAGCAAATGGGCATGGAAATCCTCAATAGAAGATTGCTCAGCGATGGCTCTAACTATTTTGTCAGATAGAACACCAATAGCATAAGGATAGATAATTTGCAAAATTTGACATGGCGAAAGAGAAAAAACAAGAGCATGATCCTGAAATTCCACTAGAAATCTTAAAAATGAAATTACGTCACTGGTGGTGTTGACGGAAAACTTAGAGATACCTCTAAGCAACATTGCCAATGGATGAGGCAAGCTGCTGAACCCAGGTGTCATAGTCGTTAAAGGTTTCAAGGGCAAAGAAGTTAATTCAGAGCGGATGTTACTCAATGACGCACGGCGTTCAGATTCGTTGTTCGATGGGGCAGAGATAGTTTGAGCAGCAACGGTTATCCTATTGACTTCTCCCTGAGGAGGCTCTTCCTCGTTACCTACATTCACCGTGGCGGGTTGATCAGTTTTGGGAGGAGCTTCGCCGGTTAGCAATTGAGTGACCTTATTAGACAATTCAGAAATAGTTTCAAGGAGCGTATTAGCTTGCTTCCTCTGAACGTCATTCACCTTTAGAGACAACAGATCATTAACTCTATTTGCAAAGTGATACAGCCTGCCTTGCACACGCTTAATTTGATTAGGAGATGGATCGTTTTCATCAAAAAAGCTGACTACCGATGCTAGCCCAGTAATATTCTCGACGATCGTGGAAAGAGAGTCATCAATTTCTTTCTCTCCCAAATTGGGGATGGAAATGGGCAAATCAAGGGACTCTCTAAGCTTGTTAGTGTCTATTGCAACCGTGCCTCCAGATTGAACGTTTCTGATAGTTAACTCATATATCAACTCCTCTTTGCGCAAGTAGTTAAGGAGGAGAACATCGCGAGGGCCGGGCATGATGACAGAACAATTCTGAAAAACTCAAAAAATTCCAGCAACTGAGAAAATTGTTAGAGTTCGAATTAAAGCAATGTTTAGCCGTCAAAAGGGGCTAAATTGAGACCCATTCAACCACGCTCTGCTACCACTTGTTACCGAGTTTTTGTGGTAGTTAAGCATGAAAGAAGGTGCTGGGTGGTGAATAGGTCTCAAGCTACTAAAGAGAAATTAAATTTTAAAATTTAACAAGGTTATATTTTCTTTTCAAAATTAGGTAACAACAAATAGAACAGGTACTTAGTAGCCGAAATACAACTTGAAATGTACAATTACAGGGATTAAAGAATTTGGGCTTCGAGCCCTGAAAACACAATTCTTGAGCAACTAGCTCAACTTTACGATATACCAATTTCAACAAAAGGGGCAGAAGACCCCACTCAAACCCTGGAGCCCTTGCTCCAAATTACACAGCAAAGCCTCCTCGAGGCATACAACTCTCAGTTTTAGAAAAGAGCCACTCGCTCTTAAAGTTAAGCCTCTCCCAGGCCACACCAAACTCAACTTTCAAGTTGTCCTCAAAGGACATATACACAGGGGTAAAATACCCAACCTACTGAGGTCTATTAGGTGAGAAAAGATTAATACATGACCTCTAAAATACAACTTGAGAGGAGGCGAACTTGCACTCCTAATACACTTTGCTTAAGACCTACTTGGCACTAGGCCGTTAATACAAGGGCTAATCCCATACTACAGAGGTGACTTAAAGGCAATTTACATTACATTACGGGAGAATTGGTTGAGAAAAATAAGTTCACCTCAAGACGATGTGAGTGGGAACTCGAGAGGGTTAGCACTCTCTATCCCATAATGTAGCTTTACAAGAGAATAGAAGAAAAGAGTAGTTACATTTTAGGAAAAGGTTACATGATGGAAAACGCTTCGAACCCGCCGCGAGAGTTAAACTGCCGACCTAGCAAGAAAAGAAGATATTAATAGGCCATTACCTGGTAGTAGATCGCTGCCGAGGAAAGAGGCGCTTCCCGCCTCCTGCTATGTACTTAATACACTGAAAGATGGAACAGAAGTGGCCCGGAGACCCTAAAATCAGCAGTTTAAATACTCTCGCAGAAAATTCTAGGCGTTAGGGGAAAGAAAACACCCTCCCACAAAGATTTTATTGGGTAGGACCCCGCAACAGATACAAGATGGGGGAAGATACCCCTGATTGGTCAGAAATTCATTGAAGAAATTCGTGATTGGATACATTCAAAGCAAGGGGAAGAAAGGGGTAAATATTGCCAACTTAAACAATGACAGAAAGAAATTTACCAAAGAACAAACTCCTGAAATTAAATTTTCTCCAACAAAATAGTTCTTTGACTCCGCACTAGGTTGCACTATTGTTGATCTTCAGTAGTGTCCTCTAGAGGAGAAAGTTCACACTTCTTAATACAAGCAAAACAAAAGTACGTCGAAAATGACACAGTTCACAAACTCAAAATTTTCCACGTGGTGACATCTTCTGAGAAAGTAGAGAATTAATAGAATAGATAAAGTTCAACCTTCCTCCAGAAGAGGAGTTTCAACTGGCGCAACTTTTAAATAAACAGAGTAGAGGTGTACCGCCCGGTACAATATCATTCAGTAATTTCTCAAGATCTTCTGCAGTCTCAGATATTTCATTATTATTTAATTCATATTTCAGATATTTCATTCATTTATTCAATGAAGCACTAATTCATTAATGATGCTCTCTCCCCAGGTGGTGGCTATCCGTGACTGGGAAAAAAAGGATGTTTATTCATTCGCCCATGCATGAACACAATTCAATCATGAAATAATTTATCAATGCATGCATTCCTTCAATTCATTCATAACATGTAAAGACTCGTGACACAAAAATGAGCAATAATACAACTTAGGGAGGGTAAGATACGAGGGCGAGTCAAAAAGTTACACTAGCTCGCCGCGAGAGTACGCTGTGTGTCGTGACTGTGGCCAATGCGGAGCAAGCTTCAGTAACTGCTGACACGTCAGATAGGAAGAATGTGATGTGTGTGCAGAGTGGGCTAGGCTCAATGGCACGTCAACTGGATGTTCACTCCAAATTGGAGGTGCGCACAACGACCAGATTTCTACGGGCTAAACGGCTCAACTGCACGGATATTCATTGTGAAGTCACTACTGTATATTGTGAGCGTGCAAATTTTCGCCTAGATATTGTAAAGTAGTGTAAGCAATTTGACGCTGGACGCACGGATCTTACGGACGAATATTGCGAAGGCAGGCCCGCTACGTCCAGTACCGTTGCAAATGTTGTCCGTGTGGGTGGGATCATTAGAGAGAATCGGAGCATAACACTGCAGGAAATTGCCAGCATGCTGAACATTTCGTATGGCAGAGTGTTGTCCATTGTTCACCAGCACCTTGGATTTCGTAAACTGTGTCAAAGATCGGTCCTAAGTCTGCTCACCGATGTTCACAAGGGGCAACGTTTCCAATCGTCAATGGCATTTTTGCAACGAGTTTCTGCGGCGAATTATCAGAGGAGATGAAATGTGGGCCCACCACTTCATCTCCAAAACAAAGAAAACATCGATGGAATGGGTGCACACCAAATCACCACCACATAAAAATGAAAAGTTCCAACCTTGAGCAGGAAAGGTAATGGCGACAGTGTTCTTTATCATGGAGAGTGTGGTGCACGTGGAATTTATGCCGAAAGGCACGGCAATCAACTCGGCTTCGTAATGTCAAACGTTGAACCGGTTGCGTAAGGCATAAGAAGAAAAGCGGCGGGGAAAATTGATCGCCGGTGTGATTTTGTTCCACGATAACGCAACACCTCATACGGTCGCCAAACGTCCGAATTGTTGCAGCGATTCAACGTCCTCCATACAGTCCAGACTTAGCACTATGCGATTAACATGAGTTCAGTAAGCTGAAAACGGATCTCGGTGGACGACAAATCCGAAACAATGAGGAGGTGAAAGCAGCTCTCTCCAGGTTTTTACATAGCTCTGAAGGTGATTTCTACGCATTTGGAATCAAAAAGTTGATTGACCAATCCGATAAATGTTTACGGTCTGTTAGGGAAACTTGGAAGTGTAACTTACTTTTTGATTCGCCCTCATACATGTTTGTCCTAGACTATGTAACACTTAACACCTAGGACAAAAATAAATAAATATAGTTAAACTATAATTTATAAACTGGTTTGAAATAGTTAATAAGTTTAATTGTAATGTTTAAGGTAGTAATGCGAAACTGGCGGATGGGAATAATATCTATATAATATTAAAAGATTTTAGTAAAAACAGCTTTGGCGAATCCGTCCGTCCGTCCGTCCGTTTTCCTGGACCGATTTGTTTTATTTGTTTTATTCTCTCCGAAATCACCTGCCGGTGAATCATAAGACATTGATAGGTCTCTAAGTTCATCCAACGTTGAGTTATCATAAAACGAAATAATTAAAAAATCACTCCAATAATTGCAGGCGAAGGCTTACCCTAACCCGCAATACATTCTGTACTTAGCAGGTTGCTAAGCAACTAACACTTTTATTAATATCCTCATATATGTGATTTTCATCCTTAGTAATGTCATATTTGATTACTACCTGTCAATTCAGAGAGTATACACTTACTTTGATCACGGAAGAATACTATTCCATGCTAGAATACTCTAATTCTCTGTGCTTTCCAAGCTTCCAAATACAGAATAGATGGCAGCGTGTTTCTAATAACTTACATGCTGCTAAGAGAAAAAAAGTCTACGTACAAACAGACCCCATCATGGCATACGCCTTAGACATTATCTGGGAACACCTATCGAAGGATAACCTAGCTACACTAGAAAGAGTGAAGGCCATGCATCATGAAACAGTTCTCTGTCTGGAAAAAAAAAAAAGGCTCCTTCGGAACTAACCTTTGAACTCACAAGAGAACAGTTCCATATAGAACTGCGATTAACCCTGACAATTACACCATACGATTTCCTGACGTGTCGTGCGAATGAATGCCATCTAGTCCTCATAAGGAGGGTAGAGTTATCCCCTCCACCACCTCTATTCCTTGGTTATTCCGTCTGGTAACTTTAACGTAACTTTAAATAATAGGCTTTGAGCGGCACGTCTTCGAGACGTGTGGTGTAACTAAAGCTATATTTATAGACGTGTTACTGTCAGGGTTAAAAGTACCATTGTCTTCTATAACACAAGACCAAGCTTTACATCAAGAACTTCAGGATAAAAAAAAGCTAATATATGGATATATTTTTAGCAAACAGACGGCATGATGACTGTCAGAATGGATGAATTCTGACTACGAACTGCGCTTCGTATTAAATGTTCATAAAACCATTGAAAAGGGCAGGCAAAATAATATGACTACGGCAGGCTTATCAAGATGAGTTTATCTGAGCTCTGGAGCAGCGCGAGTCCTCTGGTTATATTCTTCTCTGTTCCCTTCAAAATATCTTGACCCAGGTGGGAATCGAACCCGGGACTCTCTCAATCGAAAGTCACAACAGTGACATGGAGCTAGAAAACAAAACCCGCTAAAGATATGAATGAAATGCCAGGACTCCCAAGGAAGCTGTTTCACCAGAAGAGCCGCACTGTTGGTTGCCAGGTAACCTGCTCTTACCGCGGTAATTGTTGCCCCTACAAGGAGTGTCTCCGCTGCGTGGTGTCAACCATTAATATTCAGCACAGACATACAATCAGCGAGCAGCCAGTGAACGAGGAATACAAATAATCATCGCTACTTCCGTTTTGAGGAGAATTATGAAGCACCTTCAACCATTCTGAATGTTTACCTTTTGAGTCGCAAGACGGCGCGACAAAACCCATCTGCCATTATTCTTGGCTTTCCAGACCAGCACTGCTATCTCACCGTCATACCTTCTCAATTGTTCTCATGTCCGACTCGTTGGCTGAATGGTCAGCGTACTGGCCTTTGGTTCAGAGGGTCCCGGGTTCGATTCCCGGCCGGGTCGGGGTTTTAACCTTATTGGTTAATTCCAATGGCCCGGGGGCTGGATGTTTGTGCTGTCCCCAACATTCCTGCCACTCACACACCACACATAACACTATTCTCCACCACAATAACACGCAGTTACGTACACATGGCAGATGCCGCCCACCCTCATCGCAGCGTCTGCACCTGAAACCAGGTAAACATTTCTGGCTTGTCCGGGAATTGAACCCGGGGCATCAATATAAGAGGTAGGGTCGGTAGGTCCAGTCCAACTCTTCGGCTGAATGGTTAGCTTTGAGGCATTCAGTTCAGAGGATCGAGGGTTCGATTCCAGGCCGGCCCGGGGATTTTAACCTCGTGTGATTAATTCTTCTGGCTCGGGAACTGGGCATTTGTGTTTGTCGCAAACTCTCCTCTTCATATTTAGACAACACACCACACTACCTACCACTACATAAACATGCAATAGTAATGACATCCCTCCACATAGGGTTAGCGTCAGGAATGGCATCCAGCCGTAAAACAGTGACAAATCCACACGTGCGACACAATTCGGACCCGCGACGCCACATGTGTTGAAAAAGGTGGAAGAATGGTCGGTATGCCTAGACCGTATTTTATCCCTTATTTTATCTACCGCCGGCTTAGTGGCTCAAACAATTGAGGCGCTGGCCTTCTGACCCCCAACTTGGCAGGTTCGGTCCTGGCTCAGTCCGGTGGTATTTGAAGGTGCTCAAATACGCCAGCCTCGTGTCAGTAGATTTACTGGCACGTAAAAAGCACTCCCGCGGGACTAAATTCCGGCACCTCGGCGTCTGTGAAGTCCGTAAAAGTAGTTAGTGGGACATTTTTCTATTTGCATTTTTTCTTTTTGTCGCACCCACACAGAGTTCTTATGGCGACGATGGGATAGGAAAGGGCTAGCAGTGGGAGAAAGCGGCCGTGCCTTAATATAAGATACAGCCCCAGCATTTGCCTGATGTCAAAATTTGAAACTATGGAAAAACCATCTTCAAGGCTACCAACAGTGGGATTCGAACAATAAGATACTTGTTTACCTCAAAGGTTCAAATTTTCACAATATAATGGAAAAGTCATTAATTAAAAAAAGAATATAATAAGCACCTCATAATTTTCAAAATTGTAAATTTGACTTCTGATCGCTTACATTCCCGCTTAAATCTTTATCACGCAAAAAGAAGTCTACTCTACACACGACTTTGTTAAATAACTATTATACACACACGTGCATTGATATTTTGAAGGCATATTTCTCTGATTTTTAGTGACAGCCATCAGAGTTCTGTAAGTTTCGTGAACCACTGAATGAATACCCCCTTTTCCAATCCATAGAGGCTGGATGAACCTGTTTTTTAATCTCCCTGTACCGCAGTCTTGCATATAAGCACGTAGGACGTTCGCTGACTTGGCTGGCTGGCTTGCAGTAAAGATTTTAACGACCTTGGAAGGTGAAGCGGGTACCTGTCATGGTTCGCCGACAAGACACACATACACAGGTAGTATCAGATAACCCCAGAATATGCCACCCATTCAAGGAGCTTACTTCTGTATTCCGTTATCGTATTTCTTATCCTTTATGATTTAGATTTTTTCTTATTGTTTGCATAGTTCAACAAGAGGATGTGATTGAGCAGAATTACAAACAAAAGCAGTTGAACAAATTTTAGACATTTCATGTACACAGCAAGCGTCTCAAGAAGCTAATGACTGAGCACGTCGAACATGGTTGTCAAGCTTCTCGCGGATTGTGGTGTACTGTATAGAGTAATAAATTAGTTACAAGAGTAGGAGCAACTGCAAAACGATGACTATGATGATTAGGGCCCGGATGTTTATGCAGTAATAGGTTAGAATGCAAACTTCCTGAAGCGAGTAACAAGTATAGTCTACCTTCACAACGACTATGCTACGGGGTTTGCATAAACAATAGGGGTACGGCCCATCAAAACCCCTATAATTTATGTTACTCTTGCTACATTATGGAAGAGCGGGTGGTCGACACTTCCTACTAACCAAATTAGTTTGCAATCTAATGGGTTACTGCATAAAAATCCGGGCCCTAATGATGATTGTTGTACCTAATGGTACGAGATGAGACAAAAGGTATTGACAATTAAAATTCCAAATTCACCCACTGATCAGAATGCAAAATATGATGATGAATGAATGAAAATGAATTTAAAATAATCATCTGATCCAAAGTTAAAATAATTTCAAAATCCATCCACTGGCTAGAATTCAAAAAGATGTCGAACAGCGATTATAAACTTAATCTGTGGATCCGACCCACAATGCCCCACCTTCCCATAATCTAACTTAAAATAACCGTATAAACTAAACAAGGGAGTGCTTCCAAAGCAGAATCCGAAATCGAAGATGCTTGTCTAAAGGTGTCCACAATCCAGATCAGCAGCTCATCATAATGTTACTTATCGCTGGTAAATTAGAACCATGGTGTTCCTCGTGTAGCAGTACTAATCACAAGTAACGTAGACTCACGGTCTTCCTCACATAGTGGCACTGAACACAGGCAAAGTGGACCCACGGTGTCGCTCATACAAAGGGCACTAGGGAAGTTTTGCAATGTGAGTGAACGCTTTAGACTTTTTCAAAATAATTTCCACCAATACACTTCTCCATACGTCGAAACCAGTCACTGAACCAATTCTGCCACTTTTCTTCGGTTTCATGTTTACACTCTTGATCCCATGCTGCCAGAAGCTCCTCGTCGGATGAAAAACGCCACCCTTTCAGCTTCATCTTCACTTCATCTTCAGCTGGGGCAAGATCAGGACTGTATGGAGGGTGATCAAGCACAATCAACCCTGATCTGGCAAAAAAAAAAAAAATCCATTGTTACATTAGCACGATGTGCTGGAGCATTGTTGTGATGCAAGAGCCAAGTGTTGAGCCGTGACCTTTGACGGAGCTGCTTGAGAGCCTGGGTGACCTGAGGCACACAAGTCTCACTGTACCATTTCGCAGTAACTGTCCTTTGCGTTTCTAGCACAACCCGAGTCAGGATGCCCCGTTTAGTGAAGAATACTGCAATCATCCTTTTCTTCACTGACCTTGACTTTCACACAGTCACAGGAGTACCCTCATCTTCAAACAGCCACACCTTGTTCTGGGATTTTGTTGGGACATCGTAATAATAAAGCCAAGTTTCATCACCTGTAACGATGCTATTGACGTTACGCGAAGTCACATTTTCAAATTGGTTTTAGCATGTTTCGGCACCATTTCACTCGATGTGCCCTTTGTTCCTCTGAAAGTCAATGGGGCACCCAAATGGAACAAACCTTTCTAACATGGAGAAGGTCGTGTAGAGTTGAATGAGTAGCTGGTGTAGGGATATGGAGGGTCTCTTCTCCTTGCCGATATGTCAACCGCCTCTCTTGTTGCAACATTTTCGACACAACTTCCATGTTTTCCTCAGTCGCTGATTCAGACGGTCGCCCAGAACGAGGACCGTCTTCAACCCCAACATTTCCCCTCTGGAACTCTTTGTACCAGCGGAAAATTGTTGTCCGGTGTGGACAGTCTTTCCCCAGCACAGCAGTTATTTCCTCCAGGCACTGGTCAACAGTTAATCCACGAGCAAAATTGTAGCGGATAATTGCGTGATATTCACCTTTATCTTTACCTGCTTTCAGTCCCACTGCTTGGTAACAACTGGTGTGAAGGTCGCGCCTTGCTGTCTTCTAGACCGGTTTTCACCCCTCTTTTCATCCCTCACCATAACAGGGGTGTCCAGTCAACCGTTTTTGCGTATTGCAAAACTTTCTTAGTGTCCTTTGTATAGCGGTACAGAACACAGGCAGCGCGCAGACCTGTGGTGTTCCTCACAGTGCTACTAATCACAGCTAACATAAACCCATGGTGTTCCCCATAAAGTGGTACTAATCGCAAGTAAAGTCGACTCATGGCGTTCTTTGCGTGATTGTACTAACCACAGGTGATCTCATGGATCAAGATCCATCATCACTTAATCGTCCCTTTTAGTCGCCCCTTATGACAGGCAGGGGACAATGTGGGTGTATTCCTTATCTGAGTCCCCAACCCACAGAGGATACTGCAAAAAGACCTCGACAATGTTGTGAGATGAGCAGCAGGCAATGGTATGATTAAAAGTCGGGTTGCGAGTTTCACTAATAGGAAAAGTCCTCTGAGTTTTAATTACTGCATTGATGGAGTGAAAGTTTTGGGAATTACTGTAAGTAGCTAGGTGTTAATATGAGGAAAATCTTCACTGGAGTAATCACATAAACGGCATTGTAAATAAAGGGTACAGATCTCTGCACAAGAGGGCTGTAGTTAAGGATGTAAAAGAGGGCGCAGAAGTCTCTGGTAGCAACACCCCAATTACAGTATGGTTCCACTGGATGGGACCCCTCACCACGACTACTTGATACGAGAACTGGAACAGATCCTAAGAAAGGTAGCACGATTTGTTCTGGGTGATTCCCCGACAAAAGAGTAGCGTTAGGAAAATGTTGCAACCTATGGGTTGCGAAGGCTTGGGAATAACGAGACGAGACGCTCGAGTAAGTGGTATGTTCCGAACTGTCTGTGGAGATATGACTTGGAATGATATTAGTAGACGAATAGGCCTGAGTGAAGCTTTTAAAAGTACGAACGATCATACTACTACTACTAAAACGTTTTAATTCCTCCCGTGAAGGGGGAGGCGGGCTTCTTAGACGGTAACGCCGTCTCTCAGGAGAGGAGATTTGTTACGGTAAAGGAGATGCTCGAAGAAGATGAGGGGGCCTATACTAGGAAAAGTCCCGACATTCGCCTTAGTGCAGGAAAATGGAAAACCACTGAAAACCATTCTCAGGACAGCCAACGGTTGGGGCCAGCCATGAGGTCCACCTCTGTCCCGTCTCCGGAATGCAGAGGCGTAGAGCCACGGTAGAGCCGTGCCCACCCCTCTGCTCGGATGGCCGGTCAGAGTGCAGCGCTGTTGGACCACTTGTGGCCCGAGCGAGACCCACTCTGCATCTACCGACCGAAAAGATCATAAAACGAATCACCATTGCTGTGAATTTAGACCTGCCGCCTGGGAGACAGATTCCCTAACAGTTCTTTATCTAGTTTGTTCTTAAATGATTTCAAGAAAGTCGGAAATTTATCAAAGACCTCCCTTCATAAATTATCCCATATTTGCCCTACCTTTAAAGGCTTATTCGTCTATTAATTTCATTCCACGCCATCTCTCCACTGACAGCTCGGAACATACCACGTAGTCGAGCAGCTCACCTCCTTACTCTCAAATCTTTCCAGCCCAGGCTTCGCAACATTTTTATAACGCTATACTTCTGTCGAAAACCACCCAAAACAAATCGTGCTTTTTTCCTTTGGATCTTCGGTACATCAATATAAACTAATCATTGTATTCGTAGTCAACAGTCTACTATGGAGCAATCATAACACAATATGTTTACACCGAGTCAACAGACCGCAGGAATCAAATTAACTATGGAATAAATGATGTCCCCAAGTGCTTGGAAAACAAGAACCTATCAAAGCCGCAATTAGCAGATGTTGAATAAAAGAGGTCCTGACTTCAAACAAAGTTTCATTATTTACATTGTCTAACAGAAATTTAGAGACACCAGTGAAGAATTAAACAGAATCGAGATAAATGCAGAGAATATCTATAAAATGAAATTACAGACCTTTATAACTTACAAGTAACTAGTCAAGAGGTCAACCTCTTTCCTTTCTGAATTTATTCACACGGTCTGACGTGGAGTTTCAGACGGTATTCCTTAGAAATATCCTTTGACACGAACTTCACTGCATCCTGGTTCTCTATTACAACGTGATCAGTCTTACAGACCATGCATTCCACTCATTTTGAATTGAATTCAACTCTGGAGTGGGTGCATCTTAGGGAAGAATTTTGACATCGTGCTTTAAACCAGCTGTTAGTGACTTGACATAAATATGTCAAGACTGGGGGTCATCCTGACATGACAGAATGTGGGACGGAAGTGCAACAACAACTAGAGTGCAGGTTGTGATTTTTTTTTTTTTTTGCTAGTGACTTTACGTCGCACCGACACAGATAGGTCTTGTGGCGACGATGGGAAAGGAAAGGCCTGTGAGTTGCAAGGAAGCGGCCGGGGCCTTAAGGTACAGCCCCTGCATTTGCCTGGTTTGAAAATGGGAAACCACGGAAAACCATCTTCAGGTCTACAGGTTGTAGAATATCAGTCCACTTCATTATATCCTAATAATGACGGAATAACATATATGCTCAGTTATTTTAATAATAATAATGTTATTTGCTTTACGTCCCACTAACTACTGTTAAGGTTTCCGGAGACCCCGAGGTGCCGGAATTTTGTCCCGCAGGTGTTCCCTTATGTGCCAGTAAATCTACCGACGCGAGGCTGATGTACTGGACACCTTCAAATAACACCGGACTGAGCCAGGATCAAACCTGCCAAGATGGGGTCAGAAGGCCAGCGCCTCAGCCGTCTGAGCCACTCAGCCCGACTCTCACTTATTTTGTTTATAAGAACTGCATTTTTAAAGAAGAACTGAAGTATAATTCTCTCAGATGTTTCTGTAGCTTTTTTTTTCGATGAATCTTGTTAACTGTTCTCAGTGCGTTACATTTTGGATAAATACATATTTTCCCTTCATATTCTTAGATCATTTTCTCGTTCTTGTAAGTCATTTTTGAAGATTTTTAGGTCACTATTAGGGCGCGGGTGTTTATAACATGTCATTTTTTTCCCGTAGTATTATTTCCATGTAAAATACAAGTTGAGCATGATTTTATCTGCGGTGACTACTGTATATTACCCGTGAAAATTGCATAAATTTTAAGTCATATTTTGGCTTTTTACCGTTTGTCATTTTCCGGTAATTTTTCTTATTATAGTCATATTTCTCCGTGAATTATCGTAATTTTTTGTCATATTTTAATATTTTAAATTCCATTTTCGCATATCTGCTTGCAGTCGCCTCGAAGATGATTTTTTGAAAAAATAATGTTATTCGCTTTACGTCCCACTAACTACTCTTTTACGGTTTTCGGAGACGCCGAGGTGCCGGAATTTAGTCCTGCAGGAGTTCCTTTACGTGCCAGTAAATCTACCGACACGAGGCTGTCGTATTTGAGCACCTTCAAATACCACCGGACTGAGCCAAGATCGAACCTGCCAAGTTGGGGTCAGAAGGCCAGCGCCTTAACCGTCTGAGCCACTCAACCCGGCAAGATGAAATTTTGCTGTCTGTATTTCTTTAAAATATATATATTTATGTGCATTAGGGTGGTAAGCTGTATAGAAAGAGACAGAAAAGTGAGCCTCAATTGAACGCTAATAATTTGACGTATTTTAAATATGCTCCAATAACATCCTGCGATGCTGAGCGGGCTTTTCTCCGTTACAAGTCAATGTTACGTGAGAACAGAAGATCGTTCCTATTTGAAAACTATAAAACGTACGTAATTTGCTATTGTAATTCTTTCTGACATTTACTTCATTCTGTGCAGAGTCGAGAGTTACCACTGGATTCAGTAATTAAATACATTCAGAACGTAATAGATAATAATTAATGTGTTACTTATTTTGCTCACAGGCTTGGTTGGTGCATGCATTTCAGTGCGCTTGGCAGACTGATATGTAATAACGTCTGGCCCGGTGAGGAAAGCAACGGGAAATTACCTCAATCATTTCCCTAGTGACACCTAAGTTTGGAGTTCTGAATAAGCAACACATTTATTATTGAATATGCTGGATTTTAAAAGTATATTTTCAATATAATATTAATTTAAACAGTGGCAAGATTTTGGAGATTTTGAAAATTTGACCAAACATTTTTAAAGGCATATTTATTGTCATAACTTCGTACTTTTACGTCATAAATGTTTGCGCCCTAGTCATTGTATAGATCATCATAATCCAGATGCTGATAAATAATTAGCAATACCATACACGAAATGTAGTTCTTGAACTCTCTGACCACTTCGACCCACTTTACATTACATCTGAGATTTCAATTACCTGGATATTTTCACACACATATCGTTCCCTCATAATGTGTGAGATACCACTTTCGAGATGTGACGTCATCACATGCCTCCAGACGAAGGCAGTTAAAAGAAAACAGGAATTATACAAAAGAATTGCGAAAGACAAGATTAAATTAGTTGACTTGACGACTTAATGAAGATTAATGAAGCGTATTTCCGCCAGTAATTATCTAACGAAAGAACGTCCAAACAGGAAAAATTTACACAGCGCACCCATCATGTTCTGTGCGTGGAGATATGTGTCAGACAATGGAGAGTAAACTACAGTAGATATAGATTTTTTTTAAACGAATTCCTTCCTTGCCAACTGGAAGAGCTACAAACGGGTGGATCATGACAGATATAGCAGGATGAAACTAAAGTCTACCTCTAGTGAGATATGGTGGTTACAGTGTCTTCTGGTATGGGCTGCAGTCATGGGAGCCCGCAGGACGTTTTGACATAAGGCTGGATCCGAAAATAAGTGTAACGTAACGCGACAAAATGTGTGACGGAAGTGTAACCACAGCAACCGTGCAGGCGGTGATGTAAGGTATGGATGGATGGCCAGACAACGTTACCTAGCAAGCGTGCAGGCGGTGATGTAAGGTATGGATGGATGGCCAGACAACGTTACCTAGCAACCGTGCAGGCGGTGATGAAAGGTATGGATGGATGGCCAGACAATGCTACCTAGCAACCGTACAGGTGGAGATGTAAGGTATGGATGGATGATCAGACAATGTTACCTAGCAACCGTGCAGGCGGTGATGTAAAGTACGGATGGATGATCAGACAATGTTACCTAGCAACCGTACAGGCGGTGACGTAAGGTATGGATGGATGATCAGACAATGTTGCCTAGCAACCGTGCAGGCTGTGATGTAAGGTATGGATGGATCATCAGACAATGCTACCTAGCAACCGTGCAGGCTATGTCTTATTGCTAGTTGCCGTCTGAAATTAGGAACAGTTGATGGATGGCCATGACCGGAAGAGAAATACTGTAACCTTATCTGTGGTTCCAGTTTGTCATCATCAGCATCATCATTATTATTACTCTGATGCACGAATGGGTGCCTTAGAACGGCGCAGAATCAACATTTGTTGAGCTTTCTTCCTTGCCCAATAGTTCATTTTCATCGATTGTTGTAATATGTTCCTCCGACCAAGTACGTCGTGCTGGTTTCTTCACGTCCTCCTCAAATCTTCTTGCGTGAACAATTTTCCTGATTACATTATTTTCTATCCTGCAGACCTGGTGATCCTAATTCAGTGAAGTCTTTCTCTACTTGCTTATACCATTTCTATCTCGTATGTTTGACTTTGAGAAATTTCTGTATTCGATAAGTAAGTCTGGTGTTACTCATTCTTTCCAAATGGTTTGAAAATCGAATTCGTCGTAGTCTCCTTGTATCCGTAAGTTTAGACGTGCTTAAATACTAAGCTTCGCTACGGGATTCTCAGAAAGACTGACTTTGTGACTTTCTTAACTAAAGTCAACATAGGTCATTACAAAAACGTCAGTAGGAATGTAGCGATTAAAAGCAATGTTATCATATAAAATACCCGATCAAATGAAAACCGTACATTATCTCACGTTTAACAAATAGTAGTACGGTGACTAACAATCCAAAGTTCCAGAGCTGGAATGATCAGGCCGCAGACTGCCGTGAACACTCCTCTGCCATTAATCCGTTAAATATACACACGGCTCATTCCAATCAGTGCCTCAGAGTAGGTATTAAATAACTCGAAGGTTATGATGAACCAGTGTGTTACATACCAGTGGTATCAGAAAATTTATGAACCAGAGCAATGGCATGCTAAGGAAGAAAGTTATCCAACTCACCAGCTACTTTCCGCCAATATTTAGGAGGACTGTAACACACTGTACGACTGGGTGAGTTGGCTGTATGGTTAGAACCGCGCAGCTGTGAGCTTGCATCCGGAAGATAGTGGATTCGAACCCCACCGTCGACAGCCGTGAAGATAGTATTCAGTGGTTCCCATTTTCACACCAGGCAAATGCTGGGGCTGTACCTTAATTAAGGCCAGCCCTTTCCTATCCCATCGTCGCCATAAGACATATCTGTGTCGGTGCGACGTAAGGCAAATTTAAAAAATACTCGGTACGCAGCAGTAATCCTATCTATCGGAGATGAGTGGCAACAGAAGCCACAAAGCACATCACAACAAACAATGGTCAAAGTAATGCTATTGTTAATAAATGTGATGGGCTCTATATTGTAGGCCTTCACATTTAGTTTTATTTCGACTCTGTGATATTAGGGCGTCTTATAAAATTATTTATAGCGTAGACTATTTCCTTATTCTCCGAATTTACATGCTGATTTTCATTAAATTCTGTTAACCAATTTTCTCGTGACTCGGCGCTGATATGGACTTATTAACAAAAAAATTAAATTCATGAATATCTCTGTGATCATAGCCGCTACGGTAACAATGTATAAGACAAATGATCGGAAATTTAATACGATATAACTTTAGTTATGTAGTATTTATCGATACGATACATAAATATTTGAAAATTAAATTTTAGTCCTTCCCCTCAACCACCATTTCACTCAGTGTGAATAAAATTATTTATGGGCTAGATTGTAGCGGCTTATTCCCCGACTCTGCATACCGATTTCGTTTAAGATACGACCACAAATAGCAAATATTTGAGAATTAAATTTTAGGCCTTCCCCTAAACTACCAATTCAGTCAGTGTGAATAAAATTATTTATGGGCTAGATTGTAGCGGCTTATTCCCCGACTTTGCATACCGATTTTCATTCAATTCTCTTCAGACGTTTTCTCGTGATGCGTGTACATACATACAGACAGAAATTACGGAAAAGTAAAAAATGCATTTCCGTTATTACTGTGGACACGACTCATACAGAAATACCATCCTTTTTTAAAATAATGAGCAATGTGCAGACAAAACTCTTATTTTATATAGACATCTCCGAGGTGAGTTTGGGGTTATTATTATTATTATTATTATTATTATTATTATTATTATTATTACTAAAAAGTAATCTCCACAGCCGTTCGATGTACTATGACCCTGAACGCTCGAACTATGTAGGCGGAATGAAATGCCGAGTAAAACAGTAATATCTTCACAGGGGTCTTTAACATGCCGTAACTGCGTGCTATGGATTTCCTCCTCTTCATAAATCCACCGACCTCCACAAGGATCAAATCGACGATTTTTTGTACAAGAACCTTCCGAATAAACCATTTCCATCGACGTCGATACCCCTATACTACAGGGCGTGTGTTGCAAGTGATGGTATTCCACAGAGATCATCGTCTTCCGAGCAACAGCTTCTATGGTACATCCTTGAACATGACATCATGGCCCAATGACGGAGCAAATTACTGTAATGTTTCATGTCTGTTGCGGACGGTGGGGCTAAGCCACCTGCTTCAGTTAACATGTAGCATGACTGAGCAGTCAAGACAACAGAGAACACAACATGGTAGAATTTCGCCTGATTCGATTATTTATTTTTTATTTATAAAATTTCCCCTCAGTCGAAGGTTGCCACAGTGGACGAAGCAAGACGAATAATTTTGTTGATTACATTATTCACATAACATCTTTAAGCTACAGGAGTTTTGGCATATAGCAATGATTTCTCAGCAATGAAATGGAACCTCGTAAAGCTAACAAAGAAAGAGTTTGCAGTTCCGTAACGTCTAAATTAAACTGCTTCCAAAAATTAACAATAAATCGAGGAATAGTCCTTGAGCTCCTAGCATTAATCCTATTGCTTTCATATCCGTCAATCCAAATTTATCTTTATAATAAATTATGATCTGTTCAAAGATCAGCTTCTTTTCCCTATGAACGTCTTCTGGCTGGTCTGTAGAGATTTCCAAACGAACTGAGGGATCTATTACGTATCCCACACCGCCTATGATGTCAATTCTCTTACTGCTGCCGTTATCGGTAAGTTCGGACACCCCCTTCGGCGACCTTATACCTTTTCCTTCTGAGAGATTTGCGATCAAGGAGCGAATCTTGTTATGCCTGACGTTCCGCAGCTTCTCTCCATGAGGGTGAGATCCCCGAACATGACGAAGGGTTTCTATCTTTCTTCGGCAATGCTGACAGAGGTTTCCGTTCTGGGACCTGCCAGTAATAGATCGAACGGCGCACACATTAGCACTTTTAGGATAAGACAAGTAAAACATTTCCTGTCATTTCAGATTCTCTACTTCACTGTTACGGCTCTAATTGCGAACACTTGAGAGTTTTGTCCAAAAAGAGCACATATTTCCTTGTTAAAAATTGGGCCGTTTTGAAAATGTCCAAGGTGCGACAGTTTTTGATTTGTTATTCTGAAACTTACTAATGTAGATCAGATAAATTAGAGAGAGAAACAACTCAACCACAAACAAAGTGAGGTTATGCCATTCAGGAAATTAAATGATGCTCAGCTTACTGATCAGTTAAAGAAAAACTAACAATACAGCGAAAACTAAAATTAAATTGGCGTTTGCTACAGTTTGTAACTACAGATAGGTAGGTTTATTTTCCGTCTCAAGCCCCGCATATACGGTGATTGATGATTTTGATAGAATATATTAAGATGGTTTATCAGATGCGTATCAATTCAAATCGAGAACAACATCTGAGACAGTTTCTGCTGCAAGGGAATCCCAACTCTAACGCCTCAAGGGCAGTGTCCTGGAACGTGAGACTTTGGGTCAGCGATGAAACTGGGAAGCAGGACCACTACCTTGCCCAGGCGGCCTGACTTGCTATGCTGAATAAGGGCTTTGTGGAGGGATGGGAAGTTCGGAAGGAATAGACAAGGAAGAGGGAAGGAAGTGGTCGTGGCCTTAAGTTAGGTACCTGGAGGAGAAGTGGGGAAACCGCGGAAATCCGCTTCGGGGATGGCTGAGGTGGGAATCGAGCCGCCCTCTACTCAGTTTACCTCCCGAGGCTGAGTGGACCCCGTTCCAGTCGTCGTACCACTTTTCAAATTTCGTGCCTCTCCCTTATTGCAAGGCCCTTGGTTCCTTTTTCGGCCAGTTCAAGGATTTTAATTCTGAACTGAAGAGTAGAACGGGGTTCACTTGATACGAGATGTTCTCAAGCTCTTGGTTACACGAAGAAAGTGCACAGTGAGAAGATGGCGCTACTGACCGAGTGTACATAGACAACACTGGTAGCAGAACGTGGTTCACTTGATACGAGATGTTCTCAAGCTCTTGGTTACAGGAAGAAAGTGCACAGTGAGAAGATGACGCTACTGGTCGCCATGGTTACAGTGGTGTCGCTAATTACATGTTAATTGCGGCAGTTTGCAAATAAAACAGAAGAATAAGAGTGAAAGTGTTCGTGGTTTCGGACGTGTCTGGCCACTCCGCTTCATCCGACAAGTTGCAGAAGGACATGAAAAAAAAGGCCTGCTAGACCATGAGTGGAATGTTTACAAGAACGTTAGTGACCAAAAACAATAGCGGTTAAAGATTTTTTCATTTTATGTCCAATTCCCTGCGTCTCTGAATTTTTTGTCTGTAAAGGAAGATTCTTTTCTTTTTAAAACAATGTCAGACATTGTAGACATGCTTCAACATAGCAGCAGTTAGAAGAAAAATTTAGTGAATAAAAAAGGAATATTTCTGGAATGTTTCGTTTTTAGCTCTCGACATCGCGATAGCCTGATTGCCAGCAAATTGTTCTGCTACTTGTTATGTGATTTTGTTCAAGTAGTTGTTGAGATGTTTGCTTTATTTTTTTTGTCATAATTCATTGTGTGTGAGTGTAAAAATCAGAAAGACATCTATAGTAATCGAACGTAGTTATCATGAATGGGATCAGCACTGAATGAGAGTCATTCAAGTACCTTGGATGCTGGCTAACACAAGAATGGCATCCTGATGTAGAAATTAAACCTAAAAGCGGCACTGCGAGCAATTTGTTCCTTGCATTTACTGGTTTTTTATTTAATTGTGTCAAACATAATATATAACATCAAATATAATAATAATAAAATACACCCAAAAATTGGCGCACCATCAATACCCTACTTGCAGAGATGAGGAACCAAACTTAGCACATGATTCGTAGCAGGTCATAACGAAATGCGCTAGCAGTTAACGTACAAATGTGTCTCACTTAAGTACCCCTAAACACCACATTTAGAGATCCTTGGATATTTTAGTATTAATACTCGCATGCCAGTGTAGCTATAAAATCTATTTCTACTCCGCGCCCATTCGCTGAAGAACAAAGTACAGTACAGCGATTGTATTAAGGTTCAAACAGTATCAATACATCTGAGTTGAGTCACTTTAACTCTGTTCCAGTCATGCTGAAGATGAGATCACTCGTTCGTGCATGTTTGCTATTTAAACATTACCCCCCCAGTTCACAAGGTCAGTAACGGGAGTTCAGCTTTTACAGTCGGCGATGCGGAACAGGAAGACGAGACGAAATATTCAGTTCCTCCTGGGCAAAATGCTTGTGTCGTGAACAATATATTAACTTGATACTGACATTCCGGTACATTCTTATTTGATATGTCTTATAAGAATGATTATTATAATGATGATGATTGCTGTTTAAAGGGGCCTAACAGCTAGGTCACCGGCCTCTCATCATGGTACTAATCATAGGTAATGTAGACCCATGGTGTGTCACAAACAATGGCACCACTCGCAGGTAACACAAACCCATGGTGTTTAGCACATAAGGGTACTACTCACAAGCAACGCAGAACCAGGGTGTTCCTCGCATAGTGTTACTTATAACGGGCGCCTGTCAAACCCGTGGTTTTTCTCACAAAGTGGTGCCAACCACAGTCAATGTAAACTAATGGTGTTCCGCACGTAATGGTACTAATCAGAAGTAATCGCATGGTTCTAAAATTGAAATTTGTTTATCTATGTACATGAAACCTTTTCCTTTTTGCAATTTGTTTATCTATGTACATGCAATCTTTTCCTTTTTGCAATTTGTTTGTTGATGTACATACATTCTTTTTATTTTAATTTGTTTATCTATGTACATGCAATCTTTTCCTTTTTGCAATTTGTTTATCGATGTACATACATTATTTTCCTTTTTACAATTTGTTTTTCTATGTACATACATTCTTTTTCATATTGCAATTTGTTTATCTATGTACATGCAATCTTTTCCTTTTTGCAATTTGTTTATTGATGTACATACATTCTTTTTCTTATTGCAATTTGTTTATCTATGTACATGCAATCTTTTCCTTTTTGCAATTTGTTTATTGATGTGCATGCAATCTTTTCCTTTTTACAATTTGTTTATTGATGTACATACATTCTTTTTCTTATTGCAATTTGTTTATCTATGTACATGCAATCTTTTCCTTTTGCAATTTGTTTATTGATGTACATACATTATTTTTCTTATTGCAATTTGTTTATCTATGTACATGCAATCTTTTCCTTTTTCCAATTTATTTATTGATGTACATACATTCTTTTTCTTATTGCAATTTGTTTATCTATGTGCATACAATCTTTTCCTTTTTACAATTTGTTTATTGATGTACATACATTCTTTTTCTTATTGCAATTTATTCATCTATGTACATGCAATCTTTTCCTTTTTGCAATCTGTTTATTGATGTACATACATTCTTTTTCTTATTGCAATTTGTTTATCTATGTACATGCAATCTTTTCCTTTTTACAATTTGTTTATTGATGTACATACATTCTTTTTCTTATTGCAAATTGTTTATCGATGTACATGCAATCTTTTCCTTTTGCAATTTGTTTATCTACGTACATACAATCTTTTTCTTATTGCAATTTGTTTATATATGTACATGCAATCTTTTGCTTTTGCAATTTGTTTATCTATGTACATACAATCTTTTTCTTATTGCAATTTGTTTATATATGTACATGCAATCTTTTGCTTTTGCAATTTGTTTATCTATGTACATACAATCTTTTTCTTTTTGCAATTTGTTTATATATGTACATGCAGCATTTTCCTTTTTTGCAATTTGTTTATCTATGTACATACAATCTTTTCCTTTTTACAATTTGTTTTTCTATGTGCATACATTATTTTTCTTATTGCAATTTGTTTATATATGTACATGCAATCCTTTGCTTTTGCAATTTGTTTATCTATGTACATACAATCTTTTTCTTATTGTAATTTGTTTATATATGTACATGCAATCTTTTGCTTTTGCAATTTGTTTATCTATGTACATACAATCTTTTTCTTATTGCAATTTGTTTATCTATGTACATGCAGTATTTTCCTTTTTTGCAATTTGTTTATTGATGTACATACATTCTTTTTCTTATTGCAATTTCTTTATCTATGTACATACATTCTTTTTCCTATTGCAATTTGTTTATCTATTACTATGTTAGTAACGATGTAAAGGAAAAGGCATGTAAGTCTCTGGTAAGACCCCAATTACAGTATGGTTCTAGTGTTTGCGACCCTCCCCAGGATTATTTGATACGAGAAATGGAAAAGATCCGAAGGAAAGCAGCACTATTTGTACTGGATGATTTCCGACAAAAGAGTAGCTTTACGAAAATGTAGCAAAGTTCGGGCTGGAAAGACTCGGGAGTTTAGAAGACGAACGGTTCGACTAAGCTCGGAGCTGTCGGTCAAGAGTTGGTTTGGAATGACATCAGTAGACGAATAAGCTTAAGTTTAATCGAAATCGACTTTCGACCTATTAGGACGTGTTTCGTACATTTAGTACGTGACGAAGGGATGTCGCCAACCGGACATCAGTGGAATCCACAACGGGCGACTTGAATGCACTGATTGCACTCTACAGTGTGATGACAGTAGTGCCAGACCTGTAGCTTGGATCCTTCCAACAGAACAAAGATGACTAAGGCCACCATAGTTCAATTGGTAGAGCAACCGACGCAAAATCGGGAGGTTGTGGATTTGGATCCCACTGGTGTCCGGTCGACCATTTTTGTTCTCTACTTAACATCTCTTCAACACGTACTGAATGTACATAACACGGCCTAATAGGTTGAAAGTCGATTTCGGTTACAATGCGGTCGTGAAAATTCAATATTCATTAACCTACACATTCGTGAATGGGTCCCAACGGAGTCCCTGTTGACCGGATAGTTCAAGCCTGCAAGAACGAATTTGCACTGCTGCATTCAAACTCATGTAACGCAAAAACTATCCTAGATATCGACCTCAAACGAACTGGATTATGTTTTGAGACGCTGCTAACTATATCTATACCTACTACACACTACAAGTGCTATCTATACTCGACTTGTGTGCATCTGAGTCTCTGCTGTATTCAAACACATGAGACTGTTGTCCACGATTTGACATAGGACCAAAATCACTGTCAAAATCACTCGCATAATTAGAAATATCCAATTCACTGTCTCCAGTGTCCGACTCGTTGGCTGAACGGTCAGCGTACTGGCTTTCGGTTCAGAGGGTCCCGGGTTCGATTCCCGGCCGGGTCGGTGATTTTAACCTTGGTTAATTCCAATGGCACGGGGGCTGGGTGTATGTGTTGTCTTCATCATCATTTCATCCTCATCACGACGCGCAGGTCGCCTACGGGAGTCAACTCGAAAGACCTGCACCTGGCGAGCCGAACATGTCTTCGGACACTCCCGGCACTAAAAGCCATACGCCATTTCATTTCATTTCATTTCATTACTGTCTCCAGTTACATCTGATAACCGGTCTGCACGTAATTCATCACAAATATCCATGTCTGTTAGCAACTGCATGCGCTGCACCCTGTTGACAGCTGCAGTGAAGCTTCAAGGAACAGCCACGGCCGACTTGATGCCTCACTCTAGCTAGCCCCTTGGAGCGCAGCGAGGGATCTAGTCGGCCGTGGCTGTTCCTTGAAGCTTCACTGCAGCTGTCAACAGGGTGCAGCGCATGCAGTTGCTAACAGACATGGATATTTGTGATGAATTACGTGCAGACCGGTTATCAGATGTAACTGGAGACAGTAATGAAATGAAATGAAATGGCGTATGGCTTTTAGTGCCGGGAGTGTCCGAAGACATGTTCGGCCGACTAGATCCCTCGCTGCGCTCCAAGGGGCTAGCTAGAGAGACGCATCAAGTAGGCCGTGGAACAGCTCGACATTTCCGATCTTAGCCTACAAGGCTAAGTTCCGATATTACTTTGTTATGAAGGTTTAAAGAAAAGATGATGGAGCAATACTTGCCTCATACTATTTATTCCATGACTACACCGTCTAAAATGTATAATTTCACCACCAGATCGCAGCAGCGATCAAGGAAACATGACGTCCATAAAAACTAGAATTCTCGTAACCGGTCACGTACGGTCGACCGAAGAACTACGAGAAATGTCAGTGCGCGTCACCAATGTTTTTAAAAGTATGCAAGATCATAATATGAAGATAACGTTGGAATTCAAGAAAACCAGTTGGGGAACATATTTGTTTATAAGAATAGTCCTAAATTCAGATCAATGGTGTAGTGATGGGATCATCCAATACTTTTAATAATCGAATAACCTCCAATCGATTATTTAAACACAGTAGAACCCCGCTTAACCGAACTTCGCTTAACCGAAATGCTCTGACAAAATTTTATTTTAATATTTTGTTTTTACCCTCTCGTTCTTAGCCGTCGATATCAGTAATTCTCTTGCTATACGTGCTGAGAGCTATTAGGCAAACCAAATTTTTATATTATGACTTACGCTAGAATGCACGTGTAGCATAAAACAAAACAGTTTCTTACCCTCTAGTTCGTTCCACGATACATTATTTCTTGAACAAGCAGGAATTATTATTATTATTATTATTATTATTATTATTATTATTATTATTATTATTATTATTATTATTATTACTGGATCATTCGTCATGAATATTATGCAGACGACTCCGACTTTGCCAATAGCAGTTCTGAGAATCGAGTTGCAGCAGATGATGGATTTAATGCATTGGAGGTGGGATTGATTTCGAATTTTTATTAAAATACAGTACCACACGCTTTAATTACACTACTGTAATAAAATTACTGTATACAGTATTCAGTTCAAAAGTAACAAAAAAATGTAATTATTTCAGATTACTTTGCGCTTTGATGAACAAAGCAATGAACCTGCACCAGCTGATGTATTGTTGATTAAACGGTGGTGCGACAGCGCTGCACCAAGAAAATTCAGAAGAAAATTACTGATTTTATACAATGAGTGACATTGTGTAAACATATTAATGTTAATATACAGTATGCACCTTTGCTTGAACAGAGTTTATGCATTTTTATTTCGACATTTAACTTTCGAAAGTATTTGCCATGTGTTATCCGAAAAAAAAAAAACGCGTCAACCGAAGTGGCTCCGCTCCCTTTATTTCGGATTCTATTGTAATGGAATGAGTTTCAAGTATAATTCAGTTGGCATAATCAAATAATTTTAATATTCTAATAACCTCCATTCTGTCCGGTTCCATGGCTAAATGGTTAGCGTGCTGGCCTTTGGTCACAGGGGCCCCAGGTTCGATTCCCGGCAAGGTCAGGAATTTTAACCATCATTGGTTAATTTCGCTGGCACGGGGGCTGGCTGTATGTGTTGTATTCATCATTATTTCAACCTCATCCCGACGCGCAGGTCGCCTACTGGAGTCAAATCAAAAAACCTGCACCTGGCGAGCCGAACTTGTCCTCGGACACTCCCGGCACTAAAAGCCCGTATAGCCGTTGGATAACGAGTTACAATTCTCGATTTAATATTTAAATGAGATTTTACTGGCCGAGTTTCTGAAGTACAGTTTTTATTTTACGTTTTCGTAACGTGAAGTCCGTGACAGCGCATGAGGTGACACTTCGCAGGTTGTCGAGAGCACACGCAGATGTGCGTAATGCGAGACAGGAAATGACAAAGCAAGTCCTGTATTCATGTTGCTCGAGAGATAACTGACAGATGAACTGGTCACTCCTTTGCTGTTTTAAGTGTCCTCATGGCAGCTTGTGGTCTTACAGTTTAGAACCATACAGAAATCACGAAATGTCCCCTAAAACACCTCTGTAATTTTGTTTCAAAGCTCTCACATCTAATAGGATATGTCACCTGATTTCACTGAATTAGTCCAAGTACAGTATAAGTCCCACAAAGAACAAAAATGACCCTGCACAAGTCATATTTCATTCCCATCCTTACATATTCTCTGGAAACATCAAAGGATTGTAGTAGGATTAAAGCCTGTGATATGAAATTTCTTAGAACTGCCCTCCAAAAGACACGACTTGATCATGTGAAAAATGATGAGATCCGATCTAATCTAGGTCTAAATGAATCGATGGAGGAAAGACTTAGGTCATCTAGACTTAAATGGTTTGGGCATGTTAAACGAATGAATAGCACAAGGTAATAACCATGTGCTTATTTGAGAAAGATATTAACAGGTAGAAGACCAAGAAGAAGATGGATGGACCAACTGAGGGAAGACGTGGAGAGAAGAGGATGGAATTGGGAATCTGTCATGGACAACAAAACCTTTTTGAATAGGCAACTTTGGAAGACACTCGTTTTCAAACACCCTACCCGGCTCACTGGAAGGGCAAACCGATAATGATGATGATTATGATGATGATGATGATGATGATGATGATGATGATGATGATGATAACAGTACAAGGTATGAATTTTTAACTCTTGGAAGGTCACGCCAAAAAATAAATAAATGGTATACCCCAATTGGTTGTAAGTTTCACAACCACCAAGATTTGTTTGCAGACTTATTAATAGGCTGGTGCCATTTTAGTATAAATATAAAAATTCCGGATATATGTGGCACCGTTCTTTTTTCGTGTTTTATTTTTTTTTTTCAAAGCAGCGGCAAGATGGTTGATTTTTCTTTGTTTATGTATGGCCCAGGGTCTCGGGGCGAGATATCGGCGTCAGACTTATCTGCCCTGATAGTTTCATTTGCACTCTGCAGATAGCATCCAAGAACACATTTCTGATGCTGATAGCTCACGCTGACAAGGGGGCATTCCCTACTCGTCACCGCTGATTTCGCTCATATTTATAGAACATGCAGGGCTTGGCTAGAAATTAAAGTACCCGAAGTGGGAACTCCAAATGGCCAAGCGTATAGAAAAATGTTGACGCGGCTCTCGCGCCGTATAAGCCATTTACGTTAATCCACACGCCGAGCAGTACTTGACGTAGCGGTAAGAGCTTGGACTAGTAATTCGATGGTCGTGGGTTCGACTACCCGTGTGGAGAGTGGTTTTATCTGTCAACTTTTATATTATACATTTTCCAATTACGCAAAGAGGTGAATAATTCATTTTATTTATTTATACGCAAAAGGCATAGAAAAGGTAAAAAATTGGGATTTCATTGTCAGACTGTTTTCTACCTGCGCCAAGAATCTATTGTTTGTGTACAGCCGCCAGGAGGAACCTTCACTTGTCAGGTGAAAACGAATCTTACAGCGAAACGACCATTCACGTTTATGGCACATTCCCAGGGAGATAGCCAATAAAGGAGAAAAAAGAAGAATTTCTGTTTGAACACATGGGGAAAGTTCGCAACTCCAAATTTTCTACAATTTTCTACAAAAAAATGACGTCCGTCCGCCTCTGTGGTGTAGTGGTTAGCGTGATTAGCTGCCACCCCCGGAGGCCCGGGTTCGATTCCCGGCTCTGCCACGAAATTTAAAAAGTGGTACGAGGGCTGGAACGGGGTCCACTCAGCCTCGGGAGGTCAACTGAGTAGAGGTGGGTTCGATTCCCACCTCAGCCATCCTGGAAGTGGTTTTCCGTGGTTTGCCACTTCTCCTCCAGGCGAATGCCGGGATGGTACCTAACTTAAGGCCACGGCCGCTTCCTTCCCTCTTCCTTGCCTATCCCTTCCAATCTTCCCATCCCTCCACAAGGCCCCTGTTCAGCATAGCAGGTGAGGCCGCCTGGGCGAGGTACTGGTCATACTCCCCAGTTGTATCCCCCGACCAAGATTCTGAAGCTCCAGGACACTGCCCTTGAGGCGGTAGAGGTGGGATCCCTCGCTGAGTCCGAGGGAAAAACCGAACCTGGAGGGTAAACAGATGATGATGATGATGAAAATGACGTCCTATATACCTTTTGCATATAAATAAGTAAAATAAATGAATAATATAAATATTGAGAAAAATATTCTCCACACAGGTAGTCGAACCCAGGACCATCGAATTACTAGTCCAAGCTCTTACCGCTACGCCAACAACTGCTCGGCGTGCGCACTAACGTAAGTGGCGTATACGGTGCGAGATCCGCGTCAAAATTTTAATTTTTATTTTTATTTTCTATACGCTTGGCCATCTGGAGTTCCCACTTTGGGTACTTTCATTTCTAGCCAAGCCTTGCATGCTCTATAAATTTGAGCGAAATCGCTGGTGACGAGTAGGGAATGTCCCCTTGTGAGACCTATGCATGTATGTTCAGTCCGTCAGCGATTCCGCTGGTGGGATCCTTAACAGCTCTGCCATCAGCTGTCATAGATGGCCTAGACATCACTGAAGAGGCGTACTAGGGAAATGAGGGGTGAGGTAGTTTCCCGTTGCTTTCCTCACTGTGAGACCTATGGCAAGGAAATATTGACCATCGTAGCGCAGGTTTAAAAAACGCAAAAATCGGTGGTGCATTTTTTTGGAATTTGTATATTTACACTGACTGACAGAGCAAATGCAACACCAAGAAGGAGTGGTCAGAACTTTATTCCAATTGCAGGGTAGACTGACGTCACTGAGGTATGCTCATGATGTGAAATGCGCCGCTGTGCTGCGCACGTAGCGAACGATAAATGGGACACGGCGTTGGCGAATGGCCCACTTCGTACCGTGATTTCTCAGCCGACAGTCATTGTAGAACGTGTTGTCGTGTGCCACAGGACACGTGTATAGCTAAGAATGCCAGGCCGCCGTCAACGTAGGCATTTCCAGCAGACAGACGACTTTACGAGGGGTATGGTGATCGGGCTGAGAAGGGCAGGTTGGTCGCTTCGTCAAATCGCAGCCGATACCCATAGGGATGTGTCCACGGTGCAGCGCCTGTGGCGAAGATGGTTGGCGCAGGGACATGTGGCACGTGCGAGGGGTCCAGGCGCATCCCGAGTGACGTCAGCCCGCGAGGATCGGCGCATCCGCCGCCAAGCGGTGGCAGCCCCGCACGCCACGTCAACCGCCATTCTTCAGCATGTGCAAGACACCCTGGCTGTTCCAATATCGACCAGAACAATTTCCCGTCGATTGGTTGAAGGAGGCCTGCACTCCCGGCGTCCGCTCAGAAGACTACCATTGACTCCACAACATAGACGTGCACGCCTGGCATGGTGCCGGGCTAGAGCGACTTGGATGAGGGAATGGCGGAACGTCGTGTTCTCCGATGAGTCACGCTTCTGTTCTGTCAGTGATAGTCACCGCAGACGAGTGTGGCGTCGGCGTGGAGAAAGGTCAAATCCGGCAGTAACTGTGGAGCGCCCTACCGCTAGACAACGCGGCATCATGGTTTGGGGTGCTATTGCGTATGATTCCACGTCACCTCTAGTGCGTATTCAAGGCACGTTAAATGCCCACCGCTACGTGCAGCATGTGCTGCGGCCGGTGGCACTCCCGTACCTTCAGGGGCTGCCCAATACTCTGTTTCAGCAGGATAATGCCCGCCCACACACTGCTCGCATCTCCCAACAGGCTCTACGAGGTGTACAGATGCTTCCGTGGCCAGCGTACTCTCCGGATCTCTCACCAATCGAACACGTGTGGGATCTCATTGGACGCCGTTTGCAAACTCTGCCCCAGCCTCGTACGGACGACCAACTGTGGCAAATGGTTCACAGAGAATGGAGAACCATCCCTCAGGACACCATCCGCACTCTTATTGACTCTGTACCTCGACGTGTTTCTGCGTGCATCGCCGCTCGCGGTGGTCCTACATCCTACTGAGTCGATGCCGTGCGCATTGTGTAACCTGCATATCGGTTTGAAATAAACATCAATTATTCTTCCGTGCCGACTCTGTTTTTTCCCCAACTTTCATCCCTTTCGAACCACTCCTCCTTGGTGTTGCATTTGCTCTGTCAGTCAGTGTATATTAAAATGACACTCCAGTCATTGCTAAGACTACAAACGAATCTTGGTGGTCATGCAACCAATTAGAATATACATAATATTTCCAAAGATTTTTACTTTATGATGTGACCTTCCAACAGTTAAAGATGTATAACTTCCTCAATACTTGGCATAACTCAATGAAATCAGACGACCTATTCATATTAGATGCGAAAGCTCAGGGAAAATATTATAGAGGTCTAGTGGCACAATTTTAGTTTCGAGAGGACATTTCATGATTTTGTTATGTGGTCCTAAAGTTTTAACCGGTTCTAAAAGTCAGCAGCGCAACTCAATTCTCAGTATGGAGGGAAGTTCAGAAATAAATACACCTGTCCCTGGCACAGTATAATATACCGGCTTCCAAGCCGAGGTGGTAAAGGTGTAGCCGGTTCACCTGGGAGCAGTGTTGAGAGATCTTCCAAAAAATGTGGATTTTCATGGGAAACACCAAACGTTTGATCTATACAGGATGGCCCAGAAGGAATGATCAATATTCAGGGAAGACTTTATATGGACATGCTCTACTCCCAATACTTTCCCAGGTAGCACACATTTATGCAGATTTCTTTTGTTTCTTGTGCTATTAGTGCCCACGTATGCGTCTTACAATCAATCAGATCAATCAGTCACTACTTATCTGTATTTAGGGCAGTCGCCCAGGTGGCAGATTTCCTATTTGTTGTTTTCCTGGCCTTTTCCTTAAATGATTGCAAAGAAATTGGAAATTTATTGAACATTTCTCTTGGTAAGTTATTTTAATCCCTAACTCCCCTACCTATAAATGAATATTTACCCCAATTTGTCCTCTTGAATTCCAGCTTTATCTTCGTATTGTGATCTTTCCTACTTTTAAAGACACCACTCAAACTTATTCGTCTACTGATGTCATTTCACGCCATCTCTCCAATGACAGCTCGGAACATACCACTTAGTCGAGCAGCTCGTCTCCTTTCTCCCAAGTCTTCCCAGCCTAAACTCTAACATTTTTGCAACACTACTCTTTTTTCGGAAATTACACAGAACAAATCGAGCTGCTTTTCTTTGGATTTTTTCCAGTTCTTGAATCAACTTATCCTGGTGAGGGTCCCATACACGGAAACCATACTCTAGTTGGGGTCTTACCAGATACCTATATGCCCTCTCCTTTACATCCTTACTGCAACCCCTAAATGTGCAGAGATCTGTACCCTTTATTTACAATCCCATTTATGTGATTACCCCAAATGAAGATCTTTCCTTATATTAACACTTAGATACTTACAATGATTCTCATAAGAAACTTCCACCCATCAATGCAATAATTAAAACTGAGAGTACTTTCTTTATTTGTAAAGCTCAAAACCTGACTTTTAACCCCGTTTATCATCATACCATTGTCTACTGCTCCTGCACATGTTGAACCACACGTTCGGAAGAAAAATGGGAACCTCGAAAATCGGTGGTGCATTTTTTTGGAATGTGCTGAAATCTCTGGTAAACACTCTACGATAAGGAATTCGATGTATCGGAAAGAGCCGACGGTATACCTCTACAGCAGCAGCGGCGCAACCATCGCAGAAGCCACAAACACACACCATATCTGCATATTCTTCATTGCCAGCGCGTGTACAAACACACTTTACCGAAGTTTCTCTCTCATACACTCTCAATCTCTCGCACTACTTCACTCACAACACACCATGCATAACTGCGCGCTGAACGGGTTAGATTAAATGCAGAAAGACATCCCGAGCAAAGTGGTTGAAAGCAATGAAGTAGGTTGGGCTAGAATGAAACGTGGAACTGACACGCATTGTTAGTACATCTTCCGAAATGTTCACTAAAACTTCCGAAATTTAATGTTTGGATGTGGCAACAGTGTTTGAAAAGACATTGTATCTATTCTCCATCTGGAAGATGAAGACTGCAGAAAGGAGATTTTCACTTTTGGAGAAGCAATGGCCTTGAAGTTCACTTAGAAATTGGATAAGTAATTTGGAACAATGTACAGAATTTTGAGGGGAGAGGGCGAAATACCTAACCTTTAAGAAATGGCTATGATGTAAAGGAGAGGGCGTATAAGTCTCTGGTAAGACCCCAACTAGAGTATGGTTCCAGTGTATGGGACCCTCACCAGGATTACTTGATTCAAGAACTAGAAAAAATCCAAAGAAAAGCAGCTCGATTTGTTCTAGGTGATTTCCGACAAAAGAGTAGCGTTACAAAAATGTTGCAAAATTTGGGCTGGGAAGAAATGGGAGAAAGAAGACGAGCTGCTCGACTAAGTGGTATGTTTCGAGCTGTCAGCGGAGAGATGGCGTGGAATTATATAAGTAGACGAATAAGTTTGAGTGGCGTCTTTAAAAATAGGAAATATCACAGTATGAAGATAAAGTTGGAATTCAAGAGGACAAGTTGGGGCAAATATTCATTTATAGGAAAGGAACTTAGGGATTGGAATAACTTACCAAGGAAGATGTTCAATAAATTTCCAATTTCTTTGAAATCATTTAAGAAAAGGCTAGGAAAACAACAGATAAGGGATCTGCCACCTGGGCGACTGCCCTAAATGCAGATCAGTATTGATTGATTGATTGATTGATTGATTGATTGATTGATTGATTGATTGATTGATTGATTGATTGATTGATTGATTGATTGATTGATTGATTGATTGATTGATACGTACCGAATTTTCAGAAAGAATTCGTACCTTGTTATGAAAAAGAATTCAGAACCACGAAATGAATTCAAAGATAATTCTAGGAACCATGTATAGAATGATTGGGAATAATAGTTAACTTCGTAGAAAATTTTAAACGAAGTCCTACCACTGAGAGGTAGTACAGAGTATGTATTTGAATTCGAAGAAGAAACATTCCGCCTGCCACACCAAATTTTGAATGAAGACTTCAGACTATATACCATAGTGTATTTTGTGTATAGGCTCAGGAAGGCGTCAAATTTTCAGGGACTCTGTCGAATATTCTGATCACCCAATCCGTTATAGGACATCTGTGAAAGTAATTATCTAATTAATATAACCTGTCCGAAATAAGAACCCGTTCTCACCGGAAAGTCCAGATCTTGCACATCACAACCGAGTCGGGACCAATTCTCGCGAACACAACTAATCCTGCACTGACTGTAGTAGCCTCTGGCTAATATCTGAAAGTGTATTATTAATTCATACATGTGGAGTGTTACAGGTCTTGTTAAAACTTTGTATGGCGGTTCACCACGCAGCAAGTAAACTCTCAAGAATGTTCAATTACGTAACACATTGAATTGAGCTCAAACTCACTTTCTCCCCTGTGGCACGTAGGTTCATTCCAGGAGGCTTTGAACACTGTATTTGAAGTAAACGCATGCAGAGTCAGGAGGCTTAGTTAAATAAACATGCAGAGCGTTTCGAAAATGCTTCCGTGCTATTCACACCAGAAGGCTAACAAGGAGAGTCTAGAGTGCGGTTGACACAGACTTCGTTGAGTTTTCGAACTACTTCATTACAAAATCAATACCTACTCGTACATTCGCTCGAATAGGCTTTAATTTCCGATATTGTAGCATTTCGAAAATAAATAAATGAGTAAATTGAAGAAAATGGCGGAAGGCTGTCACTACTTTAACTGCCATAGAGATTTGAGTGTTTCGTAGACTTACTAGAAATAAAAGACAAATATTTTGTGGATAATCAATGTTTTTCAATACAACGTGGTAAACTTGGAATGTGGGTAATAACTCTTTTTTTATTCCTTTATCATTCACTATTCTCGTTTCAACCCCTGCTTTTGCACGTTTTTGCCTAATCCTAATAAAATATTTCTTTTCCATTATTAAATGTTTTATTCTATACAACTGACCGCGATGTATTCACAACGACAGCTAACCTCCAACTGAGCGCGCGAGTCAATACAGCGCCATCTTGTAACAGAGTATGCGTGTGACGTCACATTCAGCACAAATTCTGCCTTATATTGAAGCGCTATTTCATGTAAACTAAGTTTCCGATTTTCAATTCCTTCTTCCTTAAGATGTCAACCAAGCAGAAAGGTTTGTAAATATTTTTGTAGTCAATGAAAACTGGAACTTTCCCCTCTGCTATAACATAAGCAGAGTGCTTTGGGGCCATTTTGTCTTCATCATCGCTCCAGTCCGGAGTGTATACGGTGTTAGTGGAGGCAGGGACAGTCTTAGGAATTACGTGTGTCTTTCATATTCTTGCCTGTATTGAATAACTGTGTAAAAGTAAACCTCGTCCACATTTCTCAATAGACAGCAGCAATAATGTAATTACCAGGGTTAGGATTTCTATGTATAGGCTATGCATATTGCCTGCTGCCATTTCTTGATGGATACAGTACTTTTGTACTGTATGAAAGGTGTTGCTCATAGGGTCAGTCGTGTTGCAATAGCACTTTCTGACCCAGTGAGGAAAGCAATGGCAAACTACCTCACTCCTCGTCTTGCCTAGTACGCCTCATTTTGGTGCTGCCATTGGTTTTTGTGGTTTCTTTATAACTGCATAACCTTTGGTGGTACTATTTGAGGATCCAACCAGCCTCTGGGCTGATGACCTAACAGACAGACAGGCTATGCATATTTGTTCTTTCATTAGCTAAACTTAAAATTTTTCGAAATCGGATATTTCTAGTGATTTATAACTAAGTTTATTTTATATATTTCCAGCTTTAGTACTGTTTTACAAACTTGAGGAATAAATATTGCGACGTATTTTTAAGTACCGTTTTGATATAGAAAAAAGTAATGCAATTTTTTAAACTTCTTTTTACAAGTAAGCTTGTACCAAACTACTACTCAACATAAGTTCAAGCATATTACGGCACTTGTCGTATCATGAAACCAGCTTCGGAATTCCATCCTCATAGAAATCTGCCGTCTGATGTGGCAGCCACTGCCGCGCGGTCGCGTTTAGGTCACATCATCTTCGTGACTTCCTAAATGCTTTTTGAAATGCAGGGACAAGCGTTAGTCACTAGGCGCTAGGTCAGGACTATAAACGGGGATGATCAAATTGTTCCCAATCAAATGAAGCGATGAGGTCTCTGGTTCGATTAACAGTGGGAGGTCGCACAGTGTTATGAAGCAAAAGAACCTGGTGCAAGAAATCCACAAGCAACACACACTGCACATTAGTTTGTGAGATGAAATTCTTTGCCTGCACTACACTTTCTTGGGTGATTTTCAGTTTCTCCAATCCATGGATTGCTGTTTTGATACCGGCGTGACATAAGCCACACATGTTTCGTTGCCGGTCACAATTCGACGCATCACCTTTATTACTGTACAGCTCAAGGAAACTCAAAGCACTTCCTATGCTCTTGGTTTTGTGCACCTCCGCCAGCATCCTCGGTGCAACTTCCGATAATCTAAGCATCCTGGAACAATTTCATGAATAACGCTCCTTGGAATTTCAGGCGACGAAATCGTAAAGAGTCTGTTCTCTCGAACCTTTGTATCAACTTCAGTAAAGACAGATGGTTACCCACTACGCTTCTCGTCGTTGACAGTAATACGACCTTCTTTAAATGCTCGAACTCATTGTCTTACCATTCCTTCGCTTTTAAGGTGTTCTCCATACACTTCACTAATGTGCATTTACCGAGCTCGATAGCTGCAGTCGCTTAAGTGCGGCCAGTATCCAGTATTCGGGAGATAGTAGGTTCGAACCCCACTATCGGCAGCCCTGAAAATGGTTTTCCGTGGTTTTCCGTGGTTTCCCATTTTCACACCAGGCAAATGCTGGGGCTGTGCCTTAATTGGGGCCACGGCCGCTTCCTTCCCACTCCTAGCCCTTCCTTATCCCATCGTCGCCATGGGACCTATCTGTGTCGGTGCGACGTAAAGCAACTAGCAAAAAAAAAAAAAAAAAAACTAATGTGCATTTAGTGAATTGTTTTAAGTCTTCCATATATCATGGTTCCGAAGTTAATTCTGCTAGAAAATAATTTAAAATGCATTTTAATACTATCAGTAATTCAAAACTACACAATATGGAAAGAAAATTCTGCTCCATTCACATTATTTTCTTTCTCGCTGGATTTGGTCAACCTACAGTGACCCATATTTAAAAAAATCATTTAAATTCTTATTTGTGTTATTTTCATGTTTAAGCAATCATTTTTTATTTTTGATATTTGCTTTACGTCGCACCGACACAGATAGGTCTTATGGCGACGATGGAACAGGAAAGGTCTAGGATTCGTAAGGAAGCGACCGTGGCCTTAATTAAGGTACAACCCCAGCATTTGCCTGGTGTGAAAATGGGAAACCACGGAAAACCATCTTCAGGGCTGCCAACAGTGGGGTTCGAACCCATTATCTTCCGGATGCGAACTCACAGCTGTGCGCTCCTAACCGCACGGCCAACTCGCCCAGTCAATCAATTTTTAACCGTACTCTTTGTATAAGTATTAACATCTGATACAATATAGATATTCACATTATTTTTCACCTTTATTTTAAAACCCCATGATTCACTCCATATTTTGAGTTTCTAGCCTATATGTATGTACATATTTAGCCATTGTTATTACATAAATCCTTGCTCTGGTAATAACCAACAGCATATTCCTAATTTGATAGCTTTGCACTTCTCCAATGTTAATAAATAACATCACTAAAATATTGAATTGATGAGCTCGTTTATGTTTTTATATTTTCCAAATATATTAGTTCCTTCCCCGAACAATTTCAGGGCACACCCTCTGAGAACCTCAGTTATAGAATATACACATTAATAGCTGGGACTTAAAGTGTAAAATAAATATACAAACCGAGAAACCGAGAGACTTGGCCGTGCGGTTAAGGGCGCGCAGCTGTGAGCTTTCATTCGGGACACAGTGGGTTTGACTCTCACTGCTGGCAGCCCTGAAGATTGTTTTCCGTGGTTTCCCAGTTTCACACCAGGCAAAATGCTCGGGCTGTACCTTACCAGGCAAAATGCTCGGGCTGTACCTTAATTAAGTCCACGGACACTTCCTTCCACTCCTAGTCATTTCCTATCCCATCGTCGCCATGAGACCTATTTCTGTCGGTGCGACGTACGGCAACTTTTAAAAATAATATTAGTCAGTCAGTCAGTCAGTCAGTCAGTACAATATTAGGCAATCTCCTCAAATGAAACATCGCCATTCTGATTTTACGTAACCTTTCGAAGAACTAAGTGGATTCCGGTAGCTGTCCTGAAGGCGTGCAACCTTTGATGTCTTTTTTATTTAGTAATCCTCAAGAAGTGTTAGGCTGATTTTCATATATGCAAATATTTAATTTCTTTCTCCGAAGCCAGTCGCGTTCTTGATCGAGTCTTTCGAATGCAGACTTCAAAATAATCACTTTCTGTTAAGTAAGCGTTTCCATATTCAGCACATCTATCATCATTGATACGAACTTTTAGATCTAAGCAAAATACAGGTTACACCGTGTTCCCAGAAGCACTGATGTTCTGTTCTTCGCTTTTGAGAACATATCACCAAGTCTGGACGAGCTAAGGAAGTGAGTTAGCCTTATGAATTCATTGCCGGGTGTTGTGTTATAATGATGATGGTAATTGGCAAATTATTTCAACACATATAACTTAGTACGAATAATGTCCAGCGAGTGTGCGATGCGTGGGCAAACAAGCTGCATGGCGGAAGGTAGGAACACCTCATTAAGTAAACCGAACACCTTGCACAACCGCGCCTCCACCAAATATGTAGAGAATGAGCAGAAAAACTGAACTCTCAATTCTACTGAGCAAACCCCAGCTTGGCGTCACAGCACTCTGCTTCCGAGATGCAAAGGTCGCATCAAAAGTTTGTCAAAGTAGAAGAGTGACGTAGATGGATCCTATCTACCACAAATTTGCGTTCTAGTCATCGAACATTTCTGCGTATTTCAACATCATTATACAGTAAAAGCTAACCCTTGTCGCCACAACCAATCTCCACTCAATCCTATTGTACTCTTCACTTCCTTGTAGTTTTTACATCCCATCAAGCCAGTAGTGGCGCTAAGAAATCGCCCCCTCTCCCCGCAGTAATTGAAAATGGGCTCCTCATTTCTTGATAAGGAAAGTTACAAGTTTATTTCGTAATACAAGGTTGTATATTATTACAATGAACAGCAATGAACGATGATGATAATAAGTAGACCTCGGATGTTTAGGTGGTAATAGGTTAGAACGCAAAGTAATTTGGTTTGTAGAAAGTGTGATGCAACCCGTTGTACCCTGATGTAGCAAGAGTAACATAAATTCAAGGAATTATATAGGCAATACCCCTAATATCTATGCAAATCTCATAGCATAACCGCTGTACGGGGTAGTATGTACTGTACTTATTGTTCGTTAAAGTAACTTTGTATTCTAACCTATCAGCACCTAATAATCCGGACTCTAATAATAAGTTACACAATTTAGTTTTCAAATCCGAAGGAATGAAAATAATACACTTATATTGTACGAACACACACACAAGAAATGCATATTCCAATTATAGTAACCAAAGGCACTTCTTATTCTTTTTCTTTTCCTGCCGCTTTTCCCACAACTGTGGGGTCGCGGGTGCGAACTGCGTCGCACATGTGGATTTGGCCCTTTTGTACGGCCGGATGCCCTTCCTGACGCCAACCCTCTATGGAGGGATGTAAGAACTATTGCGTGTTTCTGTGGTGGATGGTAGTGTAGTATGTTGTCTGAATATGATGAGGAGAGTGTTGGGACGGACATATACACCCAGTCCCCGAGCCAGAAGAATTAATCAGAAGCGATTAAAATCCCCGACCCGGCCGGGAATCGAACCCGGGACCCTCTGAACCGAAGGCCAGTACGCTGACCATTCAGCCAACGAGTCGGACAGTAACCAAAGACACTGACCACCACAATATTAAGAAATAATCTTGTTCCTAGGACCAAATAATTTACTACTCAACCATCCATCGTAAGCCGGTTTAGCTACACTGACTGCCAGAGATTAAAACAGGCTGCCTGTTGCTCGCGGTAAAATTTTCTGTCAAATTTATTGTACAATAATTTAATTTTATAAAATTTCTGTTGCTCACGGTGAAATTCAAGTTTTATAAAACCGTTGATAAAACTTTTCATAAAATAGGACCTGTTCTATTACGTAAAATTAATTTTACGAAACGAACCAATCAGCGAAGCTGACATCACGATGATGTTAGCGCTACGTTGTGAGAAGATTGCGAAGCTCTATTGTAAACAAACACTTCTTTCTAAAATGCCAGGATCCGGATGGACTAAGGAAGCTGTTAGTGTTTTACTGACGAATACCAGAAATATCCTTGTTTGTACGAAGTTAAAACACCACTGTACCACAGCAGAAATGCAAGAAGAGAGGCAAAAACACAATCGCCGAATTCCTATATGAATATTGGTCTTCTAACCTCAACTAATTTTCGACCAAGGACAGCAATCCTCTACCTTCTTCTCTTCTTTTGATCCAATCCCGAGTCCAACATTTCTTGGCATTTCTTTTGTTCCTTTTTACCACTGTACAACATATAATTGCAGCTAAAGCAGCAACTTTTGCTTTGTTTGTTGGAGCCATACTCTCAAACACATTGTAAGTAGAACAGCTGATTTTTGGTTTAAAAGTTTATCGATAGATAGCAGCACATACACATCTTAGTTCAAAAGTAGGTTCATAGATGGCCAACCTGATGTTTCGACGGATTTTATAAAATCATTTTACCGTGAGCAGCACAACTTGTTTTCACCAAATGTTTATAAAATTAATTGTACAACAAATTTTACGAAACATTTTACCATGAGCAATAGGCATTAGAGTTTAGATAAGGAGGACGTCTTTGTTATCGCATGTTCGCTGACTACTGGGTTATCAGAACTCGCTAATTACTTGTTGATTGTTGTGAGTGGCAGCAAGGGATGGTTATTATTGGAACAGGTTGGGAAACCCACATTCCTTCAGAAATAAGTACCTTACTCCCATTGATGAAAAAGGCTCTGCACTACGACGGCCTAAGTTTGGAATAACTCTCTGTAATGCAAACAATACTGTGCTGTAGCTTTATCAATGTGTAAAATAACTTCACCTACTGAATTAAGAAACAGTCATGGGCCCCTCACAAGCTATGGCGCGGAGTCTGCGAGGTCCTTATCGCCGCCACTGCTCTAAGTATGTCTTTCTTAGTCTTTCCCTTCCTTTCTTTCCTAGTTTTCCCATTTTCAGGTCACGCAAATGCTGAGGCTGTACCTTACACTTGCCGGCACCAAGTTTCACTCTCACCCTATTATCGCAAATCACGTCATTCATTTCGCCTCACTAACTACTCTGATGTTGTTGACTCAGGAAGGGCAGCATGTCGTAAAAACTCGCTACGAAGATTCATCTCACTTCATACCGCCCCATAGAGAAAAGTAACAAGGATTGAACACACACACATACTAAGTAAGGGTGCATTCTGCCCGAAGGCAAGTCCGAACCTCCGCAGAGGTTTGCCTGAGCCGGAGTTTACGCACGGTAGGGTGGCCTCTTCCTTTCCGCTCCTCCATTCCCTTACCCCCCACCAACAGCGCATGGCAACCCATCCAAATCTTGGCCACGCCCAATGTTGCTTAACTTCGGAGAAAACGTTACAAGAAATGAAATTCATATTTCAGTAATGACTGTAATATCTAAAATAAAATATAAAATTTCAACTTATTCAGTACTATATAATAAATTAATCTTATAGACTACCCAATTAACATGTGTTTATAAATGAACAAGTTTCGGCTCTTCGAGCCATCGTCAGTATTGGAAAGGACATACTATCGTAATCACAAAGACGCACACACGAGATGCTATCCATTGTGTACACTGTTATTTACATTAATCGAAGAGGAAGAAGAAGAAGAAGGCCACATTACCATGTCAACCAACTACAGAAAACTACTAACACAACATGACTTCACATAGGCCTACTTAACTCGACCAACGTCTCTCACTAACAACTCAACTCCACTCAAGACTGTCTCTTTATATACCTTGCCTGGCCAGGCTTCTAGAAAAGTATGACAACATGCTTTCAAGTATCTTCTCGAGTCTCCAATAACCTATGTACAAATGGATAGAACATTCTGTAAAACTCGAGTGATAAAGGTGCGTTGTTCTAGGCCCGGTTGTATAAAGACATCTGACTGGAGATCAATTAAGAACTTAGTTCTGAAAATGAACTGAGATTACGACTTCATCGCGTTGTATAAAACTGAACTCAGTTTACACATGTGTAGTTCAAATGTAATCGGAGTTCAAAAAATTGGACGTGGCAACACCGCAAAACAAATGAAATACGAAATAGCTCGGCCCGTTGGATAATACTTAAATAGTGGGATTGACCTGGCCGTGACTGTCAACAAATGAAATACGAAATTGCCGTGACTGTCGAAGTAGGAGAAGAAGATAATATTGTAATCTCGCGAAGTAAACATGGAAGGAACTTCACACAGAAATAAAAGGGCGATCTGGTGGATATTGTACTATCAAGGTACAAACATATAATATAAAATAAAAGAACCTATATGGTGACATAAAAGTTGAAAGAGAAAGCCGTTGACTTGTCAATGTTAAAGAGCTCTCCAACAACCATTTGAAAACTTACTGTAGCATAAAACCTAAGAGTTGTTAGGAACATACACATGGGTGACAGGGGATAATTTATTTGACTAGGTTTTTGTAGTGTGTCCCTTAACTTTAGTTCCAGTCATTCCACAACATCTTTCGATAAACGAAATCTTATTTTGAACATTTCACACAATTCAATAATCGGATTCCGTCTGTGCCGAAAGACGCGAGGAGCTCGTTGTAAAATCAACTCTTCATCAGACGAAAAGTCGGAATAATCTGACATCCCTGCTAAAGAAAATATATATGCTTTGTTTTGTAAACTTGAAATATAATAGAAAACTAAGTAAGAACATGTTGGTATAGCAGTAGGCTATTGTTTATATGATATTCACATAACCTCACTTCTGAAAACATCGAGCGATCTTTAGCATTATTTAACTACTAGCATTCAATATATTTATAACGCACCTCGATATTATTAAGGTACGGTATTCTTACGCATATACGATACAAGGAAACACTTCTCAAGTCTTCAGGTCTAGTTCAATGTTTAATATGAATGATAATGATCTAAGTTCAAGGAGATTAACCGACGAATATTCGGCAGTCAAATCTGAACTTAGATCAAGACGAGATGATCTTAGGTTAGCGTTTATACAACGGAAAATCGAAGTTCAACTTGACTGGCAGCCATTTTTCCTCTTTAAACTCAGATCAAAAGTTTTATACAACCGGGCCCTAGACTATTACCCTGTGTTACACAACATTACATCGGATTTATACATCATATTTACAGGTAATAATAAATTATATACTGTTAATTACGTGTTCTTACATTAAATAAAGTAGTATTAATATACATACAGCACAAGTATCGTAACATAACCTCACATGTTTTGTTACACAAGACAGATCATACAACACACAAATAATAAATAATATGACTACGATTTATACCAAATAACGTCCGTACTGACAACCCGCCGTACATAAATACGTAGATAATAATAATAATAATAATAATAATAATAATAATAATAATAATAATAATAATAATAATACCCAATAATCGAGCTCTATATTTTCACTATTGAATTGTTTCCAAGTTGTACTAGTTCATTGCACACTTGCATCAATACGTAAGTGTATATTATGAATCTATAAAATCTGAGATAATTTAACTAAATATATATTTCAAAACTGAAACCGGTACAATATGGTGATGACAGTAAAATCTTATGAATAAAAATTAGGCTTCATCCACTGTAGTCTGTTTGATAAGTAATAAACTTCATATATTATTGCTGTTGTCTCGTATATAGTCAATACGAAAATTGAAACGCTGACTGGATAATATTCAAATGCTTCAAGAATAGACGCCAGCATTCTGTAAATTGTGAGTAAATTTCTATGTGATAGTATCATATTTGAATGCAACGCTCAATTCACTGTAAACTGTAACATTAAAGCACCTGAATTATTTAAGTTATGGGTGAATTTGTATATGACGGTATTGTAATGTTAAGCGAGTAAAGCAAAGCAAAGTCACCTCCGTACAGGCCATGAAGGCCCTTGGAGGAGTGGAAGGTAAAGGCTTCCACCATTGTTAACCTCGGCACGTGATGGGGTAGAGTGGTTAGCTCTACGCCCGGCCGCCTTTGCCCCCAGGAATTAACCTGGTACGCATTTTTGGTGTAGGCTGAGTGAACCTTAGGGACATATGCACCTCCGGAAGTGGAAATCTCGTTTCTTAAATTTTACGACTTCCTGACGGGGATTCGAACCCACGTCCTTCCGGGCGAAGCTAGTAGTAAGCTCAACCTATAAGCCGTAGTGTTAAGCACTGGAAATACTTAAGTTGTGTATGAATTTGTATATGATGATGCTGGATTTAGAATGTCCGACTCATTGGCTAAATGGTCACCGTTCAATCCTTCGGGTCAGATGGTCCTTGGTTCGATTCCAGACCGGGTCGAGGATTTTAATCGCGTCTGATTAATTCTTCTGCTCCGGGGACTGGGTGTCTGTGATTGTCAAAACACTTTCCTCAACTACACTACCAACCACCACAGAAACACGCAATAGTAATTACATCCCTCCATATAGGGTTGGCGTCAGGAAGGGCATCCGGCCGTAAAACAGAGCCAAATTCACATGTGCGACACAGTTCGCACCTGCGACCCCACACACGTGGGAAAAGCGGTGAAAGAAGATACTGGATTTAGAATGTTAAACTAGTGGTATTTCTTGTAATATTTTATTTCCACAGAATTGCTTGTTGTACTCTTGTTGTTCTTGTTGTTTAATTATGTTTTAACTTTACTTTACTTTATTATCACACTACTGTAAGTGATCACTGGCACCGGGATATTTCCCAATTGCGATATATTTGTTAATAATAGTATGTATGTAATGATATGGTCAAGATTAAATCCACATCTGTTTTACATCAAGGCCGGAGACAATATGTTCATCCATGTGGTGAACCGACTACCAGTCGGCAGGTCTGAATCATAAGGCTTGTTAAAACAACGAAGCAGACAGCCAACCAACCAAACCTTTCCCAATACGCGACGGCCCACGGTCATTAAAAGAAGTCTTAAAAAAATATCTTCTCTTGTGTGGCGCCACCAAGAAATTGGCTTCTCCTCATGGATCTCCCCCTACTCTCTCTCTCTCTCTATCTATCCTTCTCAGAAAGAGGCAGACCGTATGTTGATTAAGGCCAGTCTGCAGCAGTAAGCTGGGTATTCGGTAACAAATGGTAGCGATTTAACGAGATACGTCTTTAGCATAATACAAGGTACTCGAAGACCGGGTTCCTCAAGGCTCCGATCGTGATCCACTGCTCAATCCTATGGTTGATACCTCCAACTTGGAATCGATTATTTTCATGACGGTTCGTGGTATAATTTCTAAGTGTTTGCAGTTTATTTAAATACTAGTATTTGTACCCGTTCTTCGCACAGGAATTTGTAGTGCATTACATGTTTTCTTCAGGAACGTATGCGAAAAACATGGCTCCATTCACACGTTAAATGCGACATGTTAAAATTATATTTTCGTACAAAAGTGAGTTAAAGTAACGTGAAATATGGTGAAGCTGAGGGAATGAGGACGATTTCCGAATTTATTGAACGGTACAGCTTCTGGTCCGAATTTGCGCGAAATTCTCCATGGTTCTCAGGTTGCATATTGTATTTCTGACCACTGGTGTGGCGCTCTGACGTTAATGATACTTCCTTAATATATGCCCTATAAAAAAGTAAAATGGCTCTAGTTTTCTCGTTACTCCTCTTGAAGTGACATGCTCGACATGTCACACGGGACTTAGACTAAAAATCCACTTTTTCGTAACCATCTCAGTAATTTTCCGTCGTACGATAAATACGCGCATGACATAAAGGAACGGAAAGAACATTCTTAAACGCTTGTTATATACTACCTTTTGATAAGCATAATGTTAACGAAAATATCTGAGAATGATCTTCCTATAAATACCACCGCCATGTGATCACCATGACGTCATGTCCGACTCGTTGGCTGAATGGTCAGCGTACTGGCCTTCGGTTCAGAGGGTTCCGGGTTCAATTCCCGGCCGGGTCAGGGATTTTAACCTTAATTGGTTAATTTCATTGGCCCGGGGGCTGGGTGTTTGTGCTGTCCCCAACATCCCTGCAACTCACACATAACATTATCCTCCACCCCAATAACACGCAGTTACCTACACATGGCAGATGCCGCCCACCCTCATCGGAGGGTCTGCCTTACAAGGGCTGCACTCGGCTAGTAATAGCCACACGAAATTATTATTACCATGACGTCATATCCATCTGAAAATAATCCTAAGTGAGTAGATTCCAAATACATAGTTTGGTTGGAATTTTTCCAGCATTTTTCCACTTTTCGGAAGATACAAACAAATAGATAACCAGACAGACAAAGAGACACCAAACGGAGAAGTTCTGCCTCATGTTTCCTCGGTGTTCAGTAACATTAGGTGAGGTTTATTTTCAAGCCGAGCGAAATATTATGCATCCTCTGATATTCTCCGTTATGGATCATTCAAAAAACTGTAGGTGTGCGAGAATTTTGTTCATAAGATAAAAGAGTGCATTTTAAATGAATCGCTTCATGCAAAATGGGCCATAGTTCAAAACAGTGTTATTTCTGGAAAACAAAAATAATATGTTGGACCAATATATCACTCTAATCACATTTAAAACACGTGCATTAGGTAGGTTATAGCTCAGTTATGGATTGTGTGAGAACAATTTAATATTCAAGGACGTGAATTTCTATTTAGGGGCTGTAAAAGTCACTGGACCCCTTCTGAAAAAATCACGAACATTTATAGGCAAAATGCGAAAGTGTTACCAAAAATGTCAAGGTCAACACAATCAAGAATTTCAAACTGCTAATCAGATACAAAACAATTAGTTGGGCGGAGGTGCCAACTTTGAAGTGGATTATCAGTAATCGCCCTCCGCCCCCGAGAAAAATTTCGGGTCAAATCCAAATCGATAATGGCACCCCTTTTGCCCTTCCCTCTAGCAATCTATCCGAAAGTATATCATATTACACAATAACATTTGCACGCAACCTGTTAGTTCTTGTTTCTCACGCAGCAGCTGCTCTTAAGTGTAGTTTTTCTTGAAGCATCCTTCCGATTGTGATGTCATTTTCGTTTTCTGAACCATAAGCGATACCAGTGCAGAAGTGCTTAATGTAGGCCTCACTTCTTTCTCAATCTTTCTGTCAACTGTCAGGTACACTTAACACAGCAAATACAACATTACTGAAGGATTTGTAGTGGAGAGGAGCAGTGCCTGAGCTGCTTCATTCACAATGAAGTTTACAACGCTTATGGGTAGCAAAAGGAAGTCACGATCGAATAAGTATCGTTGCCAACTCATAAGCATTGAAATAAAGACGATTTAGGAGGCGAAAGGACTTAACATTTTTCCTTTTTTCTTGTTTCCGTCGAAAATTATTTTTTGCGATAATGTCAGCTTTTCCGTAATAATGTCCCCTTTGACCGTAACTCCGTAATCGTGAGGTGAAACCCGTAATAATTACGGACAATCCGTAATAGTTGGCACCTCTGTTTAGGACATAATATGTATGGAGCGTATTTCTGTACGGAAGTGAGACCTGGACACTAGGGGTGGCAGAGAGGAAGAGGGCAGGAGCCTTTGAACAATGGTGCTATAGACGAATACTGCAAATTCCTAGGACAGATCGAGTTACTAATGAGGAACTAACGGAAAGAGTTGGAGAAACTCCGAGCTTGTAAGCTAGGTATTCGGTAACAAATGGTAGCGATTTAATGAGATACATCTCTAGCATAATACGAGGTATTCGAAGACAATGTTCCTCAAGGCTCCGATGGCGATCCACTGCTGAATCCTGTGGTTGATGCCTCCAACTTTCATACATTTTTTTTTTTTTTGTATTTGTGTTATTTGTGTCAAATAATTTGTAAAAGCCACCTATAATTGGAGTGTGTCTCCGTTGGTGGCACAATAAATAAATAAATAAATAAATAAATAAATAAATAAATAAATAAATAAATAAATAAATAAATAAATAAATAAAAGAAATAAGAAGAAAATAAAAAATACATGGATTGGAAATATAATCAGACATGAGACTTTACTAGCCTTCATCCTGGAGGGCTCTGTAGAAGGAAGAAGTTGTAGGGGAAGGCCTAGACTGGAATATATTGGTCAACTGGTGGGGGAGCTGAGATACCAATCTTATGAAGAACTGAAGAGAATGGCACAAACCCGGAACCTTTGGAGAGCTACTGCCATCCAACCTTAGGGTTGTAAACTTTAGTAGCATAATCAAATACATTAAATATATTTTATAGTAACAATTATTCATTATTGTAAGCTCTCAACTTCTCTGATTCACTACACCAGACCCCTTTCCGCACTAATCACTGACAGAGAAGCATCTTGGTTTTTATAATAATAATATTAATAATAATAATAATAATAATAATAATAATAATGTTATTGGTTTTATGTCCCACTAACTACAGTTACAGTTTTCAGAGACGCCGAGGTGCCGGAATTTAGTCCCGCAGGAGTTACTTTACGTGCCAGTAAATCTACCGACAGGAGGCTGACGTATTTGAGCCCCTTCAAATACCACCGGACTGAGCCAGGTTGGAGTCTGAAAGCCAGCGCCTCAACCGTCTGAGTCACTCAGCTTGGCTTTGGTTTTATTGATAACAGGCCAGAGTTTGTGCCCGAGGGCATTTTTCTTTCAACAGTGCTCACGGACGACTCAGTTTACTGACTACTATTGGCCCTACTGAAGCCTTTTCATCATGAATACATGCACTGAGGATTGTACAATAAGCTAAAATGGAAATGTGATTTTCGTAAAAAAAAAAAAAAAAAATTAAAAAGTAGATCAGGCCCTTTCCGCATGAAGCGATTCAAATTTTTAAAATAAGATAAATGAAGTTTCTCATAATCAAAGCGCGGAAAACAACTTTCTAGGGAATCAGTTAGTTTTCTATTTTAATTATGCATATTAATGAAAATGAAACAGCGGAAACACACAATTACTTCCAGCTATTATTTCCATTGAGTTTCAAAACATTCACAGAGAATATACATAGAAAAAGAAATGTGGAGTTAATTCCAGCGCCACTATATGCCGTTGACGTAGTCGAAGATGGCGGCTAGTTTTGACATCTAGCAGAAGAGTTTCCTTCACCCCTTCTCGCTGACGCAGATTCAGAAGTTCAGTACTCCGAAAAACCTCCTACTTCCAAAAACCAATTGAACGGTTCCTGTCGTAACGGTTTCGTAAATAAATCCGCCAACATAATATTAGAAGGACAGTACTGAACGTGTATAATTTCCTTCTCATGTAGATCCCGAAACGAATGATGACAGGCATTGATTTGTTTAGTTCGAGCTCCAGAAACACTCGATTCCATCAATCGAATGCAACCTTGGTTTGATGGAAGTGTGTAATGGACAAGCATAATTTGGAAACAATTCTCTAAACCCATGGGTAAATAGTGAAAATATCGAGCTCAATTAGTAGGTATTATTATTATTATTATTATTATTATTATTATTATTATTATTATTATTATTATCATCATCATCATCATCTACGTAGTTACGTACGACAGGTTGTCAGTACGCACTTTATTTGGTATGAATCGTGGTCGAATCATTTATTATTTGTATGTTGTATGATCTGTCCTGTGTAACAGAACATGTGAGGTTATGTCATGAAACTTGTGCTGTACTTTTATTAATACGACATTATTTAATGTAAGAACACGTAATTAATAGTATATAATTTATTATTACCTGTAAATATGATGTATAAATCCAGTGTAGTGTTGTGTAACACAGCGTGAAATGAAATGACGTATGGCTTTTAGTGCCGTGAGTGTCCGAGGACAAGTTCTGCTCGCCAGTTGCAGATCTTATGATTTGACATCCGTAGGCGACCTGCGCTTCGTGATGAGGATGAAATGATGATGAAGACCACACATACACCCAGTCCCCCGTGCCAGCGAAATTAACCAATTAAGGTTAAAATTCCCGATCCTGCCGGGAATCGAACCCGGGAACCCTGTGACCAAAGGCCAGCACGCTAACCATTTAGCCATGGAGCCGGATGCAACACAGGGTAATAGTCTAGAACAACGCACCTTTGTCACTTGAGTTTTACAGAATGTTCCATTCATCTGTACATACTGTAGGTTATTGGAGACTCTAGAAGATACAAGAAAGCATGTTGTGTCATACTAGCCAGGCAGGGTAGAGTATATAAAACACCAGAGTTGAGTTGAGTTGTTACTGAGAATCGTTAGTCGAGTTAAGTGTGTGAATTCATGGTGTGATTTTGCCGTTGAAGTGGTTATGTTGTATTGGTACAAATGATTTGTATTTGGTTGACATGCTAATGCGGCAGTCGAATAGTTCAAGATGCTGGTTCATCTCACGTGCAACTATTAAGGTATATAAAATTTGTAAATAAAACGCATCTCGTGTGTGCGTCTTTGTCAATACGACAGCTTATCTTCGAACATGCTGATTGGCTCCACAATCTGCATACTGAAATCCTTAACTGTTTGAGCTACAATAAATCCCGACTAGCTAGATACGCTGCAACATACTCTGCTTCTGTTGATGATATTGCAACAGATGTTGCTTGCGACTAGACTAGGCGATTGTCTCCTTTCCAAGTAGGAATACCCACTTGATTTTCGATTCATCCTATCACTAGCCCAATCAGCATCCACCTACCATCACGCCGAGGTGCCGGAATTCAGTCCCGCAGGAGTTCTTTTACGTGCCAGTAAATCTACCGACACGAGGCTGACATATTTGAGCACCTTCATATACCACCGTACTGAGCCACGATCGAATCTGCCAAGCTGGGGTTAGAAGGCCAGCGCCTCAACCATCTGAGCCACTCAGCCCGGCCAATCCATCCATACTTTACATCACAGTCATGCATTTTATGACTAACTTCCGCAATACAAATACCAGTTTTCAAATGACCCCCACCCATAAAACATATTTATGTCAAACACTTATTCCTGTGTGTCACGTAGCTGCTGGTGGCTTTGGACCCGGACAATTGAAGTCAGAATCCCGTTAGATCCCGCTTTGAAAATTTCACCTGCTAAATCCCGTTGCGTCTGGAAGGGCATCCAGTCAAACTCTTAACCGAAACCTAACAAGATAACCCAGCTTGGCTCCAATAATGCCAGTGCTGGAAAAAATGGTAGTTTTAACATTTTTATGACCAGTCGTATGCAGACTAAATATTTAGACATGTGCTGTGCCCACGTCTTGTCTGTTGGAGAAAGCATACGCCTCAAAATTTGATCGTAAATTTTCTTTTGTTTTGACGTAGATTGATGTAGCGTGTAATGAGGTCAGGCGTTAATGGACTTCTTATACGGTAGCGGTGAGACTCCGGACATTTGTTAAATCGTGTTGCTAACCAACGGTGTGTGGTATGCCTCCACATTGCCCTCTGTCTGGGGTAACGGAGAGGATGGTGGGGAGAGATTGGGGAGATAGTATGATAGGCTACCTATACTAACAAATGTAAATATACAGGGTGTTTTCGAATGAAGATCTTGTGCTCCATCAAAGCTAATGGTGAATATAGAATACGGCACAACTATGAGCACTATTTCCACGTCGAAAAGTAACCGATACGATGCGGAGAGGATTGCTTTCAATGAACACGTTACAAGAATGAGTCCTGCAAGGTCAACCAAGCGGTTTCTCTTCCTCCTCTTCTTCTTATTCCGGTTCAGTGAGGTGGAAAAATATCTACAAGAGATGGACATCACACATCAACCCACTTAAGAATATACAGAGTGGCCCAAAAGTAGGTATACGAACACCTTCGGCATTGATGCATTCCTGCAAGCTGTCCCTGACACACTCACACAGAAATCGCGGTTGGGTTATGTCTAATTTCAAAATCAATTGTGCCTAATTGTGTTTAATTTCAATTGATTGTGCCTTTTTTTCTTGTTTTTAATAGGGCTGTGGTAAACGATGGTTGGAGCAACGACGGTGGATCTACTGGAAGCATGGAAATGCTGAGACCGTGCGCAGGGTATGGGAAGAGGAATTCCACTTGCCAGCCCCGTCACGTCTTACCGCATCAGAGACAAGTTTGAGGCCACGAGTTCCGTCGCCAATGCACCGAAGTCTCGATGACCGCGTACGACATCGACATAGGAAAATGCGATGAAGGTACTGTTGGGAGATCAGAAGAATGCACATGCCCGGTGAGGCACGGGACGAAGGGGGTTTCACCAGCAGAGCCAGTGACGCAATGGTTACCATAGCAACTCCGCTACTATCAAGGCGACTTTATATTGTCTTCTACTGGCAGCTCTTCGCTCTTGTCAGTTGTAATCCAGCAAGCTGCAAAGTGTCAGTCAATGTTTTCGTGTAGCAGATACGAGAAGATAAGAGCTGATCTGTCTGGGCAGAACAGGAAGTTCGTGCTTGCAGGCCACATTCCTCATTCTTGCATTCTTCTCATCTCTACACAGTAGCCCTCAAATTTGTCAACAGTCAAAAGAAGTCCACGAGACGTGCGTCTTTGGCGCTGGGTATCCCGAGGACATCATTACAACGTTAGATGCACCTTAAGCCGTACCGCCCCAGACTGTTGCATGGCCTCCTGAAGGACGATCACGATCTGTGAGATAATGCGCAATTAACTGACTGAACAACCAGACGTGCTTACGAACATCGTGTGGACAGATGAAACCTGGTCACGTCAACAGACATAACTGTGTGTACTGGGCCGATGACAATCCACATGCCATTATGACTACGCAGTTGAATCAGCCAGGCGTCACAGTGTGGGGTGGCATATCCTCTGCGATGGTGTCGTGGGTCCTGTCTTCTTCGATGGGAAACGTTGATTGTCCCAAGTATCTGGAGATGTTGACCAACGTTGTGGTGCCACAACTGCAAGCACGGGCCGACTTCGCGGAATTGTTCTTTCAACAGGACGGGGCCCCACCGCATTTTTCTTTCGCGGCCCGTGAGTACCTGGACGAGGCATTCCCGCAGCATTGGATTGGGTGAGGGGGGGGGGGGGGGAACATTGATTGGCCACCACGCTCCCCGGACTTGGCATAACATCGGATATAGGTTGCAGCAATGCCGGCGGTGGCCATTTTGTGCACCTACGAGATTAAATACAGCTGTATATGTAACTGTATACCTACTTTTGGGCCACCCTGTACTTCAAGACCACGAGAGTTTCCAAGAAAAGCCAAAGCTGAAAACAGGGAAGGCGTGGACCGAAGAAAGAGAAAAAGAAAGAAAAAAACACGAGCAACGAATACGGGGTAATGAGGAAATGTTAAAGCCCCAGGAAATGAAGTGGTCGTTAATTATTGGCCGAAACGAAATCAATGAATTAATCGTATAGCTTGTTCTATTGTGTGTAGGCATTTTGGTCCGACACTCATTCCCTGTAGGTGGGGGACGCAGAAGATACACCCGCAGTATCTCCTGCCTGTCATAAGAGGCGACTAAAAGAGGCTACAAAGGGATGATTACATAAGAAGCAAGATATTACTTGTGAATAGTACCATAATGCGTATGAGCAGTATCATAATGCGAGGAACACTACGAGTCTGCGTTACCTATGAGTAGTACCACTTTATGAGAAACACGATGAATATACGTGGCCTGTGATTAGTACCACTTTAGGAGGAACGCCATGGCTGTGCTTTACCAGTGATTACTATTACGAGCAGGGGCGAAGCGTCAGGGGAGACAGGGTAGACAGCGTGTACCCTCAACATTTTGTGAAAGAAATATTGTCTAGTTAATTCAATTACTTTTTAGAACATTAATTATTTCCAGATTCGTGGCATTATTGTATTCCCCGCTTTACTTATTTTCGTCTCACTTCGGCAATGCTAAGGCTCGTGTCAGTTACACGAAGCACGTAGGCGAAAGTAGACCCTGTCCATTCTGTGTATTTTCCCTTTGATTTTCAAAGCTTTCAGATAGAGCAACACTAACGCTATCTGTAGGTGCTAACTGCGGAACTATGACTTTCCTATAGCGAGATGTCTCCGCCCAGTAGACAGACTTACCAGCGTCTCTTCTTGCTCTTATTGGCTAGTATTTGGATCTCTCTTATGAAGGTGCTCTTATTGGCTACCATCTTAGACATGCTTTTGATGTTATTAATTTGAATTTACTTTATTATAAGACACGTCTAAAAATAAATTAATAATATTTAAATACGAAGTACAGTAAACGTACACCTAATAAATGAATGACAGCATCAAAACCCTTCAAGTACGTGCATTTTCTTGCCCGCCAATGTTAGTTGCGGTATTATAACCCCAACAGTCTTAATGAGGTACTCCAGAGTACGCATACGGAAAAAATTGCTTACCTTGATGCTGTACATTCCGTTAAAGTTAGTTTCTAGTGAACGCGCTATGAGTGCATTTTAATTAATTAAAACGTATTTAAGGAATTGGATGACCAACCAGAGACTGTCTAACTTGGGAACTCTAGCTACAGAGAAGAAATTTCTGTGGAATCTTAGCAAGACGCCTGACTTCAAGACGAGAGTAATAGATATATTTGCCGAAATGACGGACAGGCGGATTAAACTCATTTTCAAGAATATTGTTTAAGGTGACTTGTACGAACAACTATTTATTTCTTATTTCTCTTATTAAATCTACATAACAAAGAAATATATTGCTATTTTTATTCCGAAAGTATGTTGTTATTTGACAACTCCCGTGGCCTATTTCGTCTATATTTAAAAATAAAGCAAGTGCACGTAGGGTTATAGGTTGTTATAGGGTTTGTCTTATTTTCAGAGTCATTAATATAATACTGAATACAGATGTATGCGTCGAAAACGAAATTCCGTATAATAATATGATTAAAACAGTTTAAATGAAAGAAATCTCTGTCTACCCCCTTACTTAGTTCACGCTTCGCCACTGATTACGAGAGATCGGTAACCTGGATTTTGGAACCCTTTGGATAGCCACCACCACTATCTCTGGACATAAGGAATTGTGAATTCAATCCACTGACTGTTTCGGACTCATGGTCTTTTTTTCATCGTCGTTCGTTTTAGATTCTAGTCAATGAATACGTTTTGTTTTAATTTTCATTTAGTTACACCTCGTACTAGTGATGGGATAATCCAATAATTTCAATAATTGAATAATTTGTTGATTATATTTGATTATTTAAATAATGGGATGAAATAATGGAACGAGTTTCAAATATCATTCAGCTGTAGTTATGGCATAATCGAGTACTTTTCATATTCGAATAACCCCCATCCGATTATTTCGATAATCGAATAAAATAATCGATCATTCAGTTGTATCGCATTGAATATAAGGATGCGTTATGAACCAATTTTTCTATTTAAGTGTGTCGGGTGGATAATCGATTGGAATACGCGAATAGATGAACTCTTATGAAATGTTGAAACAAAATGAGTGAAGTAACTGTCTTAATAACATCACTTTGCATTTGATTATTTCGAAAGTACACATTCACTTGCCTCATTCATTCGAATAAATAATCGAAAATAATATAATGGGAAATATAATCGAATAAGCGATTATTTTGTATTCGATTATCCCATCACTACCTCGTACCATTAGGGGAGATGTCCTACATCATCATATCTATTCGACACTATTATACTGCCTGCACGTCAATTTCGATGTTCCGTTTATTGTAGACTAACTGATGGCAGAAATTTCTGTTAGAAAACTATGGCTGAATTTTAATTATGTCGAGTAAGTCAACTTTTTTTTTTTTTTTTTGCTAGTTGCTTTACGTCGCGCCGACACAGATACGTCTTATGGCGACGATGGGACAGGGAAGGGCTGGGAGTGGGAAGGAAGCGGCCGTAGCCTTAATTAAGGTACAGCCCCAGCATTTGCGTGGTGTGAAAATGGGAAACCACGGAAAACCATTTTCAGGGCTGCCGACAGTGGGGTTCGAACCTACTATCTACCGAATACTGGATACTGGCCGCACTTAAGCGACTGCAGCTATCGAGCTCGGTGAGTAAGTCAACAGATATATTTTACATCCCGGCATCGTACAACATGGGGTATCGAGTGGATTTGTTTCTGTCCTTGAAAAATCCGACTACCTCTGTCGGATTTGAACCAACTACCATGGGATACGGAAACATCAGGAATGCCAACATCCAGACACTGGTATCCTTTATAGGAGCACTAGGACTGGACTAGGCAAACCCGTTTAAGGGGCACATACGATCTTCATGATGATGATAATGCTTGTTGTTTGAAGGGGCCTAACATCTAGGCCATCGGCCCCTAACGGTACGAAATGAGACGAAATGAAATGACAAATTAAAAACCCAAAATCCTCCACTGACCACAATTCAAAACGTGAGGACGATGGATGGATGGATGGATGGATGGATGGATGGATGGATGGATGGATGGATGGATGGATGGATGGATGGATGGATGGATGGATGGATGGATGGATGGATGGATGGATGGATGGATGGATGGATGGATGGATGGATGGATGGATGGATGGATGGATGGATGGATGGATGGATGGATGGATGGATGGATGGATGGATGGATGGATGGATGGATGGATGGATGGATGGATGGATGGATGGATGGATGGATGGATGGATGGATGGATGGATGGATGGATGGATGGATGGATGGATGGATGGATGGATGGATGGATGGATGGATGGATGGATGGATGGATGGATGGATGGATGGATGGATGGATGGATGGATGGATGGATGGATGGATGGATGGATGGATGGATGGATGGATGGATGGATGGATGGATGGATGGATGGATGGATGGATGGATGGATGGATGGATGGATGGATGGATGGATGGATGGATGGATGGATGGATGGATGGATGGATGGATGGATGGATGGATGGATGGATGGATGGATGGATGGATGGATGGATGGATGGATGGATGGATGGATGGATGGATGGATGGATGGATGGATGGATGGATGGATGGATGGATGGATGGATGGATGGATGGATGGATGGATGGATGGATGGATGGATGGATGGATGGATGGATGGATGGATGGATGGATGGATGGATGGATGGATGGATGGATGGATGGATGGATGGATGGATGGATGGATGGATGGATGGATGGATGGATGGATGGATGGATGGATGGATGGATGGATGGATGGATGGATGGATGGATGGATGGATGGATGGATGGATGGATGGATGGATGGATGGATGGATGGATGGATGGATGGATGGATGGATGGATGGATGGATGGATGGATGGATGGATGGATGGATGGATGGATGGATGGATGGATGGATGGATGGATGGATGGATGGATGGATGGATGGATGGATGGATGGATGGATGGATGGATGGATGGATGGATGGATGGATGGATGGATGGATGGATGGATGGATGGATGGATGGATGGATGGATGGATGGATGGATGGATGGATGGATGGATGGATGGATGGATGGATGGATGGATGGATGGATGGATGGATGGATGGATGGATGGATGGATGGATGGATGGATGGATGGATGGATGGATGGATGGATGGATGGATGGATGGATGGATGGATGGATGGATGGATGGATGGATGGATGGATGGATGGATGGATGGATGGATGGATGGATGGATGGATGGATGGATGGATGGATGGATGGATGGATGGATGGATGGATGGATGGATGGATGGATGGATGGATGGATGGATGGATGGATGGATGGATGGATGGATGGATGGATGGATGGATGGATGGATGGATGGATGGATGGATGGATGGATGGATGGATGGATGGATGGATGGATGGATGGATGGATGGATGGATGGATGGATGGATGGATGGATGGATGGATGGATGGATGGATGGATGGATGGATGGATGGATGGATGGATGGATGGATGGATGGATGGATGGATGGATGGATGGATGGATGGATGGATGGATGGATGGATGGATGGATGGATGGATGGATGGATGGATGGATGGATGGATGGATGGATGGATGGATGGATGGATGGATGGATGGATGGATGGATGGATGGATGGATGGATGGATGGATGGATGGATGGATGGATGGATGTGAATTTAAAACGATCAGTGGAACCGACCCACAGTGCCTCACATGCACAGAAGCTGGCATAGAACAGTAGTATTACTGACCAAGGGACTGCTTCTATAGCACAATACTGAATAGATGATACTTGTAGTCAAAAGGAGTCCAAAATCCAAGGCATCGGTCTCTCATAATGCTACTTATCGCTAGAAAAGTAGAACCATGGTAGTTGTCATGTTGCGGTACTAATCAAGAGTAGCGTAGACTCGCGGTATTCCACACATTATGGTACTACTCACAGGTAATGAAATTCGCACATGTATTACAGACCTACTGTGTTTCGCACATTGCGGTGCCATTGACAGGCAACGCAAACCTATGGTGTTCATCACCTAAGTGTACTAACCACACGGACTCGTACTATCCCGTGGTGTTCCTCATATAGTGGATACTAATCATAGGCAAGCCATAACCATGGGTTCCGTCATCGCATGGTGTCCCTCATATAGTGCTACTAATCACAGGTACTGTAAAAGCCGTCGCGCACTCCTTTGCTACTAATCACAAACCCGCGGAAGGAAAAGCGACTCACGATGTTCCCCGCGTGGTGGTACTAATCACAAGGAGTTTCATGGTTCTAATATAATCATCCCTTGGTCGCCCATTTTAGTCGCCTCTTACGACATTCTTCGTCTGCGTCCCCCACCCACAGGGGGTAAACGGTCTTCATAGACCTACGTCACCCATTCCTTATCTATCATGGGATACGGAACCAGACACACTGCCGCTGATTCAAAGGGGTCTGATAATCTTGCAGTTCTGCCACACCACACACTGCTCCCCTTGCATTCCAAGCGTGCTACAACAGTAGAGTGACATGCCAGAGCATTCGCTAAGCTGCCTGTGACAGCCTGTAACGAAACAACAATGCGGGGAAGAAAAAAACAAAACCCCTGTGTTCTGTTAAGTGCTTTCCAATTCTGGACATCAATTGAGCACGGAAAGCTAGCGGTAAGATCCATCAACTTAGGGTCAAGGCCGCCTGCTCTGGATATTCGTGGCGCGCGGAGACGAATCGCAGCGCATCATCTGAGCGGCGGTGATGCGTAATAATAAACATCGCGCAGAATGAGATAACAGATTAAGTCAGATGGATTGAATCTCGGTTCACTAAACAGTGCAAGGTCTTTGGAAGCAGGTTCCGCTTAGAGATAAATACCACTAATCCCCCTAAAACAGTGTTCATCAGTAGCGCGTTTAATAGCTCGTGATGTGATAAACCTTGAGGAGTCTCGCATCCACGATCGCGTTAAGATTGTTGTAATCGTTTAAAAAACCTAACGAAAAATTGAAAATTAACTATTCAGTAGCTGATCAGACGGTGGTCCATATTATATTAAGAAGAATAGTGTCAAGTTTCCGTATGGGAAAATCAAATTACTATAAATATCTCATACCTCTCGATCAACCCCCCGTGCATGGGGGCCATAGAATAACGCCCACGGTAACCCCTGCTTGTCATAAGAGGCTCTTTGCTTGAGAGCATGGGTTTACGACCACGGGGCCCTTAGCTTAGGCATTGTTTCCACTTATTCGTGCCAGGCTCCTCACTTTCGTCTAACCTATCCGACCTCCCCTGCTCAACTCATGTACTTTTCCGACCCGGAAGGCATTAGGTACAGAGTCCTGGGGAATCTAATTTACATGCCCTTCGTGGCCCGTTCCTTTCTTTGGCACATATCTTCATATTTCGAAGCGTCGGACCCCTTCCATTATTTTTCCTTCTGATTAGTGCTATTAGAGGATGGTTACCTAGTTGTACTTCATCTTAAAACAATAATCACCACCATCACCTACCGGTCGTGACCATTCATCAGCAGCTGCTCATTGCAAATGACCGCCAGCCGTAAGCCGTAGTCTGATACCTTATATCACAGCCTGCACGGTTGCTAGGTAACATTGTCTGACCATCCATCCATACCTTATATCACAGCCTGCACTGTTGCTAGGTAACATTGTGTGACCATCCATCCATACCTTACATCACAGCCTGCACTGTTGCTAGGTAACATTGTGTGACCATCCATCCATACCTTATATCACAGCCTGCACGGTTGCTAGGTAACATTGTCTGACCATCCATCCATACCTTATATCACAGCCTGCACGGTTGCTAGGTAACATTGTCTGACCATCCATCCATACCTTACATCACAGCCTGCACGGCTGCTAGGTAACATTGTGTGACCATCCATCCATACCTTATATCACAGCCTGCACGGTTGCTAGGTAACATTGTGTGACCATCCATCCATATCTTATATCACAGCCTGCACGGTTGCTAGGTAACAATGTCTGACCATCCATCCATACCTTATATCACAGCCTGCACGGTTGCTAGGTAACACTGTCTGATCATCCATCCATACCTTAGCCTAAAACACAGCCTGACTTACTCGCCCCTTAGGTCTAAGACATGTTTATGTCAAAATGGAATAGTAAGAGCTATGATTCATTATGAACACTTGAATTATTGAAGTACCTCATTCCCAACTTAGTGCTATCCTGTAGTGATTTTTAAAGAATGAAGCAATCCGTTTTTCAGTGCCGGTTCAGTTATATACCTCAGAAATGTTTCAGTCTATCGAAAACGATTACAGGGTATATAAGAATAAAGTAGGGAGAAATATCAGGGCACACATAGAAGAACAAAATATGTTATATGGACTAGGACACGGAAACACTATTTCCATGTTACAACTAATTTTTCACTGGAAATGCAAAGGAACAGAACATTACCAGAATACCACACGCAACTCTTTCTTACATGCAATGTTTCAAAACGCTGTCTGTTAGCACTGATGCTAGCCGTCGCAACTGAATCCCGGATGCGTTGATGTACCCTGGATTATTGCGAATATATACACTGAGTGACGAAAAGTCATGGGAAGATCCTGAATGTGATGGTAGTACAGAGTTGCTCCTCCGCGAGCAGAAAAATCGGCGAGGCATTGACTTTACAACGTGTTGGAATCGTTCTGGAGGGATCTGGACCCACGCATCTTGCACTGCTACCCATAATTGGTCTTGTGTAGTCGGTGCGGGATTCATGGTGAGCACACCAGCAGCTCGACTGGATTAAGATCAGGAGATCTCGAGGGCCATTCCAGGGCCAAAACTTCACTGGAGTGCTCGTCCACCCACAAGCGTGCCACCTCAGAGCGGTAACATGGCGCATTGTCCTGTTGAAACATGGCATCTCCATCAAAGTACTCTAGGACCAGAAAGGGATGCAGATTGAAAGAATGTCCAAGTAACTTGCACCTGTCAACGCTCCCCGCAAGAGACAATGGGGCCTAACTGCGACCATGAAAACGCCGCCCAGACCAGAACTGAGCCACCTCCCGCCTGGACACAACCTTGTTGACACGCAGGATCCATAGCTTCAAGGGGCATACGCCCCACTCTCAGGCGCCAATCAGCTCGATACAACTGGAACTGGGATTTATAGGACCATACCTCACGCCGCCACTGTTCCATGGTTCATTGCCGATGTTCGCGGGCCCATGCACGTCGTTGAACTCTGTGTTGAGGTGTCAGCAAAGGGACACAAATTGTTCGTCGGCTGGTAAAGCCTATGCGACGCAGTTGCCTCCTTGCACTCCTGGTAGAAACGGGTTCCTGACTCCCAACATTCAACTGGGCGGTGATCTGACTCATGAAGTGATGTCCATTCGTTAAACATCTGTGGTCTCCCCGTGCGGCCGTTAAGGCAGATCCACCCTCGACACTGCTGACCTCGGAAACCAGAATTGGCGTGTAATCTCCGCAATGCTATGACCCATGCGCCGTGCGCCGATGATCATCCCACGTTCAAAGTCGGTTAACTCGCGACGTGTTGCCATCTTCACGACACTAATGTCTGTGACAGACTGCTCAGCTAAGCCGCAGCTAACCGGGATGCTCAGGGGTCATAAACGGCACATTTTCGAATGGGACACCCCTTCCCGTAAATTTTGGCCACTCAGTGTATAGCAATGCTAACGGAGGGCATTCTTGAACATTTCATGTAACAAGGAGTTCCATGTGGTATGCTGGTACCTTACGTTCTGGTGTGTTTCGCATGATTAATGCACTATGCAGAGTTACAGAAAATGACTTCTAACATAGAAATAAATAGCTTTCTAGACCCATCGCCATATACTGTACCATTTTCTTCTAAGCGGGAGTAATGCAGCCTGAAAGTTTGGTTATATATTTTTGTTCACCCTGCATAACACTTAGAACAAGCTAAAATACCTGTAAAAATTATAATAATGAAGCTTTCTCTACAATCCGAAACCTTCTGCACAATTTCCTTAAGAATAGCGGTTACAAACTGGTGCTCCTCAAGGTCTCTCTTTGGGGCCAAAGAATTTTACAAATACATCAATATACTCCAGATAATTTGTAGTTTTGGACGAACATCTCCCATGATAAACTATTCCAATCCCTAATTCCTCTTCCAATAAACTAATACTTGCCCCAGTTTGTCCTCTTGAATTCCAACTTTATCTTCATATTATGATCGTTCCTGCTTTTAAAAGCTGCACTGAAGAGTATTCGGCTGCTTATGTCATTCCACGCCATCTCTCCACTGACAGCTCGGAACATACCACTTAGTCGAGCATTTCGTCTCCTAACTCCCATGTCTTCCCAGTCCACTGTTTTTAAACACTACTCCTTTGTCGAAAATCACACAGAACAAATCGTACTAATTCCCTTTGGATCTTTCCTGTTCTTGAATCAAGTAATCCTGGTGAGAGTCCCACACACTAGAACCATACTCTAGTTGGGGTCTTGCCAGAGACTTAAGTGCCCTCTCCTTTACATCCTTACTGCAACCCCTAAATACCGGTACTCTCATAACCATGTGCAGAGATATGTACCCTTTATTTACATCCTCCGTAATGTGATTACCCCAATGAAGATCTTTCCCCATGAGTCAGTGGTATTAGGCAACTCCGACTTTCCCGCATGAAGAGTTCAGGCTCCTCTGAATCCGATGATGATGATAATGATGATTGTTTAAACGGGCCTAACATCTAGGTCATCGACCCCTAATGGTACGAAATAAGATGAAGTGTAATGACAAGTTAAAAGTCCAAAATCATCCACCGACCAGAATTAAAAACGTGATGACGAAGAATGAATGGATGAATATGAATTTAAAACAATTAGTGGATCCGAACCGGAATGCCCCACATTCCCAGAGACTATCGTAAAACAACTCTTACTGACCTAGGGACTGCTTCTAAAGCACAATCCTGAATCCATGATGCTTGTTGTCTAAAGATGTAGGGACTGCTTCTAAAGCACAATCCTGAATCCATGATGCTTGTTGTCTAAAGATGTCCAAAATCAAGGTCATCGGCCCCTCATTATGGTACTTATCGCTAGGAAAGTAGAACCATGGTATTTGTTATGTTGCGGTACTAATCAAAAGTAACGTAGACTCGCGGTATTCCACACATTAAGGTACTACTCACAAGTAATGTACGTCGCACAAGTAACGGAGACCTATGGTGTTTCGCACATTGCGGTGCGACTAACAGACAACGCAAAGCTATGGTGTTCCTCCCATAGGGAGTACTAATCAAAGGCAACGCAGACCCATGGTGTCG